>NC_140413.1:196046803-196646803 GCF_965140295.1 Lepidochelys olivacea | reverse complement strand
CTGCTCTGTAACTCCTGAGGGGTAGAGCTTTCTGTGCCAGGGGTACAGTGCCGTGCTGCCAGTGCACGGCGCTGTACCTGGTCGATAGCAGCGCTGCGACTGGCCTCCGGGAGGTGTTCCACAATGACTCTTATCACCTCTCTGGTCGTCGGTTTGATCTCTACTGCCCTGCCCTCAGGTGACCAACCGTCATCCCCACACCCTAAATTCTTTGGGAATTTTGAAAGTCCCCTTCCTGTTTACTTGGGGACGCATGCCGTGGTCTCAGTGCATCTTTCCAGGTGACGATGCCTGCTCAGTGTACCAGGCGATCCCTTGCTTGGAGCAATGCCAAACTGCTGGACCTCATCAGCATCTGAGGAGAGGAGGCCGTCCAGTCTCGGCGGCGCTCCAGCCATAGGAATTATGATACCTATGGACAGATTTCACAATGCATGACAGAAAGGGACCATGACCAGGACACACTGCAGTGCAGGGTCAAAGTGAAGGAGCTGTGGAACACTTACCACGAGGCACAGGAGGCAAACCGCCGCCCCAGTGCTGCGCCCATAAGCTGCCGGTTCTACAAAGAGCTGGACACAATACTCGGTGGTGACCCCCACCTCCACTGGGGAAGCCACTGTGGATACTTTGTTGGCTTGCATGCCAGTCTAGAGTAGACAGAGCCAGGAGGAAATCTTGGACAAGGATGTGGAGGGGGATGGGGACCCAGAGGCAGAGGCAGAGGACGACTCGGAGGTCAGAGATGCATGCAGCCAGGAGCTCTTCTCTACCCTGGAGGAGGCTAGCCAGTCACAGCTGTCGGATCTTGCTGAAGTGCAAACAGGAGAGGAGGCCCTTTGTAAGTGGCTTTGATTTTGGGAATCTCGGAGGTGAGTTGTTGGGGGCAGAAGGGCTGCAGAAAGCAGTCTTGTGTCTGTATGATGCCTGTACCACCATATGCATAGTCTGAGCAGCGGCACAGGGTGTTGACTGATTCCCTAACTTCATGGGGATCTGCCTTAGATATCTCCAGGAAACTCTCATGGAGATACTACGCAATCCACTGCTGCAGGTTTTTGACAGAGCTTTGTTTCTTGCCCCATTAAGGCACAAGAAAGGTAACTTTCCCGCACCACTCTGCCGTCACGGGGGCGGGGTGGGGGGGGAGACCATTGCTGCACACAAGCGAGCTGCATAAGGGTCAGAGCGGAAGCCACAGTCTTGGAGAAGACCCTCCCTTGATACCCTGCTCACCCTCAGCAGTGAGATATCTTCCATAATGAACACAGTCTTTGGAAAATGTGGGGACAGTAATGATAATAAGGCCACCCCTACGGTGCTGGCTCTCCCCAAGAGCCAAATGCCCAGTGTACAGTACGGTCCTGGAACACTGATCGCCCCTGCGGTTACTCACCATTTTGGGAGTCTTGTGGCTCATGTGTGCTTGCCTGGGGTCAGCCAGTTAGTGACAGGGATGTGAATAGTGGCTGTGTTTTAAATCAGTGGTCTGTGTGTTGCGAACAATACTGCTTCAGTTAAATGTTGCATTTTAGCTTCACAGAGATGACCTTGGGAGCCCAGTCTCCCTCTTTGTTATCGGTGGCTGAACGGCTGCGCAGAATTAGAAAGCGGCCATGAATAATTAAAGAGGACTTTCTGTGTGATGTTATGATGCACTCCAGAGCCAGAAAACAAGAATTGAAGGAGTAGCGGGACAGCGAGAAGAGGGACCGAAAGGAGAACATGGCATGTCTGAATAAAGTGACGGAGCAGCTCTTAAACATTATGGAGCACCAAGCGGACACACTCCAGGTGCTACTAGCACTGCAAACTGAATAGCTCCGAGCCTGCTTTCCCCTGCAGCCGCTGTTGCAAAAGTCTTTCCCATGTGCCCTCCAGATACCATCAACACACTCTTATCGATCTCCTGGCTCCAGTCTGTACCCGCTGCATTCCACTCCTGCCCTGTCACAGCCCAGACCTGCGGACTCCCACTACCCACTGCACTCAACACCTGTCCCTCTGCAGGTTAGCCCTGCTGAAGTACAGTACCCACTGCACTGTACGCCAAAGGAGAAAATTGGATATGATACTTGGACATACACAAATCTTTAACTATCCCAGGACCCCACCTCCTCCTGGGACGTTCCCTTCCCCCATCTCCCTCACTGCTGGTGTGTGTTTTTGTTTGTCTCTCTCCTCGGGTTGTTGTTTTTTAATAAAAGAATTGTTTTGGTTTGAAAGCAATTTTTATTCCATTAATTGAAAGCAAACAGAGCCCTGCAAAGCAACAGGCAATTTTCTTACATCTTCATAATGCATCATCTGCACCAATCACAAACCTCCTAGCATTACAAGCACTGCACTCCCAAGCATAGCAACAAATATTAGTGGCTTTCAGCTTCAAATTGCTGCCTCAAGGCATCCCTGATCCTTATGGCTCGCTCTGTGCCCCTCTAATAACCCTGGTCTCTGGCTGTTCAAATTGAGCCTCCAGGCGCTGAGCCTCAGCAGTCTAGCCCTGAGTAAAGCTTTCGCCCTTCACTTCACAAATATTATGGTGCGTACAGCACGTGGCTATAATCATAGGAATATTGTCATCGGCCAGGTCCAGCCTCCCATATAGGCAACGCCAACGGGCCTTTAAATGGCCAAAGGCACACTCAACAGACATTTTGAACTTGCTCAGCCTGTTGTTGAACTGCTCCTTGCTGCGGTCAAGCTGCCCTGTGTATGGCTTCATAAGCCACGGCATTAAGGGGTAGGCAGGGTCTCCCAGGATCACAATGGGCATTTCGACTTCCCCTACAGTGATCTTCTGGTCTGAGAAGAAAGTCCCTGCTTGCAGCTTCCTGAACAGGCCAGTGTTCCGAAAGATGCACCTTCTGCGTTAAGGTCTGTGAAATGCCCACGGTGATCCACAAGCGCCTGGAGAACCATTTGAGAAATACCGTTTCCGATTAATGTACACGGTCTGGTGCCAGAATTGGAATATGCGTGCCATCTATCGCCCCTCCGCAGTTAGGGAAGCCCATTTGTGCAAAGCCATCCACAATGGCAAGCACATTGCTCAGAGTCATGGTCTTTTGGAGCAGGATGCGATTAATAGCCCTGCATATTTCTGTCAACATGAGTCGAACGGTCGACTTTCCCACTCCGAATTGGTTAGCAACCGATTGGTAGCAGTCTGGAGTAGCCAGCTTCCACAGTGTAATCGCCACGCGCTTCTCCAACAACCATGCAGCTCTCATTGTCATGTCCTGGTGCTGCAGGGCTGGGGTGAGCTCATCACATAGTCCCATGAATGTTTCAGAGTTGTAGCTGTGTTAGTCTGTATCAGCAAAAACAACGAGGAGTACTTGTGGCACCTCAGAAACTAACAAATTTATCTGGGCATAAGCTTTCGTGGGCTAAAACCCACTTCATCAGATGCATGGAGTGGAAAATACACCTTCTTGTCAACTGTTGATTACCACTTCAAAAGTGATTTTTCCTCCTGTTGATAATAGTCCACTTTAATTGAATTGTCTTGTTAGAATTGGTAAGGCAACTCCCATCTTTTCATGTACTATGTATATATATCTTCCTACTGTGTTTTCCTCTCCATGCATATGATGAAGTGGGTCTTAGCCCACAAAAGCTTATGCCCAAATAAATGTGTTAGTCTCTAAGGTGCCACAAGTACTCCTTGTTGTTTTTTCCCATGAACGTGGCTTTCCTCATCCGAAAGTTCTGCAGCCACTGCTTGTCATCCCAGATGTGCATGACGGTATGATCCCACCTCTCGGTTCTTGTTTCCTGAGCCTCAAAGTGGCATTCCACGGTGGTGAACATGTCCATGAATGCCATAAGCAAACTCGTGTCATAGCTACTACGCATGGCGAGATCCATGTCGCACTTCTCTTGCCTTCGTTGTTTAAGGAATAAATCCACTGCCACTTGTGACATGTTAGTGAGAGCGAGCAGCATATTGGTCAACAGTGCGGGATCCATTCCTGCAGCCCAAAGAGGCAGAGTGTGCAGTACACAAACCGTTGAAAGATGGCGCCAAATGCGGACAGAAGCATAGGGATTGCTGGGATGCGAAGCAATGCATCATGGAGCATTGGGACAGAGCCCAGGATGCCCTGCGACCCCCTCCACCTTCCCACAGCTCTTTGCGGCAGAAGAGGAAGAGGTGTTCTGTGGGATAGCTAACCAGAGTGCACGGCTCTGAATACCGATGCAAGTACCGCATGTGTGAACATGCTATTGTGCAGGCAGCTGACAGTGTGAACACACAACAGCAATTTCCCTTCAGTGCTCTCTGAGCTGCGCTGTAACTGCTGGCGATGTAACTCTGCCAGTGTAGATGTGCCCTTGGATTGTAAACCCTGGGGGCATGAAGTGTCTTTTGGTTCTACATTCATACAGCACCTAGTGCAATGGGGTCCTGGTCTTTGAGTACGCACTATGGTAATACAAATAATAATAACCCCTATCTCTTTGTTAGCTGGGTTGGAGCTAATGGGACTCACCTTATCTGGCTGCTAGGATGAGACAGCAGAAAGCTCTGACCTCTAAACAGGATGCTACAACCTGACTGCCTGTTTCCAAGATTCTTCAGTTATGTAACTAGTTGTTTAATATTGATATTGTCCAGGAATTCATAGTAAAGGTTGCAACCATATGTCCATTCTAAGCTTTATTTTTATATAAATCCTATATTTCTTGGGTGCCCAGGACTTGGGGATTTTTGAATGTGCGAGTAGGGATCTGATCCTGTATTAATAAGGCTAACAGGTTCCCAGTTTAAAAATAGGAATATTTCTGGATTTGTTGAGCCCAATAATCATATTGGTTGTACAACTTGTAACTACATTATGCAGTAAAGCTGTTTGGTGTTCTCCCACAAAGGTGGAGAATCTTGGTCCTTTAAGCATCTTTAGTGGTTTAATAATGCATGCCCAGCCTAAAGACATGTGCAGCACCAGAGTTAGCAATTGCAGTGCAGGCTTTATGGGAATCAGAACTTACTTTCTGATCAATTACCTGTATGTAGCCCTATGCCAGGAGGAATTGTTTTATTACTCCAACTTTTGGCCATCAGCTTGTTATATGGCATTTCTAAACAGTTTATGAACTGTGGCCTGAACTCCATTTCCCCCTAAAAATGGATAATAAAAATTAAATGCTCCTTCTAGCCTGTTTGATGGCTTTTCCATATCTAGGCTCATCATAGCTCTCTCTCTCTCATGGTGTGTTATTAGAACTATCAAGTATATGAGCCAGAGCCTCAGCTAATGTAGATCAGCATACCTCCGTTGAGTTCAGTGGAGCTATACAGATTTATACCATCTGAGCATCTGGCCCTTAGACTAATTCTTTGCCCACTGGGCCCATTCCTGCAGTTGCCAGACACCCTGAACTCACAACGAAGTGACTAGGTGCCGGGGTGTGCAAGGAATGCTGAATCAGGCTCATTATCTGTTAATTTCTCCCTCCCCTAGACATTCCCAGAAATTGCCACCATCCTCACTCTTAAGACTGTCCAGTATAAAAAAGATGTGTGATAATATGAGAGTCTAAACCAGATATGTACAGTATTAGATAGTTTACAACCTCATCCAAGGCTGATCAAGAGGGCCTGTGGAGGTCTGCTGGAGTTTTCAAATTGCAGCTGCATCTTAGAATATATTTCTTCTCTTCTATCTCACTTAGGGCATGTCTACACTTACTTCTGGAGTGATCGATCCAGCAGGGATTGATTTATCATGTCTAGTGAAGACACGATAAATCAACTGCTGAGCGCTCTCCCATCCACTCTGGTACTCCACCGGAGCGAGAGGCGCAGACAGAGTCGACAGGGGAGCATCAACAGTCTACTTACCACAGTGAAGACACCGTGGTAAGTAGATCTAAGTATGTCGACTTCAGCTACGTTATTCACGTAGCTGAAGTTGCATAACTTAGATCGACCCCCCTCACTCCCCAGTGTAGACCAGGCCTTAGATACCTCTAGTTTAGATCAAAGTTCTACCTATCTGTAAAAGCTTTAAGGGGCAGGTGTGCATGCATCTTGCTTTTGCTCCTCAATTCAGTTCAGCAATGAAGAAAATGTGCCATGTTTTTGAGTCTTTCACTGCTACTCTTCATCTCTCACATCTGGAAAAGGAATGCTTTCTGGGAGTGCTGATGATTTGGGATAGGGTGGGGGTGGGAGGTAGGGAAGATAACTATATGAAAGGCTTTCTTCCATACAGAAGGGATCTCTTTGATTTGAATATCTTGGGAGCCCATCACACAGGCTATTAGATCCCCCTCCCCTCTGCTTCTGCCCCACATTTCTTGTTCTCACTCAGATCCCCTCATTCTAGCTTTTGGGGGCTTTGTTTTCTTTGTTAAAAGATGATTAATTACACTTTCACGTCCCCCTCCCCCGCTTGACTTTTTACATTGCTCTCTGTGTGGGTGATACTGGTTATTCTCCAGAAGAGTTACTCAGGTCAACAAACTTAATTTGCCCATCCAGTACTTCGCTTAAATTTCAGAGACCATCCAGCATCATCCTTGGAATTCATCCTTGCCAGACAGTTTTGGAGGGAGAAGTCACTCCCAGCAGCCATCATTGGACTTTGAGCTGGGTATCATCCTGTAGCGTTGTCAACTGAAGACAGTGCGTCTCTTGAGCCTGCCTGCTGGAGTCCTAGGCTTTCAGCTGTCCCTCAAGGCCAATTTATGTTTCCATTTCCCCACGCTTCCAGAGGGAAGGGGTTCATTGAGCACTGGGATCCTCAAGATATTTGAATACACTGAGGGTATGGGAGGGGTTATCCTGAAAAGATCAGCCCGAGGTGGGGTGAAGGGAACCTCATTCACTTGAGAATCTAACCCTATTCTCCCAGGAGGTCAGGCATGCAGCAGGGATCCCTTGTAGGTCCAGGAATCGGCATCATGTGTGGGGAGCAGGGTAAGGCACAAGCGAGCCAGTGCAAGGGGGTTTGGTGTGCTACTCACTTTATAACCCCACCGAGCAGCAGTGAATCCATTGAAAAGTTTATGCAGTCCTGTTAGAGAAGCTTCCAGGAGCAGCAGCAGGTGGGGGGGATGCCCCGTGGGATAGGTCTAGTGGTGCAGGGCAGAACAGCTGGTGGAAAAAACAAAGTGCAGAGAGCCTGCAGCTGCCTGCATTTCTCCTCTCTCTGCCTATGCGGTAGGGAGCTGCCAGCTGTAGAGCAGGGAGCAGTAACCCCCAGCTTACTCTTCCTGCCCCATAATCTTTTCTGTGCTGACAGCCAGCAAGAGCAGGGAGAGGGGAGGAAGAGAGGCAGGCTAGGGGTTAGGAGGAGTAACTTAGCTGGCTTCCTGCAGGACTGCACAGGAGAGAAAATATGTGAGTGTCACACCCAACACTGGAGAGCTAACAGGGTTGTGCATTGTCAGATGCCTGATTGGGCAGCACAGGTGCTGCATCGCCCTGCAGTGCAACAACATCGTAACACACAGCATGACTAGCGAGAGACTCAGATTTCATTCCTGGCCCTAGTCACCAGGCTGGCTCACACTTACATAGGGCAGGGGTCCTTCTCCACTGACTTAATGGCCACCATGCCAACCAGCCCCCATCTGCTAACTGCTGCACCAATGGAGTGGGCAGAAGGGAAGGATTAGGAGGCCCTGAACTAGTCTCACCTACTCTGCTTCCACTCCCCATTAGCTTTGGCCAATCTGCCTCCCTTAATAGCCCCTGTGACTGGGCACTGCCTTTGAGCGCACCCCTGTGGCCCTGCAAGTATGCAGCCCTAGCTCCCTCATGGTGCTTGCAGTCATTCACTCAGAGTGAGGTTCTGATACACTCCACAAAAGGAATTAATAAATGAGTGTCCACAAAGGGGATAACACCCCTCCTCATTAGCCCCTGAAGTGCAACCCATCCTCTGGCCTTGGGGTTAATGCTGACAAGCCTCCTCTCCCAAGTCTAGGGGTCCCCAGCCCTCCTCATGGGTTATCATTCAAAGTCTTTCTCCCTAACCCAGGACATCCTACCTCACCTCCTGGAGCTGGATTATGCTTCAGGCCAGCTGTAGCCCACAGTCAGCCTCTCTAGCTGGACCCTTTCGACTCATTCCTTTTACCTGTTAACCTCTCCAGTTGTCATCCTCCTCCTGCTGGCATCTCTGGGAACCCATCTTCCCATAGGGCACCTTCTTTCAGCTGACCTCTGCCAGTCTTATCTAGCCCAGTTGCTAGGCAGTTAGTTCTTGTTTACAGGCAGGCCAAGTTGGATTGTTCTCCTTTGAAGCCCCTCACAGGTTGGCTGGGCACCAGGGAGCCTACTCTCTATTCTGCTTCTGCAATGCTGAAAGACCCCAGTTGTTGGTGGGCAGGATTGAACCGGGGACTTATGGAGCTTAGTGCATGAGCCTCTACCACATGAGCTAAAAGCCAATTGGCTCTTAATGAGTCTGCTCTACAGCCTTGGCTAATTGCTCTAAGTGTCTTGGTGCCACTAGATGGGACAGACCACCACACCCAGAAGGTGTGTGGGGTACACTTCCATGCTGTCCCTAATTCTGCCAGTTTGTGTCCTCTTTGGCCCCTGCCTGCCCCTCATTCTTTCCCTACTTCTGGCCTTGCCTGTTCTCCTTCCCTGAATTCCTTTTCTGTCACTCCCTGCCCTTTTCAGCCCCCACTCTAACTAAACTTCTGTTCCTTTCACCTCTTCTACCAGTCCTGCACTCTGTGTCCTTCCTGCTGCTGGCTACCCATGCTGGCTGGTAGTAAGTGGAAGAGCAGAAGCTACCTACAATCACTATGCATTGCAAATGGGAGACTAAACTCCAGGGCAATCATTGCTGCACATCTGCCTACACACCCCCCACCCCGTAGGGCAGGGCTGCTCAATGCCTCAGTGTTACTGGAGGCACTTGACCCTTGGCAGCCCTGGGATGTCTAGTTGTCCAGTATGAGAAATCCCCTAGCTACCACCTGAGCTGGAACAAGGGGAAAGGATTGTTCCCAGACTAGGAAGGCATCCAGTCTGTGAAATAAACTTATTGAAATATATCTGAGGATGAGATTTTATCACTGTACTAAGCTTAGACTTGCATGTTTTATTTTATTTTGCTTGGTAATACACTTTGTTCTGTCTGTTACTACTTAAATCCTACTTTCTGTATTTAATAAAACGTATGTGCAAATGTGATCAGGCTGCAGTTTGCATGTGATGTTTTCCAGGTCCCTTTCAAAAGGAAGCCTGTAGATGTCTGATTTGCACAGCTGCCTGCAAAAACACAGTATGAGGTTGCTGTGGTAATGCCGGGCATAGAAATCAGAATATCTGATCAGAAGTAGTATGTTTACAGTGCAGATCTTGCATATGTTCCAAGAATTAAAAAAATGCAAGTGTAGTTTTAGGCATAATAGGCCTCTTCACATTCCCCTGGTTGTTGCTGAAGCTTATAAAAAGATTGAGACAGTTTTCTTTCCTTTTCCTTTAATAAAGGAAATGAACAGTGAGATATCTCTTGTTACTTTGAATTTAGAGGCATACTATCAAATCTGGTGAAGAACTTTCAGCAAATCAATGGATCAATAAATTTCAATTTTTTTATTCCAATAAAGAGCGCTTTTGCCTTCTACAAATAGTGTTTCCCTGCATTGTTTGTAATCCACATAATGAGCATTGCGCTAGTGGTAAGAGAAAGTGAAATTGATTTGAAAGTCACTAGGAGCAAAAGAGGATTTGGAAAGGTAAACACATAGCAGCCATGCTTTAAGTTAGTGGCATGGCTAAATCACCTACCTGAGGATTCCTGGAAGCAGGATCTTTTCAAAAGAAAAAGGAGTACTTGTGGCACCTTAGAGACTAACAAATTTATCTGAGCACGAATTTATATTGCCAAAGGATCTTTTCAGAGAATCACAGGGCCACAGAAGAGATGTGCCAGTCTCCTGCCTTTGGAGCTGAATGTTTTGAGTGCACTGGGGCTACCTCAATCTGAGCCAGGGGACACAGGCAGCCCTTAAATAGAGGAGATTCGGGTTACCTGCCTTCAGTCCCTGCTGCATAACAGGGATGAACCCGTCTTCAGTGTTCATGGTTTTTGACTCTTCTATACATTCATGACCATGACAGACATCTTCCTGGGCATCTTGGGATGGTAGGTAGTTTTGTACATGCTTGATACTACAATGTCTGTCACCTTATATATGCATGGAACAATAGGCCTTTTAGTTTCCAAGCCATTTTGTAGAGGAAATGTGAGGAACAGAAAGAGCTTGAGCCTGTCTGGCAGGGAATTCCATCACACCAATAGACAGGGGTTCAAAATTTGTGCCTGATTAGAGGACAATTGGGGTCCCTAGACCCTGCCACCCTCAAAGTTGTTTGGTACACACAGAAATGATCAAAAAACATACCAGTGCAACAAATGCATGACTTGTTTGGTTTTGATACAGGGCACAGAGGAATGAATGAGAATTCCTGCTTGTTACAATTAGATGCACAGCAGCAATGACTACCACCAGTGGCCCTTAATTTAGGCAACAGACTACATTGCATGAGTGGAATTCTCTGGCCTGTGTTATGCAGGAGATCAGACTATATGATCTTAATCATCCCTTCGGGCCTTATGAATCTATGGGAACCACAGCTTGCAACTGTATTGGCCTCAATCCTGGACCCATCTAAGATTTGGCTCTTGCCTTTGACTTGTCTGACCTATGGAGAGTGAGGCAATTCATACCTCAATAGTTAGTGCTACAGTAGATACTAACTGTGCATCCTTGTGCCTGGTAAGTAAATGCCTGTGGTGGTTTTGCAGTTCAATAAGTTGTACACAGAAGCACAAACTCCTCAAAATGACACAGGGTCCCAGACAACTGGTATCATTTAGACTAAAGACAGCAGTTCTTCCAAGGGAGAGGAGACCAGCCTTTGCACCAGGATGCCAAGATAAGATAAGCCCCCACACCCTGACCCTGCTCCCTGGTAGGAGCACCAGGGAGGAAGAGCAGGGGTGCCAGTTTTTCCAGGGCCACTCCCCTCCCCAATTGGCTGGTGCCCCTGGACACAGGCCCCAACTAGCCCAGTCTGGTTGCCCCAATTTTATCTCATCACCCACACAACAGGAGATCTGCTCCTGGTCTGCACCTTGCTTGTATCAAATCCTTGCCCACAAACAACGGACACCAAAATTGGCAGCTAAAATACATACAGCTACAACCTCTGTGCCCTTTGTAGGGGATAGAACTTGATAGGCGTCACTAGTAGCCGGCCCTTTATGTATTACAGGCCAGCCATTAGAGGGAAAGAGAATCACAAATACATGTGCAGATTTGACTCCAGCCAGTAGAGAGCTAGTGTTCTCACACACCAGCCAGTTCATTCCATGGTAAACAGGGTTTTCCTAGAAGTGGTGCCTCTCATAAGTCCTTGAGAAGAAAGGTAGAATGCACTAAGAGTAGCAGAGATTGGTGCACAAATAGGCCAAAACAGGAGTCTCTACAATTAGTATTGCAGTGACCCCCTAAGATGGACTTAAAATTTCTAACAAATACAAAACCAAACAAGAAAAAAATCTGGGGGGGGGAAGACACAGGACGGGGGAGAATGAACATATCTATTTGCAGGTCACCTTTAAGGCATTACCTCAATCCTTGTCCTGATTTGATACTCCCTGGTCAATTTACTTTGTAATAAAAGCCACCTTCCAAGATCCATGTTTTTAAAACATCAGGAATTTTAAAATAGTTAGGGTTAAAAGGCATTAGCACTGGGTCCTTACTGTTCGCATGAAAGGCTGGTGCACTCTCTTTTACTGTAGTACCTGCCACCTGGAACCACCTTTTTGTATCATTCTGCCTGGCCAGTGATTTGTGTTACTCTAACCCTAAACCGAAATTTCATCTTTCCTCCTTGACCCACTCTCCTGTATTCCAGTTGGTTCTCCCCTTGTTCCTTTGCTTTTACTCTTTACAATCCCTTGAAATTTTTCTCCCCATCAATTATTTCCCTGTAATAGTATTTAAATCCAAAGTATTTTGGAATTCCGAGGCCATACACAAGTGTAATAGATGTAAGCAGTCTCAGGATGAGCTCCACCCTGACATCTGGTGGTGAGGTGTGGCAAGTTGTGGAAAAGAACTTCAGAGGCCGATCTCACTTGCATAGGCATGCCCACCCCGCCTAGAATGAGGCCATAGCTGCCCTAATGGTCACTTTGGCTGCTGTGGGATCCCCAGTGTCTCTGTTATTGGGGCAGGAAAAATAAATTGTTATTACCCTGATTATGGGAACTGTGCTTGGAACCGTACTTGGCCTTTTGTTATGATGGAGGGACTCACCATCAACTATGTAGCGCTCACTAGGTAAGGGTCATGGGTTCCAAAACTCTGAATTGAGAGAGGTTGAGGACAAGTATTAATACTTGGTGGCATAGGCCCCTGGGTGAGGGCCTTACATGCTAATTGCACTTCCTCCTCTCTCCACTGTGGAATATCAGAGCTAATTTTGATTCCATTAGGAGTCTAGTTACAGGCAGCTGAGCTCACTTTGGGCTAATGGTGCACCAGCACTGAGGCTCCCCTACTACAAGCTGAATTCACTAAAGAGCTGAACTGACGAAGAGCTGAAATTACCGAGCGTTGTGTTAAGTGGTGGGGGAGCCTGAAGATATAGTGTGGAGCAGTTTGCGGGACGGCTGGAGTGCCTTGTGGACAGGCTGGTGGAGCAGTTCATAGGACGGCGGGAGCTGCTTGTGGGACGTGGAGCGGAGCAGTTTGTGGGGCGGCTGGCAGAGCGAAGGCCTATGGAGCTGTCAGCGGGTGGTCAGCTTCAGATCATGTAACGTGCCCCTTACCTCTCTCTCCCCCCCCCCCATCTCCACCCAGGTTGGGAGGTAAAGCTCTGCAGATAAAAACTTTCGAACTCTGGGGCTGCCCTGACCAGGGACAGAGACTTTTGGGACTTTGCGTGATTTGGGGTTGCTGGACTCCAGAACCAAAGGGAAAGGGCATGCCCCAATTTGCTTGGGGTGGTTTTTTTTGCTCATGGGTTGTGTTACGAATCCTGTTGGTGGTGTTTCCCCAACATAATGCCACATTGTTTCTCTGTTATTAAAAGGCTTTTTGCTACACTCAGACTATGTGCTTGCGAGAGGGGAAGTATTGCCTCTTGGAGGCGCCCAGCGGGGGTGGTATATATATTTGTCCCAGGTCACTGGACGGGGGCTCGAGCCGGTTTGCATTGTGGTATTGGAATGAATCCCGTAGATATTGAACCCGGCCCTTGTTGCTGCCAACTCTGACGGGCAGAAGGGTTACATGAACATGAACTGAGATTGAATTTCAAGTGAAAGGTTCTTAATTTTGGGTTAAGTTAGTTTTTGCTGTTGAGAGTAATGAAGTTAGAGGATGTGCCAGAAGATTTGTTAGATTTGCACCCCTCATTTTCCAGCTCCCTCTTTCACATTGGGCATTACCTCGGATCTCTTAGCTGTCAGCTTGGCAGTTGAAAACTATGGCATAGTATACACTAGAACTAGAAATATGCTATGTAACTCAGCCCTGGTCTACACTAGGACTTTAGGTTGAATTTAGCAGCGTTAAATCGATGTAAACCTGCACCGTCCACACGATGAAGCCCTTATTTTGACTTAAAGGGCTCTTAAAATCTATTTCCTTACTCCACCCCTGACAAGAGGATTAGTGCTTAAAATCGGCCTTGCCGGCTCGCATTTGGGGTACTGTGGACACAATTTGACGGTATTGGCCTCCGGGAGCTATCCCAGAGTTCTCCATTGTGACCGCTCTGGACAGCGCTCTCAACTCAGATGCACTGGCCAGGTAGACAGGAAAAGAACCGCGAACTTTTGAATTTCATTTCCTGTTTGGCCAGTGTGGCAAGCTGCAGGTGACCATGCAGAACTCATCAGCAGAGGTGACCATGATAGAGTCCCAGAATCGCAAAAGAGCTCCAGCATGGACTGAATGGGAGGTACGGGATCTGATCGCTGTATGGGGAGAGGAATCTGTGCTATCAGAACTCCGTTCCTGTTTTTGAAATGCCAAAACCTTTGTCAAAATCTCCCAGGGCCTGAAGGACAGAGGCCATAACAGAGACCCAAAGCAGTGCCGCGTGAAACTTAAGGAGCTGAGGCAAGCCTACCAGAAAACCAGAGAGGCAAACGGCCGCTCCGGGTCAGAGCCCCAAACATGCTGCTTCTATGATGAGCTGCATGCCATTTTAGGGTGTTCAGCCACAACTACCCCAGCCGTGTTGTTTGACTCCCTCAATGGAGATGGAGGCAACACGGAAGCAGGTTTTGGGGACGAAGAAGATGAGGAGGAGGTTGTAGATAGCACACAGCAAGCAAGCAGAGAAACTGGTTTTCCCCAACAGCCAGGAACTGTTTCTCACCCTGGACCTGGAGCCAGTACCCTCTGAACCCACCCAAGGCTGCCTCCTGGACCCGGCAGGCGGAGAAGGGACCTCCGGTGAGTGTACATTTTAAAATACTATACATGGTTTAAAAGCAAGCATGTGAAAGGATTACTTTGCCCTGGCATTCGCGGCTCTCCTGGATGTACTCCCAAAGCCTTTGCAAAAGGTTTCTGGGGAGGGCAGCCTTATTGCATCCTCCATGGTAGGACACTTTACCACTCCAGGCCAGTAACACATACTCGGGAATTATTGTACAAAGCATTGCAGTGTATGTTTGCTGGCATTCAAACAACATCCGTTCTTTATCTCTGTGTTATCCTCAGGAGACTGAGATATAATTCATGGTCACCTGGTTGAAATAGAGTGCTTTTCTTCAGGGGACACTCAGAGGAGCCCGTTACTGCTGCACGGATTGCCTGTGGCTAAACAGAAATGTTCCCCGCTGTTAGCCAAGGGCAGGGTTGAGGGGGTAGGGAGGCAGTGGGGGGAGCCGGTGGGGGGAGCCGGTGGGGGGAGGCAAAATGTGACCTTGTAACGAAAGCACATGTGCTATGTATGTAATGTTAACAGCAAGGTTTACCCTGAAAGAGTGTAGCCACTGTTTTATAAAATGTGTCTTTTTAAATACCGCTGTCCCTTTTTTTTTCTCCACCAGCTGCATGTGTTTCAATGATCACAGGATCTTCTCCTTCCCAGAGGCTAGTGAAGCTTAGAAAGAAAAAAAAAAAAAAACGCACTCGAGATGAAATGTTCTCCGAGCTCATGCTGTCCTCCCGCACTGACAGAGCGCAGACGAATGCGTGGAGGCAAATAACGTCAGAGTTCAGGAAAGCACAAAATGACCGGGAGGAGAGGTGGCGGGCTGAAGAGAGTAAGTGGCGGGCTGAGGACAGGGCTGAAGCTCAAATGTGGCAGCAGCGTGATGATAGGAGGCAGGATTCAATGCTGAGGCTGCTGGAGGATCAAACCAGTATGCTCCAGTGTATGGTTGAGCTGCAGCAAAGGCAGCTGGAGCACAGGCTGCCACTATAGCCCCTGTGTAACCAACCGCCCTCCTCCCCAAGTTCCATAGCCTCCACACCCAGACGCCCAAGAACGCGGTGGGGGGGCCTCCGGCCAACCAGCCACTCCACCACAGAGGATTGCCCAAAAAACAGAAGGCTGGCATTCAATAAATTTTAAAGTTGTAAACTTTTAAAGTGCTGTGTGGCATTTTCCTTCCCTCCTCCACCACCCCTCCTGGGCTACCTTGGTAGTCATCCCCCTATTTGTGTGATGAATGAATAAAGAATGCATGAATGTGAAGCAACAATGACTTTATTGCCTCTGCAAGCGGTGATTGAAGGGAGGAGGGGAGGGTGGTTAGCTTACAGGGAAGTATAGTGAACCAAAGGGCAGGGGGTTACATCAAGGAGAAACAAACAGAACTTTCACACCATAGCCTGGCCAGTCATGAAACTGGTTTTTAAAGCTTCTCTGATGCGTACCGCGCCCTCCTGTGCTCTTCTAACCGCCCTGCTGTCTGGCTGCATGTAACCAGCAGCCAGGAGATTTGCCTCAACCTCCCACCCCGCCATAAACGTCTCCCCCTTACTCTCACAGATTTTGTGGAGCGCACAGCAAGCAGTAATAACAGTGGGAATATTGGTTTCGCTGAGGTCTAAGCGAGTCAGTAAACTGCGCCAACGCGCCTTTAAACGTCCAAATGCACATTCTACCACCATTCTGCACTTGCTCAGCCTGTAGTTGAACAGCTCCTGACTACTGTCCAGGCTTGCCTGTGTACGGCTTCATGAGCCATGGCATTAAGGGTAGGCTGGGTCCCCAAGGATACATATAGGCATTTCAACATCCCCAACAGTTATTTTCTGGTCTGGGAATAAAGTCCCTTCCTGCAGCTTTTGAAACAAACCAGAGTTCCTGAAGATGCGAGTGTCATGTACCTTTCCTGGCCATCCCACGTTGATGTTGGTGAAACGTCCCTTGTGATCCACCAGAGCTTGCAGCACTATTGAAAAGTACCCCTTGTGGTTTATGTACTCGCCAGCTTGGTGCTCCGGTGCCAAGATAGGGATATGGGTTCCGTCTATGGCCCCACACAGTTAGGGAATCCCATTGCAGCAAAGCCATCCACTATGATCTGCACATTTCCCAGGGTCACTACCCTTGATATCAGCAGATCTTTGATTGTGTGGGCTACTTGCATCACAGCAGCCCCAACAGTAGATTTGCCCACTCCAAATTGATTCCCAACTGACCAGTAGCCGTCTGGCGTTGCAAGCTTCCACAGGGCTATCACCACTCGCTTGTGAACTGTGAGGGCTGCTCTCATCTTGGTATTCATGTGCTTCAGGGCAGGGGAAAGCAAGTCACAAAGTTCCAGGAAAGTGCCCTTACGCATGCGAAAGTTTCGCAGCCACTGGGAATCATCCCAGACCTGCAACACTATGCGGTCCCACCAGTCTGTGCTTGTTTCCCGAGCCCAGAATCGGCGTTCCGCAGCATGAACCTGCCCCATTAGCACCATGGTGCATGCATTGGCAGGGCCCATGCTTTCAGAGAAATCTGTGTCCATGTCCTGATCACTCACGTGACCGCGCTGACGTCACCTCCTCACCCAGTATCGCTTTGCCAGGTTCTGGTGCTGCATATACTGCTGGATAATGCGTGTGGTGTTTAATGTGCTCCTAATTGCCAAAGTGAGTTGAGTGGCCTCCATGCTTGCCTTGGTATGGTGTCCGCACAGAAAAAAAGGCGCGGAATGATTGTCTGCCATTGCTCTGACGCAGGGAGGGGCGACTGAGGACACGGCTCACAGGGTTGGCTTCAGGGAGCTAAAATCAACAAAGGGGGTGGCTTTACATCAAGGAGTATTTCAAGCAGGACTTCACGGAGGGTTCCAATAAGAAATGGTGCACCGAAGTTATTTTTCTTATTGGAACAAGGAGGTTAGCCTGGCCTCTGATTGATACATGGCTAGATTTACCTCGCTGCACCTTCTCTGTGAGTGACTGCAGTGTGACCTAGAGGAATGAGTCCCCTAGACAGGGGAGGGGGGAGGAGCAAATGAGTACAAAACAAATCTGGTCTATTTCTTGTTTTGATCCACTCCATCTATCTTTTACATCTTTGGCTGGCAGACGGTGCAGAAGGACTGCATGCCATCCACATCTCATGGCTGCTTGGCAGAAGATGGTACAATACGACTGCTAGCCATCCGTATCGCCTGCCTGTTCACCATAAGACAGTTCAATAGGACTGACTGCAGGACTAAAGAGAATGACCTGGTCAAGTCACTCCAAATTTAGTCCCTGCGCCCATGTCTGCCCAGGCGCTCCCAGCCGACGTGGCCAGGAGCACCTCGGACACGACGATGACGGCTACCAGTCGTATTGCACCGTCTGCTGCCAGAAGGCAATGGGTTGCTGCTACTGTGTAGCAATGCCATACTGCGTCTGCCAGCACCCAGGAGACATAGGGTGACGGTTACCTGAGCGGGCTCCATGCTTGCCGTGGTATGGCGTCTGCACAGGTAACTCAGGAAAAAAGGCGTGAAACGATTGTCTGCCCTAGCTTTCACGGAGGGAGGGAGGGAACGGGGGCTTGATGATATGTACCCAGAACCACCCGTGATAATATTTTAGCCCCATCAGGCATTGGGATCTCAACCCAGAATTCCAATGGGCAGCGGAGACTGCGGGAACAGTGGGATAGCTACCCACAGTGCAACGCTCCGGAAGTCGACGCTTGCCTCGGTACTGTGGAAGCGCTCCGCCGAGTTAATGCACTTAGAGCATTTTCTGTGGGGACACACACGCTTGAATATATAAATCCGATTTCTAAAAAAATGAAATCTATAAATTCGACCTTATTCCGTAGTGTAGACATACTCTAAAAGTAGGCCAACAGTAGCAATCAAAAGGTATAGCTAAAACCAGAAGATGGCTCCACAGAGCAGCTAAATTACTGCACAGAGTGTGGAAAATAGCATCTATGGAAGCCATTAAGAGTGGAAAGATTCCTAACAGTGCTGAATGTGCAGGTTCGTCTCAACAGCATAGATTACATTTGTCTTTTTAAACAGTAACCCCCTTTTTTTCGTCTGTGGAATAGATCCCCTTTACTCTAAGGGGGGGTTATACCTATAGTCCAGATTTCTAATTGAATTTATGAAATAATTTGATTTACCTTTTTTTTTTTACTGTCCTGTGGTCTCAATATAGCTGCAGGAGTCATGCAATTTCACTACCAGTCCTCTCCCCTACCACCAAACACATGGTTGCACCTCTGACTAATGGGAGGTACAGTTGAAAATTGTGACATTCAAGTATTCATATCTGCCTCTTCCAGGCTGGCACATTCTGCAAAATGCAAACAGAACAAAGGTACTAATTGTCAAATGTCTGGATTGAGTAACTACTCTCCACACCAAAGTGACAGCTTCTTTACAGAGCGGTCCAAAGTCAAAATATCCTTGGAGTCAAACTCCTATCTAGACCTCTGGCACAGAATAAACAGAGAAATTCCAACTCCTCTTTTCACTGAGGACAGACATCCTTCCTAAAAAAAACAACTTATTTTTTTAGTATTTGCAGAGTAACTAATGGTTCTATGTTTACCATAGTGAATACTCTGGATAGTGCAAATATATCTCACTGGCAAGTGTGCGTTACAGGGGCCACTCTCTGCCGATCCACAGAGGACCTGAGTTATTACAGTCCTCAGCTATAGAGCCATGACTCTGGTTCAAGCTGTAGCAACTTCTGCTTTTAGCTCTAGAGGTCCCTGGCGTGTTGGCCAAGATGGCAGCCATCACACAGACACTAAGGTAAAGTTATGTCTTGTATCTAGGCAACTGGCCAGTTTTTAAACAGCAACTACTGAATTTGTGGTAAAGTGAAACAAATAATAACTAGTGATATTACTTATATCACATAAAAGACTGTAACAGGCACACTCACCTCTCATGAGCTCCCCTTGCATGTACCTGTTCTCTCTCTCTTTGTCCCTGCTCCAGGATTGGGCAGTGCCCTAGGGATCCCTCCCTGGAGAGGGAATGTCTTCACCCTCTTTGGCTTTCTGGCCGCAGCTCTCCAGTTGAGCCACTATAGTTCAGTTCCCTCAATATCCAGGCCACTTCCCCCAAGTGACTAACGGGTGGAGGGGGTCCCAGCCCAGGGACCCTGTAGATGCAGGCATCAGCTGTGTCCCTTTAACTATGTCACATGGCTTCTCTAATCCTCTGGGCGACTTTCCCACAGCCATGCACCATCTTCACCCTTATCTCAGGGCTTTGTCCTATTGGAGTCCCAGCAACCAGCTCAGGGCTCCTTCTTCCTCGCCTCGCCTCGCCTCGCCTCGCCTCGCCACACTCCTATAACTCCAGCAAAGAACTGAACTCCCTCTACCCCCTGCAAGTCTTCTTATACTAGGCTGCTGGGCCCTGATTGGCTGTGTCCCACACAGCCATTCTAGGCAGCTTGGAGGACCCTCTCCACTGCCCTTTTTGGGGGCAGGATGTGGGAGGGCCATGAGGCCTCCAGCAGGGGGCCTCAGAGGGTCTGGTATACCCCATCACAAAGCCGTTATTAAAAATGCCCCCAAACTCTGCAGAATCAGTAGTGCTGTCATGTTTTGGACCCTTATTTAAAATACTATACTATTTTTTATTTTATAAGGCAAGTTATGATATATTAATTTCACCCACACTCCCATGGCTTCAACTGCCATTGCAGTAAAGGGGAGTTATGCCCATGTAAGTGAAGGTAGAATTGGACTTTGGAACAAATCAGCTCCAGCTGGGTGCAGCATTGTCAGGTTTGCCCTCTCCATAGCCTCCCTGAGCAGCCATATAGGCCTGGTGGTGGCTCCCCTTGTCATGGGACTCAGCCATCCAGGCAAGTTGTATTTTAGTCTCACCTCTTTCAGGTGACGTCAGAGTCCAGTCCAATAAAAGTCCAGCAGCCTTGTGTTTGTGATCTAGCCCAACAACACCCACTAGGTCTTATGACCCTTGACCAAGGCCTTCACCAGGCCTTTCCTTGATGGCCTGTAGGGAAACCCAGTCCCTGCTCCTCTATGCTGGGTTCAGGGCCGGATTTAGGGGCAGATGACTAGGCGACCATGTGGGATGCTGGGCTTGGGGGCCACCAGGGTCAGGGTGCTGTTTTAGTTATTGGCAACAAAAGGGAAAATAGAATGTTTGAAGTAAAATGGTTCAGGTAGTCTGTATGTGGATTCATTTTTCACTAACCTCCTAGAATGTTCTGGACCTTTGTAGAATCTCGTGGAACCTTCCAGACTTTCTGAGAACTACATTTTCCTCGAATCTCCTATAATGTTGTCAGCCATGTCCTCGTGGGTACATAAGGGGCAGGGTGTCGCCAGTCAGTCAATAAAATATAAGAATGAACTGAAGTGGCAGGTATTGCAAGCCAGGGAGGTTGAGCCACCCTGAACAGCCAGAGTTGGCCCCCCCACACTCTGCCTTGAGATCCCCTTCTGCTTTCCAATCTTCCCCCATGGCCCCTGATTAGGCTGCTCCTCTTCCCCAAAGCGGGCTGGGGCTGGGGTTAGGGTGGGCTGGCCTGTGGCCCGGGGCTCAGGGCAGGTGGGACCAGTGCTTGGGCTGCCTGGCACTGGGGGCGCCCGCCTGGCACTCTGGGTCTGGGGACACTGGGGCTGAGGCCACCCACCTGGTCCTCCGGGACTGGAGGAGCTTGGGAGGGCCATCTCCGGTGGGCAAGAGGGGCAGGAGGGTAGGGCCTTGGGCAGAAAGGGCGGGTCCAGGAGCTAGTCTCCCCCAACCAGCAGTTTACGTACCACCCATGACTGAAGCGAAGTGAGAGCCCAGCTGCAATATTGCGAGCCTAGTTTTATTGTGTACTTGTGAAAGTGTACTTGTTTTTTTAAGACTTGAAGAGTGTATGTAGAGACTAATGAAGACCATATTTACACAACAATATAAAAGAAATACTGTGACTCTTGAACACTTGTACAGATCTTCACCAATGGGGAATGTTCGGATGCCAATGATAACGACCTCTATTTCTAATTGGACAACATCCGTCACATTTTGCCACACAGGAAGCACTCTCCACTCCATGGGCAGTGCGTGAATCTCCCACTTCAGGGAGGCTAGCCAGAGGCCCCGCCCCTTCTGCCGGAGCCCCAAATCCCCGCCCCTATGGCTGGAGGAATCCTGGCCTGCCCACCTGCCCCAACCGGGCCAACTGGCTCCCCCAGTGCCGGGACAGCCCCAGCACTGGGCCGAGCCACTGGCTTCAGTGCCAGGCCAAGCTGCTTGGCCCAACCCGTCCCCCACAGGCCAGCCTGAGTGCTGCACTGGCCTGCCCCTGGCTACCGGGATGCCACCAGAGGACCCCCAGCCCTCTTCAGAGAAAAGGTAACAAAGGAAAGGCAAAACACAAAATATGTCCCTGGCCTCCCTCCTTTCAGCAGATACTTGACAAGCCATAGCCCAGCACAGCATCCTTATGGCTATCATACATTGCTCACAAGAACCCTCTGCCAGCTTTGTCCTCCACAGTGCTCCATCCTGGTTGCTAATGGGGAGAGGTCTGTTCATCTACAAGGTCCCAGGGCTGGGCCCTTCTGAACAGGGCTTCTCTCTTTTAAGGCTCCTCCTCCAGAGTGGCAAGCATCATAGGTGTGGTGGGACAGATCTACCTGAGCCCAAAGCTGCTCTTTAACCCTGCCTTGCCTGGTGTGGGGTTTGTATACTCTGTCCCAGACCCACAATGATCCAAATGACTGCAACACAAGGGAGAGGTAATTTCACAATACTTATGCCCCTATCCCACAGAGCTGCACTCCAATCATAGGGGGGTATTGAACACAATATAGACGTTGCTATTGTCCCAGTTGCTCACAATAAGAGCTGGATTATCCCCATAATCAATATTTTCTAACCCTCATTTTAAGTCCATTATATTCCTTCTCTCATGAGTTATCTGAAGGTCAGCATTGCTCTTTGTAAGATTTCCATGCATATGCCATAATAAAATTGTTCCATCAGGCACAAGCCATCCTTACTTTCTGTAATCATAAATCATCTTTTTGTGTGTGTTCTATTTAATTCATGAGATGCATCTTAAGATACCATTTGTCTGTCCGGTACACAAATATTGTTGTGCTTGTTATGGCCAAGTCTTGTTGGTGCAGACTATTTATTGATTTATAGAGCTTTAATGAGATACTTCATTTTCATTTCTAACTTCATTCGTTTCCATTTTCCATTACACTACACAAGATTTCTTCTAACTCAGATCAAACTAATGAGTAGTTTTGGGGGTTTTTTGTTCTACATATAAAGGTGTAAAAAAATCTTTCTGGTTTAGTAATATTTGCAATTCAACCACAAAGTGTTCTTTCCCAGGTTCTTTTCTTCTGGGATTAGGTTTTTGATTCTAGCACCTATTAACTAAATATATGGGGAGTGGAGTGAAGTCATCAAGAGTAGCTGACATGATGGTGCTACTAGAAGGAAATGAGAAGAGGGAGGACCAGAGAAAGCTAAGAGAGAATTCAAAGAGATAGATGCACTGAAGATCACCAAGCAAATGACAGGATGTGGGAAAATGGGAGACATTGAGGAAAGCACATGGTGGTAAAAGAATGAGGAATGAGCAAAAAACCAACCAACCAAAACAAATAAACATACCAGGATTCAAAGTGAAGGGAGGCTGGGAGCCATGGGGCAGTACATGGAATGGGGAAGAAGACGGAGCGGATTTCAAAGAAGGAGAAGTTATGTGAAGGCGAAAGAGAAAGGAGCTGGAGCTGATGGGGGTGAGGAGCAAGAGGGTGAAGCAACACATTTTTATGATTGGGGAAAGTGAGAAAATTGTGTCAATTGGGAGAGTGCCAGATTTGGTGAGAGCAAGGTGGTGAACAGCGTGAAATGAGAAAGAAGTTGTGGCCTAAGTCAGCTTCTTGGAGAGGGAGCAGGATTTCCAGGGAGAAGAGCAGGAGGGAAATGGTGGGAATCAGATTGGCAAGGGCTGTGAGCCTAAAAGCACAGGAGAGAGTGGGAGGATGAGAGGACTGAGGGGGAGGATGAGCCAGGAGTAGGAGAACAAACACCCTGAGGAGAGATGCATGAGGCAATGAGTGAGATGTAAATGAGGTGAGGATATATGAGTGAGACAGGGAAGGGCTGAAAAGGAGCAGAGAAGGAAGGGGAATAGAGAAGGGGAGGTAGCAATGAGGTCTGGGGAAGAGAGAAAACTAGTGCATGAAGGGAAGGCCAGCAGACAAGCATGGGAGTCATGGTGGGAAGGAGAAGTAGGGCAGAGAGAACGTCAAAGTTTGGAGGGCTCTATAGTGAGGAGCTGCCTGCTGAGGTACAGCAGAGACTACTCCCATTCCCAGTGCAAAATCTGGCACTCCAGGAGCTGCAGGATCCGGGGTGGGGTCATCCCACCTGGAGGGCAAGGGAAAATTCTGGCAAAAGAGCAGGATTTAGCAAATGAAATGACTAGACAGATACACATAATTCTGAGCGTCATTACATCTGCCTGATGCTGTCATATTTGTTTTGGTATCAGCAAATCAAACTAGCATAACAGGAAGAGAGCAAAATATGGACCCCAGATGGCAAATGGGGAAAACATTTCTAACAGCTAGAGTCACAACCTATGGCTGACATGTAGAGATGAAAGCCAAGAGCAAACATTGATAATGAGACAATAATTTAAATGGCTACTACAAATGAGTCATTGCAAACGTAAGCAGGCTAAGGTCAAGGTAAAACCCTGGGAAAGCCAAGAGAGGGAGGAAATGGGGATGGATCAGAAAGAAGAAAGAGATAAAGACCCTGACTGAGCAAGGTACTTAAGCAAGTGCAAGTACTTAACTATCTTGCTAAAAGCAAGGGCCAAAGCAGTTTGACAATTCTGCAATCTGCATATGGAGAAGTCCTTCCTCAGACAAAAGTCAGTGGGTGCTGAGGAAATATTGGAGGAAGGGCTCAGCTAGGGTGACCAGACAGCGAGTGGAGTGTGAAAAGTTGGGATGAGAGGGTGGGGGGTAATAGGAGCCTATATAAGAAAAAGCCCCAAAAGCCAGGACTGTCCCTATAAAATCGGGACATCTGGTCACCCTAGCTCAGCACCTTCTCATCCAGGACCCTTATGTAAAGAAATCTCTCTGTGAATTCAGTGAAGTTGAGGGGAGACAAAATCAAGTCCTGAAAGCAGAGCAGCCCAAAGATACATTTTCTTTCTTTCTTTCTTTCTTTCTTTCTTTCTTTCTTTCTTTCTTTCTTTCTTTCTTTCTTTCTTTCTTTCTTTCTTTCTTTTAAGAGTGTTGTAAGCAGGCTTGAATTTTTTACCATGTTTCAGTCCGATCAAACAAGAGAAATATCTCAGAGAAATTACACAGGACAATTAATGTTAAAATGGAGATAATCTCAGCTAGACCCCTGTCCTTGCCTCATGGAAGCATGTGTTTATATCAGAAGTACTTAAATAAATGGGATTTTGGTTGAAATATTTGGGCATGATCCCTACAGAACTTGATGATGCACCAGGTGGAATTCTTCATACCAACCTCTGTGCAGATTTGTGTAATGGAGTTCAGTGGAAGTGAATTTGGCCCATTCCTTCTGTACACAAGTATCGAAAAGAGCTGATGCCTGCAGTTTTGGCTTGTTTGTAAAATCAACAGAACCCTTGCCCTTAGTAATAAGACAATGCACAGAGTGGCAGGAATCCAAACTGGATAAAACATTAATAAAATATCCCTGCTGGTCCCAGATGATTTTCACAGTCCAGTACTTATGTTCTTAAAATATGGAAAGTTTGGAGTATCACAGAGCCATCAAAGCATATCTCAATTAATGCTCTTTCATTTTAACCCATTTCATGCCACAGCAGAGTGTATGCAAAAATGTCATTTTATTTTAAGGCAGACTGTTCATTTCAACTGCTTAATCCAAGGCCACCTAATTATGCTTCCAAAAGTCTGGAAACAGTTTCCTCCCTGGATCCCATAATTCCTGAAAGTTTACACTCAGACCAAATGAATATAACACAAGATATGATACTCTGGATACAAGAAATGACTCAGGACCTAGATTTATGGACTTTTTCTTCCGTTTATACTGATTGATTGGATCAATGTTATTAAGATGAATAGTTTGGACACACTATTGTTTTCCTTTCTGACTCACTCGGGAAAACACATTTGTCTTATTTTCTGTGCTTTAGATCAGATGATGGAACACGTTAAGTTTATCTGGGAGAAAAAGGCATCACACGAATCACCAGCGTAAGCCCCATCCCTAACTGTGCCTGGACTCTGAGAAATCTTAGACATTATTATTAGACCAGGAGGTGAACTTTCATAAAACAATTCTGTTTATTCCCTTACAGTGACTATTTTAAGTCCCTTCTTGTGTGGAGACACAATCACCACTTCAAAGCTTGTTGCCATTTACAAGTCTTTGTGTGGAGCAGATACAAATATAAAGAAGATAAAAAGGCCTAAATCTGACACTGTCTATCTGCCAACACTGTAGTACTATAAGTGACAGCATTTCCTTTCCTTAAATGCTTCCCTAATGGTATTTTATGATCTTAATGACTTAATCCCAAATTTGCCTCATCTTCCAAAGGTAATCAATTCCAACACGGGGAAGAAGCTTCTATCATTTCCCCCAGGTTATTTCCTGTGTGACAGGAATTCCTTTGTTCAGTTAGCATATGAGAAAACTGCAAATGAAGTTTTAATGAAGCAATATTATAAATTTTGCCACGCAAGTTATTTACTCAGAAAAGAGGAGGAGGAGGTTCAAATACCTCTATATATCTATGGCTAAATCATTCAAAAAGCGTCTTTATTCATAAACCATATGAGATTTTCCTGAAGTACTTGTATGCTGGGCACTAGTGCACAAGCTATTTGAGATGATGATTTAAATCAAATTACTGCAGTTAGGGCTGAAAGGATAGACTAGCTGATGCTAAACCTATGTTGTGATTAATTTCGACCAGGAACAGAAGTCAGCCTTTATATTACACAGAGGCTGTATTCATTATTTACCCACAGAAACTCATACTCTTGTTTTTCACCTTCCTCTAACCTTAACACACTTAAAAATATTGGAGAAGGCTCCCAGCAAGCCCAATCCTGAGATTCTTACTCCAGGCCAAACTGGAGCACTTACTCCCCCTGGCCCGAGCAGGGGGACAGTGTAGAGCCCGAGCAGGGGGACAGTGCTCAGGGGGACCATACAGGCTGCACCATCCTCTGGGATGGTGCAAGTGGCCCGTTCTGCAGGCTGTTCATAAAGGCTATGGCTTCCTTCTTGGATGCCTCCTTTGGGTCGCATCGAGGAGGGTCCCTTGAGCTTCTCTGATATGGTGAGTGGCCCTGGCATGAGCCAGGCAAGGCTGAGAGGAGACTCCTTGCATAGTAGAGCCTGTCACAGGCAGGCTGGGTGCCTGACGCCCTGCCACTAATCCTTATGGTTTGAGTAAAGAGTGAGTAAGAATAGTGCAAACACTGAGTAAGGATCTCAGGCTTTGGCCTACTGTTTGGACATGTGTTTCAATCAGTGACGGGCTGAAGGGACCGTATTTAGATCCAGACCTGGAATCAGTCTCTACAGGATTCAGGGGGCAGGACTGAGGCCAAATCTATCCTAGGGATTTGGTTCAGAGTCAGTGGTGACAGAATCTTTTGAGCTGCTATTGTGAGCTTCTAGCCCTCAATAGCAGAAAAATCATGATATTAATGGAGGAGTTTCTTGCAAGATCAGAGGTTCTCATGAGGTTCCCATCATCCCTACCAAAGGCATCTTTAGGGTTGATGGTTTTAGAGTAACAGCTGTGTTAGTCTGTATTCGCAAAAAGAAAAGGAGTACTTGTGGCATCTTAGAGTTTTTAAGGTGCCAAAAGTACTCCTTTTCTTTTAGGGTTGATGATACCACAGGGATGTGGCCAAAAGGTATTTGCCATTCACCAGTCTGAACAGCTCGGAGAAACAAGAGCTGATAAGAGCCAGTGGGTTTGGCAGCCAGGAAACAGGTGGATTTTCCATGTTTAACATTTATTATTTCACTGACAGTGAAATAGGCTCAATTCTATATCCTCAGCTAAAATGCTGCTTTGCAACTTCCTTCAGCTGTACCATACCCTTCACTGAATCTCAACAGGTTTCAGAGTAGCAGCCGTGTTAGTCTGTATCTACAAAAAGAACAGGAGTACTTGTGGCACGTTAGAGACTAACAAATTTATGAGAGCATAAGCCCACGAAAGCTTATGCTCTAATAAATTTGTTAGTCTCTAACGTGCCACAAGTCCTGCTGAATCTCATCAGATATCTTTTCATACCTGACAGGGCCCCATTTGTCTTCTTTCCCCACTTGTAGGCTGGGACACAGGGACCCTCACTCCTACACACTAGACACTGATGCCCAGGGCCTGTTCAGACAGTGCTGCCAAACCTGCAGCCACAGGGGGCTTGTGGGTTATGGGGCTTCCCTTCACCAAAGACCTGTAGGCCCCTTTGACTACCCCAGCCTTGGTGCTGAAGGTCTCAGGTTCCATTCCCTGCCACCAGCTTAAGGGAGGCTGTCTTACAGGCACCTAATTATGCCCCTACACATGCGTAAGATGCGGAGCCACCATAGCTGGCTTAGCAGAGTAATAAGCTGGAGGAGGCAACATAATGACTTCTGAGCCTTTGATGGACAACTGAATGATTTCACAGGGACCTACTTTTCCTTCTGTCTAAGGTTTGTATGACATAGCTATTAACATAGTCCCTAATTACCAGTATCTTTGCTTGAACCAGTCCATTGATACCAACAGCTGCTGCAGGCTCGAGAAAGAATTTTCTGCAGCTCGTCTTGTCAAGGACAGTTCAGCTCAAAGGACTGTATGGATCTACATATTCCCTGGCAACCTATTTCCAAGCCATGTCCTATGCAAACAACCAAGAAGTTTAGAAGTTCCAGTTCTATATTGTAGTAGCTGTTTGAGCAACCTCTGATATGTTGAATTGTTAAGAAAAGAGCTTTTCCAAACAGCATGTCCTAGTGTATGTTGGCAGCCATTTCAAATAGGAAAAGCATCTACTTTGTTAGTGACAAACCCAGATTAAATTATGGAACTTCAGACCTGAAATGCTTCCATTGTAAAAAGAAACACAGTACGATCCCACTCACACCTATGTTGTGCCGTTCATCCAGGAATCTTCAGACAATTTACAAACATTGTCATTAACCTTTGAGGTAGTTAAGAGTAATTACACCTGTTTTATGGAAGAATAAAATGAGGCACTATGTGACCTACACGAGGCAGTACAGTCACTGGGCGAGAACAGAACCCAAGAGTCTTGACTCACATTCAGTCCCCCACGCCAACCACGAGGCTACTTGTGCCTTCCAAACCATTTGCAGAATGCAAGGTGAAAACTCAGCATGATACATAGCTACATTTTCAAGTCAAGCGTATAAAGGTTTGTTCTTGTTTCGTAACTCATCTGTCAAGACCCGAGTGCAGGGTTCTGCATTTTCCCTGCCAGGACAAATGCCAACAAACGGGCTATGAGAATGTGGCTGACTGCACTGCTGAGGTGTTAGCAATGCCATCAGCTTGTGCATTGGAACCACAGAACCCTCACCTGAGCAATTCATGGACAAGGGGATGGATCCACTATCAATGGTGTAGGAAGGTGCAAATTTCACCTCCTTGCACTAGTGGGGTCCCATGTGCAGCAGAGGGATTCACCAAGAGAAGGCACTTGATAGTCTCATCTCCAGCGTCCCTCAGGATTCCTACTAGTGAAGAGCAACTTTGATTTCTACCCCGGGGAGAGTATGAGGCGGTCAAGGGGTTATGCTAAATCAGTGCACTAAATAAACCCCATACCCAGGCAGTACTGCCCACTTTGTGGGCTGTTCTAGCTCTCTGTGGGCCCCACCAATGAAAGAAGGTTGCAATTACTTTTCCACCAAGGGAGGCTGTGGTGTCTGTCCACGAGCGCTGTGGCTAATTTACACCGATGAACAGGAAAACTGGAATTCAGCCCTGAGAGCTTTCCGGGCCAACTTTTCACCAGCACCAGGAGAAAGAGCATGAGTTTGTCTTTGTGAGCCCAGCTGAAAGTTAAATAAAGGTATTGCCATAATTGTTAATATTTGTTTTTGGTGCAGCACTTTGGATGACTCAGTTTGTCTTGTACAAAGGGACTTTGACACGTTTAATATCTTAGGACTTGATCCTGAAATCAGTTACTGCCTGGTATAGCGCTCATAGTCCCATTGATTTCAGGGATGGGACCCACCTAATTTGGAAAAGGTGTCAAAGTCCCTTTGTACAAGACAAACTGAGTCATCCAAAGTGCTGCACCAAAAACAAATATTAGCATTTACTGCAATCGTTTGATGCGCTTTTGAACTGTGCTTCCAAAGATAAACTCATACGCTTTCTTTTATTGATGGTAAAAAGTTGACAAGACTCCCATGGCTGAATTCTAGCTTTTGCTTTCACCTGTATAAAGTAAACACAGGACCCCGGGCAGCAGAAAATCTGCCAGGGTGGTTTAAACAGTGGCAGGTTAGGCTAGGTTCTTTATGCTCCTGGGTTGAGATGACATCACTAGAACTTGATCAATGCAGAAATCACATTCTTTTTGCTAGCATCAGCTACACCATAGTGCTACTAGTGGGCACAGTGCTTACTCCAGGAGTAGTCCCATGTTTAATCACACTGACTACTTGTGGTAGTAAGTGCTATACCCAGTGGGAAGTATTTGTCTGACGGGGTCCTAGGACTCTGTATGTACATCTTGCAAAGTGGTAGGTGAATTAGGGTGACCAGATGTCCTGATATTATTGGGACCGTCCCAATATTAGGGGCTTTGTATATTACCTATTACCCCTCTGCGTCATGATTTTTCACACTTGCTACTGGGTCACCCGAAGGTGAATACTCTTATGGATCTGCATGCTGCAATGTGACAAGGCTGGTCAGAACCAGGGGAGGCTAGGTAAGGATCTTTTTAAAGCTGGACAAAAGCAAATGCAAAATATCCCCTGCCTTTTTAAAGCTCGAACATAAAACCAAAATCTTACATGAGCTAGAGTGCCCAAAATAAGAGGCTTCCTAGTCTCAGATCACTCACATGCTTCTCTGTCTCATTCTATCCTACATCAACTCCCAAAGGCTCAGACACCCTGCTCTTCGGAAAATCAGCTGCCCATGCCAATGACATTCATCATCATTCCTGCAGGAAGTGTGTGCAACTGCAACCATCTCTGGTAGCAGAAGGCAGCTCCTTGGCTGCCTTTAATACCCTAGTTTCACTTGATCATACGCACATCTTGCCATTCCCTGTGTGACACAGGGCCCATTGGTGCCAACTGGCAAAGGGTTCACAGTTCTTTACAAGCAACTCTACTGAAATCTTATAACTTATCAATACTCCTAATCATGGCACAATTTGTATACTGTTACTATGTAAGGAATAATGTAACTATACTGAAAATTAAGTCCTCATAGTTTTGGAATTGAAGTTGGTCACGAGGTAATCATGTGTCTTGGTGACAGCTCCCATTCAAGCAGACAGGAGTTGTCACTCCTCCTTGGCTAGCCAGTTACTTAATGTATTGCACAATTGTTTCCCGTGGCAACAACCAAGAAAAGTCAATGGAAAAATCATCATTGAAAGCATTTGGCAGTGCAAGGGAACGATATGACATGGAGGAGATTGCTCTGTCTGTGAATGGAGACAAAAGATTGATTCAGTATATCACAGTTGGAGAAAGACACTCTTCATCCATTCACTGAGAAGGTACCTGGAAAGATTGGGGTCCTGGTCCCGTGAGACCAGTAAACACTGCAAAGACTGAACTTGGGGATGAGAATCTACTTTATTACTAGGAAAAGTAACTATTAATAAGAGTAGGCCCTAGTTCACATTTTATGATTTTAGTTTGTATGTAGACATTTGTTTCCATCACTCACACTTGTTTCTGTTTGAATTCCTTAAAATAAAGTTCCTTGTTTTATATAATCGAACTCAAATGCTGTGTTTGCTACAGGACCGATGGGTGAAGATAAAACTGTGATACACTGCTGCTTTGGAAACAGAGGATCTGAGATTTCTGTGGGTATTCAGTGATCGGGGCTGGATACCACAGGGGGACATTCTGAAGGGATTCTGGGGATAGGGTGCTTTTATTGTCAACTGGCAGGGTTGGTATAGCCCAGCAGAGAGTGCTTGAATGACTGACGGGCTGGTTGTGTTAGGAGCTAACACCCACATGGCACCAGCACATCTCCCTGGCACTGGAGGAAGGCAGCAACAAGGTGACTCAGAGCCCGGTGTCCCCCAAGAAACATCACACCCTGGAGAAATGGCAGGCTTTTCCTTTTAAGGGTATACTATGAAAACAAAATAGTAAAAGATGACAGACCCTCTCCCATCATTTATGTTTAAGACTCCTGTCTCCATTGGTTTCATACCTCTTTAAATCTCAAAGGCTATCAGATGATTGACAGATGTGCTCTTCTGAGGCCATCTGGGAAAACGAGGATCACATATTGAAGTCACATTTTGGATTCCAACATGAGCTTCTGGAGACTGACTCAGTTTTTAGAGCTGGAGTTAGTCCAATGCTTGTCAGTTTCACCTTCAAACAGAAATGCTATTGAGTCATGCACCTTGTTTAACCGAGCTCATAAAAAATACTCAGCCAGACATTTCAACAGTCAGGGGAAGAAAGAGAAGTGAGAAAAATTACACTGTTAGAAAGGAAAGGGGAGAAGGTACCTAAACCTGGTCATTTTAACAGAAAGCAAGAGGACACAGAAGATTAAGTTATCGTGAAGAAGAGATAAAAGAACGGAGGTGAGAGAAAGTTTACTGAACAATTAAAATGTGATAGATAAAGCAGGTAACAGAAAGCTATTAGGAGGCTGCCAAATAAACTATGTAATTCAATGAAAGACCATCTCCACTCAGAGGTGAACAAGAATTTTGTGCATTCAACCTAATCCCTAGTGGGCTCTGTTCAGAAGGAGCACTGGGTTGGAGCAGGAGGGCAGAGCAGAAGGGGTAATTTATTCCTACAATTTCAGCTCTTTCTCACAGAATGTTTGCAAAATTCTCCAATATTTTTATTATTCAAAATTCCCTGCCTATTTATTTGTGATTTTCCATCCCCTCCCTACTATGAGAACAGATCACATACACATTCCAGTTTAAAAATTCATGTAGTACTGGTTAGTCACATGGTACTGTTTCTGTTCCATGATTGGATGACTGTTGACTGTGATGCAGATGGGGGGAAGGGGAGGATGGGAAATGTTCCCTACCGCCCAGCAAGGTGACAGATGTACTGGAACAATTTGTATAGTGCGGGTGCTGAGACCCATTGAACCAAACTGTAAACCCTGTATATAATGGAAACCACTTCAAATCAGGGGGTGTGGGAGCACCCCCAACACCTGTAGTTCCAGCACCTATGGTGAGGAAGAATTTAATAAGCTTCATTGGAAGGGCAGGAAAGTCCCTGTCCACACCTAGGGTCTTTGTACAAGCTGGAGTGGGGGGGGGGGTGGTGTAAGTTTGATACCCTGGACATTGCCAGGTTCAGCAGCTGCCTTTCCAGTCTCTGGCACCCTCCAGGATCAGCTGCAAGGCCTGTTGTTCCAAGAACCCGGCAAACAGTGCACAGTGATTAGATGAGCCATGGCATGTGGCTACACACAAAATGGTGGCTATGCAAGGTAAAATAAAAATGTTCAGAAAGTCACAAAAAACCACAGAAATATGGAAAATTCCAAGGCAGGAAATACTTCCTACAGTGAGCAATACAGAAGACACCCTGGGCCCACCGTGTACATGGCATTCATGTGACATAAATGGCATCCAGTCAGCCCAGGTGCCATGGCAGGACCAAGACATTTATCTGGCATTTCTTTCTGTGTTTCTATTAGATGCAGGAGATACCAGCTAGTTATTGCAGGACAGCAACCTGATGTAAAGGAACCTACAGGCAAGAGAGGGAAGAACTGTGGTTATGTCCTAGCCCCCTTCTGTGGTAATGATGTAGGAGAGAGAGACCTATAATCCACACACACACAGTGGTGGTGGTGATGATGGTGCAACATCGGACAATCTGAAGCCAATCTTATAGCTTGTCAATTAAATTAAGCAGTAAGAACTGTTAGTCCCTTTGTACACTACTGCACTATTCACACACTACAACCTTGAATAAACACACCTCGCCCCACAAAACCTCCTTCTTCATCTCTCTCTCCTCAAAACTCTACCAATTAAATGCTAGCAAAATCACTGGTGCCAGTGTTCTTCCATCTCAAATCACTCTTCTACATCCCAAGGGTAGCTAGTGGGTCACTATGCCTACTAACCCTCTGCTTAGTTCTCCTTTCAGATATCACCACTATCCACAATCTGGACTGCTGGTCCCACCCACAGCAGGAGAGTTTCCAGGCATCACAAGGACTTGGAATAAGAAATTAATTGTATCTTGACCTCCAGAAACTCATGAACAGAGACAAGGATGCGATTTATGAGATGGAGGTCTAGCAACAGAAGCTGGAGAAGGGCAACGTCCTCTGGCTTTGTTGTTTCATCCTTTTTCTGATTGCCAAGACAAATATAGAGAAGCGGGTTGAGAAGCCATGGTGGAATTCATCTGTCATGGCAAGGAAATGAGGCTGCAGGAGCAAGAGTTCACCATGCGTGCCTGAGAAATGCACTATTGCCAAAGGCAACTCACACAGCTAGGCCCCTGAACATATATGGCACATACCAACTCCCACACAATGCCATAATACAGGACAATAGCAATGCTTACTGGACCGCCCCATTCTCACCTGCCCTCAGTCCTCTTTACCTTGGTTTTGCATTACTGCTTACGGCCCAGAGAGAGAGAGAACAGGTAGGAATCTACCACACCTGCTGCAATTCTGTCCCTGTAAACCACTGTTGCTGAGTTTTGTTTGTTATCTGAGGGGTGGGGGGAAAGGTGGGTTGCCCTGGTAACTTACTGGAGCTATCCTACATATTTTGTATGAAATACAATTGGTTTGCAACATTTCACTCTTTGTTAAGTGCTTATTAAGTAGAATGCAGTTAACCTTCAAAACAACATTGCTTCACTTTTCCATTATCTCCCTTACCCAAAATCACATTGTCACAAATTGACAGAGAGGAAAGAAATAGCTGCCACATAAGATGAAACCTGCCCCCAAGAAAACAATGGCAAGGAATAGTAGCAAGTAATCAAATGTATACCTGCCCGATAGAGGCTTCTTCATCCCCTGGACTAACAAAACAGGAGTACACAGAGCATCTTTGATTACGTTTGTAAGCCTGGTGCTTGCAGCACTCCAGACCTCAGCTAGGACTGCTTGAAGGTGCATAATTAAAGGCCCATAGTCTCCACAGTCTTTTAAACACCTCACCCTGCTTCCGCAAATGTGTAGAATTCAACAAGCAGAAGCAATGCCATCATTTCTAACTGCACTGAAGCTGTGAGCAACCAGGCGTTAATGTTGCTTTCAGCCCCCTGAATACATGACCCTCCACCAGCCTCTACCTGCTATGTCTGCAGAAAAACTGCCATCGGTTTGGGTATGTAGCTGGATACATAAGCCAGGGATGCATTAGATCAGCAGGCCTTGAGGAATGATGGTGGGGATGGAGACACCATTAACCTCCACATTGTGGGGTGGGAAGAGTCTGTCCACATGTAAAAAACTCAGAGATTGAAAAACTAATGGTATCATGTACTTTGCCTTGCTACCCATTGTAAACAGCTGTACATTGGCTATGATGCTCCACCAAGGCTTGGGAATGTCTTCTGTCGATGTGCTTATTCCACAGGTTACAATGAGGAGAGAGGCACAGCATGGGCATGTGGGAACTATTTATACTATTCAAACCTCTCAATGAACATTGGCCATGTCACCTACTCCTTCACCATGCAGAGTATTGCTATGAACGTCTCCACCACAGTAACACCGACCGTGGACTCCCCATACCTTTAGTAACTCTCTGACGTAGCATCTTCCAAAGCTGGGATCACCCAACCACAGATAAGAGACTCTATTCTCATCCTAAAGTTTCGCAGCCTATCATAAATATAAAGGGAAGTCTAACCACCTTTAAATCCCTCCTGGCCAGAGGAAAGAACCCTTTCACCTGTAAAGGGTTAAGAAGCTAGGATAACCTCACTGGCACCTGACCAAAATGACCAGTGAGGACACAAGATACTTTCAAAAGCTGGGAAGAGGGAGAACATCAAAGGGTCCGTGTCTGTCTGGCTGAGGCTTTTGCCGGAGACAGAACAGGAATGGAGTCTTAGAACTTAGTAAGTAATCTAGCTAGATATGCGTTAGATTATGATTTCTTTAAATGGCTGAGAAAATAAGTTGTGCTGAATAGAATGAATATTCCTGTCTGTGTGTCTTTTTGTAACCTAAGGTTTTGCCTAGAGGGATTCTCTATGTTTTGAATCTGATTAACCTGTAAGGTATTTACCATCCTGATCTTACAGAAGTGATCCTTTTCTTTTTACTGTTTCTTCTATTAAAATGTTTCTTTTCAAGAACTGAATGCTTTTTTTCATTGTTCTAAGATCCAAGGGTTTGGGTCTGTGGTCACCTATGCAAATTGGTGAGGATTTTTACCAAACCTTCCCCAAGAAGTAGGGTGCAAGGGTTGGGAGGATTTTTTGGGGGAAAGACGTTTCCAAACAACGCTTTCTTAGGAACCCAGAGAAACGTTTGGTGGTGGCAGTGGAAAACCCAGGGCAAAGGGTAAAATAGTTTGTACCTTGGGGAAGTTTTAACCTAAGCTGGTAAAAGTAAGCTTAGGAGGTTTTCATGCAGGTCCCCACATTTGTACCCTAGAGTTCAAAGTGGGGAAGGAACCTAGACACAGCCACTACTGCTTGCCTCAGGTCTTGAAAACAACTCTGTCCCACCAGTCTGTGGTCATCACAAACATGGTGATTGAGCTAACCAAATTCTTCTTCCAATAGCTGTGGAGCTGGTAAAGCCAGAGGCTGGGGTGAATGAAGCCTCTTTTGCATAATTAGCACATGAACTGAAAGCTCTGCTGGTCTTGGTCTCTGTCTTCATACCAGAACACCTCCCACTGCTGCTCCTGGGCCACATACGATCCTTGGTCATTCGTTTTCTTTGTTTCTCTGAGCAAAGAGTTTGCTCCAGCAACTCAGCCTAGCCACCACTTTGAAAATAAACTGTAGCAATGGCTACCTCTCCCAGGGAGTTATAGGAGTTTGACCTCTTTGCCCACAGTTTCCTTGGGCTCCCAGAAGGTCTTTACAATTCTCTCACAGGCCATTGCTTCAGATAGCTGTGACGGGAACTCTGGGAGAGCTACCCGGGGGCCAGTGCATCTGCAGCATTCCACTAGAGTGCTAGGAAGGGACATAGGGCAGAACTGCACCTGAAACTGCCTGGCTAGCAGACTTGCTGCAGCATCATTGCTATTCACATCAGCAGTCTCATCAGTGCAATTAGCAGTGGTACAATTCCCTAATGTGAAGGCACCCACGGAGAAAGGAGCAGTCTGCTGCCAGGAGCACAGTGAGGGAAGCCACCCAAAATTCCTCAGTGCTCTGACTTACCCCCTGTGCACTACCCCCGAAGTCAGTAGGCTGCATGAGTGAAAGCAGGAGCAGAATCTGGCCCCTGAGTTATTCCTCTAAGCCCCCCAGATTCTAAATAAATCTTGCCTCCCCTTCCCCTTCGTTCTGTTTCACCTTTTGCCGTGAAAAGAGGAGTTGGTTAGGGGGGTGCACAGACTGTCTCTGGGACCTTCACCACTGTAAGATAGCCATTGGATATATCTTGGGTCACATTCTGCCCTCCCTTACACCCATGCAACTGCATTGACATCAGTGGAGCAGCCTGGATGGCATTTAGGGTGACCAGATGTCCTGATTTTATAGGGACAGTCCCGATTTTTGGGTCTTTTTCTTATATAGGCTCCTATTACCCCCCACCCCCGTCCCTATTTTTCACATTTGCTGTCTGGTCACCCTAATGACACTGAAAGCTAAGTTCTAGCAAGGAATCTTTTAGTGACTGGGCGACTCTAGTGTGTCACATGAGTGCTAGGCTGGGTTATTCTGGGAAAAGTGTAGGGCTAACTGCCAGGTCTCCTCTGAATTATGTGAAAGCCATGGCAGCAAACAGTGTTCTATTTTAAACACAACTCTGACAACTGTTCACGGGAGGAGGGACTGGAAATAGTTTATTCCATCCTGTAAAGGGCTTTGAAAATGTCATTTTAAGCAGGGAATGTAGTATATGCTGTACCTTAAGGAATAAGGTAACACAGGTTTCTGGAGCCTGATAAATAGGGTGTTTGTAGGGTTACGCTAGGAAAAGAAAACAGAAGTCACCCTCGAGCTAAAGTCTAGGTCATTATTTTTACTATATTAAAAAGTCTTTTGTATGTGCTGTGAATACAAGGCCTATTTCTGTGCTCTGATATGGAAAACACACACACTGCTGTTGAATTTGAGCCTGATTCTCCCCAGTAGGATATGACAAACGCCTCTGACCTCTATGCAAATGTAGCCCTTTAACAGAAGCTGCATGTACTTATCTGAGGCCAGGATTTGGCTCACAGAATAAAAGTGCTTGTATGTACAGGGATTCAAAAACACTTTTTTTGGCGGAGGGAAGGTGCTTGCAGTGGAATCTTCAGCATGGGGTTTCACTCAACCCAAAAGCCTGAGTAGATAGTGCAATCCTTAAAACAAACACAATGAGAGGGAAGATCGTATCGTTTTGCAGGAGCTGGAGATGTACAGCCAGCTGCAAAGGCAGAGCATATATGCTTCTGCAGAGCTCTTCTTAAAGGAGACCATGCTCTGTTTATGTCTGGTGTTACTGAAAAGCTAAAATATTCATAAGGAGTGTGTATGTCCTTTCAAGTCACCAGGGCCTGATGAAATACATCCTAGAATACTCAAGGAGCTGTCTGGGAGATATCTGAGCCATTAGCGATTATCTTCGAAAAGTCATGGAAGAATGGTGAGCTTCCAGAGGACTGAAAAAGGGCAAATATTGTGCCAGTCTATAAAAAGGGAAATAAGGACAAGCCAGGGAACTACAGACCAGTCAGCTTAACGTCAGTACCTGGAAAGATAATAGAGTAAATAATTCAGCAATCAATTTGCAGACACCTAGAAGATAATAAGGTGATAAATAACAGACAGCATGGATTTGTAAAGAACAAATCATGTCACACCAACCTAACAGCTTCTTTGACAGGGTAACAAGCTTTGTGGATAAGCGGGAAGCAGTTGATGTGGTATATTGCAGTGGATGTGGTATATCTTGATGTTAGTAAGGTTTTTGTTACTGCCTCGCATGACCTTCTCATAAACAAACTAAGGAAATACAGCCAAGATGGAGCTACTATAAGGTGGGTGCATAACTGGTTGGAAAACCGTTCCCAGACAGTAGTTATCAGTGGTTCACTGTCAAGCTGGAAGGACATATCGAGTGGGGTCGTGCAGGGATCAGTTCTGGGTTCTGTTCTTTTCAATATCTTCATCAATGATTTAGATAATGACATAGAGAGGACACATAAAGTTTGTGGACTATATCAAGCTGGAAAGGGTTGCAAGTGCTTTGGAGGATAGGATTAAAAGTCAAAGTGATGTGGACAAATTGGAGAAATGGTCTGAAGGAAATAGGATGAAATTCAATAAGAACAAATGCAAAGTATTCCACTTAGGAAGGAACAATCAGTTGCACACATACAAAATGGGAAATGACTGCGTAGGAAGAAGTACTGCGGAAACTGATCGGGGGGTCATAGTGGATCACAAGCTAAATATAAGTCAACAATGTAACACTGTTGCAAAAAAACCAAACATAATTCTGGGATATATTAGCAGGAGTGTTGTGAGCAAGACATGAGAAGTAATTCTTCCACTTTACTGCATGCTGATAAGGCTTCAACTGGAGTATTCTGTCCAATTCTGGGCGCCACATTTCAGGAAAGATGTGGACGAATTGGAGAGAGTCCCAAGAAGAGCAATACAAATTATTAAAGGTCTAGAAAACATGACCTATAAGGAAAGATTGAAGAAATTGGATTTGATTAGTATGGAGAAAACTGATGGGGGACATGATAACAGTTTTTCAAGTACATAAAAGATTCTTACAAGAAGGATGGAGAAAAAATGTTCTCTTTAACCTCTGAGGATACAACAAGAAGCAATGGGCTTAAATTGCAGCCAGGGAGGTTTAGGTTGGACATTATGAAAAAATTCTTAACTGTCAGGGTGGTTAAGCTCTGGAATAAATTGCCTAGGGAGGTTGTGGAATCTCCTTCACTGGGGATTTTTAAGAGCAGGTTAGACTTACACCTGTGAGGGATGCTCAAGTCTAGATAATACTCAGTGCTGCCTGGAGTGCAGGGGACTGCACTAGACAACATCTCAAGGTCCCTTCCGGTCCTATAATTCTATGATTCTATGGGGGACGGGAGGGGAATATCATAATCCCCTCAAAATTGAACACGTTATCCCACAAGTTTCCTTCACTGCAATACTGTGGTGCGGCCAATGTAGGCTAATTCAATGACTGGGCAAGATACCAGGTCAGATACTCGGCATGACACTCCTAGGAATCTCCTGTACTATGGAGAAGTTGGGGTTGGGTCAGTGAGAGGAGCGCTCTATAAAAAAAGATATGTCTGTTGATATGTATGGTATATCTCCAGTTAACGGACAGGGTGCCAGTAGATGGTGCTACAAAATATGAGCATCGGGCCTGGGTTTTTTGGACCAATAAATTTGCATGCTCAAATAAATTTGTTAGTCTCTAAGGTGCCACAAGTCCTCCTGTTCTTTTTGCGGATACAGACTAACACAGCTGCTACTCTGAAACCTGAGTCTATGTAGAGATAGCATAGCATCCTTGTGAATCTCATCCGAGGATAAGAGTTTATATTTCATTTGCTACAAGATAGTCTCCTTTATTTAACAGGACGTGTGTATACCTGACAGAATTATCATCATTCTGAGGCAGGGCCAGGTACATGTGGAAACATACAATGCAGGGGAGGCAAAAAAAGGGGCAGAAACTAAAGCTATATGAAGAGTCTTCAGTCACTTAAAATGTGATCTTCCCGTTGAGCGCTTGTTTCTAGGGTTGCCAACCCTCCAGGATTGTCCTGGAATCTCCAGGAATTAAAGATTAATCTTTAATTAAAGCTTATGTCATGTGATGAAACCTCCAGGAATACGTCCAACTAGAATTGGTGACCCTACTTGTTGCTCATAAAACTTTTCTTTGTATGATATCGTAAGGCCCTTATACCACAAATACTTAGGCACAGGAATAACTTTATACACATGATTAGTCCCACCGGGTACTCATATGGATGGAGTTACTTACTTGCAAGGTTGCGGCCTAACATACCTCTAGCCTTACTAATACTGCTCACTTCTATGTTGTCTGTTTGTTATGGTCTGCAGTTTCTATCTAGCAAGACTATAAAGAGCAATATAACAATGGTTAAATGACAATAGTAATAATAAATGATCAGATTTGATACACTTATTTATTTAACCCCTTCTCCCACCAAAGTGTAAAGGGACTGGACAACTGAATACAAACAAATGCAGGGCAGGTTATGCATAATAGCACAGCAGCTCTTAAAACACTGATGCCAATAGATGCCCTGTATTTCACATAGTAGTTTATTGTTATTGGTTTTCTTACCCACATGCAAATTAATTTTACAACTCCCATTATGCTGGAAATATCTCACGTAGGTTCTAATGTGCTGGAATCCAATAAAACTAAGAGTTTTTAAAAAGAAATGCCACAGGGCTTGATTCTTCTGTCACTTACAAAGATGTAAATCAGGAGTAATTCCAGTGAGGCCAATGGCGTTTCACTGCTGTACGTGAGAGGCCGATCAGGTCAATAGACCTTCTCTTCTGTTTCTACAGTGGTGGCTGATGAAAAGTGCACTTTGTTTGTGGGCTCCATCAATGCAGGTATTGTAGTGTCGCTTTCCCTCGTTTCCTGCAGTCTCCCAATCCCTTCCTGCACAGATTTCAGTTTTCAACGGTCTCTATTATCTCTGGTGCCCTTTGACCGTGTTTTCCATCTGATGAACTTGGCCTCATAATCCCATCCTGGAAATGACAAGGATCTGTGTGTAATGCAGTGAAGAGAACACAGGACTGTAAAAGGGAGCAAAGAGCTAAAGATGTAGTGAAAAATTTGAAGAACTATAGGCGGGAACCCAATCATGTGCCTGAAAAGAACATGGAGAGCTTTGTAAACCAGCCCTGAAAACGTGGCGAAAGACTTGATGAGAGGGAGGGATTCTGCTCCTGTTTTATCTTAAAGTATCAGGAATATCCACTCTGATCACCTCTCCCCCTTTCTCTAGCTGCTCAGTTTTCATCCTCAGGGCTCTTTTATGGCTGTTTTCTGCTGTCATCAGAGAACCCAAGGCAGGGTTTCAAATGTGAAAAATGTAAAAATGAATGTGAAAAATTCAAATGAATTTCAAATGTGAAAAAAAACTCACAATTAAGTACAAAACGAACCCCCCCTTTCAGCCCTCATGCATCATAAAGCAGCAAAATAGGGCAGAGCCCCAATATTTGACCTTTTCCAAGTCACCTTAAAGGCACAGTCTGTACCTTAGGAAATGTGGAGTTACCAGATGTCATATCCGTGGGGATGAAAATAGTCTCTAACACTATCCTACAGTGCTCAGGACCCTCCACCCCCTCAGCAGCACAGTTAAATACTGCAGGAGAAACATTCCCCAGGAATTCGCTCCCATCAGCACTGCTATCCACTCTTGCCATATCTCCCTGTAGCGCTGTTCCCGCCCACTTAGCTGAGAGAACAACAGGGCATTAATGTTCCCTCTTATCCAATAGAATTGCCAGTCTGACACCCCACTGAAAACCAGCTCTTCCCTCACTATAGAAGTGTCCCACTCCCCCATCCACGTCTCATTCCCACACTTTTGCCTCCTGAGCAAATTTATTTCTGGTGTTTAGGTTTTTTTGGCATTTACACTGGAACTTTCCATGCCCAGTAACAATAGGTGTTTTATGTAATGCCAGTTTATTACATATAAATTGTTTGGGTCTGAGAATCCCAGTGGCATACAATTTTGCAGGATTAAAATAATGTTGGTTGCAACTGCAGGGTGATCTAATCAAACACACTTTGGTTATGTTATCATTGATAATGAAATGTGCTTTAGGAGGGCATGTGGCAAGCTCAGAGGAGCCCTGCCACCGTACAGTTCCCTCTCTGTAAAATGGGGATAATCATACAGTCCGTCTGTCACCCTGCCTTTGTCCATTGAGATCGTGGGCATTGTGAGGTAGGGCTCACAATGGGCAGGTCTACACACAAACTTGCATGAAATAATGAAATCAGTTTTAATTTACACCTTTGGGTGCACGTGTATAGACGTGCTTGGATTAAGAGTGGTTCATTTCAGTTTAGTTTAAGCTTTCCCAACTGCAGTATGGCTGGTGCAAATGCATGTGCTCTGTGGCTTCACAGTGCCTAGCCCTGATCTTGGTTGGAGGTCCAGGGTGCTACTGTAATAATAATAGTGACAGTGGCTTGGCTCTGCAAGGGGTTCCATGCATACATCCTACCGTGTGCACCCATGTGGAGGCTGAATACTATCTACATCGTGTAATTTACATCTGTTCTGCCCTTCTCTCATTTACTGTTCTCTCTTGAGCAGGTCTGATTTGAAGCTGCAATGACAGTAGCCGTGTAGAACTGGGTGTCCAGCTCATTTGTGGATAGACCGAGTAACAATTTGTTAAATTGTCAGTTTAATAGTTCCAATATAACTACCTCTGCTTACAGTACGATGTAGACCCTGAAAGTTTAGCCTCTGTCTGTCTGTTTTCTTTGCCTTCTCTATTGGCAGTCTAACCAGTGGCATGGGCTGGGTTCCCACAAGCATTCTTCATTTAGTTCGTTGTACTGATGTCAGTTTACTTAGGCTATGGCTTTTAGTGACACGACTGTGCTGCTAGAGAGAGCTCTCTTGTCGGCAAAAAACTTCCAGCCCCCGACGAGCAGCAGTGGCTTTGTCGGCAGGAGAGCGCTGTTCACACTGGTGCTTTTTGTCGGTACAAGTTTTGTCGTTCGGGGAGGTGTTTTTTTAACACCCCTGAACGATCCAACGTTTTGCCGACGAAGTGCCCGTGTAGACATACCCTTACTCTGGGATGTTTCCTCAGCCAGAAATCCGTCAATATGCTCTGAAACTTAGTCACCTTTAGTGTCAACGCCTTTAGTGTTCTGGCACCTTCAGTGGCAACAAGTTAAAAAAACACATCGAACAGCCCACGTCAAACGTGTTTGTTGTGCTTCAGTGCTTCTAGCCCCTTACAGCCTAACTCCTGTTTAACCAGAGACAGCACAAACAATGCTCCTTTCTGATGGCTGCCATTTGGATTCCAATGAACTCAGGCTGTTAAAACTGAGTGTACTTGAGGATCATTTCTCTTTTCACCCTGGAATCCCATTACCACCCTGCCCCTGAGATTCAGTGCCTGTGCTGTGACAATTTTACAAGCAGCAGAAAGGATCTCTCTGTGCATACTAGAGGCCAGAGTCTTACTGTCTCCTAGTAAAAGCCATCCTGATTTCCAGCTGCGGGAGGATGGAGCAGTGAAAACTGGAAAGGATCCTTCAGCTCAGTGGCATCCCCCAGACCTGGATACAGAATTCGGTCGCTTTCTTTCCTGTGATTTTACTTCCAGACACTGGGGGGTTGAAGATACAGCTCCTCCTACAAACTCCTTCCCCTGGACAGAGAATTCGGTGCCAAGGTCTCGTCTCTGGAAAATGTAAGATAGTCATATCCTTTCCTAAACAGTCATCATTTCTTCCACAGGCCTTTGCTGAGCCTTTCATTAGGCACAACTTCAGAATTTTTCTACCCAGTCTAGGCATGTGCATTTGAGTGAATAAGTCGCTGGAAGAAGTGGGAATGTGGAATAAATGCAAAAAAGCAGGCTCAATCCCTAGTGGGCGAAAAGCAGCATAGCTCCATTTATTTCAATGGAACTAGACTGATTTACACTAGCTGAGGATCTGCCCCAGGTTTTTTAAGTTGTATTTATTTGTTTTCTGCTTTGTAACATTTTGTTGTTAATGCCTGAATTCTTCTGTTTTGGTGCAAAAGGTGCAAAAGATCCATCTTGCCGAGAGATTGTCCTGAGGTTAAACCCCATATCTAAACTGTCCTGAACTTTGAAAAGCTATTTTTAGAACATGTCAAACCAAACTCTTCATCTGGACACCCTCTAACTTGGGAGAAGTTTGGATTTAATTTTACATCCTAATTTTGCCGTTTTGGTTTACCTCTAATCTTACCTCTGTCCTCTGCCTCCAGAATGTAGCCCAGCCGATCCTTGCATCACACAATAAACAGTGGCCAAAGAGGGATGGGGCATTATGTCAGTGGGGAAGACTTCTGTGCTCGGACTGTAACCGTCATGTTGATATTTCCCAGAAAACTTGTAGCTGTGGTAAACATGGACCCTCCACAAACAAACGTAAATTGGATCAGGATTATAGGCTCAGAGAGCACTGCCAACAGGGGCTGTTCATGGCTTGTTGGCTAAGTCCACAATGCAAGCAATAGAATACACTTGCTCTGTCTCCCAGGCTGCTCCCACTCCCAGGCTGGGAAACTAAATTGGGCTTTCTGCTGTCTCTAGTGAAAAGGCTGATGCCAAGGGCTGATATATGTTGTTTGTGTTTGCCTGATGGTGATTCACAGCTATCAGTATTGGAAGCCACCTTTCAGGACTGTGCAAACTTAATGGCTATTTCTTTCAAGACAATTTGTGATGTGTAGGACAAGTTTCTAGAGAAGTGCTCGGTGTATATTACTGACAATGTCAACTGTATGTTATAAGGTCTTCCAAAGATCTTTAAAGTACAGTTCTACAATGACAAGTTACTGTATCAAAAATGGCAGCTTTTTACTCATCAGAAAGGTAAAAAGTCACCCTATTTCCTACCCTTCCTTGTTAATACAGCCATTATCAGTTGGCAGCAGTCCTACTTGAGCACTACCTCAAATGGTATACAGGGGTTATGTCTACCCTGCAATTAGACGCTGTCATAGATATAAAGGGAAGGGTAAACCCCTTTAAAATCCCTCCTGGCCAGAGGAAAAATCCTCTCACTTGTAAAGGGTTAAGAAGCTAAACGTAACCTCACTGGCACCTGACCAAAATGACCAATGAGGAGACAAGATACTTTCAAAAGCTGGGAAGAGGGAGAACATCAAAGGGTCTGTGTCTGTCTGTATGCGGCTTTTGCCAGGGACAGAACAGGAATGGAGTCTTAGAACTTTTAGTAAATAATCTAGCTAGGTATGTGTTAGATTACGATTTGTTTAAATGGCTGAGAAAAGAACTGTGCTGAATAGAATGACTATCCCTATCTGTGTGTCTTTTTTGTAACTTAAGGTTTTTCCTAGAGGGATTCTCTATGTTTTGAATCTAATTACCCTGTAAGGTATCTACCATCCTGATTTTACAGAGGTGATTCCTTTACTTCTATTAAAAGTCTTCTTGTAAGAAAACTGAATGCTTTTTCATTGTTCTAAGATCCAAGGGTTTGGGTCTGTGGTCACCTATGCAAATTGGTGAGGATTTTTACCAAACCTTCCCCAGGAAGTGGAGTGCAAGGGTTGGGAGGATTTGGGGGGGAAAGACGTGTCCAAACTACGTTTCCCAGTAAACCCAGTTAAAGTTTGGTGGTGGCAGTGGAAATTCCAAGGGCAAAGGGTAAAATTAATTTGTACCTTGGGGAAGTTTTAACCTAAGCTGGTAAAAGTAAGCTTGGGAGGTTTCATGCAGGTCCCCACATCTGTACCCTAGAGTTCAGAGTGGGGAAGGAACCTTGACAGACACCCACATCTGGCCCCTGCCAGGTGACTCAGACTCACAGGGCTTGGGCTAAGGGGCTCTTTATCGTAATGTAGACATTTGGGCTCGGGCTGGTGCCTGGGCTCTAGGATCCTGAGAGGTGGGAGCCAGTCTGTGTATTGAAGATATGCCCCTATATGGATGTTTTGAGGAAACATTTTTGTCAATTGATGACATCATTCTTCAAATCCTGCTGGTTTTGAACCTAGGAAAGCAAAGATTTTGCTGGTGGTGAGCACAGACATTTCTGAATAGCTTCCCGCATTTCAGCTCCACACAGGGAGAGTCTGCAGCATGTAAAGGAATCAACCTCACACATCTGGCATGTAAGGAGTGTCTCCCAGAACTCTGCTCCATCCATATTTGAAGCTACTTGTCAGTACTAGTCAACTGTGCATCTGCAGAACACCCACTTAAACCTTAACAGAGTTGCCTTGAGAAATGATAGCAATGTGCGAATACCTCCAATATATGACAAAATGTAACATCTTCCAGAAGAAAACTGACTGGTACACTGGATTGTCATTCGCTCGCTGTGTTGCCAATGGTTCCCAGCTGTTAATTATCACTGCTTCTGTTCTGTTCCAGATATTTGGATGAAAGTGGTGGGAGTTGGGGGTGGGGGGTTGGGAGTTTATTTGGGATAAAAAAGAAATGCTTGTTTCTTCTGATTTTTAAAGATATATAAACTCACCCAGATATGTGTTTTTTTAACTAATCAGAAGACCACGCATTTCTTTGTACACACATAGTACGTTGGGCCTCTTCATCCTAACTAACCTGTCATTTCTCCTAAAAATTACAATGACAAAAATCACTGTCTTAGTTATTTTTTTATATAGTTATCCATGCTGATTTTATCCCCTCTCCACTAACTTGCTAGGTGTAAGGCTGCCATTAGGTTATCCTACAAAAATAAAGTGTTCCCGGCAAAGTCTCTCATTATCGGAGCACATTCACTGCCACGGCTCTAGTTCCTTGATGAGGAAAAGCTGCTCTTCTGGTGACCACTGATCATTTGTGCTGATAAAGTTTCTGCCCTCCCTGGTCTCCCAAATTATTGGTGCTGGGAAAGGGCAGGATGGTTTGGGATGAATGAAAAAAACCTCAATTTTTATCATACAAGATCCCTTACTGTGGATCACAAACGCATACACTGCAGCAAGTGTGCATACCGGTTCTTCTAGATTTTCTCGTCTATTCTATGATTCTATGATTCTATTCAAACATCATTGAATCCTACTGTAATACAATGCTGCCAGTGGAAGTGCAAGGGGAACAATGATTTGATTGCCTAACAGCCTTGCTAATTTCTCAGCACATCGCTGAGGTCTCAACTCCTTTTGTTGCTAAGGAATTTCTAAACTTAGGTTAACCACATTTTCCATCAACCTAGTCTCCTGTTTAAATTGGTTTGGTTTGTAATTTACAATGAAACCTAAACCCTTGGTTACGTCTACGGGATGGGTCAGCACTTTCTGGCAGATGACGCTGTAATCAAAATGTCACTGCAATAGTAACCTTACACCCAGTGACAAAGGATCTAGGTCTCATGACCATTGTAATATTTTTGGAGCTGAACTTAACAAACTGCACAAAGAACTGGTTCAAAGGGCAGCTTCATCGTCTGCTCCTTAGTTTGCCTCTGACTCAGAAACCTGGAGGTGGGCCACCTGGACGACGCTGCAGAAGGGACTGGGAAGGGCGAGTTATACTATGTGCATGGGGAATTCTGGGCCTGGGGGTAAAGTGAGTGACAGGCACTTTCTCCCTCCACTCAAACATGGATAGTCAGTGTTCTGCTGAGTCCCAGATGACTGGGAGCACCATGAATCAAAGCACCTAGGGCCTGATTCTGATCTCAACCTGGTAAAAATCAGGAGTAATTTCAATAGTGTCAGTGGAGTTATACAGCTGTAAAATCCCAAGTCAGACTCAGGTCCAAAGATTCAATAGTCAGGGACATCATATCTGTGCAAATATCCACACTGTGCTGTCCTAGCATGCACTGGCTCAGTGACAGATTTTCTAGGAGCAACATCTTCTTTGGATGTCCCAAAGTTCTGATCAGGATGGTGAAGGGGGTGTCCCCTGGGTATTAGACATGTGTCTGCACCTCATCATTCTCTCTTCCCCTGTCTCTCCCTGCTGTAGTGGGATATTCCCCCCTTTGTGGGATTCAGAAGGAGCTCAGAGGGGCAGAGCCATGGTCCTGCCTACTCCTAGCTTCTTTGGGACCCCAAGAATGGAGCAGCCCTTGCGTTCCTGAAATGTAGGCCCTGCAACTCAGCCTACCTGTTACACAGGGCACCCAAGGGTGGGAGAGTGCTTTCATCTCCCATCCCCCTTCACACGTGCCATGCAGAATCTAGTCCTAGGTGAATATACGTCTATAAAACCATGACATGAAAATCCACTGCATGAAGTGCTGAGAGCATTTCCCTTATGTCAGTTATTTAAAGAAAAGTTCAGATTTGTACAGGTTTATTGAGTATATAAAATATTAACAAATGTTGGACAGGGAGCTTCATAATTCAGTTCCCAGTCTGGTGAAACCAGAAAGCGACACTCCCCCTACTGGGCAAGAGACAACCTCCTTGTATTCAGCACTGTTCTGCTCCACCTTTAGTGGATCAATTTTGGTCAGTTCTTTGAGTGGTCGCCTAGAAGAGAATTCACTCTAATGAGGCTCTGATCCTCAGTTATACTAAACTCCCTTTTATCCCATTTTAAGGCTCCCATGTCATGGCTAGGGTGGTGTAAAGCAGCCTTAGAATAGATCAGATAAATCCAGGATTGCTTCAGTTCTGTAACATGTCCAAACATGTTCATGTACACACAGAAGAACTGATTCTCATTTGCACTCAGGTCACTACACCACTCGGACACTGGAAAGGGGACTTTAACTTGGGAACAAAATGTAAGTGTAACTTATTCCCACCTTAAGGCTCCATCATACTGCCAGAACAGTATACAGTGGCTTTAGTGTTAATATCAGGCCCAGAGACTTTGAAAGTAGCTCCATTTATTTCAATCCTTCTAATCAGATTGCAGTCTCTAATTAACTGAACTAATGACTGCATTCTGGAGGTGAAGGATGACACTCTTCAGTTACTCTCTTCTCTGGGAAGAGGTAGAGATATAGTGTGCCTTTTAGTAAAGAGAGCAAAGTGGATTGTTATATAGCACTAATATCCAGTTAATAAGTGTATCCTCCCTCCCAAATTCCATTCTGTGGTGATCTGCTTGTATAAAATGCCATTCAATGTATTAGAAAGCTATAGCCTCATTTAATCTGATGATCAGATCAGAAGTCTCTCTACAGTGGCGTTAAGAGGTTCAGTGGCCAGGGCAGACCAACTCTATGAATGCTCCATTATAGTGTTTCCTGAGATGCACCAAAGGAGGCCTTGCTTTGCTAAGAGCATATTTTAAAAGGACACCATGATATCTGGTTTCAAAGAGGTAAAAAATGGGTGATATAAGCTGAACATGCCGGCTTCTTGGGCCTTGGTTTTGTCAACAGAGATCTGAATTGAGGGGCAAAATATACTGGTTCTGTGCAGTTTGATTAAAAACTGCTGACAGTAGAGAGGAAGTCCCTGAAAAAAGGGATTATGAAATTTCAGGGAAACGCTGTTGTGTCAACTCTCTTTGAACAAAGAGCTGCTGGAATTTCTTGAGCTCCCATAAACTGTTATCATTTGTTTTTCACCAGTTCCAATAGTTATTTTATGGAAATATCTTGCACCAATGTGGAAAGCTCACATTCTTCCCAGGAAAGAGTCCTGTGGCACCTTATAGACGAACAGACGTATTGGAGCATAAGCTTTCGTGGATGAATACCCATTTCGTTGGATGCATGTAGTGGAATTTCCCAGAGCGAGGAATAAATATGCAAACAAGAAGCAGGCTAGGGATAACGAGGTTAGTTTAATCAGGAAGGATGAGGCCCTCTTCTAGCAGCTGAGGTGTGAACACCAGGGAGGAGAAAATGCTTTTGTAGTTGGCGAGCCAGTCACAGTCTTTGTTTAATCCTGAGCTGATGGTGTCAAATTTGAAAAGAAACTGAAGCTCAGCAGTTTCTTGTTGAAGTCTGGTCCTGACGTTTTTTTGCCGCAGGATGGCTACCTTTAAATCTGCTATTGTGTGTCCAGCGAGGTTGAAGTGTTCTCCTACAGGTTTTTGTATATTGCCATTCCTAATATCTGATTTGTGTCCTGTGTCCATTTATCCTTTTACGTAGGGACTGTCCAGTTTGGCAGATATACATAGCAGAGGGGCATTGCTGGCTTATGATGGCGTAGATTACATTGGTGGACATGCAGGTGAATGAACCGGTGATGGTGTGGCTGATCTGGTTAGGTCCTATGATGATGTCGCTGGTGTAGATATGTGGGCAGAGTTGGCATCGAGGTTTGTCGCATGGATTGGTTCCTGAGTTAGAGTTACTATGGTGCGGTGTGTAGTTGCTGGTGAGAATATGCTTCCAGTTGGCGCGTTGTCTGTGGGCGAGGACTGGCCTGCCTCCCAAGGCCTGTGAAAGTGAGGGATTGTTGTCCAGGATGGGTTGTAGATCACTGATGATGGGTTGGAGAGGTTTTAGCTGAGGACTGAATGTGATGGCCTGTGGAGTTCTGTTGGTTTCTTTCTTGGGCTTGTCTTGCAGCAGGAGGCTTCTGGGTACACATCTGGCTCTGTTGATCTGTTTCCTTATTTCCTCGTTTGGGTATCATAGTTTTGAGAATGCTTGGTGAAAATCTTGTAGGTGTTGGTCTGCAAGACAAGCCCAAGAAAGAAACCAACAGAACTCCACTGGCCATCACATACAGTCCTCAGCTAAAACCTCTCCAACGCATCATCAGTGATCTACAACCCATCCTGGACAACAATCCCTCACATTCATAGGCCTTGGGAGGCAGGCCAGTCCTCACACACAGACAACGCGCCAACCTGAAGCATATTCTCACCAGCAACTACACACCGCACCATAGTAACTCTAACTCAGGAACCAATCCATGCGACAAACCTCGATGCCAACTCAACCCACATATCTACACCAGCGACACCATCACAGGACCTAACCAGATCAGCCACACCATCACCGGTTCATTCACCTGCACGTCCACCACTGTAATCTATGCCATCATGAGCCAGCAATGCCCCGCTGCTATGTACATCGGCCAAACTGGACAGTCCCTACGTAAAAGGATAAATGGACACAGGACACAAATCAGATATTAGGAATGGCAATATGCAAAAACCTGTAGGAGAACACTTCAGCCTCGCAGGACACACAACAGCAGTTTTAAAGGTAGCCATCCTGTAGCAAAAAAATGTCACGACCAGACTTCAACGAGAAACTGCTGAGCTTCAGTTCCTTTGCAAATTTGACACCATCAGCTCAGGATTAAACAAAGACTGTGACTGACTCGCCAACTATAAAAGCATTTTCTCCTCCCTGGTGTTCACACCTCAACTGTTAGAAGAGGGCCTCATTCTTCCTGATTGAACTAACCTCGTTATCCCTAACCTGCTTCTTGTTTGCATATTTATTCCTCGCTCTGGGAATTTCCACTACATGCATCCGACGAAGTGGGTATTCACCACGAAAGCTTATGCTCCAATACGTCTGTTAGTCTATAAGGTGCCGCAGGACTCTTTGCTGCTTTTACAGATGCAGACTAAGACAGCTACCCCTCTGATACTATTCTTCCCAGGGTGTCTCAAAAGTATGTAGGGCCTTATAATGCACTAAATGTGCCCAGGTTATAACAAAGGGGTTGTACAAAGAGAACGAATGAACTATCCCAACGTTAGGTAAAACAGAGTAAGGACTTGAGGTCTGGCCTAAGTTCCCTCTAAGCTGCGTGGCCGCAGAACAGGCTAACAAGAGCCGTGCATGCAGGGAGAGGCGACTCTCCCCTGGTCACGGGCTGCTGTTACTAGACAGGACTGGGGGGAGTCCTCTCTCCCTGCCGCAGCCCCGGGGCAGCCTGTACCCCAAACCCTTCATCCCCAGCCCCACCCCAGAGCCTGCACCCCCAGCCAGGACCCTCGCCCTCCCCTGCACCCCAACCCTCTGCCCCTGCCCTGAGCCCCCTTCTGCACCCTGAACTCCTTATCCCCAGCCCCACCCCAGAGTCCTCACCCCCAGCTGAAGCCCTCATCCCCTGCACCCCAACCCTCTGCCCCAGCCCTGAGCTCCCTCCCACACTCTGAACCCCTCAGCCCCACCCTGGCCACACAGCACCTCCGGAGTGGTGCACATAAAAAAATTCATTCCGCACAGGGATGTAAAAAATTAGAGGGAGCACTGGGTCTGGCCCACCTATTTTATTGCTTCTTCAAATGTTGTATTTTCATCCTGTATCAAATGTGGCCTAGTTGCAGTGCCCCACTGCCATGTGGAAGATCCCAGCTGTCTCTTGGTTATTGGGTGTAGTGATGTGAAGGAGTATGAAACCTCTGTATGGGTTATTGGTACTGGCCCTTCCCCCCGCATGTAGTGGGGCTGCTGCAATAGGGGCCTGCCTCTCTTATGGTGTAAGGAGAAGGATCTGTACTAAAATGTTTCCCAGTTCCAATGAAACTTCTGAGTTGAATATAAACAACAAGCCTTCCTGCCTAGCTTTTAATAAGTGTTCTGCACTGGTTACTGATTACTCACTCTGTGCATTAGTGGACAGGCAGTGAATCACTTGGGAGTACAACAGAAAACCAAAACATGTGCACAAGAAAGAATCCAGCTCAGCTGAAGGAGACCTCACCAGCCAGTAAATTATTAACTAAACAGAAAAATGTTCCATCACTCCCCTCAGAGCCTCCCTAAATGGACTGCTTCCCTCACACAAAGTCCAGAAAATGATGCTGTCCAGTAAACTGGACACAGAAATGGACAATTTTCTCTTTGGCCAACATTTAAGTTGCCTAGAAAGATAGAGAAATAACTCACAACAACCTTTCAAGTTGCTATTTCTGACCAAGGATAGAAAACTCCTCACTCTGAGATACTGTAATATTTTCTGAGGGAGAAGATAGTGTCCTGGCTCATCCCAGACAGCTAAACACCATTTTCATTTGGCCGAGCCCCCTTCAGTGTTTGCCTTTAGCTATTGCTCTTGCAGAACACAAGAGAAAGCTGCTTTTACTTCCTTTCAGAAAGGTGTTGTGCCAGCAAAGAGCTGCCTTGGCAACTCATCAGGTGCCCAGTGCCATATCTAATTTGCATTAAATGGAGCAGATTGTGGCCATTATAACAGCTGTTTCTTCATAGAAGGATGGTGGAAGCTGACATGATGTCAGGTAGCAGGGGCTCTCAGACCATGGTTTTTAGGCTTCCTTTCCTTATCACTGCCCAGAGATCCCAGGTGCTGAGGTCACTACTCTTGTCTTTCCCTCTGCAGCCTCCTGAAAGCCATTCCTCTGAGGAGAGTGTTCTTCAGAAATCTGTGGAGGAGAAATTTCACCTCCTGGCATGTCCCACTACCCCTGCTAAGTTGTGCTGTGGGAGGGATACAATACAGTCCCTATGTATCTCAATTTCCTTATCTGTAAAATAGGAATTATTTTGTTTTCCGACTTTTATAACGAATGTTGAGGGTATTTTTATAAGAGAGGTGCTTGATTAGCTCACATGGGTTTTTTTCCTTGATTTATTTCAAAATCATAGTAGAAAACACCCTTAACCACGGCAAATTTTGGAGCCTGATGTCATTGGGCTGACAGCCAAAACAAAACATTATTCACAGCCCCACAGGGGAAATAATTTTGAGGACTGCAGGGTGTGGGTCAATCTTTAATCCAAATTAATGACATAAAAATAACAATATATCTATTCTTTCATGGCCTGAAAATGAACGTGCAACAGTAAACACTGGCTGTGCTCTACAGGGCTGTGGGAAGCAACAATTCAGATATCATTTGATTGGAACCAAAGGAGCTCCAATAGCTGAGGAGGTGAATAAAAAGTCATCGCAGATTACATTTGCCCACCTCAAGAGAGTGCAAGTCCCACTGAGTCTTTGGGCGCTGTGCTGCTTTCTCTAGGGCTGACTGCGTCAGACAGTGTTGTGAAAACAGCTCATCTTCCCTATAGGAAAGTACATTGGTTGTTTGATGTTTGTACCTACTACAAGGAAGCGCTTTTTAGTATGCAACAGCTGAGTAGCACACTCTATAAACTTTTAAAATCCCATTTCTTTTAGCTCATAAACACTTTACTGGCATTAACAAAAAGAAAAATTGGGTCAAGTCCCTTCCGTTTTCTCTGCGTGTATGTTTATAGAGGGCCAGACCATGGATAAACCTGTGCCCCTGCGTGACAATGGGGAGGAGGAGCATTCCCTACCTCCTGGTAGCCATGTGTGGCTTGGGAGCACAGGCGTTTCACACAGATATTATAGGCCATGGGCCCAGCCTCTCTGAAAGGGAGGACAACGGGTAGGATGACTGTGGGACTATGGCCCTCCCCCACCTCTTTTGGAGGTCAAGTCATGGCTTTAAGTCAAAGGTCCCCCAAGCCAATGGCTCAACAGGCTGATGTAGTTAAGGCACATCTGTTTCAATGTCACTAAGAGAGTAATGTGGCCAGCATTGTGTCTGATCACTTTTGGCTCCCCTAACCCAACAGATCAGTGACCCATATTGGAGCTGAGAGAAGCAGGGGGGACCTTCGTACAAGATTGAGCGAGACGCAAACCCAGAGCCTTCAGTAGAGCACCTTAACTACTCAACCACCATCATCCACACCTCTGAAAGGTACAGCAAAAATTCCTTCTGGGGGCTGATGTTTCAGTCTGGTCCCTCTGCATGCTCTGCCCCCAGTGTGCACTGTGCATTAAAGCGGCAGCCTAGCCTGCAATATGAGGCAGTAGCTTGTTTACATCCATGCAGCCTTACTGACTTCAGCAAAGGCCACAAATCCATCTCGGCAGAAGAGTGCCCTGTGAATTTGCTAAGAGTAAAACACAATGTGCATGGTTACCTTTTTAACTGGTATCTTTAAGGAAGGCAAGTTTTAAAGACAATGGTGAGACTTAGTCAAAGAGACTGTGGCTAAATCTGCTTTGAAGACAAATCACATATTGTCAAGAGTAAGGCAGAAGAGCCTTCTTTGAGAAAAACATGGATGTGTAATTACAATGGGCCTGAGCTTTTGTCTTTTGCAAGCTCAAAACCCCACTGAACCCAGACGTAATGGAGGACTGGGCCGAACGTTTGTTGGATAGGGTCTGTATTTTATATAATTTAGTTGTTTTCAGATGTTTTCTTAAAGGTATTAAGCCACTCTTGGTGAAACTGAATGCAGCATTTTCACAAAGGTTCTGACTGGAACTCCTTTTGTAGCCAAGGGCACAAAGTGAACATGGTCTTCATTGAAGGGATTTACTGAGTGTTCTTTCAGTGAGAGGCTGTTACACAGGATTGTTTCCGCTGAAATGAAGAATGTGTGAATCAGGGGGAGTCTGGCATACAGCAGGAAGAGAACTGAAAGAACGGAGTCCCTTAATTTTCATCAGAGCACAGGGAAAAGAAGGGTGAAGAAGCTTTACTGAAGTGTAACACACTGGGAAAAATCAGAATAGTGCATGGGTGCTTTTTTTCTCCACTGCAGAAGTTTCATAATTATTAATACCACAGCAGTGGAGAACATATACGTATTATGTATATATCTGAGGGGAGTTACACTTGCAAATGCAGATTTAGCTGGAAAGTAATGACACAGATAATAACGAGAAACACACTTTCTTAATGATGCACGAATGACCTTTGCCCTCCCGTCCTATGCAGCTTTGGTCTTAGTATAACACTTCTCATCCAAAAGAGCAAAACAAATCGTCAAATAAAACAAAAAAAGATCTAATTCCTTTGCTTGAAATAGCCTAGCAACAATTTGTGTAATAAAATAGAAGCAATAATTAATGATTACCCAGATCATTCCTACATGGGAAAAATCTGCCGAGAGGGGCTCCTCTTCCTTTTGTCTCTCCCTGGTCCCTTCCAGCTACCTGCCACTATTCACTCTCCTCGGAGTGTGCGAGATCTTAGTATAGCAAGACAAAATAGTAAAATCTATTTCAGCAATTTCAGTTTGCTCCAGGAATCCTAATTCTGTGGCAAGAGATGACATTTTACAAGGTCACATCATTTCTCCATCTCTCCAGTTTTCTGTTTTTAATCAGGACACTTCTGCTTCACTAGGGAATGAGGGAGACAAGGGAAGTGAGGTAATACCTTTTATTGGACCACCTAACAGAAGTTGGTCCAATAAAAGATACTGTTTCACCCACCTCTCTTTCTCATATCCTGAGACAAACACAGCTACAACTTCACTGCAGACTAACAAAGAAATGTACCAATATCCAAAAAGCACGCTTGTAGAAACGTGTATTTTTATATGCATGCACTTTTCTAATACCCAAAGGCATGCTGGGTTTATAAACACTGTATTAGAGATGTAATAAAGTTTAATTTGGTGAAAAAATAAGAACCCCCAGTCGTCAAAGACCTTATTTTTAGGGGTAGATCAAAAATCTGATCTGGTATCTCTGGTTTCAGAGTAACAGCCGTGTTAGTCTGTATTCGCAAAAAGAAAAGGAGGACTTGTGGCACCTTAGAGACTAACCAATTTATTTGAGCATAAGCTTTTGTGAGCAACAGCTCACTTCATATCTGGTGCAGCTGCAGGAGCACCGCTGTAGCATTTTAAGCGTAGGCATATGCTGACACTTTCTACTGTTCTGGCTGGGGCAGGGATCCACATGCTTCTGAGTTCCTCTGAGGCAGTCCCTCTGTCCCAATAAGGGTCTCTCCTAACTTGTCTCTGGCCTGGTATTTTCCTTGAAGTGCTCACAAGCAATGTACAGGGTATTAGATCCCTAGTGTTAGCAGCAGGGACTGGAACTTGCAGGGGATAACATGAGAGCCCTCCATTCCCCATGCATTGCCCAGGTTAACTATCTCACGTTTCAGTGCTACTTCTCTTCAACCTTTTTCTCCCCTCTTCTTGGGGAAGAGTGGCTGGCTTTTCCTTTGTTTAAAAGACTCCACTGGCTATTTTCTGAAGAGAAGGGCCGTCATCACTACAGGAGCAGGAGTCAAAGCCAATGCTCCAATCAGAAGGCATGAGGCAAATTTGCAAATGGGACTGTATTTACATGAGCCCCTGTGATATTGCAGTCCATTTGACCACCTGCTGGGAAGGAGCTAAAGGTGTTCTCCTACAGAGAGGACATTGGCTGACCCCTAGAGAAGGGAAGGGGCCACAAAGGAGCTGGGATCAACTAATATCTTGGGACAACTCAAAACGGGGAAGGACAAGAGACAGACAGAACTCATAAACAAAGAGTAAACCCTACAAAGGTTACAGCAGAATTGAATCTAACTATAAATACTTAACTGCCTAGGCCTCTATGGTGACTTTCCTAATGTTAAAAAAGATGCTGGAGAGATCATTCCTCCCATACTTTAACGACACTGAGGAAGTCACAACATTGTTGCATCATTCACTCTTGGACCTGGGGCCACGGAGATGGGCAAGGGCCACTGAATAGTGCCATGTAAGCTAGGGATCTGTAGGAAATCCTGACCCAAATTTCACAGTTCACTGACCAGATGTGCAGAGATGTTCCCCCTTCTGCTCCCTGGATGGGCCCTTCCTCCCCTTCGCCCCCAGCACATCTGGCATATAGAAGTTCTGGAGAGGAAAACAGGAGCTATACAGAGTTGGAGTGGGACAGTCTACAAAGTTGCATTTCCATCCTCCCCAACTCCACAGGATTTCTGCAGTCTTGTTTGCATCCAGTTCCTTGCAGCAGAAAAGGAACATAAGGGCTAGAGCACAGCTTGGCAGGAAAGTGAAGATTTTATCAAAGGAGTAATTGAAGATATTATAAATAGTCTCTTAGTCTTGTTCTTAATCCCGTTGTTCTATATGTGTTTGTTTCTTTGTCAAAAAGTTCAGCATGCCCCAGTGGATATTGTTACTCCCAATATCCTAAGACCTAACAACTTTTTACTGTATTAAGCTTATTCTGACTCATCTGTGGGATTCACCATAGTCCTTTCTACATTGTCATGAAGAGTAGCAAATAGTCAATGCAAACCATTTGAAGCCGTTGAACGAACAAAATTACAAAAGAAATCAGATTGGGCAAAGTCCAGGGTGGAACCTGAGAAAGCAAAAACACCTAGCATTGGCCCCAGATATTATCTACACACAAAAGTCATACTGATTTAAGTAAATTGGCTTAGAAACTTCTGTAATTAAATTGGAAACCTTTATCTCAGTTTAAGAATGCCTTATACGGCTTTGGGTTAAGCTGGTAACATAATCAAAATTGATATGAGGCACTCTTAAACTGGTGACATAATGGTGTCCACACAAGGGTTTTGCACTGATTTAACGAGATCAGTTTCTAAAATGATTTGGGTTCAACCTATGTGGGTAGACCAGACCAAATCCTGCCCCCAGATACTCATGTGCCTCTTCCTCCAATTGACCTAAATGGAACTTGTACAAAGGCAGAATTTGGCCAGAGATATCCAGAATATATATTCATATTCTGAGGAACTGAATTAGCAAAAAACAAGTAAACAACAAAAGTAACGTGATTCAATTTTAAACTAGCCTGTTCATTCCCGGTCTGAATATTGAAGATCCTCACAATTGGATTTTGCAATTGGATATTGAAATTAGTGGAAAGATTCCTAAGAAGGCATAGAGCCAGACCAGTCTTTACTGAATACAAGTCTGAGAAGGTACAAGAGCACAGTTATTCCTTTTAAACTCAGGCATACCTATGTTCACAAAAGGCTCATCTTGATGACAGATCCCTGTGCACTGTACAATTCTCCAAGATTTTAACTTGTGAGACCTTCATTTGCAGAGCTGCTGCTAGATGGCATAGGAAGGGCTTTTCAACATATGGTCAATATTCAACCAAAGCCTTTTATCTGGGGATAGTTTAAATATGTGCCTAGTTCTAGTTGCAAAACAGACAACATGCTTTTTAGATACTATTCAATTTTAGAATAGATACTGTCATCCCAACATTATAAGTAGTATATTTGTTTGCCCTGAAATACCTTGATCATTATAATCTGAAAGTTTGTTCCCCAACAGTATATCCATGTTTTCCAAAGATGACACATGTCAGAAAAAGGCCAGTGATCATGTGATTCCTGTGTGGGACCTTCTAATTCTATTATACATTAGACAAATCATGCCCTCCATTTCTAGGTGGAAAAGGTCCCAAACATGCCAAATTCTCCTTGGTTCCATTGCATAAGGAGAGGGGGAAGGAAAAATAGGTCAGCCCTCGGAAAGCCGCATGGGGGAATACTGTGCCCTCTGCTTGCCATGGACTGGTGTGTGTTGTGATTTCTCTCCATAGAAATATAGAGGTGATTTGGGGGTGGTGTATGTGTGATATCATGATCAGTGGCTTGATAACTGCAGCCTGTGAATCTACTCATCAGTATTTTTTGGGAAAATAAGAGGGGAACACTGACCAGGGCTTCTTATAGTGTCATATGCTGAGAAATATGTCCCAAGAGCCACACTTTACACTGAACAACATAAAATGCATGTTTGGCCTATATTGTGAAGGTTTTGCCTAAGCCATGCCTACCTTTGGGACTCTGCCTGCACAACCAGGGGGGAAAATGCTGGACTAAATATTCAGGGACATGGAGAAAAAGCTAATCGAAGGGTACTTGTGGAATGGTGGCTTCCAAAGAGTACTTTTTTTGAGACGTGCCTATTTCATAGAATAATGTGAATGCTTTGCTAACACAACTATTACTCAAGCCTTGCCTCCTATGGAGTGAAACTCACCCTATGTAGATACTACCCATTGTCCTCTGTAGTGCAGCTCCACACAGAAAGCCTGCATTGTTCGAGGCACCATTTTGGTCCCACTTAAGCTCTCAAAAGAACATCCAGTGAGGCATGGTGCATAGCCGTGTGCTGGCTCTCTGTACAGGGTGAATTTCACTCCTGGTGACGTGCCCAAATGTGAAGAATATATGGAGCTATATTTTTGGGCGGATGGCACAAAACCAGTCCCATTGGGCCCAGTTCTCATTGACGCTAAGGCTTGTTTGCAACACTCACGCAGAGCGAAGTGGCCTCAAAGCGAGTGTAGATATAATTTACTCCCACACAAAGGCCCCTTTCTCCTGCCACAGCATTAGCGTGTGGAACTGAGCATTAGTGTATGTATGTAAATGAGAATCAATCTCAGTAGCTTCATGGGGACATTTGCCATAGTAAGGACTGAGTAAAAATTGGGAAAACTTTGTGATTGGGTACCTGTAGATTGCATAAAGAGATATATGTTTGTCCCTTTTTGTTGCCTGCTGGAGGCAGAGACGTGCAGCTCTATATAGACACATACAGAATATGTGGAAAGATGATTCTTTGTAGTAAGTTTTGGATGAGCTGTTCAACTCGGAGATGATCGAGATAGGCAGATAATCATAATGGGAAAAATGCATCCTGCTGTAACCCACTCACCTTGCCAAGGATTACTTTGGCCCAACATCGGAATCTTTGTATTAAGTAAAAAAACAATTCTTCCTACTTATACTAAACATATAGGCCAAACTCTCTGTCCCTGTTTACTCCAGAAGAGAATTTGGCCAGCAGCATTTGTAGATGCTTTCTTCAATGTTCTTTAAACTGAGCAAGAACCCCCACCTGGGGGGATAACGGGGGGAATGTGCTGGCTGGGGCAGCTTTCCAGCCAAATTCTTTGGCAGTATTACTTACTCTTCACCCTGTAACCTTGTTTTTCTTTCTTCTACCTTGTGAGGATATTCTAGATATACAGTAAATCATGATAATCAGACTCTGTAATCACTTTTATTTTGAATTTAGACCTCTGATTGCACATAGGGGTTATCAGTCTGTTTCGGTAACCTCCGTATGACTGAATAACCAGGCTAGGAACAAGCTGCAGTCTTAAAGGTGAAATCAGGATAACCTTACAATTAAGTGCAGAATAGGAGTTATATGTTCCTGCCCCAAAGGATAAGAGGAGGCAGGAACATATAAATTATTCTACACTCAACTCCACCCATCCCCCCTTTTAAAGGTCCTAGTTCAGGAAAGAATCCCTGTTCAGTCACACTGAAGTCATTTTAAAGCTAATGCTTTAAAACACATGCTTACATGCTGTCCAGAACTGGGGCCTCAGCTATTCCAGCCAGTAATGCTCCGCTGTTTGTGACATCCCAGAATGCATTGTTCTGTAACCTTGCAGCAAACCACTCAGAGAGTGAGAAAGGCCCACTGAGATGCAAGTAAATTGGGGAGTTTTAATTTGAGGCAGATTCTGAACAGCTGAACATATTGTAACATCTTCTGAAATAATATACTTTAAAAATATATTAGTCTTATTGTACAAAGAAACTACAATAAATGGGGGGAAAGGTGCTCCCCATGGACAGCATCCCTTGTTGGAGAGCTAGGCAACCCACCATCACTATGACCTCCTTTTAGTTTTGGCTTGCACGGTCATCCAGATTAAGGAAGCTTACTCAGTTCAAAACACTGGCTGAGCAGCAATTCCTTCCTTATTTGTACTTTACCCCTCTATAAATAGTCTGAGAGATTGGGCTAGATTGTGAACTGAATTACACGTTAGTACAGAGGAGTAAGAACCACCTCTACCCACCCACCTAGACTACCCACACCTGGATACTGGGTGTGTAGTGTCTGCTGGATCAGCAGACCCCCATGCTGGCCAACTCAGCCAACCTGGCATAGCAGGGGTGCATAATTTTACACTGGTCACAGTCAGCAGCAAATTATGACTTCCACAAGAGCAAAGGGGGAAGCAGGGAGGAAACTGTACCTCAAAGGCACCATGTCTCCCAGTTTATGCACCACCCACTGCTCAGGGCTGGGCCTGGAGGCACAATGTAGCCCTTTTAAAGGAAATAAATATATTAAAAAGGAACAAAATGAACCAACTCCTGAACTAGGAATATCTATCTTCCATGGAGTTTGTCTTCATTGATTATTTTCTCGAATCAGTTGATGCCACCAGGTTTTTGAAGATACACTGAGTGCTGTAGTGCACCTGCAAGACTGCCCTGGACTTTCTGAAATCTTTGTGAGACAGCCTTTTCTACAAGACCAAACTGTGTTGACAGCTTCTGTTTTGCCATTGGGAAGTAAAAGTTTAACCGCCATGTCAAACATTAAAAAACAACCCTGGCTTTGTTAATCACCATGCGGGACAGATACCCCCTTCTGTTTTGTGGTGACAGGGACCAAATGGCACTGGAACTGATGCACTTTGATTTGGGGGAGAGGGTGATGAGGTCCCAGCGTACCTATGTGGGAGCCTATGCTTCATGGGACTGTGTTCCACAATGGCGCCATCCGCAGTCACGAGAGAGGGGGTTTGGGTTGCGATGGAGGAGAGGCAAGGGCTGTGCTTCACACAGGTAAATCCTGCTGGTGGAGAAAGGGTGAAGCAGCTGCAGAGGTGGTCACAGAGCAGCTCTCTCAGAGCTCCACAGATTCCATTCACTACTTCTCCTGAAGAGCACCTCTCTGATAAACTCTTTTACTTGGGCTTTGCTCTGGGCCTCTATACTGATATAGACAGAAATACAGCTATTGATCATGAGCAGGTCCTTTTGTCTGGCTAGTAATGTGTAGCAGATATGTAGCTAAGGTATTTTTGAGACAGGGACAGGGGAGAAGGGCAGTGCCAGACCATATTTTCAGATGATGTCAGCAGCATGAGTTAATAAACACCTGGCAATCAGCCTGTTCAAATTTGCATGACAAGTCACATTATTATTATTATTTATTATTATTAACCAGGCATTAGATTTCTAATAGACAGATTTAGTTGTATTCTCAGTGCTTAGTTACTTGTTCCTTTGATGCCATATAGAAGAAATCCTGTTTCATCATGTTTTCTGTGTATAGAGGTGCACTATAAGGAAAAAAACACAGATATAAAACAATCAGCATGGATATGTTTTTAGGGGCTTGCTGTCTTGTTACCGCGTTAACGATCCAGAAGCCTGAGTGGATCACACGATCAAAAGTTTTGAACGTCCGTAAGTGAAGCATCTCTTTCCCTCGCAGGGAGGCACCACTGCTGCCTTGGTTTCTCTCTGGTGGAGACTTTCCCCCTTCATTAGTCCATAGTCTCCGAGTTCACAGTGGATGGGTAATTTGGCATTTGTCCTCTAACCAAATCTCTGTTGAGTCCTTCCCCTTTTGGGATCAACAAAGTCAAAAACCAGAGTCTCTCGCAACCCTCTCCTGGTCCAGTAGTCCTTAGGGCTCTTCACAGTTCTCCTAGGGACTCCATAGTCCCTTTCCCACCCCTTTCCTCAGGCCTTCTGATGCCGTAGTCTTTTGCCCTTCTTTCAGCTCACTCCTCCTGGAGGCCCAGTGGAGGTGTAGAGGAACTCAGGTCTGAGCTCCAGCTCAGAAAAAAACCCTTCACCCAAAGCACGCTCCTTCACTCTTCTCCAAATGTCTCTCTGTCTTCTTCTCTGGTTCCTTTCTTAGGCCTCCTTATCCCAAGCCCCACTGCATCCATTCCAACTCTCTTTCCACTGGGACTACAGTACTTACCTCAACTGGCCTCTAGTGCTAGAGACCTTCCCTCCAGGCCGCATCCAGTTATCTCCCAGGCCTTTTACCCAGTTTTACACCCTAAGAGCAACCCAAACTTTCTCAGACTGATCTCCATACCAGCGGCGTAGCTAGGTGGAGTGAACAGGGGCAGTGGACATAAAAAAAGGTGCCACCCGTTTGTACTCACCGGGCGCTCTGGGTCCTCGGCGGCACTGAAGGCCCCTGCCACCGAAATGCCGCCAAGGACCCGGAGCGAGTGAAGGCCCCCGCCCAGCTGGAGCGCATGAGGGCCTGTGCCGCCAAAGTGCCACCGAGGAGCCAGAGCGCGTGAAGGCCCCCGCGGCCGAAGACCCGGAGCGCCGCCAGGTGAATAAAAATTAAAAAAGACACCTATACATTTAAAAGGTGCCACTTGTGCTCAGAGGGGGAGCGGCCACTTCCCCTGCTCCCTCCCTGGCTACGCTACTGCTGCATACCCCAACTTCCTCTTATAGAGTCACCATCTGCCGTAAAGTTACATGATCCCCTAACCTTTCCTGGTCATGTGCTCAGCTGGTAACTCCAGTCCCACCAGAAGAACTACAAGTCCTGGGATACCTATTCGTAAAGGGCTGTGGTCCACCACAGGTGTGCTGGGACATGCACACGTGTCCCAAGGAACAGCACACTGTTACAATGTCCAGTGAGTATCTATGCTGTAAAATAGCTTTGGTCTGACTAGGGCTGGTCAAGTTATTTATTGTGACCAATTTAGCTGTCAGATTTAGCTTTTTGTTCTGTTTTACAGAGCTCTCCCAGCACTGTAAGAAAACCACTCCCACAAGGGGAGTAGCTACCAGTCTACAGTGCCACTTTACAGTGCTGAAACTTGCAGCGCTCAGGGTGTGTGTGTTATTTCACACCCCGAGCAAGAAAGTTGCAGCCCTGTAAAGTGGCAGTATAGACAAGGCCTAAGAGTGCCTGAAGAAACCATTGGGGGTTTGATTTTCCTCAGAGGAAGAAAGAACAGCACTCTAGGGAGTGAAATAGCAAGAGATGAGCGAGGGAATTTAAGAACATTTAAAATCTTTTCCTGTTCTGTTTTGCAAAAGAAAGGGTGTTATATTTAGGAATGAATGTGGATCCAAGATTACAGACGCCTGCATTCCTTCCTGAGTGGAGGAAAGTAAATGTACCAAAACCAAAGTCTGTTCAGCAGACTTTACTTTCAGTTTTCTCTTGTCACATTTACAGTAATTTGGGGGGAATCTTTACTTTGACTTTGATGGAAGCTGGATTGGGCCCTTGCAGTTCTTCCCTTCCGTGTTGGTATATATGCTTAAAGCCCACCTTTTAACAATACTTATGAACTTTTCATAGGAAGCCTTTCTGTCTTACCACCTGAAATATCTCCATTGTTTCTGTGGTTATCTATCCAGTGATCACAGACACTGGTCACATCACTGACTGATGAAATATAAAAGTTTGGTTTACAAAATCAAAGCCTTTACTGAGTTCATGGAAAAACTGGAAATGTTAATTCTCATATATATATATAATTTTCAAATAGCCATAACAAGTTTTTTTCCTCCAATGTCTATACAAAATAATTTGCTCCCAGTCCCAAAAGGCAACATTGTTTACCAAGAATTGTTATGGCTGAGCTAAATGGCAAGTTAACACCTGACTTGCTCTTAATAATAATGGTGGGAATAAGGTCGGTAGTAAATGAAAAAGAACTCTAAGACTAGAAAATAATAAAGGCAAAACTTATCTGCCTTTTGATATAGACGTTGGCTTGGGGGCTCCTCTTCCTACAACAAAGTCAAAAAGCCAATTTGGGCTAATTATATCTTATAAAAGACCTTCAGTCTGCTGAGAAACTATTCATATGGCAGGGTCTATAGAAATTCTTCTTCCACCTCTGGAATGCCAAGACCCAACACTCCGAGGGCCCATTACTTTAAAAGACGTGCTAGAATCAGGAGGACTTGCCGTTTGTTTCCTAGGATCACATGCTGGCCACGCTCTGAAAGACACCAGGCACTGAAAAATTAACACAACCAGACAATTTAAAAATAGGTGTTGAATTATTCTGATGTGTTTATCAGCCTATCTGTGGATAGAAATTTCCGCATGACATTTCCCCCCTTGAATGGCTCACACTATGACTTCAACAAAAATGTATTGCCTGAAGTAGAAATAGCCAGAAGTAAAGGGTTAATCTGTCCAGTCAAGTGCACAAACAATGAGAAACATAATAATGGCACCTGAGAAGCTGAAAGTAGCTTTGCAAACAAAGAGTCAGCTTCACACACAATTAACAGGGGAAAAACCTGCATCCTTTTAAAAGGCACATGTGAGAGGGAGATTCAGAGAAAAGTTTCTGTAAGGGGGATCAATGTATACCTGGGGTGTGCTCCTATTCCCTTTAAACTCAGTGGCAAAACTCCCATTGACTTCAGGGGGATTGGGGCCTCTTTAATTTACATGAACAGATAAAAATTACATTTTCTTAAAGTTAAGGGCAAAATTCTGCTCTCAATTAAGTGAGTACAACTTCTACTTAAGTCAGAAGGAGCTGAACCCATGTAACTGAGAGGAGGTTTTGCCCCAAGTTGCTAAATTACCAAAACAGTTGTAAAAGTACGTTGTAGCTAAAAAGCTTATGTACACAAAAGTTTAGACATTTGCAATTAAAGTTGTTAATGGAACTTCCTAAACAAAAAAGGCTTAGGTATGATCTAGTGGAGTTCAGCTAACACCCAGAAGCAATATTACACATTATTTTCCAAAAAGCATATACTTTTCAAAACCCCTCAGTTAAAATGTCGGGAAATGAATATTTAAGAAATCCATCCAGTTTCTCTGCCATGTAAACCTTCATCACTATCACCATGCCAGACCCACACTGCTCCACAACCTTAATGTTTACCCTTTTGTTTTGTTCTGTAATGGAAACATTTTATATGTATTTTTAAATGCATAGTCAAGATTTCAGAAAGAACATGATCCACAGTCATATACTTTTATGTCCAAATTCTATCATGTGGTGTGTTACTGTCATAGAAGAGCATTGTGATGAACAGAACTGAAAGTATTGATCTGTTGGGGCTATGAAATGTGTTAATAGTGTTAATGTGCTGTTGTAGCTTTATGTAATTGTATGTAGACCTTACAAGTTTGTAATTTTAACTCTACTAATTATATTGTGCGCTAAATGACTATGCAGAGTTTTCCCCATCCAATGCCTAACATTGGAGTATATGTTGTTGTTATGCTATATTGGAAACGGAAGAATTTAATAGGACATAAGACTTTATAACTTCCTAGGAAATTTTTGCTTTGGCCTTTGTGTATATTTTTGCAAATGGGAGGCAGCAAAGTTAAGGCTGGTGTATGTCAGATGGGAGGATAGTAGTGAAGATATTTGCTATTTTTGTAACACTCTACTAATTCACCTTCCCCTAAAACCCCACCCCAAAATAAAACAACACTACTACATAACACTTTAGCAAGGCCAACAATCACAAACAAAATTGGAGTTTGTGGACCAAGCCATTTTGGAGATCTGATGAGCCCAAAATAGTTAGGAAAAAATTTAAACAACATGGGCCTGGTCCTCACGCCCAGTTCCAGGTGCTTTGTACTGGAGAGATGCCATAAAGGATGAGCCAAGTATTCCACCTTAGAGGGGCAAATCCTTGGGTGGTATGTAAACTATAAAATAGTTCCATGCCACCTGCTCCACCAAGGGAGTGGAGACGTGGCACTGGAAGAGAGTGTGGGAGGGGGTAGGGCAGAGGGCATACATTACATGGTGTTCCACCTAATCCTCATTCAGTGCAGTAGACCCTGCCAGACTGCTACAGCTGGCATAATTTATAGCAGGACCAAGACCTCTCTAAATTCCATCCAGGACCATTTTGACGCCAAGATTTCAGGGAGTGGAAAGGCAGTGCAGAGTCATCTTCCCCTGCTTCTACTCTCTTTTGCTGAACTGAGTGTTAACATGGTGCCACTGGGTATCTGGCCCCATAACATTTAAAATTCCTATTCTGATTTTACTCTGGGATGTGGAATGTGAAATTTCAGGGATATTGGTTTATATTTGGGAGTCAGTAGGAGAAGATTTTGAAAAATCAGATATCATGGGAAGCTAGCTTTGACCTTAATTATGTAGTGACCACCACTACTCCATTAATATTCTTATTAATTCTACAAACAAGTAAAAAAATTTAACTCTTCCCTCACTTCCCTTTGTACAGTCAGGTAAAAGTTCCACACACATACACCCCCACCCCACCCCCAAACACCTCTGAAAACATTTTAATGCATGTTTTGTTCAAGAAGTATTTATTCCAATAAATTAATAAACTCTCATTGACTTCAGTGACATCAGGATCATGCCCACAGGTTTATTAAATAAGTCATTTTTGCCCTTGATGAAATCTATTCAAATAATGAATTTGTGGTGTTGGTACATGATATTATCTAAGACCCAGTAGCAAACAGAGACATGTTATTGAAATTATGTTTCCATGTGTTCTGTCTATGACAAGGAGACAGCTCAGATAAAGATCACTAAATACAATCTCATTTGATTTTACCAGTGTTTTACAAAAGCTATTCAATACATAAATTAAAGACTTCTATCCTATAGGCCCTGATCCTGTATCTGCTTGCATATGTGCTTTAAATATGATTAGTCCCATTAAATCAAAGTTAAACATGTGTAGGCAGGACTTGGGGTTTAGACAATCTTTTATTATCTATCTTTTATTCTGGAGTCTGGAGTCACTGTATATGTTATCTGAATTAACTGACAACTCAAACAACAACAAAGGAACAGTAATGTATTACGCCTTGTTCTTTTGGTTATCCCCTCAGCCATCATGGGCCTCCCCAGTGCTCTGCCATTATCTTGCTTCTTTCTGTAACTTGCTAAGGGTCTGATTCTGCAAACTGATGTGCACTTCCTGTGAGGTGCTGAGTCTTCAACTCCTTGTAACTACATTGCTGAACGCCTCTTAGAATTATCCCTGGAGAGGTTACATGGAGAACCATGAGCTAGTGATTTATTTGTGAAATTCCAGGGAATGGGGAAGCTACACAAAGTTAATGAAGAAGTGGGTATTTTTACCCACGAAAGCTTATGCCCAAATAAATCTGTTAGTCTTTAAGATGCCACCGGACTCCTCGTTGTTTTTGTGGATACAGACTAATGTGGCTACCCCTCTGATACTTGACACAATGTTATTGAATCACAGATCAAGGTAATTAGTGTACTGCAATATATTTATTAAATGATGATGAAATGACAGAAACATATACAGAGGAAGAGAGGGAAAATAAATTTCCAAGCTGGGAAGTTACCGAAAGTTTAGAGCTAGGGAACAAACATATTACAAGGAATAGGAGGAATTTTGCTGGCTGCTCTCTACTAATAAATCAACGCCAGCATAGCAAGGAGTTTGCCAAGGAAAAAACAAATTGGGCTTGTGCCCTTTTAGTGCTTCTTTATGATGTGTAAAGAAGTCCAGACTTTTTTTCCTGCTTGTTTTCTACATTAGAAATTCAAGGCTAGTCTAGCCTGTTTTTTCCTGGCATATTAAGAATGACTAGAGAATTAGTAGGTTTATGACATCAGGTATCTTTGAAGTAAAAGCTGGTTTTGATTCTGACTTTTAAAACTTTGGCTTTTTCATTTGTTTCTGTGGATACTTATTTAACTCAAATGCCTGAACAAATGGTTGGTCCTCTAGCTTGTAGTTCAATGCACATTCCCCTAAAACTAAGTTACAGGGTAATTTGCGAGGGAGACTGTCATGCCAACACACAAATGGCACAAGAATTTTTCCCTGAGATGCAGGTAAAGATAGCAGACCTACCAAATATATGTGACATAAAATGTATGACACTTGGCAGGCCTGTAGACCCCTTCCACAGCATCCTGGAAGGAGTCTCCATGGAGCACCAATCTTGGGATAAGGAAGTGTGGGCTCCTAGCATTCTGCAGTCCTCCTATCCATGCACTGCAGCTACACCTGTTCCAGTGTGTTCAGGCCCTAAGTGCTTATGGAGGGGGCTAGGGTTTATCCTTGATGAGTTGGAATTGTCCACCAAATATGGACTTGTGGATAGGCTGTATATGGCACATGTGTTTATACTTGTCCTGCAAATCTGAATCTGTGTGAACTGTCTCGAAGTTAGCTACCTCCAACAAATTTGTTGCTGGGTTTGTTTGATTTTTATTTTTTTTTACTAAAAGGTTGTGTACATGTGCTAAACTTGTACATGGCAGTTCAGTGATAAACCTCTCCTTGACTCTTACTACTGTTATGCTGAGAGGTACTGGTGACTGCATGGATCACAAACACTTCTTGAGATTGATGGCTGAGAACCTATCCTTCAATTATCATAACTAAGGATAAGTTAATCACATGTCCCCATCTAAGATAAAAGGGGTATGTGAACCTGCCCAGGAATTTTGGACTTAGTGGATGGTGGGGCTTTGCTGAGTCTGGGCTAGGGGTGTGTGTTTGCAGAATGCAGAGGACCCTGGACCAGAGAGCAACACAGATAGCCTGAAGGAGCAGCTGAAAGCTGAAGGTCTGATCCTGGCAGAAACCTGTGAAGTTTCTGGGTTTGGGGGTAGGCTGAAAAGAGTATTCTTGGTGTTGTCAGCAAAAGATGTTTCCTGCTGTTTGATTCCCCCTGTGTTCAGAGCCACCGTCTTTATAAATAAACAAGACTGCAACAAAGAAATACATGACTGTCATGAATTTTTCCTCCTAACTAGAGCAACCTACTAGACACCAAGTGTTTGGCTAATCACTCAGCTTAAAACGTGTAACAATACACAGATTGAATGTTTCTGAATAAAGTTCAGTCCCAACTCCCTTTGCCTCTGTTGCAAGAACTTCTGAGTTTTCCATGTTCTCATTGATTGGGTAAATGTAAAGTTCCTCATTGTTAAGAATACTTATTTTGTAGCTGTGAAAAGTAAGCGTGGGTCATCATTATTACAATCACATTGTGATTCATACATTGGAATTCAGGGGAAAAACAGAAGTGTGATGCAATCTACAGTGGAATTTTTTTTTAACGTTACCACAACAGACATGACATCTCAAATTAAGATAATTGTGCTTTAATTTTTTAAGAACTTTATAGTAAGGCTCTGTAATAACATCCAACTGCCTAGGGCTTTGTGCATTATTAGAATAAAGATGCAAATATTTATCCGATTCAAAGCAAGATTTTCTCTTCCATAGAACAATGCACGATTCCCTCAGCACCAGCTACTGAGTGAGCACGATTCTACTATTGGAATTCAATGAGATTTTCTTGTAAGCATCACCAGGCTCAATGACCATTGACATGACTAGATAGAGTATTCCAGTATCAAGTGAAAATTCAATCACTTAAACATAGCAATTTTTTTTGTTAGTGACTGCCCTTACAGTGGTCTTCAAGACAAAATCGAAACAGACTGCAGCAAGTAACTCAAAGGGACCATATCTATGTATACCCTTGGAGAATCCTTTACTGGTCAAAGCACTTCACTTGCACCTGCATCTCTGGCTTCAGCTGTTAATTCTTTTTGTGCAGTAACTTGATGGAACCAAACAATGATGGGCAGAATTTTCAAGTCTGGTTGCCTGAAGTTTTTATGTACATCTGAAATTTCATCATGGTGGAAGTGCCACTTTCTATCAATATGCAGTGTCATAGCCATGTTGGTCCCAGGATATTAGAGACAAAATAGGTGAGGTAATAGCTTTTATTCGACCAACAAGCTTTAGAGCTACATGCAGCTTTTCTTCAGGTCTGAGAAACTGCTCAAACTCTTGTCACTGCTAAATACAAGGTCTGAACAGATTGTTTACCATAAGCAGTTAACACATATTTCAAGGTAACCATTCAAGGTGAAATGGCCTATTAACACCCTTCCAATCATAGGGAGGAAAAGGGTGGGGAAGCAGCTGGGGCACATTGTTAGTGGGTTAAAGATTGTTGTAATAAGCTATAAATCCAGACTCTTTGTGCAGTCCCCGATTTCTAGTGTCTAGCAAAGTTATGAATTTAAGATCCCAGGCTCATCTTTTGAAAGTGTTTTGTAGGTTTCCTTTCAGGATGAGGACCGATACAGAGCAATTGCTTTGTAAAAAGTGTTTGCCCACAGGTGATACGGTGTTTTTGTCTTTTATCAGCTGTGCCTGGCTATTCCTAGATGACATGAGGAGAAGTACTATAGCAAGGGGATTGGAGGGCTGGGCAGCCTAGTGGTTAGAGAGTTTGGCGTTTGGCTCCCTGATTGGTTGAGGAGCCTCAGTCTTTAAGGCAGAGGGGGATAGAAGGACTCATGCCCTCCTTCACCCTTGGGTCCAAGCCCAGGGGCCTGTGTGCATCAACCCCTGAAGAGCGGGGGGTGCCTCCCAGCAGGGAGTCTAAATTCACTGCCCTGGGTTACTGGTACTTCCTATAATGTCTGTTCAGTTTTGCTTTGCTCACTTTGGGTATGTTTTCACTACCAACATTAAAGTGCTGCCGTGGCAACGCTTGAAGGTGGCTGTGTAGTCACGGCAGAGCGCTGGGACAGAGCTCTCGCAGTGCTGTAAAAAACCACCCCCACAGGGGGAGTAGCTGCCAGCACTAGTGCACTGTCCACACTGCCACTTTACAGTGCTGAAACTTGCATCACTCAGGCGGGTGTTTTTTCACACCCCTCAGCAAGAAAGTTTCAGCGCTGTAAAGTGGTAGTGTAGACAAGGCCTTAGGGCTTGGCTACACTTGCGAGTTACAGCGCAAAAAAGGAGCCCTGGGCGCACTAGCTCACTACCCGTCCACACTGGCAAGGCACACAGAGCGCTCTGACTCTGTGGCTACAGAGCTGCTGGTTCTCCACCTCGGCAAGTGGAATAACGTTTGCTGCGCCCCCGCTGGAGCGCCGCGGCACCAGTGTGAATGAGGCGTTGCTTTACTGCGCTCTGATCAGCCTCTGGAAACGTCCCATAATCCTCTTAAGTCAAGCGGCCACTCTTGTTGTTGTGAAATCGGCTGCAGGAATGCGGAAATGCCCTTTCAAAGCTCCGGCTGCTTATCAGCTCAGAGAAAAAGCAAACATTTACTGTTTGCTGTGAGTGAGAGGTGTGGGGAAGGGGGGTCTGAACTTACAAGACAGCATGCTGACACACTCTCAACACCCCAAAACCCCACTCTCTCTCTCCCCCCCCATACACACAACACACTCCCTGTCACACTCCACCCCCCCCCATTTGAAAAGCAGATTGCAGTCACTTGCATGCTGGGATAGCTGCCCATAATGCACTGCTCCCAATGCCGCTGCAAGTGCTGCAAATGTGGCCACGTCAGTGTGCGGTCAGCTGTCAGTGTGGACAGACTGCAGCGCTTTCCCTACTGCACTCTCCGAAGCTGAGTTTAACTCACAGCGCTCTACATCTGCAAGTGTAGGCATGCCCTTACAAGCTTTTGTACCCTTTCTTGCAATGCCTGATTTCTTCATGTTTTCTTCTCATGCCCATCCTTCATACTCTGCTGTGTGATAAGAGCCTATACACGAGATTGACTGCCCTCCTCACTTAAAGCTTGCACTTGCAATTGTGCCTGGTCTATCTTTTTTAGAAAAAGCCCCACAAAACTGCAGTCATCTCACAATCTCTTAGCCAATGCTTATGTATCCTCCTATCACTGCAGCACATCATTTCGTTGTCTCTACTCAGGGAATACCTTAAAGAAGCAAAACTTGAAAAACTGGCTCTGGAGATTCTAGTCTGTAACATGTAGTTGAATGTGCATTTGCACTCTGGTGTGGATGAGGAATCTTTCTCGGTTTGGCCCAAGTGGTTAGTCAGTATTAGTGTCATTGCCACGTTATTTTCATTAAGAGGAAAAATTGCTGGAGTACCTCATCTTTGAGACAATCCTGCTTATTTACAAAGAATATACAAACTCCTGTTTCCCAGAATACTGTAGGAATCAAACAAGAGACTTTCAGTGTCCACAACTCCAAACAGGCAGCACCCAGCCCAAAAGCTCTTAGCTTTTTCTCAGAGCCACCCTACCACTGCTGCCTTACCTCTCAGCTTCTCTGGGCTTTCTGCCTTTTGTCTTAAGCACAGTTCCACCAATCAGAGCCCTACCTCCCACATTTGCTCTACCCATCTGCAGCAAAACCCCTTGAGCCGCAGTTTAACTTGTACTCAAGCTTTGCTATGTGCCTGTGTTTTGGGTGGTACTCCTATACATAAAGGAAATCATTCAGGGTCTACATGAAGAAACAATTAAACGCAGCAACATCCACCAACTTCAACAAGGTTTCACCGAACCCATACTAATAGGTTTCATTTTTTCAAGGTACGCAGTAATCTTCAAAATATGGTAGGTCCCCATCAAAAACAAGACAGATGAGAGCTGAAAGTTATTACAAATATCTAGGGCCTGTACATTACTACAGTTAACAGAGCCGTTTTCATACCACTATGCACTTTTTCTGCATCCTCTGCAATCAAATATAAGAACATCTGCAATGTTTAAATTCTCCCATATTGCCCTCAACCATAATTCTGGTGGCGGTGGTTTCAGGCTGTCCATTTGTGTGGGTTTTATTCATACAGTTCAGGTGTCTGGAATTGCTGTGAAAGTTCTTCATGGTTGCTCTGAAATCCATCCACTCCTGCAACTGTGTTCTTCACAGTAAAATCTGATGAGCTTGTATTTAAATAACTAAGTTATTTTTTATTTAAACATTATGTAATTCAAAACAGCCACCAGAGCCTGGCATTAACTGAAGCATACAGCACCCTGCAGTCAAGAAACGTGCCTTGCAAAACGGAGATGACTTTTGTTTTCTGCAGCCATACTCTACATCTTTACATAACAATTGCAGCTGCTCCACAAAAAAATGTATAAGCAATGGCTATGAAATATGCACTCTCGAAGTTAAATATTAGTTGTGACACAAACCATTGTAAAATATGCAACTGAAAGTCCACTCACACAGTACAATTTAGTTTTGCAACGGTGAGACTTCTTTCCAGTGTTGTATGTTATGAACAGTGTAAATGCTGATTGTTCTGCTATTAATAATGGTCAAAATCTTAAAGGTGAACTGCAAAGATTAGTGCAATTTGAATTGAGCACAAGCATCTGTGTATGGGGGTGTATTCAACAAAGAATTACATTGGGCCTAACTTTATAATTTAAAAAAAAATCATCTTTTTGGTACTCCCTAGTTTGCTAAAGATATCTTAGAGATCTCAGAGTACATAATTTTGTTACATCACAATACCATGTTTCATTGCAACTCACTGTGGGAGTGAAAGGAATAGTTTTATCCATGAATGAGGCTGTACTAATATAAGAAACATACTGGGACTGATCCAATGTCTTTTGAAGTCAGTGGGAGTCTTTCCATTGATTCCAGTAGACATTGGATGAGGTCTATTGCTTCACGTATATCTTAAAACTAATTTAAGATAAACTTAAGTCTTTGTCATATCACATGAACAAATCAAATAAAAATTGCAACTATTTTTTAGAATTTCATATTATGTAAATTGTATCTGTGATGTAATAGAACAGGGGTGGGCAAACTTTTTGGCCCAAGGGCCACATCGGGGTGGGGAAATTGCTTGAAGGGCCATGAATGTAGGGCTGGGGCAGGGGTTAGGGTGCGGGAGGAGGTGTGGTGTGCAGGAAGGAGCTCAGGAAAAGGGGTTGGGGCAGAGGAGGGGTGAGGGCTGTACGAGGGGGCTCAGAGAAGGAGGTTGGGGTGCAGAGTGTGTGTGGGGGCTCAGGGAAGTGGTGCAGGGAGGGGTGCAGAGTGCAGGAAGGGGCTCAGGGCAGGGGGTTGGGGTGCAGGAGGGGTGCGGTGTGCAGCAGGGGGCTCAGGGCAGGGGGTTGGGGTGCAGGAGGGCCACAGGGACGTGGCGCTGGCCGCTTCTGGGAGTGGCGCAGGGCCCACGGCGCCACGGGGGTGGTAATCCCGCAGGCCGGATCCAAAGCCCTGAGGGACCAGATCCGGCCCACAGGCCGTAGTTTGCCCATCCCTGTAATAGAATGTTATATTCTGGGACAGATTTAGCAAACCAAGGAATGCTAAAAGGATTGCACAGGAAACAAAGTAAATATTTAACAATTAAAAGTATTTCTGTGTAGAACAGCTCCCAGAAGTTGGTTAGTGGGTACAAATGACACTTAAGGCTGATTAATTAATTTTTTTAGTTTGCAGTTAAATTTTTACAGAAATCAGAACAAACGTATAAAACACAGCACCTACACATACTACCTGTGTATATAATTACAGCATCAGAAGTCTATATTCAAGTACCCCTATAAGTGTTTCACATTTTAACTATCAAAAAGTTAAACTTCAGTGTTGCATTTTTATACAGGTATATTATTTACTACATGGATTGAAACAGGTATTTCAAAACAATTCATGTATACAGGGTGGAGGTGAACTTCTAAACTGGGGATTTCATTAGTGAATACTGTGGGCCATGAAGCTATGCTGATTCATAACATTTGAAAATCTAGCTTGTGTCCTTTTATGCTTCCTCTCAGTCTAAGAACCAAATGTATAACTGCTTTTAAAATAAGACCTAAAAATGACAGACAGCAGAAAACTGGATTGATGTAGATATGATTTCTTTAACTTGTATTAAATTTTCTGTAACCTGAGTTTCAAGATTCATCATTTTATAAAAGTGAGAAAGCACCAGCTTTGTAAAAAGAAAGGAGTACTTATGGCACCTTAGAGACTAACAAATTTATTTGAGCATAAGCTTTCGTGAGCTACAGCTCACTTCATCGATGAAGTGAGCTGTAGCTCACGAAAGCTTATGCTCATATAAATTTGTTAGTCTCTAAGGTGCCACAAGTACTCCTTTTCTTTTTGCGAATACAGACTAACACGGCTGTTACTCTGACACCAGATTTGTAATGAAATAGTTGATTGGTAGTGTACTTGCAGGCAGATGTTTCTTCCTTTAAACTGCAGATATCAGAAAAATAAGAGCTAGTAGTCTCAATTATTTATATACATATCCAATATAGTTGAATTATTTTGTAAGAGTGGAGAGATGGTTAAAATATAGACTTCCTCTGCCATGGAAAGCATATGCTCTATTATGTTACCTTTATTACAGATAATAACCAAGAGCCACGGTTTTGGCCCCAAGATCTTTATCAATGATAGATGCAAGTTAATTATTCTACTAAACCTTTGATAAAGTCTCCTGCATATGCCATTACAAAGGGAGATATTGGTTGGAACAAGTTTTAGTACCGCCAAGCACACATATATTCTACCACTAATTGGCAGAATGACTACCCAAAGGGTGCTATGAAACATTGTGTGGTGAAGATGATCTAGACACTCCAGACAAGAACTATTACTAGACAGGTCCTACATAAGCAGCAATGCGGGAACAGCACAGGACTTTATCACATTAGATAAAAAACCCGCTACTCCCCTGCCCGTGTAACAATAGGTCCCTTTAGTTCATTCTTTTGCAGATGATGTAAATTCCTCCAGTGATGATACATAATATAGATAAAGCTACAGATAAAGCTATTCCTATACACCTAATTTTTTTGTTGAACTAAGTTGATAAATCATTCAGAATACAGAGTTATGGCTAACTAATGGTGTGGTTGTCCAGGATAACTCCAGGTGGTTTACCTTGTTGGACCAAAACTTCTCAAACTCTTAGTGATCCCATATGACACCTCAAAAGTCATCAGACTTGGTCCTACATATAGCATTCGTCAATATGAATATTCATTTATTGCATCGATGCATTCACTCTCAAGTCATACAAACTCTGGCTCCAATATGGAACCCTTCCTCGGGCAAAGATCCCATTGAAAGATGGTGATGCTCTGTTGCAACGCAATTATGATTTGCAAAAGCAACATCTCACACAGTGATGCAAGCTGGGGATAGAGCAATGCTGTCAGGGTTCCCTCCCCACTCTGAACTCTAGGGTACAGATGTGGGGACCTGCATGAAAGACCCCCCCAAGCTTATTTCTACCAGCTTACGGTAAAACTTCCCCAACGCACAAACTCTTTGCCCTTGGAGGGTACACTGCCACTACCAAGCGATTTAACAAAGAATCAGGGAAAGGACCACTTGGAGTTCCTATTCCCCCAAAATATCCCCCCAAGCCCTTACACCCCATTTCCTGGGGAGGCTTGAGAATAATATCCTAACCAATTGGTTACAAAGTGATCACAGACCCAAACCCCTGGGTCTTAGGACAATAGAGAAATCAGTCAGGCTCTTAAAAGAAACAGAACTTTATTAGAAAGAGAAAAGGTAAAAGAAGCACCTCTGTAAAATTAGAAGGGAAGCTAATCTCACAGGGCAATCAGATTTAAAACACAGAGGATTAAAAAACTTTAAAATTACAAAAAGAAAACCAGGCATACACCTTCCTCTCAGCACAGAGAAAATCACAAGCCCAAAAAAAGTAAACTAAAGCATTTCCTTGCTGGTACTTACTAATTCTAATGGAATTGGATTGCTTGCTTTCTTGATCTCTCTCCAGCAAGCACACAGAACAGACAGATAAAAGCCCTACCCCCCCCCCCCCCGATTTGAAAGTATCTTGTTCCCTTATTGTTCCTTTTGGTCAGGTGCCAGCCAGGTTACCTGAACTTCTTAACCCTTTACAGGTAAAAGGATATTGGGCCTCTGGCCAGGAGGGATTTTTATAGCACTGTAAACAGGAAGGTTGTTACCCTTCCCTTTATATTTATGACAAATGCAATACCCAAGAAACTTGCATATGGGGCAACCCGGATGGTGGGCTGTTAATGCCTATAAATTACTTACATTAGAAATGTTAAATCTTGAAACAGGAGGCTACAGAGAACTTTGTTGATACTCATCGGATCATTTACTCCGCCCCTGTGAACTGTCACCACTTGCTACCCTATCCCTCATTGTTGCCACGAGCCCCCATTAATGAATCTGGCTCAGTGACTGCGGCCGTGACCCCCCCCGCACACGCCCAGGTGCGGCCCTTGCTGGCCCTCCTCAATGCACGAGCCGTGGCGGGGATGGCTCGTGCGACACCCGCTTCTCAACCCCCCGCCTCCCCCAGCCGGTGTTTCGCCCTGTCCTGCCTCTCCCACCCCAGCCCCGCCGGCTCCAGTCGCTGGCGCGTGAGACGCACAATCCGGCTCGCGCTGGCTGCGCCGGGGCCCCTCGCTCGCGGCGGGACACACCAGCTCCTGCCAGGTACAGCGGGAGCTCGTGCACCCACCCCCCCGCGCGCGCGGCGGCGGGCACCCGCCATCGCCCCGCGCGCTGATTGGCGGCCGACGCGGCCTGTGGCCTGCCTGGGCCGGACCCGGAGGCGGCACTTCCGCTTGGCGGCGGCGCCCGGAGCGAAGTGAGTGCGTGACGCCCCCCTCCCCCCACCCGGGAGCGAGAACCCCTCTTGTGCAATACACCCCTCAGGGAGCCGCCCTAGGCTGAGCGTTAGCCCCCACCCCGCGCGGCTGTGCCGCAACGAGGTGCGTATCTCGGGCTGGCTTCGGGGCTGCTGCACCTCGCCCCGGCGCCTGGGTCGCTGTCGGGGGCGCCGCGCTGGGAGCCCGCGGCACGGCTGGGGGGGGGTAGCCGGGCGGGAGACACGTGACGTAATCCTGGTGGGGGAGGGTCCGTCCCCATCGCCCGTGTCGGGGGAGCCGGGAGAGGCTGCCCCGAGCGTGTCCCCGGCTGCCTCCCCCAGCCCGCCGCCGCCGCGCTGCGGTCTCCGGGTGTGGCCCTAGCCGCAGCGCGCTCCTCCCTGCCGGGCTGGGGAGGTGGAGTTAGCGGGAGCCGTACAGACCTGGGGGGGGCGTGTTAAGGCGGGCCAGGGGCCAGGCACGCTTCTCCTTCCCCCCACAGCTGGGGGGGAGGGGCTGCGGCTACCCCCCCCCCCACCCCTTTCCTTCTCTTCTCTTCTCTTCCTAGCTGTGGGGACCCAGCCCTGCCTCTGTCTGCCCCCCCCCCTCCCCCAGGAAGCTGGCAGGAAGGGGGCCTGCCTGAGGAAGCCACCCCACTGTTCTCCCCCTGCAGCGAGGGGCTGTGGGGGGACAGCTGAGGAGGTGCATGGGCCGGGCCAAGCCAAGTGTGATACGTGAGCCCCCCGCCCTTTAGGGCAAAGGAAAGGCCGGGCCCAGCCGCCGCCCTCTCCGGTTTCACTGAAACTATGGGCTGGGAAGGAGCGACAGACCCATCAGCCACTAGCAGCCCCACACAGCAGCATAGCGGGGGTGTGGGGACAGGCGGGGAATCCGGCTAGTACATGGAAGGAGCCCTCTCGCTAACCTGGGGTGGGGTGGGGTGGGGGGTTGGTTGAACGGGAAGGGGCGGGGCGGGTTCCTTGGTGGACTCAGGAGCAGCTGCTGCTGTTTGCTGGGGGTTTTCTGGGGAACCTGCTATTGGAAGGAGGCTGTAGTGAGTCCCCGGGGGGCGGGGGCGGGGGCAGTGCGAAAGCAACAGCCTGAGCCGGCGGCCGCCCCATTCCTGCTGCAGTCCTGCCCCCGGGGGGCGGGGTGCTGAAGCGGAGAGGCTTTTAGATCCGCCTCTCTCATTGATGAAATTTAAATTCTTGTGCGTTTACCTTTAAGCAGTTTTCCAAGACTAAGAGCCATATATTGCAGGGGACAAGTGTAGGAAGAAGCTGGGAGGAACCGAGCGGAGGAAAAATCCCCCCCCCAGTTCCTTTATTAATTTTCTTTTTGAGTGTGTGGGCGGCTTCTCTGGTGGGAGTTTTCTTCCCCCAAGGGAGTGATTAAATACCTTTTTAAATTATTGATACTGTATAACTGGTTGACTAAACCAGACAGGGAAACGTCTTCTACACGAGGGGGCGACGGGGAAAATTGCCTCTCCTGGCGTTGATAGTGTAATTTTGGTAAATTCTCTATTTATAAAAGGAAAATATTAATTTTATTAAAGAACGGAAAAAATGTCACTTGCACAAGGTAAGTGGGTGTGTTTTTATTTTTCTGAGCAGCTTCAGCTCTGCATGTTGGCTGATTTATTTTTTCAATAGCTCCCTGTAGTCCTGGCAGCATAGTTGGTGGGGGCTTGGACGTGTCAGTTTGATCGGTTGTAGAGTTACCCTTTGCAAGATTTTGGTGGTTGCTAAATTTGACGATTGGAGCCGGCCAATATGTCCTGGCTGGGCTCGCTTATCTGTGTATGTTTCTTTTCCGTTTTACTGCAGCGACAGTCAAACCGAGTTGAGGCAGCTGCCGCTGTATCTGTAGTGAATAACAGACGAGATCTGAGCTCCACGGAGGAGTATCGCAATGCTCAAATGTCTCCCCTTCATTTATTTATTGAGCTTGTGTGTCTGTTCTCCCTTTTGGGAGGTTCGGGTAGGCTCTGGCCGTCTCCTCGCTCTGTGCGGATACGTGGTCTGTCAGTTTCAGATTCATTTATTGCGAAACAAGGCTAGATCAGGAGAGGTCACTTCAGGAGGCGAAATTACTTGGCATTGCTGTTGCATTTTTTCCTCCTTTGAACTGATTCTTAAGAAGATTTTTGAAAATAAAAACAGATCGCATGTCTGTGCTTTAAGTACATAGCAAATTCAGGCCTGTCAACAAAATAAGCCTCCTATAGTAAAGGTAATAGTGATAACCCTGTCTTCTGTATGTATGTATAAATGTGTTGTACAGAAGACTGAGTAAAAAAATTGGCTTTGAAAACAAGTCTTATTAACTCTGCATGTGTGCCTAGGCATTGCAGAACACTTACTATGTAAATGCATCTACTGTTTGCAGTCACCCTGTGACATCCCAGCAGAATGTGGTGAATTAAAGGGGGAAACCTAGTCATTTTCCTCAAGTCAGCAGTCTGAGAATTACTGTGATAAGCCACTTTTCACCATTAATAAACTGCAAAATGTATCTCTTTTTAAAAGGTTTCAGAGTAGCAGCGGTGTTAGTCTGTATTTGCAAAAAGAAAAGGAGTACTAGTGGCACCTTAGAGACTAACCAGTTTATTTGAGCATAAGCTTTCGTAAGCTACAGCTCACTAAAGCTTATGCTCAAATAAATTGATTAGTCTCTAAGATGCCACTCATACTTTTTTTTAAAAAGTGTGTTAAAATTACAATTGACGTTTCTCAGCCTACTGCTGGAAATGGCCATCTTGTAGAAAAGTGGTATCATTTATGAAACTGATAACTTTAGAAACCTCTCTAATTCTATAAACAGGTTTTAAAAACTATTTGCCTAGAATTTGACAATCTAAACAAATTCTTATTTAAAAAAATTTTTTTTCTGCTGTTTAAATCAATATTAAAACACTTGGAAATTTAGTCTGCGCTGCTAATGTCAAATTTTTTTTCACTATGATAATATCAGCACTAGGCTTAGAAATCTTTGTGTTTAAGCTTAAAATCTAAACTGGCTATATGTTAATAGCAAAACTGCTTCTTAGCTCGTGAACATAGAGTATTAGCCTGAGCAGAATGGCTTCATATATCTTATAATGCATGGAATGTTCGCTTACATCCTTAAAACACATGTTATTTTTAGCAATATAAAAAAGAAAATCAAAGACGATGGTTGTGAGGAGTGGGTGGATACGGAAGGCTTTTAAAAAAATGGAATGAACTAATACAAGGTTATTTTACTATATTAGAGAATGCACATTATTAAAATCTCATCCTGTGAGAGAGAGTGCCCTGAACTCCTGAGAGTGCTTTTGAGGTTTAGTTGTTCTTTACTTAATTCACATGGACAGCAGGGTGGAAAAAAAATCTGATTTCTTTTAATTTAAATTGGATTTTTTTGATAAAAGGTTTTTTCCTCAAAAAGCATATCTAAAGAAAGATACATTATAGCTCAAAGATATTTCATAATGGAATAGGGATTACAAATTCTAATTCTATAATATGAGACAATATATTCATGTAATGTTTAAGAAAAGTTTTGTAAATGAGTTCCAGTAGTTCATGGATTAGGGACCCAATCTTATGGGGTTCCAGGGGCTTCTGTATAGATTATTTAGGTTAATTTTTCTATCTACCCAATGAGACTCAGTGCTAAGTCTAGAAGATACCATCAGAGATGCTTAGTTTTGCAGTTCTCAAACTGTGGATTTGTGTCTCCAGAGATAACATGCTTGTTAAGAGCAAAAATGTTTTAAAATAAATATATAGAGGTGAGAAATAACAGACCTCAACCCTATTGTCCCTCTGCAAATTAGTGTACACAGAGTCAATCCCTTACCTCTCTAAAAGTGCAAAGTTTCAAAAAGTTTAATGAATAGAAGATTGTTGGGGGTGGAATAGATCTGGACAAGGAGAAGAAGTCTGGAGATAAATGTGAGAAGGGAGGGACAGGCAGTAGAAACAAAAGTGAAATTGAGCAGCATATTCCAGGAGTCTTGAGGTCTTTCGGAGTGTAGCCTTCATTGATTTGAGATCTACTATACCATTCTCTCACTAGAAGGGAAAACCAATAATAGCAGCAGGCTGTAAAAGAGACCCAGTTTGGGTCTTATCTATCTCATTTTTCTCTGAGTTGTGAAGAATATGTATTAAGCTTACAACAACCAACAAGAATGCACTTTTATGTAGAAATTCATGATTAAATCTAGTCTTCCTGACTAGTGATTTAAATCAAATCCACCCTGATGGACAGCCTTCACTGTGCATAATCTGAACAAGCAATCATCTAAATTCATAACACCAAACGGATTTAAAAGATTCTTAAAAGTAGATATTAGCCACAACAAGTTTCTTGAACCATGGTTTCCTCCTGGGACATTGTATGCCAAGTTCCAAGCCACTGTAAACATTCTCTTTTTTGGCTGAATTGTGAACCCTTAAAAAACTAAACAAACAGGCACTAGTGACAGGCTTTCCAATATAAAAAGTAGTTAGTGTTGAGATTGGACTGGAATTTTAGTCCAAACTATTTCCTAAATGAGTGTGTGTCTTTATTCTGATTTTTGGCAGGGTAATAAAACCTATTGTTTACTATTTTTGCCTAATTTATCACTAAGGTTTAGGCAAGTGTCAATGTCTAAACTACTTTTTTGGTCTGTAGCACATACAAGGTTTCCTGGCAGTTAAAATAACTGTCATTACATGCAATAGTTACATTTGGGGGTTGCTGAAAAGGATCACAAATGAAAACAACAAAGATTAAAAATATACTAGGAATTAGGGATAAATACGCCTTGAGTTGGGACTCTCCACCTTTCAACCACTTTACTAATTTACACGATAAAAGGCCACTCATGCATGCAGGAGGTATTTGGGGGTGAGCTTTTTGCTGTATCATAACTAAAGAATTTTAATAAAATAAGATCTCCGCCAGTTAACCTTCAAAACTTAGTTTTCTCTGAAACTCCAAACCCTTACTGTGACTTTCATATTGCGTCACTCATTTTCTACATTGACCACTCCTGTGAACAGTCATTCACTTTTTAATCTCACCCCAGTCTGACCTCAGACAACTGTTTAAACAGAGCATGCCCACTAAAGTATGAGGTAGCTGCAGATGACTTGGAAGACAAGAATACTTTTCCCTCTTGTGTTTATTTGTAATTGGGACATCTGACAATGTAGTCTTAATAGATTGCTTTTGCAATCATCAGGTGCTTTTGTGTGCAATCTCATTTTATGCAACTCATTTTATGGTTATTACCTTTAATTATAGTCCTGAAAATTTTTTATCTGTGGCTATTAACTATGTTTAGATAGGCAAGTAAAATTATTTTTCTCTGTCATTGTTATCAATATGGGGGAGCAGCCATGAGCCTGGGCTGGTAAATTTAACAATTGCTTGGGTTTAGTGTTGGATTAGATTAGCCCAAATGCCTGCAGGATTGAGGCATCGATAGGTGAGTAACTTGAATCACAGGAGTAACCCTGTGATGATCTACTTATATGTAGAGTTACTCTTGTATGTGTTTGCATGATTAGGGCTCTAGCTTTATAGAAGTTAAAGTTGGAAATGAACAGTTATATACCAAAGAAAATGGATTATTTATTTGTATTGCAGTAGCTCTTAGGAGCCCTAGTCATGGGCAAGGACTCCCTTGTGCTAGGTGCCGTACAAACACAGAACAAAAAGACAAGATCATGAAATATGGTAGCAATTAGCAACAGTAGGTCTCCCTCCTTCCTTCCCTCCCACCAGTTTTCTAGCATGAGCAGCAACATGAAACTGACAAGCAGTGTGTTTATTTCACTCTGCTTTGGGCAGTGGTGTTGCAGACACATGAATGTAATTCTCTTTGTGGGAAGGTCTTAGAGCAGGGGTTGGCAACCTTTCAGAAGTGGTGTGCTGAGTCTTCATTTATTCACTCTAATTTAAGGTTTCGCGTGCCAGTAATACATTAACATTTTTAGAAGGTCTCTTTCTATAAGTCTATAAGATATAACTAAACTATTATTGTATGTAAAGTAAATAAGGTTTTTAAAATGTTTAAGAAGCTTCATTTAAAATTAAATTAAAATGCAGAGCCCCCAGACCAGTGGGCAGGACCCGGGCAGTGTGAGTGCCACTGAAAATCAGCTTGCGTGCTGCCTTTGGCACGCGTGCCATAGGTTGCCTACCCCTGTCTTAGAAGCATAGGAAATTATGGCTTTCTCCTGCTCACGCTAAATCCTGTTAGGCTCTTAAACTTCCTTAGTAACAATGAGAGAAATCTTGTGGCTTGCAATTAAATACTTAAAGCAGTAGAACGTGAAGGTGTTCTTTTATTTTGTCATATTGTACATTTAAACAACATTCTTTTGATAATTCCATTATTTTTGATTAAATAACACAGGGTAATAAACTTTTACAGACCATTTGGCAGAAAATATAGGGTTATGGCATTTATTCAGCAAAGCATTTAAACACATATGTAGTCCAACATAAAGGCCAGTCTTCATCTGAATGAATAATTATATATGTTTCCCTTAAACACGTGCACTTATACATCTCTATGCACCAATTACCAAAAAAAAAAAAAAAAATCTTGTTGATGCTGCATTAAACATATATACATTGCTTTAAAAAGACCACGTATTGACAAATCTCAGCTTTCACTTATAGCTTAATGTTAATGGAATGGAGCTGAAATTCACACAACTATTTTTCTTATAACTCTGCACTCTTTAGGAATCCTTGCCATTTCACCTGTAATATCTTACCAGACTTGTTTAACTTCAGTTAAAGGGGGGAGGGATAGCTCAGTGGTTTGAGCATTGGCCTGCTAAACCCAGGGTTGTGAATTCAATCCTTGAGGGGGCCATTTAGGGATCTGGGGCAAAAATTGGGGATTGGCCCTGCTTTGAGCAAGGGGTTAGACTAGATGACCTCCTGAGGTCCCTTCCAACCCTGATATTCTATGATTCTAAGTTGGATTCAGTTTTGGACCTACATGTATTTGTCTTTTCAACAAACAACATACTATGGCCTTTTTTCTGTTTTGACAAGACTATTAATAAGCTAAATTTTAAAAATAACTTTTCCACTTCCATAACTTTTTTCTTTAAAAGTATAATAATTTTGGACTTTGTGTGCACTTAACCCCTTCTGCCTTCCACCCTCCATCCCAAAACACTACCACACATTAAAATTCTAATGTGGATAAGCCAAGTTGTGATTTTGGCACTTACTTGCTGCTTGAGTAAAGCCTGGGGTTTATCCTGACCAGCTAACATGCTAAAACTACAACTAGTGTCATCTATATTCAGATTTAAATGTTTCTTTTTTTTTAAAATAAATTGAGTGTAAGACGACAAGGCCTTCAAAGTCAGTGATTCTGGGTGCTTAGAGTTAGAATGAAGAAAGGCTGTGTAGTCAGGACTCTGCTAATCTCCGCATTTCATAGGTCGCACATGCACAAAGCAACAGCTTGACCTAACTTTTCAGCAAAAAAATTAATAGCCTAGTACTTTAGTGAGGTCTCATTCTGTAAGAGTAATTACATTTTAGTAATATATTACAAAACACTGATTAGAAGTATTATCACAAATTACAAAATTTGTTTTATTCCCTTATGTGCAAAGTCGTAATACTCAGTGACTTGCAATGGGTCTCCCATTCAATGTGAATTAACAAGGTTTTCTAACATAAGGATAAGGTTGGATAAGTTAACTTGCTTTTTTAAACGTAGTTAGTATTTCACAAGAACAGTACTCTGTTTTGGGAATTTGGTAATTGCATTGTTTTTTCTGATATGTGATATATGGGATCCTGATTTGTACAGATTGGGTCCTAAAGTTGTTGCTGAATTTGGAGACATATGTTACAACATGTATCAAAGACTACAAACACTTACAAAGTGTTTTGCATCTTGGGATGCTGCTTAAGCTTCTGTAAAGGAACCTGCTACATCAACTCAAACTGCGCATGAAAAAATAACACTTTCAGTTGTTTTTAAAAAAGTAATAAACTGGTAGACAATTATTTTATTGTAGGAATAAATACTAGAATTCCTTTTAAAAGAAGAGCTGCATGCACATTTGAAAATTATTAAAAAGGGGAAAATGTAGTTAATAGGTTCTAAAAGGCTATTTTATTCTTTTTCTATAAAATTAAATGTTTGTTTTTAGTGATTAGGAATTGTAGCAGGTGTCCTGGACTTACATTTCCCCCATGTTGCACCACAGTATGTGCATTGCAGCGCTCTTTTTTTCCTACCTGCAAGACAGTGCAGTCAGGAAAATGGCTACTGTGAGCTTCCAAGTTGTAATTACACAGTCACTGAATTCTGACACAGTTTAGAGTTGTATAAACAATTTCACTATTAAAATAAATGTGCCTCTTGCATTATTACAAAAATATTTCAGTGGAATATTTTATTTTAATGACTAGTCTATATAAACTTTTCTTTTAAGCACCGCTTCCTCTCTAAATAATCTTTGTAAATACAACTCACTTCATTTGAAGCAGCTTTTTCCTATTCCTCCTTAAACAACTGTTCAGGATGTTTCTAAATCCCAGTTATATTTGGCAATAGTTTTTCTCTCTGTTACAGAGAAGTGATTGCTTAAGGGAATCCGCAGAAATTAAATTAAACAGACTTTTCTGAGATTACACTCATGTCCAAGATGCTTACTTTGGTAACAGTGAAGGGGGGAAAAAAGTGGCAGTAACAATTTTCTGATTTACCCTTTGACTTACTATGGATCAATATTTGCAGACCTTATTGATCATTTATTTCTCTGTAAATATGAATAATCAGCTTTCAGCAGCAAAGTGCATGCTGAAGTGATAGGCAAACTATTTCTTTAGGTTGCTTAGTAACATATTACAGTATGAAAATGCTCATGATAAAGACAGGTTATGTAGACAGATATCTGGAACTGACTAACTGAAGACAGCCTGAAAGTTTACTGTCTAGATTACTACAACATATTTTTTATTTTTGGTCAGACAGGTTAGTCTTTATTAAATGCACACTGTGGAAAACAAACATGTATTGCTGAAGAGCATTATTATATTTTCTTTGCTATTCTAGTACAATGTCATGATGCAGTTGACTGAGTCCAAGTTTCTCTTCACAGAAATTTGTATCTAGATTGTGGGTCTTCCACAATTTTATTTCTTGAAATTATTCTTGCTTTTCTATGCCTTTTGTTCTCTTCCAAACTACTTGGTGTTTATACATAAGAGATTTTTGATGGGCCACTTGTATTTTTCTGGGTACACTAATACAGCAACAAAACAAGTCTGGATTATATGTTTGTTTGCTTGTTTTTTAAAGATGTCTACAGCATTGCTGCTTTTAGATGCATTAAACAAGTTGCTTGGAGTTTAGTGAGCGTATGATTTTTCCCACCCTTCAACTTCTTTCTTATCTTTTTAAAAAAGATTACAGAAAAGCAATGTCTCAAGCTGGCACATCCCAGTTTCAAGAAGTCATTCGACAAGAACTGGAATATTCAATGAAAGTGGAACTTGACAAAATACTTGCAACTGCACCTCAGAATGAGCTAGAGGTAAGGACTACAAAAGATATAACTCTGAAAATGCCTCTATATAACTTCTCTTGTTTAAATTCATTTGTAGAGAGAGAGACTGGCCAAAATACATAATAGCGAAGAGATGGTACAAAATAGGAAGACGGGGAAGAGAGAGGATTCTTAGTTTAAGGGTTGAATGTGGTGGACTAGTACTCAAGGTTTTTGGCCACCAAGCTAATGAATTATTGAATTGGTAGCTGGAAACGTTCACAAATAAAACCTGTTTCTCCACACCTTTTCCCCCTCTCCTGCTCCACAGTTTGAAAAAGCATGTCGTCAATGGATACAAAAATAAGACTATCCCTCTCTGTTAAATTTTTTTAAATCATACACTACATAAGCTAACCAATAGTCTAATTGCTAGTGGTTCCATACTGTACATAAAACTTAAATTTCAATTGAAAGAATATGAAGAATTTGAAAAAGTGAAGGTGTTCAAGTTGTAATATTTTCCCTCCCCAATCAAATTGAAACTGAAATTATAAAAATATGTAAATTTTTATAATAGTCCACATAAACATGTCCAAGAACATAAAATGTTCACTTAGTTTAGAGAATTTAATCACTTCTCATGGTGCTTGGAAAAGCACCTGAATTTACTCTGAATTTTTTAAAAACTGAGCCAATTTTAGAAGAGAACAGAAGTAGAGTAACAGTCAAGCTGTTGAAATGTGACAAAGTAGTCAACGTGAACACCTTTTTATTCAGCGATTGTTGATCGAAACTGAAAATTTTAGCAAGACACACACAAAGTTGACTGTTCTCTGAAATTTCTGAGGATGACTTTGTAGTCTTTCCCTCTCAAGTTTTTTTTTTTTTTTTTTTTTAAATGGATCTTTAGTGTAAGGACAATATGCTTGGTATATGACTGCAGTTTTGTACTCAGACTAATATAATTCCTACTTTTAGAATGTGCTGTGATTCTGTGTAATCTTGAAAAGAGTAGGGTTAGGCCTGGACCCTATGTGGAGGAGCAACTTCCAAGAAAACTTAGGTTATTGAAGGAAGTGATGCTGGTGACTCAGAGGGTTGCACTTGCCTCTGAGTTATTACTGAACTTTTCACCATTTCTGGTTATTAAAGATCCTACATGCTCAAAGGAATAGGAACATTATACCTTGAGGTCCTGGTCAAACTTAATTTAGGTAATTATGTATTTGCCAACATTTTCAAATAAGTGTCCTGATTTTTTTGGTGGGAGCTGTAGATACTCAGAACCATTAACTTAGTGAGATTTAGTACTTATTTAGGATCTGCACTATAGGCACTTAGGTTTGAAAACTTTGGCCATTTTTTCCCACCTAAATTCTCCCTGCAGTTTCAGGGATAAAGGTGTTCTGTGGTTCCTGTCCTAAGGTGTTACGCAGTGTTGCTCTGTTTCACCCCAAAGTTGGCTGCATTTAAATGTTGGATGAATGATTCTTATGAACAGATTGTACATCAGGTTTGTAAAATGCTTTTGTGATAAAATATGTAAACACAAAATACCATTATTTCTAAAACTCATCCACTCTCTCCCTCTTGTAGCACACTAAAAAAGACCTCGAAGGGTTTAAGAAGCTATTCCACAGATTCTTGCAAGAAAAGGGACCTTCTGTGGACTGGGGGAAGATTCAGAGACCTCCAGAAGACTCTGTAAGTTGCAATAAAATGACAACAGCCAATGGGATCTTAAAATTAGTAATCACTGCTTGCACTGAAATATATTGTCAAGAATACAAAGCAAATAATTGCTGTGTTTGTTTAAGGTAAAGTGGAATAAAAATTTAAATAAATCTTTATTGCAGAGAGAACTAAAACATGGCTCTATGTTGTACATATTCATGAACATCATGAATAAGGTCCTGCTTAACATATGTACATAAGTTCTCCCCTAGTATTATTCTGTTGACTTGTCCATTGCCTAAAGAAAATGGTAATAAATATAACTTTTTGTGTTTAATCTGATGCTTTGCAATGAAAGGTAATTTGTTATGTCGGGAGTATGTAGGGCATCTAGAGTCTCCATCCCACCCCTTCCCCAAATGAAAACATGTTGCAAATCCCAGATGAGATTGTCTCTGACCATCAGTTTTTACTAAATATTTTGAAAGAGATATATGGTAAGTGGCCTGGATTTTATAGCTCAAAACTTTTTCTGCTTTACAGTAGTTTAGTTTATATAAAATCAAAGAATTAGGAATACAGTTAATGTTGTTTAAAGAGTACAATTTCCCTGCAGTATTGTATAAAGTGGGGGAAAAAATTAACTTTTGAAGTGAGAGGGTGCAACAAAAAACAGTAGATTTTCTCCAGAAGTGTTTCTATAAAGGTAAGCATTGTTCACTGAACCAAACCCTGTTTTTAATCAATTCATCTGTGGCCCTAGGCTCTTTCTTGGCTGTTTACACATCTAACCTTTAGTTATAAATGCGAGAATTTTTGCTCTCCCAGAACAGTAACCTGGTCTATTAAAACTGAATTGCAGTCAGAAGATGTTAGTATCCTCATGAGTTGACTGGCATTGTTTGCCCCTATGCTATTTGTCAGCAGTGATTGAATTAAAGATTCACTTTGCAACTGAAAAGCAGACTGTTCAGCTGCCTGCGAAATAGATGCTGAAGCTGCTGTCCAAAGTGGTGGTGAAAAATGACGACGTCTTGGGGCTTGTCTACGTCACGCAGCTTTTAGCGACAAGCCTGGTCGCTAAAAGTCAGCGTGTGTAAATGTTGTTTGTCGGCACTTCTGCCAACAAAATACTTCCAGCCCTGTGAGCGGCGTTAGCTTTGTCGGCCTGCCGACAAAGGCGCATTCACACTGCCACTTGCATCGGCAAAACTTTTGTCTTTTGGGGGGGAGGGGAGAGGCGGGTGTTAAGTACCCGTGAAAGACACAGGTTTTGTTGACAACTTTGCAGTGTAGGTATACCCTTTTAGTGAGTCTCAGGTCTGGTCTACACTAGGAAATTAGGTCAGTATAACGACGTTGCTCAGGGGTGTGAAAAATCCACCCACCTAAGGGATGCAGTTAAACGGACTTAACCCCGGTATAGACGGCACTAGATCAATGGGAGAATTCTCCTGTCAACTTAGTTACTGCCTCTCAGGGAGCTAGCGTACCTATGCCAATGGGAGAATGTCTCCCGTTGGCATAGGTAGTGTCTTCACTGAAGTGCTACAGCAGTGCAGCTGCGTTGCTACAGCATTTTAAGTGTAGACAAGCCCTACGTTTCTTCCAAATCTTAACTTGAAAATTTATTTTCATGATTTGAGGACTTCAGTAACTCAGCCAGAGGCTATGGGTCTATTACAGGTGTGGGTGGGTGAGGTTCTGTGGCCTGTAGTGTGGAGGGGGTCAGACTAGATGATCTCAATGGTCCCTTCTGGCCTTAAAGTCTAGGAGACTCTGTCCTACTTTGTGTGAAGTCTCTCTGGTGGGAGAAGAATGTACCTCCAGTATTGCCCCATGTACCAGATACCAGTACTGTAGAAAAATAGCTGTATACAGTGCAGAGGCCAGTACCAGTATGATTATTCTTCAGTTTGGGTCTGGTATGACTTCTGGAGGCAGTTATAAAATAAAATGTCAATTCAGCAATATCTTAGTCATTGCTGATTAATATTTAGCAGTTGGAGGGCTATGATATAAATTTCAGTGTCTGTTCTCAAAGCACAAATAGAAGGGTCATTTTAGCTTGTGGCTGAAAGAAGGGCTATGTTGGGGGAGGGAAATGAGTATCTCACGTGTCTTCTGCTTCGCTGGTTCTTCAGCTGGTGACTAAACATCCTTCAGCCATACAGCCTGTCTATGTGACCTATGATCACTTTTTTTTTTTTTAAATTGTTTCATTCCATAGCTCTGCATCATCATGCCACTTAGATTATTCAGGTGCCTTGCTCAAAAACCATAGCTATTATCCCCTTACCTACCATGAACTCTGAATCAAACTACACTACTTACTTTATAAATACCATTGAGGTAAACAAACAATTTTTAGGGGGAAAAAATCCTCCTTCCCTGTTCCTACTACTACATAATTATTCTTAGTTAAATAAATTTGTCTCTGGTGTCATGGTATAATAATTGTACCTTTTTGCTCTAATAAACAGCTTTATTTTCTCCACCAGGTTTGTTTGGAGCTTGCATGAAGCTTATAGCTTCATTCCAATATTTTTTCTTGCATATGAATGATACCCCTTGAAATTCATTTTCTATTTGTATCCAAGGAAAAAATCTTATAAAAATGGTGTGTATAAAAGTATCTTGCCTTAAGTTTGGTATTAAAGGCTCAAAACCCAATTGCTGTCACAACAAAGGAGAGCTCAAGCTTTTACAGCTTGTGACATATTGAATATCTAATCTGTCGTATGACAGTTACCTGCACCTACATTGTCAGTTAATATTCTAATAACTGCATATTAATAATGCGTGTAAAGCTGAACTCTAAGTTTGTCCAAAGCATGATTGCTGAGATCTGATATCTTTATGGCTGGAGTTCTTTCACTCATGGCTTTGTCCCTTAGGTAATGTGTACAAGTCCCAAATTAAAGTAGTAGTAATAGGAGGGTCTTAAAGTAATAACAAAAGAGGACAGTAAACAAAGGGAAGATAAGAGCTGTCATCACAAAATCAAGATATTGAGAACTAAATTAATTAAGGAACCAGAGGACATGGAGAGGCAATCAAATAATTTCTTATGTGCCAGTGCTAGGAGCCTGGGTAACAAACAAGAAGAATTGGAATTGCTGATCTGTGAGCAGAAATTTGATCTAGTTGTTGTTGTTGAAACCTGGTGGGATAGTTTCTGTGATTGGAATGTTAAAATCCATGGTAATCTATTTAGGAAGGATTGGATGGGCAAAAGGAGAGGGGGAGTGGCTCTCTGTCAAAGGTGGCATTATGAGTTTCCAAGTCACTGATAACTCGGAAGAAAGTGATTCTTGAATGCTTATGGATCAGTGTCCTAAGCACAAGATGTGTTAGTGGAGGACAGACCACCAAATCACAATAAAGAAAGGGTGATTGGCTCCTTACTCACCTATTTACAATGTGAAGGGAAAAAAAGCTACATGATTATGGGGGACTTCAATATGAGTGATCTATGCTGGATGTCTCATGTTGCTGGTACTAAAACATCCTTGAAATTTCTAAATATTATAGATGATAGTTTCCTAACTCAAAAAGTATTGTATCCAACACAGAGGAATTCTACATTGCACCTTATCTTGACCGAGAAAGAGGAACTGAACACAGAACTAAAAATTTATAGTAGGTACAAGTGGTTGTGACCTGATCATATTTTTAATGTGCAAACAGAATGAAGTGCAGACCAGTTATACGTACTTTGTGCTTTAATATGGCCAATTTCACAAAGCTGGAAACAACTATGAGCTAAATCAGCTAAGAGGAAGAATTTAAATCCGATAAATATGAATAACTGGAAATTGTTTAAGAACACTTTACTAGATGCCAAAAAAACACAATCAAGGAAGACAGCCATATTGGTTAAAACATCAATGTGGCTTAGAGTGCAAATGAAGGCCGCTATAAAAACAAACAAATGGAAGAAAGGGGAAGTAGTGAGTAATGAATATAAATCAGAAGCTGAGAATTGATAAGGGAAGCAAAGGGACATGAGAAATCTATGGCCAGCAGAGTTAAGGACAACAGAGTTTAAGTGTATAAGGAACAAAAAGAATCTCAACTATGGTATTGGTTTATTACTAGATAGAAATGGTAGAATTATCAATAATAGAGGAGAAAAGCAAAGTGTTCAGTACATTTCTGTTCTCTGTTTGGAGAGAGGGAACAACTGTCTCCATTCCACAAGTAATTTAGGAAGATGTTAAACAGCAGCTACTAAAGTTGGACATTTTTAAATCTGCAGGTCTGGAAAACTTGTATCCAAGAGTTTTCAAAGAGCTGATTCAGGAGCTCACTAGACAGTTAATTTTTTTTTTTCCAATAAGTCACCAGGAAGTTCCTGAAGACTGAAAGACAGTGAATGTTGTGCCAATATATAAAGAGGATATATGGGACAACTGGGTAGTTAGAGAACTGTCAATCTGATATCAATCCTGAGCAAGATAATGGAGTGGCTGATATGGGACTTGAATAATAAAGAATTAAAGGAGGGTAATATAATTAATGCCAATCAACATGGGTTTATAGAAAATAGATCTTGTTGAACTAACTTGATTTTTTTATAAGATTACAAGTTTTGTTGATAAAGGTAATAATGTTGATCTAACAGACTTAGACTTCTGTAAGGCATTTTAGTTGGTACCACATGACATTGATTAAAAAACTAGAATGATATAAAATTAACATGGCACACATTAAATGGATTAAAAACTGGCTAACTGATAGGTCTCTAAACATAATTGTGAATGGAGTACCACCACTGAACAGGTGTGTTTCTAGTGGGGTCCTGCAGGTATCAGTTCTTTGCCCTATGTTGTTTAATATTTTTATCAATGACCTGGAAGAAAACATAAAATTATTACTGATAAAGTTTGGAGATCACACACAAATTGGGGGAAGCGGTAAATAATGAAGAGGACAGATCACTGATACAGAGAGATCTGGATGCAAACAAACAATATAAGTTTTAATATGGCTAAATGTATACATCTAGGAACACAGAATGTAGGCCATACTTACAGGATGGGAGAAACAGTGATTCTGAAAAAGATTTGGGGGTCCTGGTGGATAACAGCTGAAGATGAGCTCCCAGTGCAATGCTGTGGCCAAAAGTGCAAATGCAATCCTTGGATACATAAACAGGGAATCTTGGGTAGGAGTAGAGAGTTTATTTTACCTCTGTATTTGGCACAGGTGCAACTGCTGCTGGAATACTGTGTCCAGTTCTGGTGTCCACGGTTCAAGAAAAACGTTGATAAAGTGGAGAGGGTTCAGAGAAGACCCATGAGAATGATCAAAGGATTAGAAAATCTACCATATAGTGATTCAATCTATTTAGTTTAACAATGAGACGGTTAAGGGGTGATTTGAATACAGTCTATAAATAACTATACGGGGAACAAATATCAAGAATGGACTCTTCAGTCTCACAGAGAAAGGTATACTGTGATCCAGTATCAGGAAGCTGAATTCAGAAGACTGGAAATAAGGCCTACATTTTTAAATGAGGGTAAATCAATCATTGTAACAACTTACCCAGCGTTATGGTGGATTCTCTGTCCCTGACCATTTTAAAATTAGGATTGGATGTTTTCCTAAAAGATCTGCCCTAGGAATTATCTTGGGGTTGTTCTATGACCTCCTGTAGAATGCAGGCTGGACTAGATCATCATAATAGTTCCTTCTGGCCTTGGAATCTATAAAAACTTGGAGTCATCCAGTGCTAATGTTAAGTGCTAACAATGCTATGTGATAGCTGCGATCCTTGGGATAAAATGGATCACAGAGCTCTCTTGTGTTGATATGTGATGGGCTAAGTGGAATCTAAATCTCTCAGCATGTTCAAAAAGATAGAGGAAATAAATTCAGTACCCTGACTTTCTAAATTAGAGTTCTACTGTCCAAGGCTGTGACCTATTTTCTGTTTGCCGACCCTCTTGGTACACTTCAGTGTTTAACCCATTACTTTTTTCTAAAGCACTTTCAGATACACAGAGAATGAAAGCTGCTCATATAAAACGCATTTCTACTGATGTCCAATATCACTTCTATAGTGATGTTCTGTGCTGGTGAGCATGACTAGGGCATTTGTTAGATAAATATTGATAATTCTGTTCTTATAGAAGTTGATCTAAGCAGTGGAACATTAGGTAACTCATAAGCAGGAATGAAGAATTATAATTTTAGAAAGGCCTCAGAATACAGACTTGAACACTGAGTTCTTCATGAGTAATGTTTACTTGTGGAGAAAGGGGGAAATCTTTGTGTCTTTAGCACTGTTATTATGCTCTCCTCAGCTTTTTCATTGATCTCCTTTCTTCCAGAAATAAGAGTCTTGCCATAGCTAAGATTGTGACTAACTTTCTGTTATGTCCAACTCGTATTTTAACACACAAACCCCACATTTTGCCAGAGCTGCTCATGTAGAGGCTGTCTTTTTGGGAAGTTTGTTGGAAATCTGACAAAGCATTAGTTACGATAGTTTCTGATTTTTCAAACTATCAGTTTCTTGAAAATTCCTGACTTTTGACTTGGGAATGTTATATCTCATATCTATATCTATATGCATCTGAGGAAGTGAGCTGTAGCTCACGAAAGCTTATGCTCTAATAAATTGGTTAGTCTCTAAGGTGCCACAAGTCCTCCTTTTCTTTTTGCGAATACAGACTAACACGGCTGCTACTCTGAAACATCTCAAACACTGTGACCTCAAAACTTCAAATACAGTTTATCATAGTGTCCCTAATGAGAACTGGTGCCTTTGATTATTGTTGAATCAATTTAGTATGTGGTCTTTTTTTAAACATATGAGAACTCTGGCATTTATAATCTTGACCCATATTTGATGGAGTTCAAGCTGTGCAGAGCTGGAAAACTTGAGTGCATGAGTTTTTAAATGACTTAAAAGCCTGTAAACAATTCAAATGTCATATGCCTTTGTGGTGGTTTAATTTTTCCTGCTACTTGGATGGGTTTTGAAATTTCCAAAAGGAGTAGAGCCATGACAGCAAGGAAGCTTACAAAGCTCACCAGCTCTGTAAAAATGACATTTCAATGAGAGCTTCAGCTTAATAGCATAGCTGAGCTAACAGGAGCAGAACTTCTAATTGAGCTTCCATGTGCTATCTAGCCCGGGGAACTCATTTGTTGCCCAGGAGTTTGGGTTGCATTGGTGGGTATTCAGTTCCCTCTGCCAGCGTGTCTGGAATGTTCCAAAACAGTACATTTTATAAAAAATATACGAAAGCAATATTAAACTTGTTTATAAATCAAACAGGATGATGATAGCTTTATAATAAACTCCCAGGGATGAGGAGGCATTAAAAATATGGAGGCCAGGGATGAAACAAACACCAATTTTGGGAAAAATTAACACCCTAGGGGCCATAACAGTAAAGGTCACCAATTTTAGATGAAATGAATAAAAGTGTTTTTTCTTAGAGTTCCGTCAGAAGGCTCCAGTGTTACAGCTAGGACCTATTCCTATTTGGAGCCTTAAGGAAGAAGAGAATCAACTTAACATTAGTCTGGCCCTTTTTAGAAAGCCAAAGTAAAGAACCTGGGAGGGAGGGAAGAGAGGGATGTAACTTAATCCTACTTGAGTAAGCCTGGCACGTCATTCTGCATAAATTGCAAATGATCGAAAAGTCTGATGGAAAATCTACTGGGAGGGAATTGCGGTAATGGAGTCCCGAGGTGTTATGTTGATATGGTGAGGTCACCTGGGGCGTGAGGGGAGCAGCCTGCATGATTCAGGCATGGGAGGGGCTTGTGTAATACATGGATTTTGATATTGTCACGCCCTTATCAAAAAAATTCTTAAACTTGCCTGCTACGTGGATTCATCTCAGTAAATTGAGTTATGAAGGAAAAAAAACAATGTCAACACCTCCTACCCACAAGCAAGTAGTCTTATGTTTCCCAGGGTTGAGGACAAGATAGTCTATTGTATCCATCTTGTGCTATTACTCAAGCAGTCCTCTAGAGTTGAATCATTAACACATTATTATACCCTATTTTTTTTTTTAAATCTCAATGTCTTGTGTACATATTGATCAATATGGGTGCTGTGTTCCTCTCCACTCTGCCTGTGATGCCAGTCTGTGCTCCCTTTGTCTCCCACAAATCTTTATGCCTTCATCCACATTGCCCCTGACACCTGGAACAAACTTGTGAATGAGGTGAGGCTTGGAGTTTGACTAATAGATTTTACATTACTCCTAAAAAAATGCACATTAGCATTGCCTACAAAAAATAAATGTAGCTTAAATGTGCCCCAACTCTTGCATTGCCAAGAAGTATGTCTAAAATGAGTAACACTAATCTTATTTCTGTAAATCATGTCCTTCCTTGTCCCTTCTGTTTCTCAATATGTCTGTCTTCACTTATCTGTCATATCCAATGTTTATAATGTAAGCTTCTTAGAGCAGGAATTGATTTCCTGTGCATTTCAGTGAAGCACTTAGCATGCTCATGGGTGGGTAATAAGACAGTTCTTTTGGGTGCTGTGTATAAGAGTTGAGTGAAATGATCTAAAGGATGCAGCATTTTTGACAAGTCATTGAGGTAAGAATTGCAGAAAGCAGATGTCTGCTTGCTGCCTTTCCTAAACACACATTCAGAATCAGGTAGCTGTCCTCTCATTCTTTCCACTTTCCTATATAAATGCCCTCTTATGCTGTATAAGTAAGTCACTCATGCTTTTTTGACAAATCCATACTTCCAACCTTCAGGCTTTCCTCCCATTTGTAGTTCATTCAGATACATCTTGCATGCGGTGAAGTTACTGTATCCTGAGTCCTGCATCTTGTATGTATTCTGTGTGCTTCCTCTTGAAAATATAGCAGAATAGATGAACTGTAGATAGAATAAATTTGCTATGAACAGATGGTATTCCTGAACGGATGTGCATTTGAAATAGCACAGAGGGACTGCCATCAGGATAAAGATCTCATTCTGTCCATGGTTTGGCATGTTAATGTTTTCAAAACCTGCTCATAACAAAGACCCTTGCCAGGATCTTACTTATGCCACCTGGCTCCCAAATAACATTGCTAAAGGATTTCCCTGCACATACGCTCTTTTATATAAGCTCCAAACATATTGGTGGTGTTTCTCTAGCTTTGGTCATTATCTGCTCAACAGAAGAGACCTTCCCCATGCCATGCAACTGCTTTCTGGCCAATCCTTGTGGTTTGCTCCCAAATGTGGGGCATTCTGGTGCTGAGCTTTGATAGCTGTAGCCAGCTTATCTTTTCTGCAAAATTGATTGGAACCTCTGTTAGTTTCAAATTGTGCAGTTTCCAAATCACCCTCTGGCAAGGGGAGGGATGGCATTCTCCCATGCAGGGGGATAGCATTAAAAAGACAATGCAGAGCACTCAGGTGTCATTGAAGCACATGCATGGCTTTTTTTTTGTCTGTGTGGAGCTAATACCACAGACTGTACTGAGGCCCTGTCTTCAGCTGGCCTTGAACCCTTTTCTCTGGAGGAGGTGGAGATTTTTATAAGGGATAATGCTAATATGCTAGTCATTGTTGTATACTGGGTGATTCCCATGGCTTTTAAGGGGATGGCAATCTCTGGACTTTGCCACTCCCTGTGGAATGAGTTCTGGGGAAGGGGAACAATGTGTTTCAGTTAATTCCCCCCACATCTTCTGTGTCCTTATAACTTTTGGCTGGTAATTTGTCCCCTTATGGGAGACTCTAGCTCTGAGGAGTGTGCTGGGGAGAAGAGTGTCTGGTTTCTCAAGTAACCAGTTATACTGGAAAGTCTGCAAGGGGGAAAAAAGATGTAAGGGATTTTTAATTGTGCTGGTATATTGTGTGAAACTTGTCTTACGCCAGGCTTGTATGCATTTTGTTTCAAACCTACTATGAAGCATCTAATACTGGTCACTGTTATAGTACTGGAGTAGATGAACTACTGGCCTGATACAGTATGATAATGCCGAAGGTCAAATGTTGTTTCTGAAAGCTTGTTTGCTTGACTTGTGAAAACTGTGTATTTCCAATATTTTAGAGTTCATGGACTTGTTTATGACATTTTCCTCCCAACAAATGGATCACTTGTAGTTATTCTTTTGTTTGACCAGGATGGCTAGATGGCAGTTTTCTTTGAAGTTCATTCTAAAGAAGGGGTGGGCAAAATATGGCCCGTGGGGGCAGTGTTTGTGGGTGTGGGCAGTGCATGGAGACCCGCTGTCCCCCCCAAGGGGCATGTAGAGATGTGCCAGCAGCAGCCGGCCGCAACCGCTTCTGGGAGCGGCATGGGGCCACGGAATGCAGGCAGCCAGCCTGAGCCGTGCTGCTCGCCAGGAGCCACCTGTGGTAAGTGCCTCCTGGCCAGAGCCTGCACCTCACACCGCACCCCAAATCCCTGTGCCAGGTCAGAACCCCCTCCTACACTCAAACTTATTCCCAGACCCTGCACCTCAATCCCCTGCCCCAGCCCGGAGCCCCTTCCTGCACCAAACTTCCTCCCAGAGCCCATACCCATCTCCCTCTCCTGCACCCCAACACTCTGCACCAGCCTGGAGCTCCTTCCTGCATCCAAACTCCCTCCCAGACCCTGCACCCCCTCCATTAATATTGTAGAAATGTGCGGCCCATGATAACTTACCAAAATTCATGGAGTGGCCCTCCTATGAAAATTATTGCCCACCCCTGTTCTAAAGCATCCAAATTCTCTTTTCCTTTGAAGTGTAACTGCAGTAACTGAGTAATCATGCTTGGCATTCAAACTCTCTCCTTTAACTTGACCCAAAGCCATGGGCTTGATGCAGGAGTTACTGGGTAAAATTCCATGGCTCTCAAAATCTACAAAAATTCTCCTCCTGCTTGACTCAAATAGCATTGCCACCAAGAATGCCTTACTCTCTTTTGCTGGATTATGTGGAGCAGTGTGTGGTATGTCTATTTAAATATAAACATAAAATAATGCAACATGACTATATATAACTTTCTTTCCCCATCATTCATTCCTTGAGTGGTGCTAGTTTAAAATGCTGTCTTTTACCATGTACTTTACAGTGAGCTGGCTGTAGCTCTTTTTTAAATTACGTTTAAAAAAAAAAGTGAACTTGGACTTCTAATATCAATCTCTTAATTGTCTGCACCTCTCTTCCTGGAATAAATGAGCTTCTCTTCCTAGGTTATAAATAAAACAACTGTATGGAACTTGAAAGCCTCCTCTGTCATAATTTTCGTTGAATAACCCTAGGTATTGGCAGTTACATTCCTGTTGAAGAAGAACTGTACTGTTACTCTGCAACATAAAGTACTTGTACAGGCAATATGAAAAGGCCCTTTTTATTTTTACAGTTTGTTCTTGGAGCTGTCTCTTTCATGGAGACTTGATATTGATGTTACACTAGGTTGGCTGAGGCACGTTCTAGTGACCATTTACTTGATTTGTACTCCCCCAGCCCTCTGTGTTGGTGCTAATAGTTGAGTTGGATTGGAACTCAGACTAAATTCCAGATTACCAACATTTGAATCTTTGCTGTAATCTCTGAATCACATGGTGACAGTCTAGGATTGTGGGTGTTTAAAATGAGTTTGCCCCACACCTATGGGAGAAGAATAATTTAGGAACCTGAATTTCTCAGAGTTCTCCAAAATCTCACTGGGTGAGCAGGGGTGGTTTCTGAAGACCCCACTTATGTAAAAGTCCCCAATTTCTCCCTCCGTGGCATATACCTCCTTTAGAAGCCAAGCTGCAATAGGCTGAAGGTTATCTGTATTTTCCCATCCACCTCCACTGCCATTTCTGGGGAGGGAAAGGGGAAGTAAGGGTAGAAGTCCTAGAGGGGAATTAGTGCTGTTTTGAGCCTGCTTCCACTCCCTTTGCCATGCTTAAGGGGAGGGAAACATCAGGGCTAATGTATGGGATTGTATTTGATACTATGGAAATTGAATCTCAGATTACATAATAGTATCCTTAAAACCATTAGGGGATAGTGCACACACATTCTTTTTAGAAAGCTTACCTATCGCTTTCCTTGCATGTTTACCCCATTTTCCACCTACTGACTTGATGTAGGAACAGATATTTCCTCTAATTACATATTATTATGCACAAAAATCCAGGATGCTACTTACTAGACCTTCCAGAGTACGTAATATGTCCTTTTTAGGTTCAATGGGTACATAAATGACTGTCTTTGATATAGTTTAAAAAGCCAAACTTCCCACAGATCTCTTCTAGACGATGGTGTAAAAAGAGTATTAGATTTGTTTAAACCTGTTATAGGACTGATCATACAAAGGTGGGTTCATTCTTCTGGTTAAATGTATAGTCTCAAGATTTTACTGTAGTTTACAGAGTTCATTAATTTAAGTGTGTGAAATCTCGGATTATAGTAATACAAATCAGGATACTATGCTCTGGCATAGATGTAAAGGCTTGTTTTAATTGACAAGTTTGAGTATTCAGCTTGTGGTTTTATTTGCAAGCTCCTTGGAAAGACAACTGAAACAATCAGTTTGTCTAATTGTTTTAAGGCAGTGTACCTAGAATCTGAAGCTTATCACTTCACATAAGATTTGGGGGGTACGACTATTTTAATCTTTACATCACTTACATTAGGTAGCTCTACTACATAATGGAGGCATTAAATTAAATGCTAACTTTCTTAAAAGGAATCTTGATGAAGATTCATTGGGTTTATATTTGCAATATCAAACAGCCATCTTTGTGGAGTAACAGAGCAGGTTCTAGAAGTGTATGCTGTGGGTTCCTCTGAGGAACAATTCTTTTTTCTCTAGCGTGTAGGATGTGACTAGCTTCTGAAGACCTGTTTTTTTAAATAACTAAAATAGATGTATGATCTCTCGGTATTGCTAGGTAGAGAATCTTCTTTGGGTCCTATTACTTCCTGGGATAAGAAGGCATGGGATAGTTAGTCTTGATGTTTGTTGCAATCACTGTTCAATCTGACTAGCAAATTAGTCAAATTTAAACTTCATTTTGGTAACATCTTTAGTTAATTTATAATGGAAAGTTAAGTAAATTCATCTTAATCTTTCTTTCTTAAAAAGGTGTTGGGGGAGAGGGGGGTTAAGGTTTGTTTTCCTGGATAACTGCTTTAAACAAACTTATTAACAAGGTAAGGTAAAGTATTTGGCCAGATTCAGTTCTCATTTATATTGGGGGAGGGAGGTGGAAATCTGGAGCAGCAATGTTAATTTGACACATCTCTGATAATGGAGTTACTCCAGATTTATTACTGATCTAATAGAGTAGTAGTAGCTGAGCCTCAGCATCTCCAGGTTGAAACTTTGAGAGCTGGAATTTGATTTCCTAATTTCACACTGCAGAGTCACTGAGGATCTGTTCATTAGTTGGCTAGTGTCAAAGTGCTGGACATCCTGAGATCTTGTTTGAATGTTTTTGCACATCAGCAGTGTGAAGCAGTATTATGGGAGGTAACATGGGTACACTTGTAAGAGAGAGAAGTTTTTTTTATCCTAACGTTGGTAGGTTCAGTCTAAAATCTCTAATCCAACAGAAGTTTCCCTTTCCCTTCGAGGACCTGAGTTCAGGGTCCAGTTTCTTCAGTAATACTCTGTCTTTACTCGTTAATGACTGAAATAGAATATAGTTTGATTCTTTCTTTGCTCTTACTGTTTAGAGAGCAAGAGGTATACTACCCTCTCTTCCTCAAAATTACTTCTCTAAGGAAACTTATAAACTAAACTTATTTAGACTTTGCATGCAATGAAGCCTTTGTAATTCAGGATGTGTGTATGTATTACTTTACTGATTCCTCAACCCCTTCACCACTCTATATGTTAACTCAAGAACTGAAAGAGAAAACGTACATTAAAATCTTTGGGAGACCGTTTCCATCTTGACTTTTTAGATTCCAAAGCCAGAAGGTACCACTGTGATAATCTAGTCTGACCTCCTGTAAAGTACAGGCCATAGAATTTCCCCCAGATAATTCCTATAGCAGATCTTTTAGAAGAAACATCCAATCTGGATTTAAAAATAGTCAATGATGGAGACTCTACCATGACCCTTGGTAAATTGTTGCAGTTAATTACCCTAACTTAAAAATGTAGGCCTTATTTCCAGTCATCTGAATTCAGCTCTTAGCCATTGGACAGTGTTCTATCTTTTTCTATTAGAATGAAGAGCCCATTATTAAATATTTGTTCCAGTGTACGTATTTACATAATCATGTCACCGCTTAACCTTCTCTTTGTTAAGATGAACAGACTCAAGAAGCTCAATCTATCACTGTATGGCATGTTTTCTAATCATTCTCATGCTTCTTCTCTGAACACTCTCCAATTTATCCTTCTTGAACTGTGGACACCAGAACTGGACACAGTATTCCAGCAGTGGTTGCACTCGTGCCAAATACAGAGGTAAAATAACCTCTCTACTCCAACTTGAGATTCCTTGTTTATATATCCAAAGATTACATTCGCCCTTTTGGTTGCAGTATATCTCTGGGAGCTCATCTTCAGCTGTTATCCACCACAACCCTAAAATCTTTCAGTTACTGCTTCCCAGGATAGAATCCCACATCCTGTAAGCATGGCCTGTATTCTTTGTTCCTAAATGTATACATATACATTTAGCCATATTAAAATGCATATTATTTTGTTGCACCCAGTTTTCCAAGCAATCCAGATCCCTGTCGGTGACCTGTCCTTTTTGTTATTTACCGCTCCCTTAATTTGTGTGCTATCTGCAAACGTTATCAGTTATGATTTTATATTTTTTTCCAGGTCACTAATAAAAATGTAAAATAGCATAGGGCCAAGAACTGATACCTGTAGGACCCCACTAGAAACTGTGACAAAGTTTGTCCTCTGCTTTAGTGGGTCCTGCGCTTATTGGCGGATTTACTCACCTCAGAGGTTCGTGGCAGTCCTCAGTTTGGCCACTTTCACAGCTCAAATCTGCTGTTCGCTCAGTTAGCCTCATCACTCGCCAGCATGGGGAAAAGGAAGAAGAACAATCCCCGCAGTCTCTGCTGATCCACCTAGTGGATTAGGGAACAGGCCAGAGACCTTCCCTTCTGATGGAACCCACAGTCCAGATCAAGTCCTCCAGTATCAAGTAGAGAGTTGGGGGGATGGAGGGAACCTGGGCCCACCCTCTACTCCAAGTTCCAGCCCAGGGCCCTGTGGATTGCAGCTCTCTACAGTGGCTCCTGTAACAGCTGCATGACAGCTACAACTCCCTGGGCTACTTCCCCATGGTCTTCTCCCAACACCGTCTTAGTCTCACCACAAGACCTTCCTCCTGATGTCTGATAATGCTTGTACTTCTCAGTCTTCTAGTAGTATGCCTTCTCACTCTCAGCTTCTTGCGCCTCTTGCTCCCAGCTCCTCGCATGCACACCACAAACTGAAGTGAGCTCCTTTTTAAAACCCAGGTGCCCTGATTAGTCCGCCTGTCTTAATTGATTTTAGCAGCTTCTTGATTGGTTGCAGGTGTTCTAATCAGCCTGTCTGCCTTAATTGTTTCCAGAAAGTTCCTGATAGTTCTGGAACCTTCCCTGTTACCTTATCCAGGGAAAAGGGACCTACTTAATCTGGGGCTAATATATCTGCCTTCTATCACTCTCTTGTAGCCATTTGGCCTGACCCTGTCACAAAACACACCCGCTTTGAGATGATTCCCCTGTTTACAATTACATTTTTAGACCTGTCAGCACATATTAAATGGATTAAAAACTGACTGTGTTAATTTTATATTGTTCCACTATTTTAATCAAAATGTCATGTGTGTCCATGTCAGATGGCTTACATAAATCTAAGTCTATTACATCAACACTATTCCTTTATCAAACAAACTTTCCACCTTATAAAAACAAGATTGATAGGATCTATTTTCCATAAACCCATGTTGATTGGCATTAATTTTATTACCCTCCTTTAATTCTTTACTAATTGAGGACCATATCAGCCACTCCATTATCTTGGCCTGGGATTAATGTCAGACTCAGAAGCCTATAATTACTTGTGGTGTAAATGCAGCATATACGTATATGGTGCTATACAAGTAATAAACTCTGGACTCTCATTTTGTTAGGTAAGTAAGGAGGAACTTATTTCAGAATATTTTTATAAAAATTTTGTTTGAGTGGGTTGGCTTGTTCCCTGGATCTTCCCTTCGTGCAGGAAAGGGTGTGGGGGAGCACTACCCACAAGTATTTGGAAAATCCACACACCCAGGGCAAGTAGGAAACTCTACAACTGATGGTACTATGCAGGAAAATCTAAGGTTTCTTATTTATAGAAGTAAAATGCGAGCCCGTAGAGTTACAAAGATTACCTCTGTTTGCATTTGGTAAACTTCATAATTTAATTTAAGTTTGAGATATGTTATTTACGCTCCAAAACCTAGCCCATTAAGTAGCTACGGTTGTTCTGTAATGTGTCCTAGTGTTAGGATATAGGACACTGGCCACCCTCATTTGTAAACTTCCTAATCTTGCAGGAAAATTTAAAATGCCATTTTTTGTAAGAATCCATTAAAAGTATCAGTTTCTTCCACTGAAATACCATGCATATTAAACGCAAATCAAATCTTCATTATTAAAAGTTTTTGAAGGAATGGAAACTGGCATGTTGCCTTAAAGGTGATTAGTCAGTTACTTATGTTAATAAACACTTTGTGCCTGGGGCCAGTGTTCTAAGGTAATGGAGTAACTACAATAGATTGCACTATGATACTTCTGTTAGGCAAACTTCCACTATTTGAATAGCAAGGTTGCAATGGCACAATGACTAACTAGACAACTACGGCCATGTCTACACTACACGCTGGCTCGGCGGGTAGTGATCTATCTATCTGGGATCGATTTATCGCGTCTAGTGTAGACGCAATAAATCGATCCCCAGTCGCTCTGCCATCGACTCCGGAACTCCACCTCGGTGAGTGGCCGCTGTCGATCCCGTGCTGCAAGGATGCGAAGTAAGTGATTCTAAGTCGATCTAAGGTACGTCGACTTCAGCTACACTATTCTCATAGCTGAAGTTGCATATCTTAGATAGATTTCTCCTCCCCCCCTCCCCAGTGTAGACCAGGCCTAAGAAAAGATAAGTTTAAAAGTAGCAGCCCTGTTAGTCTGTATTTGCAAAAAGAACAGGAGTACTTGTGGCACCTTAGAGACTAACAAATTTATTAGAGCATAAGCTTTTGTGGGCTACGGCCCACTTCATCGGATGCATAGAATGGAACAAATAGTAAGAAGATATATACACACATACAGAGAAGGTGGAAGTTGCCACCTGTTGCAAAGTGTACAGTTGCAAACTGTAAGAGGCTAATTAATTAAGATGAGCTATTATCAGCAGGAGAAAAAAACTTTTATAGTGATAATCAAGATGGCCCATTTAGACAGTTGACAAGAAGGTGTGAGGATACTTAACATGGGGAAATAGATTCAATATGTGTAATGACCCAGCCACTCTAGTCTCTATTTAAACCCAAGACTATTCAAAAACAGACTCCAAGGAGAAACTGCTGAGCTTGAATTAATATGCAAACTAGATACCATTAACTTGGGTCTGAATAAGAGACTGGGAGTGGCTGGGTCATTACTTCCACCTTCTCTGTGGGTGTATATATATCTATCTTCTCACTGTATGTTCCATTCTATGCATCTGATGAAGTGGGCTGTAGCCCACTGTGGGCTCTGTGTAGCTGTGGGCTCTAATAAATTTGTTAGTCTCTAAGGAGCCACACGTACTCCTGTTCTTTTTGTTTTTTGTTTGGTTTTTTTGAGAAAAGATAAGTTCATTTAATGGAAAGCAAGCTCCTTCCTAGTTGTACATGGCAGAATTTAACTGATGTAAGAGTTTCCTTCTAATCTACCATTTTGTTGTATAGGTCAGGAATATCAGTTGTGCAATACAGTGTTTTTCCTCTGCACTCAACCAGAACATGAACTTTTTGTTCTCGTGTAATGTGGTTTTCCATTTTTCCCCCCGCTCTTCCTCCAGCATACCCAAAATGAATGTGAAGTCCTCAGGTTTATTTAGTCCATGTCTTGTTATAAATCAGATGCAGTTCTGCTACATTCCAACCAGAACTGAAGTAATTTGTGTCATTGTGCTGGAAGTTTTTGAAGCATTTGGATTTTTTTTCAAATGCCATAAATAATCTGTGTAATGTTTTAATCCTCTAAAAAGCTTCCTTCAAAAGAAAAAAATGTAGAAAAACATTCGATAGCCTTATTGTATTAGATCAATCCAGAACTATTAAAACAACGTCACTGTAACAATTCCTTCCCATTTTCGTGTGTGTGTGTAGGCATTCTCTAGTAAAGTTACAACTGAGGTTTTTTTTAGAAGGCCTAATTTTGTATACATACTGACCCACTCCAGAATCCAGAAAAGTCCTATCACCTTTAAAATTGATAGAACTTTTTCTGCAAAATTTGAAGTGAATTGGCTGAGAATAGTCTGAAAATAGAAGGGTTAGAAGAATTTTGGAACTTTTGCTGCAAGGTGGAAAAAAATTAACTGGACTTAGTAGCCGGAACCAACATTAATCTGATTTAAAAATTATTTGCAAGAGTTTTTGAAACTTAGCCTGCTCTGCTTGTTTACTCTGGTGACCTTAGTACAGAACATCAAGAAACTGCAGCAAGAGTAAGCTACTTTTAAAAGGAAGAAAAAGTCAATCCTTTTTCTTGCACAGAGAAAGACTTGACTTGATTGATAGGCAGGCTTGCTATTGGGGTGGGTGGGTTGGACTTTGTGAGCTTTTAAAAAAAAAAATTCTCTTGCTGACCTCGGGTGGACCACTGTAAGTGGGGGAATGCCATCCTGATCTACTCCTTATTTCTGTTCATACCCAGCCCACTTCCCTCTTCCAGCCCACAGGGAAAGTGATGGGGAGTATCTGCATTTAAATAAGGCTTTAATTTTCCTTGACACTTTTGTCTATATAAAAAACAAAAAAAATTTTTGCGAGAGATTATTTAACAAACTGTATTGTATTTGTTGTTTTAAGCTGTCTAGGGTAGGAACCTTATCTTCCTGCATGTCTATAATATGCTGGGCACTCTAGTGATGCCTCACAAATAAATTTGGATATTGGTGAAGATTAAATTAACTTCTAAAATTTGAGAAGGGGTGTGTGTGTGTGTCTGTCTGTCTGTTCTGCTAGAAATCCTTTCTTACCCTTCCTCACCACTAACAAGAGCTAGAAAAAGATTTTAGAGGTTTATTTCCATCACCTCTGACAGACTTACTTGAATACCTTCTAAAATTGCTGCTTCCTTACAGATTCAGCCCTATGAGAAGATAAAGGCCAGGGGGTTGCCTGTTAACATCACCTCAGTCTTGAACAAACTGGTTGTAGTGAAACTAAATGGTGGCTTGGGCACCAGCATGGGCTGTAAAGGCCCAAAAAGTCTTATCGGGGTGCGGAATGAAAACACCTTCTTGGACCTGACAGTTCAGCAGATTGAGGTAAGAAACTTGATCTGCTCTGAAAGCCACTGTGGAAACTACATGCTTTGTGAATCAGAGTGTAGACTAAAACTCTTACTGAAATTCTTGCTAATATAGAAACACTTCCACTGACGAATCTGACTCAATAAAAAATTGAAACTGGGCCATCTGAGTGGTACTGCTCTGCGCTACTGGGTAGGAAACTGGAATCAGATCCCTGTTCTGCTCTCTGTGTCACTAGTGATTGGGAGTGCTGTGAGTTATTGCACCTGGACTGGATTGTGAGCACCACTTAGTAGTGATGCACACTGCCACTCCTACCATGGCTGAGTAAGTAGCAGCATTAACAGAGATGGAAGGAGAAAAGGAGTACTTGTGGCACCTTAGAGACTAACTAATTTATTTGAGCATAAGCTTTCGTGAGCTACAGCTCACTTCATCGGATTCAGAGAATATGAAACAATATCTAGATAAGCTATTACCAGCAGGACAGTGGGGTGGGAGGAGGTATTGTTTCATATTCTCTGTGTATATATAAAGTCTGCTGCAGTTTCCACAGTATGCATCCGATGAAGTGAGCTGTAGCTCACGAAAGCTTATGCTCAAATAAATTGGTTAGTCTCTAAGGTGCCACAAGTACTCCTTTTCTTTTTGCGAATACAGACTAACACGGCTGTTACTCTGAAACCTGTCAGAGATGGAAGGGAATCCCATATGGTCCTTAGATGGTGACTATGATGGAAGCTTCCCAAAAGAAGACAGGCGGGGAAATGGAAGAACCCCATGCGCTGGGATGCAGAGAATTGCACTGAAAAGAGTGGATAAAAATAAAGTATTGCATATGCTATGTGGATGGAATGTGTGGAGAACCGTAAATAATTGAATTCTTTTGTCCACACCAGCATTTCTCAAAACTGGGATCTGCGGACCTCACTGATCAACTCCTCCCAGAGACTACTGAAGCCAAACTGGGAGATTTTAGGTGCTAAAAGTCCGTCGGGCCTAAGGCTCCCTGCCTGCCCTTGGCTCCGCACAACTCCTGGAACTCCCTCCCACATGCAAACTCCCTCCCAGAGCTTGCACCCATACCCCAGCCTGGTGAAAATGAGTGAGGGTAGGGGAGAGTGAGTGATGGAGGGAGGGGAGATGGAGTGAGCAGGGGGTGGGGCCTTGGGGGAAGGGGTATAGTGGGCGCTGGGCCTGGGGCTGAGCGGGTGTGTGTTAGGGGTCCCTGAAAATTTTTAAATCAAAATGGGGGTCCTCAGGTGCTAAAGTTTGAGAACCGCTGGTTCATGCCATTCTGGACAAAGTTAAATCAGTATGCATGCAAACCCAGACAGTGCTAGTACTTCTAAAGTACCATAGATCAAAATGCATAATTTAGCAGGGCCTTAAGCAGCAAAATCCCAGGTAAACTTTTGATTTTTTTCCCCAAATGCGAGTCCCAAGAGTAGCTTTCAAAGCTTTGTTTTAACCCTCCCTCTTGCCACACCAAATGTTTTTAGCATCATTCCAAATATACTCTCTTCTGAGTAAAGTCCAGATTTTAGAAGTGATTGGCATTCATTCCTCCAAAAAGCAAATGAAAAATTGCAGCTACAGGTTTTGGGAGGGTATTTTGGCTGTTATGGATTTACCTCTTTACATTTACAGTGCTACTTAGTTAGTTGTTCTTACAGTAGATAATTAAGATGGGCATGAAAGGGTAGGAAATGGGCTTGCCCTAATTTCCTCATGCAGTTCATTCTAGTTTTAGGTGCTTACTGAAGTATTTTAGTTTGGAGTACATATATTGGTGTGTCTGGTGGTACTTTCCCCAAGGGCTAGGAAGATGAGCTGCAGTCCCATACAAAGATTTAGTCTCGTGCCCGATTCTTGCATTGTGTGATATCCAAGAGGGTGCTTCAGGTATTCTCTTTTGAGGATCTTTGATTGTTGATGTGGAGGTTAATGCGCCCACTTTTTGGTCCCCATCTCTCTCTCTCACACACACACACAGAGGTTTGGAAATGTAAATTCTTAATAGCTGCTCCATTGCTGACATGAAAGCTGCACTTAACAGAAGTTCTTGGAGATCCATGGGAAGGAGCATATTACAAAACTTGTCTTTTAATCATTTTTTTCCCCTTTAAAGATTATTTTAATAGATCTTAACACATAGAGTAGGGTTAAAGACACCGAGAATGTGCCCACACCTTTTTGAATGTATCAGCAGTTAAAAATTACACAAGTGAGTGCCTCAAACGAAATCTGGAGTGAATATTCTTCTTTCTAGAACAGTCCCAATGAAGCTGATTTGAGTCACATCTTACTGCAGTAGAATAATGCCCATTTTCACCCTTCATGTAGTTAAGGGAGGAGCCACTTCATTTTGGGTTCTGAATTTTTTAATACTTTATACTGTGTGCTCTGTGTACATTAGACTATTATTAAGGATAGGATTTAGTCCCGAGGTCAGATTCCATGACTTTAACAGACATCTGTGGCTTCAGCTTAAAGAAGCTCTAGCTTAAAGATCTACCATTGATCTTTATAAAGAATCCTAAATACAGAGTGGATTGTAAAACCTTCAAATTGCCTATTGGGATACAATATCGTGCAGAAGGACAAACGGTTTTCTGGGTGTATGTACGTCTGAAATTCAAAGAAAGCTAAGAGTCCCTTCAACATAACCATTTAGTAGCACATCTTGTATGCATTAGCCTACCCTGCTGCACTGTCCAGTTAGAACTGAAGAGTTAAGAACAGAATTGTTGTGTTAGCTCTGAATGATTTGTATGTGTGCACGCACACATGCACGTTTAATTTAGGCCTTCAATCGTTGTTGTTGTTTCATCATAAATGCTTTGTAGCTATGAAGTTTGTCTTTAGTTAACTGTTACATTTGTGTAGATGTCTTTTTAAGAGATTTTTTTCATAACCATTGTTTGACACAGTCTACAAATAGTATCTAAAGTCTCATCGTTTAGGTGGCAGAAATAAAACCCTGTAACTCTTGCTGAATATGATCTTTTTTTCTCCCCAGCATCTAAACAAAACCTACAACACAGATGTTCCTCTTGTTCTAATGAACTCCTTTAACACTGATGAAGACACAAAGAAAATCTTGCAGAAGTACAGTCACAGTCGTGTGAAAATATATACTTTTAATCAAAGCAGGTATCAGAGATTGTTTTCTTCTGTTTGGGGTAAAAGAAACAAGCAAAGCTCTTCCTTGTTGTGCATATTAAATATTTTTGTTAGTTTTTAGGATTAAAACTGGAAGTTTAAAAAGTGAGAAGGCCCAAGAACAGCCAGATAAAATTAATAACTAAAAAATAAATGGGTGGAAGAAATCTGTGTTTCAAGTTCAGACTTGCAGTGGAACGCAGGAACATGGGGTTTGACTTCTGAACTGTCTTGGCTGTGAAACCCAAGGTTGGGACTGTCAGAAGTAGGTATGGAGTAATTTGTAGGCTGACCACCAACAAAGTTTGCCCTGAATTGGTCATGTGAAATTCTGGAGGGTCCTGCTTTTTTAAAAAGTGAATTCCTGTGGCTCCTGTGACTGCACATAACATGTTCTGAACCCTTGTGGAAGAAGAAATTTGCATTACCTCTGGCTCCAAAGGGATGATTCATTTAAGTACATACTTAATTAAATATTAACTTGCAGTTTCTGCCCCAATATCCAAGTATGAACGTAGACAATCTCCTCCCGTTTCTGTGTATCTGATTAACTGGCCTAAGAAGTAATAATTTTAAAGCCACATCAAGTGTGGAGTATCCCCTGTGACTGCATTATTACTGCACTAAGATCTGTATCAGAAATCTAATAATTGTCATTTTGCAGGTATCCTAGAATTAATAAAGAGTCTCTACTGCCAATAGCCAAGGACGTATCTTATTCAGGAGAGAATACTGAGGCGTGGTATCCTCCAGGTCACGGTGATATCTACTCCAGTTTCTATAACTCTGGTCTGCTTGACACACTGATAGGAGAGGGGAAGGAGTACATTTTTGTGTCCAATATAGATAACTTAGGAGCAACTGTGGATCTTTACATTCTTAACCATCTTATGAATCCACCAAATGGAAAATGCTGTGAATTTGTCATGGAGGTCACAAATAAAACCAGGGCAGATGTTAAGGTAAAAATGTATTTGTTCAAATCGATTCATCCACTCACTGTCTTTGTAAAATTTTAGTCTCATTTTCTTTTGAATCAGTAGTTTCAAGCAGATGTTAAATATCACTTCAAATATCTTTAAGGCTTATATACCACAACCCAACAGTCAGCTGTAGATCTAACCTGAAAAAGAAATGTAAAGTCAGCAGGTTTTGTGGCATGGAGTGCAGTATAGCATGCTGTTTTGGTCACTCATATGCAAGTATTACAAATAAATACATGTTCTGGGCTTGAACTACTAGACAGTGCAGCCTATTGTATAGGCCACCTGGGTTTTCAGCCTGGGGGTCATGACACCCTTCCCTTCCCATATAGCAATATCTTAGAGGACTCTTAATGTGGAAGAAGCTGAGAACCACCGTGCTACAGTAATAGCATCTCTTGCTGGTTCAGGACGGCCTAACCCACTTCTGTATTTTAAAAATACAATATATAATGCTCTAGAGCGTAAATTTCTGGCAGTCTTGACCCAGCATCCTGCCCTCACCAGTTTCAGGTGGTGAAGTTGGGGTCTCTGACCAATTGTTGGCCAAAATTTAAACCAGAACAATGGTACATGCTGTAAGCATTTTTAACACACAGTGATTTGTACCACCACCTGTAAGGGTCTTGGCCCATGTTTTTTAACCATGAAAAATACTGCTAGTGCCCCATTCATTTGATATTATTGTAAAGGATCTGATTCAACCCATAAAAGGAAGGAAATGTAATGTAAGATCAGGGCCTTTTATCCTTTGAAGTCTAATGGGGAAAGTTAACTGATACTGTAGTAAGTGCCACATAGCCTACAGTACACAGTCAGCTGGAGTATCTTATATTTCAACCACAACTTTTGAATTTCCTTTTGTGAAAAGGTTTAATTTAGATCCTGACATGTAACCTTATAGAATTTTCCATTGTTTAATTATCCATCACAAGCTAAAGGTGACTTTTAAATTAACTAAAACTTTCCATAAGTGCCTAGGTGATTTAGGCATCTAAGTCACTTAGATGCTTTTGAAAATTTTTTCCACTATTTAAATGCACCATAAAAAAACTTAGTGTTTTCCAGTATCAGAAACTGGCATTAACAATGCTAGTGTTCCAGTCAGTTTCTACCACAAGTTAAACAAGTTTTATATAAGATTTGGTATTAGAATGTGATAGGCAAAACACTTCCAACTGCACCTCACTTCACAGTGTGTTTTAAGAAGATATATATTGCATGTTATTATAAAGAATATATATATGTATAGCATGCTGTTACATGTGTTATAGTACTTAGATCTGTTCTGCCTTTGCAGGGTGGTACACTCACACAATATGATAACAAACTGAGACTGGTAGAAATAGCTCAGGTTCCAAAAGCACATGTTGATGAATTCAAGTCTGTGTCAAAATTCAAAATATTCAATACAAACAACTTGTGGATTTCTTTGCTTGCAATTAAACGACTGCAAGAGGAAAATGCTATTGATATGGAGATCATCGTTAATCCAAAGGTAAGCTCATGGCAGGACTTCAGAGGGAAAACAGCAGACTGTGCAGAGGTGTCCAACTGTGCTGACTTCTCCAACTTCACCTTTGTTTCCTGAATGTCTTCATATTCTGCATAACTGTCCCCTTTTAAAACAATGTTCTTGCTTCTGACTATTTGATGGTGAACACGTATTTGTCTGTTGGGTCATGTTCATGCTACAACTTTCTTTTTCAGACTTTGGATGGAGGTTTAAATGTTATTCAACTGGAGACTGCAGTTGGTGCTGCTGTTAAAAGTTTTGAGAATTCTTTGGGGATAAATGTACCTCGTAGTCGTTTTCTACCTGTCAAGACCACATCAGATCTTTTGCTTGTGATGTCCAACCTGTATAGCCTTAATGCTGGATCCTTAACTATGAGTGAGAAACGTGAATTTCCAACTGTGCCTCTCGTCAAACTGGGAAGCTCTTTCACCAAGGTAAACCCTCATAGTTGCATATTTTTCTCAAGAAAAGACTGATGCCCTTCATACATTAACATACCACTAAGAGGAGACTAGGTTACAAGGACAGTTACTGTAATTACTTCCAACTGTGCAAATTATGACTGCTCCCTTGAGTCATTAAATAGTTGCAGTCTTGCAGGCACACATCTTAAAAACATCTGAATATTCACAGCATTGTAATAGCTATCTCACACTTCCTTATCCTCTTTACTTGGGGATAGTAAAGATGAGAATAGTGTCTTGTCCATTCTAAAGTTCAGGTTTTCTTTAAACTGCCTAATTTCTAGACAGCGTGTATTACTGTTACTTTTGTCCATAATTAGTTTCCCATAACTTTATGTTGAAACTAGCTCTCACTGCTATCATGGGGATAGTTGGTGACTTATGGCGCTGTGTGATGTAGATTCAAGAACAGATTTTGCTTTTGTTTCATCCTTTCATAACTTTTTTAAGTACTTTCAGTGCTTTTTTCTAGCATTAAACCCTTAGTTTTGGGGAAAAAATACATAAGCAAATGCATCCTCTAAACTATTGCTGTTTTTGTTTTTTGGAAAGGTTCAAGATTACCTGACGAGGTTTGAAAGTATACCAGATATGCTTGAACTGGATCATCTCACGGTTTCGGGTGATGTTACATTTGGCAAGAACGTTGCATTAAAGGTGTGTATGCCAATGAGGTTGACTTGCATAACATGATAAAATTTTATGTATGCCATTCTAACAAACTAGAAGAGTTGAGCCCATCTAAATTTTATCACAAAACCATATGCATGCATAAAGTATCTCATGGAAAATTTGACTGTCAACCATTCATATTTTGAGTTAGAAACTGGTCCAGTGACTGCAGAGGTTAATGTATGAAGGTGTCAAGGTACTAATATAAGTACACTAACTCCTTACTTAAAGTCATCCTCGTTAACGTTGTTTCGGTGTTACGTTGTGGATTAATTAGAGAACATGGCTCGTTTAAAGTTGTGCAATGCTCCCTTATAATGTTGTTTGGCAGCTGCCTGCTTGTCCACTGGTTGCAGAAAAAGTGACCCGTTGGAGCTTGGAACCAGCGTGGACCGGCAGCCCCGCTATTAGCTCTCCTAAGTTCCCTGTGCAGCAGCCACCCAGCAGGCTACCAATTTGCCAGCAGTTCAGGTGTCCCTCCCCCCACTGGCATGTGCTGCTCCTGCCCTCTGCCTTGGAGCTGCTCCCAGGAGCCTCCTGCTTGCTGTGCAGTGGGGGGGGGAGAGAAAGGGGTGCTAATGTCAAGGTGTCCCCCTTCCCCCGCTCCTGCCCACCACTTACCCCATCTCCATAGAGAAGGGGGGACACATGACAGTACTCAGGAAGGAGGGAGCTTTCTGGCAGCAGTGGCTCTCTCAACTTGCTGATCTACTTAAAAAGGCAATGTACTTAAAGTGCGGTCAGCATACTTAAAGGGGCGATACGCATCTCTCTCTCACACTGGGTGTCTCTCTCTGTCTGCCATGCTGTCTCCCCTCCCTCCATTTGTTCTGCCTTGTAGAGTGTGAGGCAACATTAACAACGTGTTAACCCTTGAGGGCTCAGCCAAGTGCTAGTTCATCATTTAGCCAGTAAGGCATTCCCTGGGAAATATCCCACCCACTGACTTCACCACCTCAACCAAGCTTCACAATCATCATTGCTGTATATAGTATTAAATTGTTTGTTTAAAACTTATACTGTGTGTGTGTGTGTGTGTGTGTGTATAGATATAGATATAGATATATATATAGAGAGAGAGAGAGAGACACACACACACACACACACGTAGGTTCCAGGGAAATTTTTTTCACCAAACCCCCCCATTTACATTAATTCTTATGGGGAAATTGGATTCGCTTAACATCGCTTCGTTTAAAGTCGCATTTTCAGGAACATCACTGCAACGTTAAACGTGGAGTTACTGTAGCATTTAGAAAAAACTCAAATTGAAACAACTAGTGGTTAGCATTTTTATCTACAAAGTGTTTTGCAAACTAAGCAGCTAAGCCACTTATCTACTTTCCCCTTACTCTAGTATAAGTATTTCACAACATCTCTGAGGTAGAGGAGCACTATATAACTTCCATCTGTAAGATGGAGTACAGAGGCACAGAGACTTAACCCAAGAGCTTATGGGAAGTCTGGGAGAGATGAACCTAGGTCTCCCAAGACTCATGCTAGTGCCCTAACTGCTGGACCAGTCTTTCTCTCCCCTCTAGTCATCAGGTTCTAGATTTCTCTCTGATTTCCACAAGTGAGCATACTTGCAGTATGTTTTAAAACCTCAAACTCACTGTTTTTCTGCCCATGTATTAGCAGTAAACAATTGTGGAAGTAGAACTTATATTCTAATCAGGAGGTGTGAGTTCAGCACACTCTGGGGTGTGACACGGAATAAGCAGAAAATCTGGTCAACCCTTAAGTAGGCAGGTATGACTCAGAATACACACAGGAAGCAGGTCCTTTGAATAAGGATAACTCTGCCCATAATAGCACTTAAATGGGAGTGAAATTCTGCTCACCAAACAATTGCATAGTTAGTGAAAAGGTTTTACTATCTGTGTTAGACAAAATTTAAAAAACTAAGCTTACTCTCCTACTCTGTTGTCTGAGAAAATAAGATGTGTATGACAGCCCAGCATAACACAGTTTAGGAAGGCGGCTAGCTGTTTTGTTGCACAGTTAACATGAGAAGCCTTGCTTTCTTACAGATGCTTATGGTATGTTTTTAAATGGACCTTAATGTGCCTTTTTCTATCTAGGGAACAGTTATCATCATTGCAAATCACGGTGACCGGATTGACATCCCGCCTGGAGCAGTATTAGAGAACAAAATTGTATCTGGCAATCTTAGGATCCTTGACCACTGAGTCAATGTTCAGTTTGTAGATCCTGCTAAAACAACCTTATGATGGAAGAACCTGTAGGCATTAAAATAAGTGGCACACAAGGCCTATGCTTTGTCACTGTACCCTGCAGTATTAATTTTAAATAGCTTTCTGTGCTTCCCTTTTTAACTAAACACAGTGCAAAGGATGTGCCGAAGTAATGCTTTAGTCTTTTAAAGGATTCTGTAACTCAGATAATATAACCTTAAAGTGCAATACTGTTTGTCTTGAGACAAGATGGACATAACTTCTCTATAAGAAGTTAAGAGGCTTGCCTCTGATAGTCAATAGTTTTGAATTGCTTGTAACTGCAAAAATAAAGCTGTGAAGCAACAGATAGCTCCTTCATGTAATTTTTTTATGAAGTGTAAATGACAGGTATGATCAAATTTAAACGTTTCACTACTGTTACTAAGTGAAATAAGATGTTAGAAATTGTTTGTGTTCACAAACCATACTTAACCTAGTCACTTCACACCACATAAGTTAATAGTTAGGAATACATTTGTGATATGACAGTATAGCTTAACAAACATTGGGAGGTAAGGTGGTCATTATGATCTTGTGCTCAAGCTGGAATAAACTGTTGTAAATGTACCCAAATCTAATTTTTTTTAAAAAAATACATCTGGGTGTATGTTTTCTGGTGCATCCTTAATCTGCCCTTCTTTGTAGTAAAAGGGAAAAATCACATGTTGTTCAATGGTGGTGTCCTACATAAGGATCAGTTCCCTGTCCTGATGATCATTCTTTCAATTCTATAGTATTTACCTGTAAGCAACTTATTTTATATGTTTAGTATAAGACTGAAATGTATCATTAAAAAAGTTGGTCTTTAAAAACAAGGATGATTTTTATAGCTTTATTTTGATTGACATCTGTTATGCTAACAGATAGGCACACAAACACTGTAGACCACTCCATCATATGTAATCATTACAAGGTTAGGCACTCAGACTATGTTTAGGTAAAAAGTTGTGGAGGTGAAATACACAGGCACTTTTACTTAGTACTGGCAGCTTCCAGACTTAAAAGGTAGTATTAGAGAGTCTTCATTCGATCAGCCTAAACTAGTTTCAGCCATCACCTCTCCCAGCTACTGCAGTAGCGTAACACTAGAACTTTTTATTCTACTCTTTTTACCCCACCCTCCTTAATAGATGCACTCCGTTACACCTTTATTAAAATTGTGGGAGGGGGATGGGTAGAGGCCACAAACTCTGTGGCAGAGCTAAATCACTGGTTTGGTATCAGTTTGAAGTATCTATCAGCACTACTGATTATTTTAAAATCTATCCAGTAGATAATGGCTTAAATGAACATACTGTTTACTAAAATTGTATCTTCTGGTGTCAGTACAGAGCCTAGCTGGAAGAAATACCCTGAAACATCTGCTCCCTCCATGCAAGCAACTGAGCCATTTATTTCTTATAAAGATCTGTAAAAAAATAAATTTTAGAACCGCAGTTTCATAGAGAAAAACATTTTCTACAGAGTTCAACTGCAAGATTTTATATTATACCATCATTAAATAAGGTGGGACACCATGTGACTTTCATTGCACTAGAGGAAATGTAAAGCATCTTTTTTAATATAAAGATATACAGAGCATTCTAGACAACTACAGCTGTGTTACAGCTGTGTGTGTGTGTTTGGATTTGGTCCAAAGAAACCTGAGTCTGTTTCCAGAGAGAATGAAAAAAAAAATTGCACAGACAGCTGATCCCTTGTTTCTTGCTGAAGGACACTCAAAAGGTCACTCACTCCCTGCAGCTCACTCTGAATCTAGTTCCCCCAAATATCAATAGCATCCTCTCATGGACTCCACTCATAAGTATTCACCTCAAGCTTCTTGAAAGCAAGACATCTGGTGGTCAGAACCAACTGACTCTTTCCAGTAGATTATCACCTCTTCTGATCCCAGATCTCAGCCATGTTTAGGTCCAGATTTTTAAGGCCTCTCAAAGCTTGAAGGTTTCCAGTGTAAAAAGCGACATCTGCTGTAACCAATCTGTAGTGAAATAGATTTTTGTTACAATTCTGATACTAAAGCACTAGTTGAAACAGGATCTGATTTGAGCACATCAGTTCAAACACAGCCCATTGCTGTGGTCTTGAGCTAGGTTGAGGTAACTTAATGCCTCTCCATTATGCAATTCTGAACTGGGATAAAAGGGGTTAATATTTGCCTATGTGACAGGAGTAATGTTACACTACTTACCAACAAAGTTACTAATATCTTTGTCTAGGTAGATGTCTGGTTCCATTTTCCTTTTCTACCCAGTTTAAGATAGATCTAGGGTCAGATAACTCAAAGGAAATTGGACATTAACTCCCTTTAGGCCCCTTTGATAATCCCAGCCTAAAAATCCTGACTCTTACAGTAATGTGCAATATTAACTCGCTGAATTGAAGTCCCTAGAGGAGCTTGATATAATAAGGAAAAATCATGCTTCCCTCATCTGTTCTTTAAGCACATCAACAAAATGGACAAAGCAGAACACCTTGACAATTTAGACTTCAAAAAGCATTTGATATAATTTCTCATAAGCAGCTACCATGGGAACTAATTGGGGTCAACTGGATTGTAGTCCTGTCATGAGTTAGAAACTGGCCAAGATACAAGAATAAATGGTAAAATTAATAGTGGGGTGTCCAAACATTCACAGTAGAACTGGATTTTAAAATGTACGATAAGTGACTTGGAAAAATTTGTAGGTAAAAATTAGAGCAGACAGACTGATTATGAACTTCAGGAAGACCTATCAAAGGTAAGTGCATGTGGCAGGTGAAAGTCAGTGGGCATTAATGAACCTACTCATACGCATTTCTGAGTTCTAAAGTAACTATAGCCACAGAGGATGAGATGTTGGCATCTGTGTGAGCAGTAAGAGCTAGTCAGAAATTCACTGAACCAAAATGTTTCACCAGATCTGTAATAGATTTGACCAAACCTTCACCAGAACACAGGCAGGTTTCCTTTCTGTACAGCTGGAGCTCTGGCAGGGTTTTCACTCTATGGTGGGAGCACTGCCTACAGCTATTAATGTTACAGCTGCTGTTCAGTGAACAGGAATGTAAGTAAGTTTCACACTTAGTTTCAGGGACACCATATTCCGGTGTTTCTGAAACAAAATATTCAGGCATTGCTGAGAGGCTGGAAAATTTTGGTAAATCTGCTTTCATTCCAAATCAGAACAAAAGCAAATTCAAAAATACCAAAACTCCAGGCGAGCTGAAATCCCCGCGTTTTGGCCAGCTCTAGTGAGTAGTAGCAATCATCAACCACAATTTTAAGATGCATAAAGGATGAGAGAGAGAATGTTGATAAAATGCTAGTCAATAAATTAGTGGTACACCCTCACCTGGAAGACAATTAAGCCTTGACTACTGAGTGGCACTGGCAGAAATGGAAAGGGTTTGGTGTCAGGCATGGAAAAAGTTCCCACTCTTCCTATGGGATTGTTTAATTTATGGAAAGGAGATGAATAAGTGGGGACATAAGAGTGGTGTACAACATAAAAAACTGGTTGGTGACGACGAACAGCACTCCTATTAATCCTGTTATCATATCAGAACAAAGGGACATTCGATGAAATTAAAAAGTAACAAAGTTGAAAAAGCGATCTAATGAAATAGAATCATAGAATCATAGAATATCAGGGTTGGAAGGGACCCCAGAAGGTCATCTAGTCCAACCCCCTGCTCAAAGCAGGACCAATTCCCAGTTAAATCATCCCAGCCAGGGCTTTGTCAAGCCTGACCTTAAAAACCTCTAAGGAAGGAGATTCTACCACCTCCCTAGGTAACGCATTCCAGTGTTTCACCACCCTCCTAGTGAAAAAGTTTTTCCTAATATCCAATCTAAACCTCCCCCACTGCAACTTGAGACCATTACTCCTCGTTCTGTCATCTGCTACCATTGAGAACAGTCTAGAGCCATCCTCTTTGGAACCTCCTTTCAGGTAGTTGAAAGCAGCTATCAAATCCCCCCTCATTCTTCTCTTCTGCAGGCTAAACAATCCCAGCTCCCTCAGCCTCTCCTCATAACTCATGTGTTCCAGTCCCCTAATCATTTTTGTTGCCCTTCGCTGGACTCTCTCCAATTTATCCACATCCTTCTTGAAGTGTGGGGCCCAAAACTGGACACAGTACTCCAGATGAGGCCTCACCAATGTCGAATAGAGGGGAACGATCACGTCCCTCGATCTGCTCGCTATGCCCCTACTTATACATCCCAAAATGCCATTGGCCTTCTTGGCAACAAGGGCACACTGCTGACTCATATCCAGCTTCTCGTCCACTGTCACCCCTAGGTCCTTTTCTGCAGAACTGCTGCCTAGCCATTCGGTCCCTAGTCTGTAGCTGTGCATTGGGTTCTTCTGTCCTAAGTGCAGGACCCTGCACTTATCCTTATTGAACCTCATCAGATTCCTTTTGGCCCAATCTTCCAATTGGTCTAGGTCCTTCTGTATCCTATCCCTCCCCTCCAGCGTATCTACCACTCCTCCCAGTTTAGTATCATCCGCAAATTTGCTGAGAGTGCAATCCACACCATCCTCCAGATCATTTATGAAGATATTGAATAAAACCGGCCCCAGGACCGACCCTTGGGGCACTCCACTTGATACCGGCTGCCAACTAGACATGGAGCCATTGATCACTACCCGTTGAGCCCGACAATTTAGCCAGCTTTCTACCCACCTTATAGTGCATTCATCCAGCCCATACTTCCTTAACTTGCTGACAAGAATACTATGGGAGACCGTGTCAAAAGCTTTGCTAAAGTCAAGAAACAATACATCCACTGCTTCCCCTTCATCCACAGAACCAGTAAAATACTTTACACAAAGCATAATTAGCCTATGGAATTCACTGCAACTACATCTCACTGAAGCCAAGGAATTAAATATTTATATGGGTAACAAAAACGTCCTCAATTCATTGGACTGGTTAAAGAAAGAGGAGAATAAACCCTCAAGTTTCAAGAGGAATCTTGTAAGAGGAGTTAGGGAGAAACTTCCACTATAGGTAGATTATTCAATAATTGTCCACGAGGAGGTTGTTTGCACTTTTCTGTGAAGTACCTGGTGCTGGCCACTGTCAGATAGGAGACCCGGCAGCAGAACTATCACTGATCTAATCCGGTATGGTAATTCCTATCAATGTATTTGGGGGAGGGAAAAAAAGCAGTACGTGAGACCTGTTGGAATAGGCTCTGTTTAAAAAGAATCAGAATTCTTTATGGAGAAAAATGCCCTACTGCTGGTTCTGCTTTAAAAACATTTCCTGTCGGGGAGCTCCCTGTAGACAGATAAAACACTACTTCTTGATAATAGTTAGCACCTTCCGGCCCCGCATCTGAATTAACTCATGTTTCCAAGGTGCTTTAAGCGTCACGTGACATGTGAGGGAAGTAACGATTGTCACCACTGGAAAATGGGCACAGGCAGATAAAACAACACATCCAAGGTCTCTCAAACCTGTGATGGCGCAAGGAATATTACCCAGATTTATTGCCTCCCAATACTTTTCTTTACTCAACAGACTACGTTCCCTCTCCCTCCCCTATTTTCTCTAAAAGCAGAGCCCTGTTTAAGTTGCACCTTTTAAGCAGGACAGGGCCCCAAATAGATCTTGCATTCTAAACACGGTGCATAGTGGCGTTTTGATTACAGCAGGTGGATTTATGAGAGAACTAAGCATTGTCGCTACTGCGGAAATTCGTATTAAAACAAGTGTCCATACATACCCATTCTGAGGTCCTCCATCATTGACTACATTTAGGTGGGCCAGCTGCCTCTTCAAATGAAGTTTGTAGCTTGCATTAATTCTTAAAAACAACATCTAGAACAAACCATAAAACCCAGTAACCTGTGTGTCATAGCATCAGAATAAGGAACTTCACTTCATTCATATCATATTTCCCCAAAACTCTCTTCTGTAGCACGGCCAGCAAAAAAATTAGGAGTGCACTAACACTAATGAAGTACAACCATTTGAACCTCTAGGATGGGTGCATGCCTAAACTAGCGTTTTTTATAATGCATCTTTCCCTCCGTACCCTCTCTACTTCTGTTGGACGGTCTGTTCTCTCTTGTCTATCAAGCCCAGTATTGACATTGTAAACTCTTTGGGACGGGGACCTGTCTTCTCTGTCTGGCAGGCACCCAGCACACTTGTAGGTGCTCTAAAATAATAAACTCTCTTTCTTGTACTGTAACCCTTACATAAAACAAAAAGATCAGTTATCAGCTATGGGTTTTTTAGCACAATTCTTACTGACATAGGAGGTAGACTGCAATCCAATGCATTAGGTGACAGAATGGTCCTTCCTGGCCATCTATAAAAGCACTGACTGTAGCCTAACATTATAACGAGCACACCTAGAAAAGATTGGGCTCATAGCAGATTTAGTGACATGAATAATCCAGTGCTGTACTTAAATTTGAATTGCATTACAGACACATAAAATGGCTGTTCTAGTGTAGATTTCAGTAATAATTAATTCTGGGAGATTCTCAACATGACCACCCACAATAGCCAAGTTATTGCCCTTGTGTAGAATTTCCCCCCTAACTCCTGTATTTAGGATATCTACATCTAGATATTAAGCACAAGATTGATTCAAAAGGGAAGTGAGTCAGCTCCGTCTTGCCCTGGGGAACTAGAGCTGAGCAATTATTGTGAAAAAGACCCCCCCCCCCCAAAAGAGAAAAAAGATTCGATTCGAACTGAACTCACTGCAATGGTATTTGCAATCCTATTTGTTGTTCACAACACGACTATATTCACTCGATATTTTTTTTTTGTCTGTGGAAAGCAGAAGTGTCCCAAGTACTGGTAACGACGTGTGGTTTATGATGGAAGTGTTACAATAGCTACAAAACAACTTAAAATGCTCACCTGCGTTTGCTCCTCAGGGAGGAGATCACATATAGCTTCATGCATCTTTGCCATCTGCTTACAAATATTCCTGAAGCAGGCTGAAGGAACAGGAGCTTTCACCTCATACTGGTAATAAAGACAACATTGGTCACTTGTTTTTAGAAAATGGTCAAAAGGAAAACGTTCTTGGCTGCCTCCTATGCTGCTAGGCCTTCAGATGTCATCAGCTAAAAGCTGTTATTGATCCACCGGCAGCTTGCATTATAGAATCATTGGCACTTTACATTTTATAATCAAACAGGGCAATTCAAATCAAACAGGGATCAAAGCAGCATCCCCCCCACCCGATCCATTTGTCTTGATTAATTTTAATTGCTGCTTTTTGCTCATTATTTTTAGCTGGCTTACGTTACACCTCTCAGTTCTATTTCAGGGAGAGAATGATTGCCATGACAGTTAAATGTGCATATGCCATGCCTTATACGAGCCTCCTCTCCCCCTCGCTCTCCTCAGGTAACAGGAAATAATTCTGTCTATGATGTATGCACCACTTCTCATTCCGGTACAAATAGTTGAAAAAAAAAAAACAAGCAAGTCCTTCAAGAACACATAATTCTGACACAAGGAAAGACGAAAGCTGCTGAAAACCAAGTACAGCACGTGGCAAAGAACAGGTAAAAATACAGCCGAACTGTCAGTCGCTGACAGTACGGACTCCTCCTCAGGAAAGAGGAAAAGTACCGGGAGTGAATAGGATGAGTGGTACCTTTCCTTGAGCACAGCTGATATCTGAGAAACAAGCTATTGAAAGGAGATTTTGCTGCAAGGGAACAAAATTCTTACATTCCCCCACCCAGAAGGAAAGATCGTACTGTGATTTTCAAAGCAACGTCCTAGCTGCAATACTGTCCTCAGTAAAGCTTGATCTGTAGTTTCATGGCCAAGGGTAGGTTCCAAGTCTAGGCCTGGTTAAGCAGGTTTAGGCCCCAGAGTGCCCCCCCTCTCGGAAAAGGTGATCATGATACTTACTCTAATTAGTAAAGAGCTTTGAGGTCTATGGATGAATTAGCCAAGATTATTATTAATTTATAAACGTTGCTGAACTAAAAGGAGTTACATCTGCTTGCAGTAGGTGTGAATTTGGAGAACTCTGCTTGGCCACTGCTTGAAAGAGAAACATTGGCGTTCCCTGTCAAGTCCTGAGGGAAAGGAATGCCAACAGTTTAATTGTAGATGAGAAATAAGTCTTGGAGACAAAGGGCCCAATTCTGCAAACATGGCCTACCAAAGATTCATTACCACTAAGGCTAATTGGACTACTTAGGTAATGAGTACTATATATGGGAATATTGGCAGGAATGGGCTCCAAGTGACGACTTGAATGGTTTAGAAATGGGTGTATTGTATTGTATGTATCTGTGAAGTGGAAAATTCATAGAAAACATGCAAGCTAAACCTGTGGCTGTTCAGCCCAAGTATCATGGGTTGCAATCCTGCAAGTTGCTCAGCATTTCCAGCCTCGATCGTGCTCAGCACCTCGCCAGAGCAGGCTCAGAGCTTTTATTGCTGCTTCCAAACGGCAACAAAAAGTACAGGTTCAAAGAGAGCCATGGCATCTTAGGGGACTATATTATTTTCACTAATACAGTACCTCTGCTTGTCTTCCACCTGCACCTCTACAACTAACACAACTGTGTCACACCAGTGCCTCCAGAGCCCAACTGAGACCAGGGCCCCACTGCTCTAGACACTGTACACACATGTAGTAAGAGACAGGCTCCTGCCCCAAACTGCTCTCAATCTAAACAAGAGAAGGAGGGGACACAGAGGCATGAAATGGTTTGCAGTCACAGCAGATCAACTACAAAGCCAGCAAGAGAACCGAGGGCTCTGGGCCCCAGTCTAGTACCCTGTCCACTGGACCATGCTGACTGTTTCGTGAAGAGGAGCCTGTCACCCAACATTCAGTCCGTGATTTCTAGACCATATCAATTTTTGTTAAACGCACTTAACACCACACTGCCAAGCTCCAGAACACTGCCATTAGAATGACTTGCTCATTCTTTCAGATTTACACACTTAAAGCCAGTGATCATTTTTATTTATGGGGTAGTCAAGCCTTGAGACTCTGACACATACCCCTAAAAAGCAATGCTAACAAGGCTACAACTAATGACCTATACTCCTGTCCCCTAGCTGTTGCATATTTTCTGTTTTAAGAGGTCCTTCAGTGTTTTCACCCAAGAGGAGAGTAGCAGTAATGTTAAGATCCCAGATCCTCGGCTCTATTAGGTACCAAACAACCAAAGGGACTGGGTTTACTGGTAAGGTAGGCAAGCTAGCACATGTCATAATATTCCTCCCCTGTCCCTGCTGGCTGTAGTCATGTGAGCCAGCTGCTGAAACTGAAAACAATCCTCACCTTCAAGAGCTTCAGAGAGCAGGAATCTTGCCAGTTTAAATCTTCTGCCAGCTCATGAGAAAGAATGGGCAGGGAAGATGGAAGGACGGCATGGCAGATGCATGTTAGCCACAATCCAGACAAGCCCTGCACTAGGAGTGCGTTGTTGTGCACCTCCCACTTGAGGGGCCAGGAGTTAAATGCTCATTTTCAAGAGATGAGAATAAAAGTGACAGGGAAGACATTTGACAAACTGGAAGTTTATTTGGTCTTTGGTATCTAGAACACTATTTTGGACTTTGTCACCTTGCCAGTGTTGGTCTTTTAAAACATATTTAATCGATGAAAAGATATTGTAACATGACAGAAAAAAATAAACCCTTCTCCCATTCTCTCTCTGTGGCAATCTGACCCCGCACTCCCCATCAGCAGCAATTCTTGCTAGCCTAACGAAATGTCGAGTGGGGAGAGAGAGGGAGAACATAATATATTCCCAGATTCTCCCTGTCCCTGTTATTTTACTTTTTCTGAAACAGAGTGCAGGTGCTGTTTATGTAATTGTGCCAATGACCAATCACATAACTAGATTTCTCCAACCCACTTCATACTGGACAATGAACGTCTGAATTCTAACTGGCTTCTATAATAAATGTGTTTGCATGAACCAGTCAAATTGGTCACTCAAAGGTTCATTTTTCCCTACAGTAGCATTTCCTTATGAAGCAGCTTTAAAAAACAAACAAAGCAGGCTGAAGGTTTATGTAAGGTGTACGTTAATTATCCAAACTGACAGCCCACTTCTGTCACCTTTACTATTGCTGAGTAGTCCCTCAGACCATCAGCAGTCCCAATGGGACCAATGGAACGCTTTGCAGAGTAAAGTACTACTCATTGTGAGTAAAGGTGGCAGAATCTGGCCCATAAGGTTTAGCCAAACTGATCACTTGACACAGATTTCAACAAATAGATACAATCTATCTATCTTTGGTACTTATACACCCCCATTACCACTGCACCTGAGTACCTCACTTACTTAAATGAATTTATCCTCAGAGCACCTTTGTGAGGTAGGACACTGCTATTATCCCTACTTTGCAGATAGGGAACTGTGGCACAGGGTGACTAAATGACTTGCCCAAGGTCACACATGAAGCGTGTGGCGGAGCATGGAATAGGTCCCGGATCTCTCAAGCTCCAGGCTGGTGGTCCAGCCACTGGACCATCCTTTCTCTCATGCCAATTTCCTATAGCTCATCAGTTTTCAACCTGGGGTACACATTGCACTGGGAGGTCACACGGCACTGGCTCCTTCTTGCTTCCAGCTGCTTCTATAGGCAGCCACATCCAGGCTCTTCACTGCAGAAGAGCAAAAAATCAGAGTTGCTCTCAGGGATGAGACTGGGATCCAGCAGCATGACTGGAAATGCTAGCCACAACAGCCATGAGCTGGATAAGACTGTCCAAGGAAGCAGAGTAGCCAGGCATCTGGGTAAAGCATGGGAGCTACTATATTCACAGTATCTACTGCACCAAGGAAAGTGTAACAATTTATTGCATCAAAAAGAGATTCAAGATATGACCAATGCTGATTTCATAAAGGTTAATGACATACATGCATTGACTCTTAAAGAACATATTTTCTTAAGTCCAGTGTAGGGCCTTATGTATATAGGTTTAAACCAGTTTAAACAATGCCTAGATAGGGAAAATGTAGACTCTGTTTGAAACATCTAGTCTAAGATTCTGCACATAATGAAACACCCAAATGCAATGTAGAGTATAATTATTTCCATAAATCATTACCTTTGATAACAGTTTGTCAAATAAGCTATCCATTATGGCCACAAGCTTTGCTGAAATTTCAGCTATGTGGTCATGATAATCCTGTAATGGAAAAATAGAGTTTTATTTACCATCTAATGACATTCATATTCTTCACAGCATAATTGAGAAAGAGCATATATAGAGTTTAATTAGAAGATACGCAAAGAATTACCTTAGTAATGTGGTCAAAATGCCTGAGCATACTAAATTGTTTAGGCTGCAGTCGAGCTTCAAAATGAGCCCTGATAATAGGAATGTAGTGTACAATTAGCTGCAGGCAGCGTGAAGAGAGAGCTGTAAACCCAGAAGTAAGAGAAGGGGGAAAAAAACAGCTTAATTATTATACAAGTATAGCCATTTTGTACAGCCTAGCCTGCACCTTCTCTAAAAAACAGAATACAGATCCAACACTCAAAAACAAGCTAGAAGATAAACTGGAAGTGAAAATTTACAAAGTCATTTAGTGAAAATACAAACATCTGTATTCTATTCTATTACTATATTCATGTCAAGGATCCAGAGCACTTCACACTGAGTGTACCAACTCACACAGTCCTTAATTCATTGATTGGAATGGGAGTTTTAGCTAAGTAAAGACTGACTGTAGTATATGGAGCTACACAAAGAAACCTTTTCGCCCGCTAGTGAAATGCAGTCACCTCTGGAGCTGAATTTGGCAGCTATTTAACAGAGTGCAGCAACCTTTCACAACAGCTTAGGACAGGAAGCAGAGAGTACTATATTCAGCTGAAATACAAGGGTTGATTTAAGATAGGCAGGATGCTGCTAGTTGTAAAAATGGAAGTACTGAGTATTCCAAATTTCAAACTCCAAATAGCAAACAACCCCATCTGTGACAAGGTCACGATCTAAGAAGTAATTCCAGCTTCCAAAGTCACTTCTTTTGACTGAAGACCATGTTTGGCTAACAGATTAATTTCTTCTACTTCCAAGTAACATATTTGACACACACTGCAGCACACTTCTTCAATACTACAATTCAGAGACTCTTCTACAAATTCTATATTCAAAGTAAACACACCATAGTAACCCTTTCTTATCTTTTCACGTCTTTTCCAGAGCACTACAACTTGGAGATGGCTTATCCTGAATATTTAGTGTTTTATTAGACTGAGGAATGAGATTTGAAAAGTAGAAATCCATACCTAAATTTTTTGTAGTTATTGTTTTCAAACCAACAACTTGCAATGCACCTGCTCCGAGAACTAGCTGGCAGCTTCTGGAGTTGAAATACTATCAGAGAAAGAAAAAAGTAAGAGTTGAAGATCTATATGTAACATGGGGACGATAGGTACCTTAGAAATGCTATAGATAAAAGTGAGCAAGACTTTAATCACTGACAGATGATTGGGCTTGGTACTGAAGTTACCCAGATTTCTCATTCTAGGAGAGTCCCATGCTCTTTCTAATGATTCCTCTTGGGTGTTTACTCAGGATCTCATAATCCACACAGGACTTACTCGGGACCTGATCTAGAGCCCACTGAAGTCATTAGGAGTCATTCCACTGACTTCACTGGGCTTTGAATCAGGTCTTGGTGTTTCTTGAATCAGTTCATGCCAATGAGGGCTCTCTGGATTGATTTCTGGGATAGGAATGGAAATAGAGGGCATTAAGAATGGACAATTATTTCCCAATTATTTCATTTCTGGGACTGACCTCTCCCTCGGTCTGAAGTATTTGGGTTGTGCTTCTCCTTCTGAAAATACTGAAGGCAGCTCTGACTTGTCATAGGGTGCGGCTAAGGTACTTCCATCCTAACTCCAGATGAATGCATGGGAATAGTGAATTCTTACTGGAAGACTAAATAAATACTTCTTGCACAGGGCCCTCAGAGGAGGTGAATAGGTATAGTGCCATTGAACTTGGCTGGATGGGGCAGCCTGCGGGAAAGGTTAGTCCTATGGAAATCATCAAGCAACTGATTTTCTGATTTAGAGTCTGACCTATCCCCCATCCCGACCCCACCAAACCTGGCACATTTGGGAACAGAGAGCAGTATGAAAAAATCAGTTAGAGAGAAAGAGTTAATCAGCACTGAGAGAGGAACAACATTTTTCTCAGCAGTACTAATGATCCCACTGATCCATGATCCCGTTCAGAGATCAAGGCCCCCGTCTCCAAAGAGAGTAGCGAGTGTGAAAAAAGATTCTTCGTGTAGCTACCTACACATAGCTATCCCAAGCAGGACTGCAATGGAGAAGACATGAGCACTGGACCACCATCTACAACCGGTGCTGCCAGAGACAAGAGAATGTGAAGTGGGAATGGAAGGAACATTGCCAAGCCCTGGAGCCTCTTGACCAAATCTAGTCTGTCTCTACCTACTTCTGTGGTACAAGCACAGAAATGTAGAAACCTGGCGTTTCAGGCTGCTCTAAGGGAATTTGTTATTCAGCTTTTGAGTCAGTTCATTGATTGCCTAGCAGAGCGCTGGATTCGTAACCATCTCCTATCCAGGACTCCTGACAGACTGATGCCTCAATACTCCTTCCCTGTATCAACTTTGCTGGTCATCCGGGTATCAGATGGCCTGACAAGCAATGAGGCAAGGAAGAAGGCTGAAAAGCTAGTGGAGTAAGACTCCCTAAGTCTGACAATTTATAACAGAGAACTTCGGCATTTCTGTGCTGTGGAAGTGACTGGTCTCTCTTTTGGGGCTATATTATCTGTGAAGGTTAGACCAGCAAAACTGCACAGTCCAACCCCGACACCTGTGCATACGTCCACACACTGGCTTCCTGTTCACTGCCAAGTGCAATTCAAGGTGTTGGTGGTCATTTTCAAAGCCCAAAATGGTTTGGGACCTGATTATTTGAGAAACACTTTGCACCCTATACCTCAGATAACACTGACTACAGATGAAGCCTGCCTAGCTGCCACAGAGATAGGAACTACAAAAATTAATAAAATGCACAAGCCATTTTGGCAATGAAAAAAGAAATATACCAACAGAAATGCTCATAATTTATCTGTTAATGGAAAGTTTTAAAGATGAACTTGAATTATGATTCCAAGGAAAGAAAAGCCCCTATATAAAAAAGTATTTAAAAAGGTCTGTAACCTAGAAAGGAATATTTAGAATAGAGGTTCTCAAACAGGGGGTCGGGACCCCTCAGGGAGTCGCAAGGTTATTACCTCGGGGGTCGCGAGCTGTCAGCCTCCACCCCAAGCCCCACTTTGCCTCCAGCATTTATAATGGTGTTAAATATGTAAGAACATGTTTTTAATTGATTAGGGGGGTCACACTCAGAGGCTTGCTATGTGAAAGGGGTCACCAGTACAAAAGTTTGAGAACCACTGATTTAGAAGGTCTGTAACCTAGTAATTTGGTAAACTTCCATTTCTATTATATCTTTAATTTTTGTTAATCCTTTTTCTATCCAAATTGTCTTAAGCGTGGAGCTGGCCTTGACAGACTGGCCTCCTTCGATCATAAGTGTAACAAACATCAGCTACCCCTGTCTCCCAGTTTCTTCTTTCAATGGCTACACTCAAGGATTCATGCAAAGGTAAGCGACAATTGGTCTTTTTCAACTCTCACCTCTAGAAGAGCATATTAAGAAATATGGAAAATAGAAATCTGTAATTTCTCCCTCATACACAGACTGGCTCAGTGAGCTCTCTTACATTCATGGAAAAAATGACTTGGTTTAATAGAAAAACTTGGAAAAGATATGAGGCTGTCTGGTCACACATGAAACTATTGCATACCTTTGCAGTTTAGTATATGTTAGTCCCTGATACTCATAAGGTTATGGTCTCACTTATTTATCTGTTTAGTCACTGTAATAACCGATGCCCCACGTGACCTCTACAGACTCAGGGTTTTTGTTTTTCCCAGGTTTTACAAATAAAGAACAGTGAATTTTGTTATTCATATGCTATTTCCATCTTGTGCATATATGTACTATATATAGAGTTTCCTTATGTGTTTATATTTTATATAAAACCATAAAAATAAAGTTTAAAACAAACCCTTCCATTTGCAGCTCTCAGCTGGCTGCTATTTTGATTATAAATTTCTATTTTCAATACTTTAACGCATAAGAAATCCTTTGTAGACAAACTTAGCAGCCAAAGCCCCAGATTGAATTAACTGGCAGGTTTGGGCTTAGATCACAGCAATGACATTTTTAAGGTCACTCATGTACTCCTATTAACTCCTCTAGCAATAAACAGTTGATGAAGGGGTCACAGATTTTAATTTAATTTCCATTTTACAGCAATGGCTTCAGCAGAAAACTATTTTTCATTCTTCTAACCACTATAAGATGACTTGTACAAATCAAGGAATTGGTTTCCTCCCTGCATACATACACTCCCAATGACATTTTGGCTCACATTGCTCTTTCCTAGCCACAGTCCTCTCTTTCACAACACTATCCATCCAGCCTGAAGGACAAATGACTGACTGACTCCAAAAATCAACATCAAAACATCTCTTTGGCTGGCTACCAGGGGTCTCTAATGTGCCAGTGAACAAGAGGACAAATGGCTTTCCTTTAGTTATTTCACATAACGTATCTACTCTGAATTGTATTTAGATGAGTTCACAGTGTTACCCAACTACACCCTGCAATATGTGCCTTGTGATTCCTACAATTACAGCAAAGATCACAGTCAAGCTATTTTTCAATATTATTATTAATCATTGATATGGAATCATACATTTTCATGGAGTATTAGAGACAGTAAGACATATTCCCTGCCCTGAAGATCTTAATATAGTTTGGGCTACAAATTTGACAGTCATACCTTCAGTAAATCAGACAGGCGAGTAAGCATGTCAGTAGTAACAGAAGGGATGTTATCCACACACTGGCAGTACTCAAGTATTATTTTTATTAATAGCAACACTGTCCTATAAGAAAAGAAATGGAGTCAAATATGCAATTTCAGTTGATAAATCACACCAACAACACAGGTTTGTAGACAGCAGGGATAGTTCTAACATAGTCTTCATATGCTTTCCTTTCCCATTTGCTCTGTTAAGGGTTGTGTGCAGCTGCCAATCTAAATTTTTAAAAGAATAAAAAAAGGTTTACCAGACACCGTTTCCCCCTAGTACTTGAGATTACAGTATTAAGTACTATTTTTCCTCTGAAAACCCCCTCACACAAATTTAAAGACGGTAAAGTGGACTGACATGAAAACAGATTTATGCCTTTTTTGCTGCTGCTTCATGATGAAAGTTTTTGTCTAAGAACATTACTTGTTTCTGTTTGATTTTTTACACTAGTAATCAAGGTCTTGTCCATCCTGGAAGACCTGATGGTGACTAAGGAAACAGTAAAATGATGACATCGCAGGAGATCGCAGGGCCAATTCTGGCCCTTGCTCCAGCATAAAGGGGTTGTAAAGGAGGCACAAGTGACTCACTGCAGGAGCAGTACAGGCCTGATGATGTAAGTGGGTCTTATATCACTGAAAATCAATGGACTTAGGTTCCTAAATCACTTTTGAGAACATGAAATTTAGGGGCTTTTGAAATGTTTTCTCCAGATCAGTAAAATAACTGGAATGCAAAAGGATATGTAAAGATGGGTAAAAAAAATTCTTATAAAAATACTTAACTGGTGCAAGAATAATAGTTCCTGGAGTTTGATAAAGTTATTTTATATTTTATAGAAATAATTATTTTATGAATGGAGGGATCTATTCACACATCAGTAGGAAAATATAAAGCTCCAGTCTTAAAACACTGTGTAATCCTTGCCAATTTTGAGCAAGTGCTACAAGAAAAAAAAAAGTCCGTAGCACACAGACAATGACGGGCATTGAAGAGGCTGTAATGAATGCACAATCAGTAAGAGACTGAGCGGCTTTATACACATAGCACGAAGTGCTCAGAGATGCTGAGCACCCATAATTCCAACTGACTTTAACAGTAGTTGCAAGTACCCGGTATTTGTCAGCATCAGACTTCACCCATATAGAGCATCTGCAATCCTTTGAACTCAAATATGAAGAAGGCAAGAAAATACAGTCCAGGCCATCCATGTCAAGCAAGGCTAGTATTCCAAACAGGTATCCTGACATTGCAAAGCAAAAATCTTCTTTCCACACAACAGGATACAGAAAGAAGATGGACAGACATCCAGAACAGGCATTTGTGTGATATTTGTAGGCCATCTGATTTGGGGGTTATTTTTTGTTTCATCTGTATTTTTTAAAAAATCAGGTGAAACAAAAGAATAAAAATGTCTGTAGAAATCTGTAGAATTAAAATGTTCTAGTTAATACTTCAAGGAGCTAAAAAATAAATAAAACATATTTCTTCTTCAAATGACCAGACCTAGATTATCAAATGCAACTTCAATGCATAGTACAACAAGGTATTTAGCCAGAACATTGTGAAGGAACTATTCAAGTTGAATGGCCCATCAAAGAACACTTAACTCACAATGGACCATGGGAGACGCCTATTTACACTTAATGGACTTTTCTGTGATGGCTTTTGCTATGACTAAGCGAAATGATGCATGGACATGTGACCTGCCCATGTGACTCGAAACACCATCTTGTTACCTGTAATTTTCCACAGTGAGAACAATGGGATTCCCTTCATTTGGCAGAAGTTATAAAAGGCCCTGGAGACATCTCCATTTTCCTCTTGCCTGCTCAAACCTCTGGACTATGGACTTATACTAATGGGAGCATTCTAACCAAAGGACTGGGGACCTTTCAATGATTTGGAAGCAACCAGTGACTTAACTTAAGCCAGCAGTTTATTCCATCACTGATCCAAGCCTGATCCAAGAACTTTGCAATTATTGTATGTATTTGATTCCTTAAACCAATTTTAACTCTGACCTTTCTTTCTTTCTTTTTTTGTTTAAATAAACCTTTAGATTTTAGATACTAAAGGATTGGCAATAGCATGATAACTGGGTAAGATCTGACTTACACATTTACCAGGGTATGTGGCTTGTCCTTTGGGATCAGAAGAACCCTTTTGTTTGATGAAATTGGTTTTAAATAACCACTCATCATTATGTCTAGTGTTTTTGGTGGTGATACAAGGACTGGAATTCCTAAGGAGATGGCTTTTCTGACTTCTTGTCAGCCAGTGTGGCGAGACAGAAGTTTACTTTTGTTGCTGGTTTGGTATATCTTATGGGAGAATAACCACCAGTTCTGGCCCTATTTCTCAGCAGTTTGTCCTGAATTTGGTATTCTCAGTTGTGACCCACGGAGGCACGGTGAAAATCCTCAAAGACCAACTTAAGGCTTGTTCTTCAGGCTGCTGTTAAAAAATTGAGCCACTCATTTTTGAGTAATCAGTGGCATATCATCATCAGGCAGCCCACAAAAGATGACAGCTGGTTACAAAATTTTCATTTGAGTTTAGGGTATTCTGAGGAATGAGATAGGCGAGGCCATATCTTTCACTGGACCAACTTCTGTTTGTGGAAAGTATAAGCTTTCAAGCTACACATAGCTCTTATTTATTTCTCAGGATTTGAAAGTACAAAATATCTTTACACAATGACTTTGTGGGAGAAAAACATTTTATAATAACCCGGAAACATTTTTAACAATTTTTTTGTTTTAGTTTTAAATTTAGTTTCTTAAAAACGGTGACATCATAGAACATTAGGGTTGGAAGAGGTCATCTAATCCAACCCCTTGCTCAAAGCAGGACCAACACCAACTAAATCATCCCAACCAGGGCTTTGTCAAGCTGGGTCTTAAAAACCTCTAAGGATAGGAAAACCCATTCCAGTGCTTCACCACCCTCCTAGTGAAATAGTGTTTCCTAATATCCAACCTAGACCTTCCCCATTGCAACTTGAAACCATTGCTCCTTGTTCTGTCATCTGCCACTGCTGAGAACAGCCAAGCTCCATCCTCTTTGGAACCCCCCTTCAGGTACTTGAAGACTGCTATCAAATCCCCCCTCACTCTTCTTTTCTGCAGACTAAACAAGCCGACTTCCCTCAGCCTCTCCTCGTAAGTCATGTGCCCCAGCCCCCTGATCATTTTCATTGCCCTCCGCTGGACTCTCTCCGATTTGTCCACATCCTTTCTGTAGTGAGGGCCCCAAAACTGGACGGAATACTCCAGATGTGGCCTCACCAGTGCCGAATAGAGGGGAATAATCACTTCCCTCGAACTGCTGGCTATGCTCCTACTAATGCAGCCCAATATGCCAATAGCCTTCTTGGCGACAAGGGCACAGTGCTGACCCATATCCAGCTTCTCATCCACTGTAATCCCCAGGTCCTTTCCTGCAGAACTGCTGCTTAGCCAGTTGGTCCCCAGCCTGTAGCGGTGCATGGGATTCTTCCTTCCTAAGTGCAGGACTCTGCACTTGTCCTTGTTGAACCTCATCAGATTTCTTTTGGCCTCCAATTTGGCTAGGTCACTCTGGAAGCTATCCCTACCCTCCAGCATACCTACCTCTCCCCCATCAATCCAGAAATATCAGGAAATCAGATGTACCCAAGAACAAAACACCAAAGATGTATTGATTTACTTGCTTTACCTCCTTTTTTGCTTTTAAAGGGAATTTTACTGAGCTTAGAGTAATTATTATTCACCGTTGACCCATATATACTTGTCCACATATGGGAATAGAGATAGCTGATACTATTTTGAAACACCACTGGGGCAGCGAGAGTAGAAACTTATGCAGGGACCAAAAATACTGGTGCGTGCACACCTTGATGTAAGAATTACAAGTAAAAAATAATAATTAAATTTCAGCTTGATGTTTTAAGCAGATGTAGCATCTTTAAAAGATACATAACATCTAATATTATATAACTGCTCCAGAACTGAAAAGAAACGTATTTAGCAAGGAGGAGGCTTGTCTTGATTCAGGCAAGATTGCTAAAGCTGTTAGTCTTCAATACATTTCTGCTCAAAGCGCAACCAACTCACTCATCATTCAGGGGAAAAAAGTGCCTCTTACCCGACCACAGCATACTTTTGCCCTTCAACAGTAAGGAAGTCAGCTGGCTTTCTTTCTTCAGCAGCTAGAGATTTTTAAACAGAAAAGTGAGGTGAGTTGAACCAAAAACAAGCGCAGAAAACTGTAATCTCAAAAAACAAACTATTCCCTTGCTGAGGTCGGAAAAGCAATCACTCTCCAGAGCACCAATCCTTTCTTTTATGCAAAGTCCACTTGGCTACCTACCATAATTACTGTAATTATTTATTCTATATTTATACACTGCAGTGATTGAGAGGCAAAGAGCAGCATGATGGGATTATCTGAGTACAAAGGTTAAAACAACGTCAGAAAAAAGTTGAGGGGGCACAGTAGAAAATCTCTAACAGATTTTCAGCGGCCACCACTATTTTAGCTCCAAACCTATTTCTTCAAGCCCAGCAATACAAGTCCTCACTGACACTGCTCCTATGATAAATTTGACATCGCCACGATCCTGTTTTATTGAGAGAAGCTAAAAATACTTCTTTCAAAAGCAGTGGTTTTCCAACCTTGGTGAGCCAGCCCTTGCACTCATTGGGTCCGAGGATGTCCTTTGCATCCATTATGTCCCCTATGTCATGCCTTACCCCAGTGAGGTTACGTAATCGTGCCTCTCTCTTGTCCTTTTTTGTCTTTGGCCATTTTTCTTCATCTCATGTGCTTGTTTTCTGTCTTAGATATTTATATGGGCCCCGCCTCACCATCTTTACTGTATTTTTCCTCACAAGACCCCTGAGAAATAGGGAAGGACTATTATTTTACAGATGGGAAACCAGAGGCACTAAGAGATAAGGTGACTCGCCCAAGGTCACACAACAAGTCTGGGGTGGAGTAGAAAACTGAACCCAGGTCTCCACTTATGCCAGTGGCTACCCAGTGCCTTACCCTGCACATTGCTGGCTGGAGGAGTGAGAACTATTTGACAGAGGGGATATGCTGAGAGCATACACGCTTAGCAGTTTCCTCTGACATGTCAGCGATATATCCTTGGGGGGGGGGTTCTGGCGTCCTGTAAGGGGCTGCAACCCTTAAGATGGGAATCCCTGTGTTAAAGTTAGGGTTTCTTCCTAGGCTCTCAATTCACAAATGGCTGAATGGCTTAAACTTTCCCAAAAAATCTTTTAGGCTGAGATGAAGCCTAGAACATTTCAGCCTTAAAGAAGTATTTGTTTCCCCCCCAGAACACAAGGAACTTGTGACTAAAGGAGTTAGAGCAGAATTTTTGCAACATTTAATTGTAGCACTTACACTACAAAAAGAAATGGAGAGAATATTAGAACACAAAATACACACCACCTGCTTTTTTTTCAGGTAGAATAATTTTGCCATCTGATACAGAATCAACAAGATCCTGAAACTCAGCAGGAACATCAGCTTGCTTCCAGCGCTCGTTATCTAGCAGCAAACTATTTATAAACATAAAAGAAAGGAGGTTAAGTAAATAAAATTTGTCGCCCTGAAGACTCTCTTGCCTCTACTGCAATGGAGTCAAAGCTGCATTGGGTGAAAAAGGATTCGAAGTCGGAAAAGACTCAATGGCCTGAAATATTATTAGCAATCAACATTTAGATAGGGGTGCTTTACAACAGTAAGTCAGACACCCCTGTTCTTGCCTGAAGAATACATAGACCGAGTAAATGAAACAGCACGCAAAACACAAGAAACTGAAGAAGTATCTGATGGGCAATACAGAGTGCTGTGGGATCACTGCAGCTGCAATGCTTTGCAGAAATGATGTGGTTTTGAATGAACGACAGGAAAGGTGCTTGCTGTACATTAACTTGAAAACAGTTCCATGAGTTCATGTCAGAGAAAACCTAAACACATACCAAAGAAAGCATGGAAGAAATGAGTGGGTGATGAAGAAAAATGGAGCAGTCAGGAGATCAGTTTGACCCCAATGACCAAACCACAATATGACTGGCTGGGACTTCTTGTCTACATAGGCCAGACCTACAAACGGAAGATGAAAGTAACTACCATCTTTTCCATTTAATGCAAATTAGGTATAGCCTGATAGCAGTCAGTTACCTTCTCCATTACTGGGGATTGGTAATGTCTAAGGGTTGACCCCTTTAACACACATCCTTGAGAAGGGTTGCCCTACACCATCATCAGAGACTGGTAACACCCGGAAGCAGCTGCCGTGGACATCAGTAACAGATGGCTCTCCTCAGAGCTCTAAAGAAGGGATGACTTTTTAAAGGGCTCATTTCCAGGTGTTACCAGACCCTGATGATTGTGCATGACAAGTGGGCCAAGCTGTAACACAAAGAAGTTGTTGCAGGAGGTCTTCAGTCCTTCTGGTAGCTAATACAGTCCTCAATTGGACCATGTTTGGGCAGTCCAGCTCAATGGGATCAAACTATGCATAAAGAGCAGATATATAGAGGGAACAGAGCAGTCTACAACAAACCATTATAATAGATTTCAAAAACAATTTTTCACTTATAAATAAAATTTGGGCTACTGTGTGCCAGGAAGTAAAAGATCTCCATTTGTCTCAGGCACGATTGTTAAAATTATTCCTTTAAAAACACGGAAGCAGGGTGTGTACCTGAGTTTTGTTTTTCTCTCCTCATGAAATCTATTCACAAATCTATTGGCTTGACTCTGAAGTGCTCCTCGCAATGACATACTTTTTCTGCCACAGATCTGTTCAGTGTCTAAGATAAATCCTTCCATTAATCGAGACAGGGCAACAAACTCGTTGGAATTCAGCTTCTCCAGGAACCCATCCTAAATGCAAGGGAAACTGGTATTAGGAGATGGAACACCCCAAAAGTCACAGGCATAGCTAAAGACAGAGAAAGGGCAGTGGGACAGCTGTTATTAATCATCTAAAAATGAACCGAATCTAAACCGCAGAGAAGACATCTCCATCAAGTCTGTGCCACACCAGTGTGTCACCACAACTTGCATCGTGACCTGTACCACTGGCTAGTGTCATCCAGGTGCTGCCTGCCTGTGTCCTGAATGGCACAACTTGGCATGCTGGGCCTCCACACAGGTGCACCCTTCCAGATGTTGTAAATGGTGAAGCTTCAAACCCTGGTAGTGGACTTAAGCCATATAGCACAGGCTCACTAAAGCCACATCTACATTAGGGAGTTTTACTGTGTTTAAACCATAAAAATTAATGAGACCCAGGTGTAACCTTGACTATCTGACATGACAAACTTGACTTTTCCTTGACTAAGCTCACTGTTGGTTATTTGGCCTAGCTGCCCCCCTGGATCATGATTTATTGGAAAGGACAATCCCTAGGCTAGGTCTTGAAGTGAACCAGCTGGGCCAGAATGCTGTTTCATCACTTCTGTGACAGCGCCATCCATTTCTACAGAATTTAAGTTTTTGACCTTTCTGGTTTGAAGCTAATCTCCCAAATGTGACCCAAGGCACAGGTGTCTTACCTGGTCTGCAGAGAAAGACACAAAAAACAGCTCTAAAGGAGCTGTGTCTCACCCTTGTTAGTCTGAAATGCGAATACTCATGCCTCACGAGAGCTATTTAAAATGTTAACATTGGTGTCTATGGCTCTGCCTAGACAAAGACTTTTTCCCTAAAATTTCCCGCCATTGCTAACACTGGTTCAATGTCTCTGGAGACAGGGAAGTCCTAAATGTAGGGGCTGCTGGCATTTTAAAACACTGTGTCACTTTACTCTGCTCGAAGTAGGTCTAGACAGGTTAAAATACTGCCAGGTGCTAGCAGCTTGTCTATGTTAATGCTCCCATCATTGCTATGATAGGTGAGAGCTGCACAGGTGGGAAATTATAGGGAAACAACCCTACTGTTAACAAAGCCAATTTCAGGGCAGCTCATTTCAGTGGAAAGTAGAAGTACGCATTATTTAGGCAGTACATTACAAATGGTGTGTTATGTTAATACCAGTGATCTCCTGGGCATTAGGTAACGTGAAGTTCCTTTGATGGCATGAGCAGTTTCTTGATTTCAATAAGCATGCAACTTCAAAAGTCTAAAGTCTACCAAAAAAAAAAAATACTGCTCAATATTAAAAAAAAATAGCAAATAGATTTTCGAAGTTTTTTTATTATGGATGCTGATTCTAGCAACAGCCGGATGAGCCAAGCTCCTTACCTTTGCTCTTGCCATGAGGAACTTGACAGAACGATCATGGCAGGTGTCAGAGGCACTGTAAAGTAGCTCTTGAATGTTATTTGCCAGTTTTTCCAGCTCCAGATCAGTCAGTTTCATATCTTCGCTGATCCTGAAAATGACAGAAATGTTTGTTTGCAAATGATTTCACAAATATTATGCTTTACATGCAGTTTCCAATCACTTGCTGAGGGAGGAAAGAACACTGCAGCAGCAAAGTGGTCTGATATCGCAAGTTATCTTTACTATATAACTTTGGACAGTTGGAGCTTTCTAACCCGCTGTCAATGTCGTATCAGTCTCCATAACTAGCGAATGCATGGTTCTGTTCTATATTTTTTTTTTAAATCCACTCAAATTAGGTATTTCAGGCAGACCACTCACAGAGCTTATTATTTTATTTTTTACTGCTGTTGGCTAAAAGTTACCCAGCCCATGTCATTATTTACACATCGCTTTGTGACAGATACGCACTCTGCTTTTTCCAAAGTGACAGGCCATGCCTGCAATAAATGTTCTGCAGCTTTTTCTCCTTCAGCTTGTAAGCTTTCTGAGGGGCTTTCCATGACTCCATCAGTGTCCTCTCTTGCCTTCGGCTCCTTGCTACTTAGGTGTGTGCCTTTCTGAAAACTGGTTTTGGCCTGGCCACCGTTTTGAGCCCACTGCATGGCACAGCTCTGCCAGTGCTTAGCAAATCGAGTCTGTAATTTGCTGGTCTGGTGTGGCTGCTACAAGGGTTGCAGGTGTTGACAGTGTGTGCGGAGAGAGAGAACCTGCAGGACGGGGAGACTGAAATGGGAGGGTGCCGTGAAGGAGGTGAGGTGGGAGCAGCAAGAGGGTGGACACTCTCACGTAGTTATATGTGCCCCTATTACAAATGCTAAAAGTAGGCTGTGTGAACCCAAAAGAGAGGTGCCAAACAAGCATATAGGGATACAGTAGCACATTTTATAATAAAAAGCTGTTCAATCAGCTGTAGAAGGTTCTTTGCCACTGAAGTCCTCCACCTCCAGCAAGGCCACCATATCCATTGATCATCTGAGCAAACAGCTCTAGACTGGTGCCCAGTTCCTTCCCCTCTTGCTTGTATCCGGATTTAATTCTCCCGGCTGTTGTCCTCATCATGGTGCCTCTCTCTTCCGGGAGCTCCAGTCATGTCCACCACGAGGTTAAGTTGGGTGGCAAGGTCCTTGCTGAAGACCCTGTCCAGTTGCTTGCTCCCTGATACATCAGGGAGTCATCACTGGACCTTAGTCCTTGTTTGTTTTGTGGGTTTTTTAGGATAGTTGTCTCAAATACTTTCCCTCTGGCCATCCCTATGCTTCGGAGTGCTCTACACCAAGCATGGATGGCTGCTCAAACACACATGTATAGATCTTGGAGTTCCTGCTGTATTTCTGTAGCTGGAACTGAACAAGCTCCTCATCCTACTGAGAGATGAAGTTGTGGATGTCTTCTAGCTATCAGGCAGCTGCATGCTGTGGCATTTAAAATGGACTGCTTGATAAAGATCTGCATCTAGAGCTGCTTGCTATGAAAATGGCTTGCAGCTGAGTTCTGCACACTGTGCAGAGCTATAAAGTAGGTAGCTTCCAACTGAGTAAAGCCTCGAACAATGGAACACAGAAGGTGACCAGAAAGGCTATTTCTGCAGTGGCTGGCGAACTGTGGGACAGCAGTGGGAGGACTATTTGCATGGATTGTGTTATCACAGTAGTGGAGGTGCATCCACTCAGCCATTCAATGAACTGCACTGATTCAGACTTACCCCTATAACTTATCGAGGCAACTTTAATCAACAGACAGCCAGCAAACAATCAACTGTAGCAAATGTGTATGGACACCTGGGAACTTCCAAACAGTTGAGAGATACTATGATCAACTAGTGTCTCTAATGCAGACAAGGCCAGAGGAGGTTATGCACCCCATTCCTCCACAGGTGCAGAGACTCCCCGGGCAGGAAAAGCAGTGGGTTTCTGCTGCACAAGGGTTGGCGTGCAAGGTCCCCATGCAGCTGCACACGTCGGGCAACAGGTGGCCCTGGGAGGAGCCAAAGGAAGTGCAGTCTGTGGTTCCTGCCGTCCTCCCATGGCATCCTGACTAAGAGCCTCTGGAAGCCAGTTCATCCAATAACTAGATAAGCAAACTGAACCAGAGTGAATTTTACGTTGTAACGTCATGTCACCAAAAACTGCCAATGTCTGAATGGTACATTATAACATTAACATTGGTAGGACAGGAGTCAACACCGGATAAATACTCTAGCAGTGATGTTTACTTACATAATCTCTACTCCCCCTGGTATAACAGAAGACGGCATCTGTTCTTTGCTGGATGAAGAGTCAGTAGTGCATTCTGGCTCAGACACTGAATCACTGCTGCAGGGCTCACTGTTTGGAGAAGTATTTCTTTGAGAGGTAGTGTCAACTGCTACAGATGGGAGGTCCCCCTCACTGAATGCATCACTTATAAACATGCCTTCGTGAGTCAGATAAGCTACTTCTGTATCCACAGTATTGTCTTTTGCAGGGTTCTTCTGTACTGAAGTTTCCTCCAGTTCCCTGGTCCTTTGGTTCTTGTCTAGAACCAAGAGAACCATGCTACGAATAATATTTAAGGTTGCCTAGAATCAAATATAAAGTTTATTAACAAAAAACTTAACATCATTTTACTTTGACAAACAGACGTTTTCTTTTGATAAGAAACAAGAACATTTAAATATTGTTTTTATTTATTTTTTTTAATGTTGTGTAATCATTAGTTCAAATCACAGGAGCCAATCTCCAACAGCAGCCAGCACCAGATGCTTCTGAGAAAGGTGCAAGAAACCCCACATGTGGATTAATCTGTCCCCCAGGAAGATCTCATCCTAATCCTAATAATTAGAGCCTGACATAAATCATGAAACAAGAAGTTTTATCTACTTTCCAACCCACTCTCTGTTAACCATATAGATCCAACCTCTCTTGAAATTAAAGTTTAGGACTCTGTAGTCAAGATCAACATCTTACATTTCAACTAGAAAATAACTCTAGCTCAATTCTGCATCAGTGTCTGAAAGGAGGATGTGAAGCCCTTGAGAAATGAACATACTTACCTTAATTCTTTTGAGAAAGATAGTAAATGTAGAAAAAATATTCTTCAGTAGATCAAACCACTGAGGAAAATTCATCATCCTCATTTGATCTGCAAGCCTACAAAAAGAACAGCATTTTGGAGACGACAATTATTTACCTTTGAAGTGATCTACTGACAAGGCTGACTATTGGCATTTAAAGAGAAAGCGGACGGTCAAAACCATTGTAAATTTACAAAAAAGCAGACCGCATGGTAATAGCTGTCTAGTCAAGAAAACAGACAATACTATAAGCAGCATAGTCTTGATTAAGAAATAAATGGGAGGGCTAAAAACATATCACGCCAGAAAAGTGAATGCCTCAGTTAACATTCACAGCTTTTTAAAGCAACAATGTCCTTGTTCTGTAACACCAGAAGGTGCTGCTTAGCCTCCATTACAGTCAGGGTGCATGTTAATGACCATCGTCATCAAGCACAGAGCAAAAATAACCAAGATTGACTATGAAGACACATTATTGCTGGCAAAGCAAAAATACTAGGGTTATGCTCCTTTTTTGCTGCACCGCAAGACAGATTTCTGGCAAAAGGCAGGAAAATGCATTGCCAAAACCAAAGTAAAATCTCATAATATACAATTTGTCTCCGAACAGAATTAGTCACTATTTCTATGAAATGCAGCTTTTCAACCTTTACTGAATCCTCTGTGTGTCTGAACGCTAGCAGCAAAGGGGAGGTTACTTGCTTTCAAGATCTGATTTTAAAAAATAAATTGGCCCCAATTCTCAAATTGACAGCAATAATGGCTTCTGGTTTGGCCTTATCTGTGGGTCTAATTGTGCTCTTCTGGAGTAGGCTGTGAATCTAATCGTGCTCTTCTGGGGTAGGCTGTCTTAGGCACATACATGCGGCTCAGAGCCAAGAGAGCTTACGTTGTTCAGTGTCCTTCCATTGGAGTAGTAAGATGTGCCTCTAATCTCTTTCATGCAGGAGGTACTGACCTACAGACACATTTTATTACAGCACTAGAATATTATCAGAGGGAACGCCTGCCTTTCCCCTTACATAGTCAGGAAACAAATGCCTAAATATTTTAGCCTGTGCTTTTCCTAACCCTGTATATAATATGCAATGGAATTAACATGTTTTTAAAAACAAATTTCAAAAGTAAGGTTAAAAATACAGAAGTATAATTGTTAAGGTCTGCAAGAAGAAGGGAAATACTTAGGGCTCCTGAAGAGGACCGTTGGGGAGAAACAGAAGAACAAGATGATACTTAATTATTCACCACTTTAAAAACAAATTAAAAAACAGTTGATCCTCTGTGCTAAAGCACACATTCCCCACCCAACCTGCCACAACAGACCCATAGCATATACTTACTTAATGACAACTTCTGTATCTATTTCTTCTATCTGCGATACCGTGCTAACCACACACTGTGAAGTTTAAGAAAAAAAGTGTCTTAGCGTCTTTCCAACCCTTCTGAGTTCCATAATTTAAAAGAACCTCAAGTTAAACAAGAAAAAAGAAAAGAAAGACAGGCATTTGGGTCATTTAACATTCTTACAGCTTTTTTCTTTTAATTGCAAAACATGGGACCCACGATTTTTGAAAGGGACTAGTGATTTTGGATGCCCAACTTGACACACCTGAAAGAGGCCTGATTTTCTCTGAGCACTTTCTGAAAATCTCCTTTAAAAGTGCCCAAAAATTGAGGCCCCCAAAATGCCCAATCATTTGAATATTTTGTCTGGGATGAAGATTTTATATTTATTTAAACAGAGGATTCACAAAAACTAACAATGTGAAGAACAGTACTATGATGGCATTACTGTAAGAAGTGGGCTATGGGTACAAAACAGATTCCCCAAGGGACTGTCTGTATTGATCTCAGCCCAGAAAATTTCCCCACATCCTTATTTCCTATTACAGTATATCCTCATCCTTGAGGCCCATTATCTCCACAAAATATCCTCCAGCTGAAGAGCAGATGGAAAGAAAATGGCCATTCAGTCAAATTTCTAGCTCTCCCAAACCAATATTTATTCCAAACTTTTCCATTGTTTTAGAGAGAGTTTATTGAGGCATCTTTGTTATTACGGGTTTGTTAAACCTAGAAACAAAGCAACTCCACTTAGACTAAATTAGAGACTTTCTCCGATGTGATCAAGAATCGCTTAGATGCACAAAATGATTCAACAGCATATGAACTCGTCTGGTCTGTAAGTAGATTTCTATAAACCACAGTGGTGCCAGATGGTGTCCTGTTGTTTAAATATTGGAGACATTAATAACTGGTGTTCTACACAGACGCTTCTTAAAGATACATTTCTTCATGAGCTATGCTGAATGCTAAGGAACTACACCTCTGTTCCTCTGTTTGCATGGTCACAAAGTACTACAAGTGCGGGTGCAAGCGGGCAGCCCTACAAAGGAGTGTGGATGGACACACACGCAAGACTTGGGTGGAGAACAGTATTCCTTCTTTGCAGAAAAACAGTTTACTTCTGGGGGAATTTTGTGTGCACAGAATTCATGGCCCCCGCATATTTCTTTGCTTCCCTGCAGAAAAATTACTTCTGACAGGGAAGAAAAGGGAAACCGCAAGAATGGTCTTTCACCCACTCCCCAGCAGTGCAGGCAAGTCAGAATGGGTACCCAGAGCAGCCGGTAGAGATGTAAACCACCACTGGGGTGGTGGCGGCTGGGTAGCTGTGCACATGAGAGAGAGACACTGTCCCTCTCACTTGCTGTTGTGGCATGCTCGGCATGGAAGGGCGGGGCTTTGGGGTGTTTCTGAAGAGGTAGGCATGGGGCACATTCTGTTCCCTCAGGCAGAGGAGAATGTAACAGACGGCCTACAGAGTGAATTGTTCCCATTGTTCTTATTGAATTCCCCCAGGAGTATACAACAGGTCTAAAAAATTTTACATTAACATTTTACACTCCTTTTACGTTGCCAGAGTGGTGTAAAGGACAGTCTGGCCTTATAAATGCTTATGGTACTTTAGTGATTAGAACTGGTCTAAATTTTTGGACTGAAAAAATTTCCTATCAAAATGTGCTCCAGGAACTGTGTGCTACTGACCTTTTTAGAGATGGTCAGTAGCCAGTATAAACTGTGAATTTGAGCCCCCAGCCCTCACTTGCTCTTCAGTTGCCTATAATGTAACACTAAGCATATAGATGCATATATCTGTTGACTAATAACTAGAAGTAAATGGTCAATACTAGCTACATTACTATTAGAAAGAGGGGGTTTGGTGATTTCCTCCAGTGCTCCGCACTCCCATTCTCCATCCATTGTATTGTAGTTTAAATAAATTACAAACAAAATTGAAACCAGCTGTATTATATTACGTTATTTTGACAAAAATATGCAGAATTTTGCATATTTTTAAAATACTGTGCGCAGAATTTTTAATTTTTTGACACAGAATTCCCCCAGGAGTAACCATTATCTGCAAGGGTCTACAAGAAATATGCAACATGTAAACATGATCCAAATACCACAGAGAAGGAAACTGGGAGTTGGAAAATAATGGTTTAAAGGATATTTCCAGATTACCTACTCCCCATGCATGGGTATGGCAACACCCATTTTTTTATGTTCTCTGTGTATATATATATCTTCCTACTGTATTTTCCACTGCATGCATCTGACAAAGTGGGTTTTAGCCCACGAAAGCTTATGCCCAAATAAATTTGTTAGTCTCTAAGGTGCCACAAGTACTCCTCGTTTTGTTTTTTTTACTCCCCATGTGTGTAACAAGATGGCACACTATCTGGCAGAAATTTATATCTGAAATTGATTATATTTTGTTTGTTACCAAGGGGGACCTGACAACTGAGAAAGGCAAGGGAAAGGCATCTGGGGACTGCAGTCCACGCTGGGCAGGGGAATTGCTTTGTTTTGGTGTTCCACATGAATTTTTTGTGCCCTGAGGCAAAGGCTGAAACAGTCTCGCTTATGATATTGGTTTCTTCTCCTGGGCTGGTGAGAAGCCCAGCGCCTTAACTGAAGGGATAGCACAGTACCCTGACTTTACTGTCTGTCCCGTAACAGACAAGAGACCACGACAATCCAGGCAAGGAATATTTACGTATTAAACATCACGGAATTCCGACAGATGGACATCATCTAGCCCTCCTCCCTACAAATGCAGGATTGTTCCTAAGATTTTCAAGTGACCGGGGAAGTGTGTGTGTGTGTTAATAAGCTTTATTTTATGGTTCTCTTCCTATTTCTGTAAAATTGCCAATAGATACTGGCCTTGTTGAAACTAAATGGAATTGTGTAGCCATCTTATCTGGGGAAGTTACAGGCTAACGGAAAAAGAAAAAAACAAACTAACTCACAGCAGGCAGAGAAAGGTGAAGGTAAGTGTCTGTGTACCAAGGCACAGAGAAAGATGTGTTCTTCCTCTACACTGATGCCACACAATGGCTGGGGAAGGCCATTGGGAGATCAGATCTACAGATATGAGATCACTAATACAACAGGATTAATTATTATCTTTTTAAAGTACAACTTTTCACAATAAGAGAAAATCTGATGTTATGAAATTATATTAAATACATTCTTATAACAACTGAAACAAAAATATTTCTAAAAGATGGGCAAGTCTTTGACATAAGCTAGAAGTGATTTGCTTACCTGTTTAATTATGCTCTTTGCTGTAATAATCATTTCATCACCATATATTTCAAAAAAATTTAGCTTTCTTTGTTTTAAAAGTCCAAATACTAGTGATACAAGTCTTTCCTATTAAAAACACCAAAGGGGCAGGGAGAAGAAAAAGATACTTAAAACATACAATAGTAAAAACTTATTCATGTATCAAAATGCAGTGTGTGTGGAATGGCCTGATGGCCTACTGCTAGTGCTCAAGTCCAAACATCCTACGTTTAAACCACACCTTTCCACGCATGAGACTGAGTGGGATTACTTTTAGGCTATGTCTACACTTCAACCACTGCAGTCGTGCCACTGTAGCACTTCAGCGTAGACACTCACGACAGCAAGAGTTGTCTCCCATCCCTGTAGTTAATCCACCTCTCAGAGAGGCAGTAGCTAAATCAACTGACGAATTCTTCTGTCAACCTAGCACTGTCTACACCTGGATTTAGGTCGGCTTAACTATGTCGCTCAAGGGTGTGGATTTTTCACATCTCTGAGCAACACTGCTGGGTCTCACAGACTCATAGACTTTAAAGTCAGAAGGTACCATCATGATCATCTAGTCTGACCTCCTGCACATTGCAGGTCACAGAACCTCACCCACCCACTCCTTTAATAGACCCTAACCTCTGGCTGAGTTACTGAAGTCCTCCAGCCTTGGTTTAAAGACTTCAAATTACAGAGAACCATCATTTACACTAGTTTAAACCTGCAAGTGACCCGTGACCCATGCTGCAAAGAACAGCAAAAAACAACAACAAAAAATCAGGGTCTCTGCTAATCTGACCCAGGGGAAAATTCCTTCCAACCTAACTTTTCAGTGAAGACCTGGCTGTAGTCAGTTAACAGTGGCCAGAAGGATACTGATCATGATAGCTTAACCTCAAAGGTCTTAAAGTAAATTAAGAATACACAGCGAAAAAATATTTAACAGCTCTGTGGACCAAACCTGCAGCAAGCAATATGCTTGGAACAATTATCCATATGCAAGATAAAATCATAAGGAAGATAGAATGAGAATAATATAATAATCATCTATCTATTTGCTTACTGTATTTTCACTAACTACAAGGTATGAGACCACATGCTTTTCTGTACTATTTCAAGAGTTACACATTCAGTTGTATCATGGGTCAGAACTAATAACTGGCAACATTTTAAAAAAGATCAATAAATTAATTTATTTTTAAAGAAAAAAAAGTGATTGGAATAAAATTCTGTGGATTCAGGTACAAGAAACAGGAAAATGTTATTATTCAAAACAAAAAAAGGATAAGGAAAAATTTGAACAAAAAGAAAAATGGTATAAAATTATAATGTTGCTATAGTGGCAATGAGAGGATGAATGTTAGTACTTATAAAGTACTCTGAAGATGAAAAATGTTATATTAGTCAGGTGGCTTCTACTTTCTATAAGAAACGTACCTCTTCTAGAATCTGACAGTCCTCTTCAAATGGTCTATTTAAATCACTACGAGCATAAGTGGAAAACTCTGCAATCATCATTTTATCTATGAGTTTTTCTAACTCACAAAGCTGTGATCCAAGATGCCTGTTTAAGAAAAACAGTGATTGAGCTATAAGTTAAATAATCAGAAAAACCTGCAAATTAATTTTTAGTTCAAGACCAAAGAAAACAGCCACGCAGTGAATAATTTCTATGCAATCAATTCAGGCTTAATATGAGGTTCAACACTTTCATGTCTTAGACTAGCCGAAATGGTGCATTTGAGTGTGTATTTTCTCCTTGAAGCAAAAATATAATGGAGGTTAAGAATTTGCATCAAAGTAGATAAGAGCCCCTTGTGGGCTTTATCCTAGGAAGTGCTGTCCACCTCAATCTCCCACTGAAACCAACAGAAGTTGAGGATACTTAGTACCGGTACTTAGTAGTATCAAGGTCTTGGTCTTTAAGGAAGAAAGATTGTTTCATTGTTATTCCAGTGCCTCAACCATTCAGTCTTGAAGTGCATTAATTTCAAACATTTAAGTAGATCATACAAACATGGAAGAGTTAATTCGTACGAGTGAGCGATAGAGATAGCTTTCAGAGACAGAGTGGCTTTCAGAGAGTACAAGGGTTTTCAAGCTGCCACCATTATAGTGCTTCTATAAACAGCGTCAGAGTTTAAGACCAGAAGGGACCACCAGATCATCTGACCTGACTTTCTGTATATCACAGGCCACCAACACTACCCAGCAGTTGCCCAACAACCAGAATTAGATCAGCCCTCAGGAGACTAAACTATTATGTGCCACAGGCAGAGAACAGGAGGGACCAAGGTGCACCAATGCCCAAGGCCCACACAATGGCAGGGAATTGATTATTTGAGGTATACCTAACTGATCCTGGCAAAGTGATCTGCACCTTGTGCTGCAAAGCCAGGCAAAAACCATCACTGCCAATCTGAACTGGGAGAAAATTCCTTCCTGACTCCATATATAGCAATCAGTTAGACCAGGGGTGGGCAAACTATGGCCCACAGGCCGGATCCAGCCCGTCAGGGCTTTGGATCTGGCCTGCGGGATTGCCACCCCTGTGGCCCCCACACAGCTCCCAGAAGTGGCTGGCACCATGTCCCTGCGACCCCTGTTGGGTGGGGGGGCAAAGGGCTCTGCACGCTGCCCTCGCCTGCAGGCACAGCTCCCCACAGCTCCCATTGGCCAGGAACGGGGAACCGCAGCCAATGGGAGCTTCAGGAAAGGTACCTGCAGGCGAGGGCAGTGCGTGGAGCCCTCTGCCCCCGCCCCCAAGGACACGGTGCCGGCCGCTTCCAGGAGCGGCACAGGGGCCAGGAAGGCAGGGAGCCTGCCTGAGCCCCGCTGCGCACTGCTCCCACCCCAGAGCCGCTCAAGGTAAGCTGTGCTGGGCTGGAGTCTGCACCCCAAACCCCTCCTGCACCCCGCACCCCCAACCCCATGCCCTGAGCCCCCCACCGTATCTCACACCCCTCTTCCACCCCAACCCCTTGCCCTGAGCCCCTTCCTGCACACCGCACCCCCTCCCACACCCCGACCCCCTGCCCTAGCCCTATATTCATGGCCCTGCATGCAATTTCCCCACCCAGATGTGACCATTGGGCCAAAAAGTTTGCCCACCCCAAGTTAGACCCCAAGCACATGAGCAAGTACCAACCAGCCAAGCACCTGAGAGAGAATGCTCTGTTCCACCTAAGAGAACAGGCCCACCTCATCCAGTGTCCCATCTCCAGCTATGGCCATCTCTGATGTTTCATAAGAAGCAAACAACCCCTCCCTCCTGACCCCTGCAGGTGACCAGCTGAAGCCTTGAAGCATGAGATTTAAAATAATCAGATATGAACCAGAAGAGACCCCCAGGGCTCCAGAGCCCTGTGCCCCACCATCACAGGCAACCCCACCATACAATCCCACTCAAACTTGTCCACCTCTCTTAAAACTAATTGTTTGCCCTCTAATGGCTCTGAATGGGAGGGTGTTCCAAAAATCTCACCCCTCTGATGGGAGGAAACCTTCTTCTAATTTCCATCCTGAATTTGTTCATGGCCAATTTATACCAATTTGTTCTTATGCCAACATGGTCCGTTAGTTTAAATAGCTCTTCACCCTCTTGGTGTTTATCCCCGATGTATTTAAAGAAAACAATTACAGCCCCTCTGAGCCTAGGTTTTGAGTGGCTAAACACACTAAGCTCTTTCAGTCTCCTCTCATAAGACAGACATTCCATTCCCTTATTCATCCTAGTAGCTCCTCTCTGAACCTGTTCCAGTTTGAATTCATCTTTCTTGAACATGGGTGACCAGAACTGTAGGCAGTATTCCAAAGGAGGTCCCAGCAGTGCCTTGTAGAATGGCATTAATACTTCTCTATCTCTACTGGAAATGCCTCACCTGATGCGTCCTAGAATCGATCACATTTGCCTTTTTTCATAGCCACATCACACTGATGGCTCATAGTCATAGACACCAGCACATTCAGGTACCTCTTCTCCTCTGAGCCCCGTTTATAGCAGAAATGCTTATTATCAGACCCCAACTGCATGACCTTGCACTCTGTATTATTACACTTAATTCCACTTCTGTCCAGTCTTCAAGGTCATGCAGTTCTTCCTGTATGATATTCAGATCCTCTTCTGTATGGACGATGCCTCCCAACTTTGCATCATCAGCAAATTTCATTCGTATATTCCTACTTTTTGTGCCAAGTTCATTAATCAGATGATTGAAAAAGATTGGTCCCAAGACTGACCCTTGAATAACTCCACTAGTAACCTCCATCCAGTCCGACAGTTCACCTTTCAGCACAACCCGTTGCTATCTCCCCTTTAGCCAGTTCCTTACCCACCTATGATGTTTTGGGGTTCACCCAGATCACTAAGGATTTCTGTCACCACCTGCCCTGTAACACTGGGGGCCTTTGTGCTGTGCAGCTATGGTTCAGATCCCTGCAACCAGTAGCCAACCCACAAGAATAAGGTGTCACTCCAGCTATCACCAGCAGGAGAGTGAATTTGTGTGGGGGGTGGAGGGTGAGAAAACCTGGATTTGTGCTGGAAATGGCCCACCTGATGATCACTTTAGATAAGCTATTACCAGCTGGACAATGGGGCGGGAGGAGGTATTTTTTCATATTCTCTGTGTATATATAAAGTCTGCTGCAGTTTCCACGGCATGCATCTGATGAAGTGAGCTGTAGCTCACGAAAGCTCACGCTCAAATAAATTGGTTAGTCTCTAAGGTGCCACAAGTACTCCTTTTCTTTTTGCGAATACAGACTAACACGGCTGTTACTCTGACTCCAGCTCTCATAAGCCCAGTTACTCTCTAAAGCTTGACACCAACAGCTCTCAAGTCCGAAGTCTCCCCAAATATGTTTTGCCCAAGTTCTAAACTGCCAGACCCTCAGAATTTTCCCATATGTTTTGTCACCCCCAGAAGTCTTGAAACCAGCCCCCACAGATACCAGCACACTTTGACATACATATTCCACATGTTGCTCAAGGAGTGTGAATTATTCACACCCCTGAGTGACGTAAATTATTCTAAACTAATTTATAGAATAGATATAGCCTCAGTCCATGGTGAGTCATGGTTATTCAGAGCAGGGAAATTCCCTCTTGACTTAATGCTCGGGAACCAGGATGTTCTTTTCAATTTTGAGTCATTTCAATATCTTTTCATTAATTTTAATGGTCTACATTGTCCTTTCTTGGCCTGGCCAATGAATAGTTACTTGAAGTTGGTTTTGTGTAAACAATTGGCTTGAGAGGTGTCCCTCCCTGCCCGACTGCTCGCTGCCCTGTTCTGAGGTGGAGCTGACATTTATGAGCACAGTGTTTTATATATGCACAATTACATAAAATCATATCTCTAATGACCATCTAATTCAGAACACTGCAAGCTTTCATAATGGTCTTCATCTGATATATTTTTAAGTACAATAACACACTATGCAATCAATTGGTTTAACTGCTTATTTGTGGGGTTAAACCTTCTGTTCTCACCTTGGGATGCCTGGACCCTGATTGTCCTTCCATCCTACAATTCTTGTACTACACCCCATCTTCTCTAATATAACTAAAATTTCCATGTGGTACCATGTCAAATGCTTTACTGAAATTCAGATATATCAGATCTATTGTATTTCCCTTATCTAAAAAATAAACAAAACTAGGGCTGTCAAGTGATTAAAAAAAATTAATCGCGATTAATCGCACTGTTAAACAATAATAGAATACCATTTATTTAAATAGTTTTGGATGTTTTCTACATTTTCAAATACATTGATTTCGATTACAACACAGAATACAAAGTGTACAGTGCTCACTTTATGTTTATTTTATTAGAAATATACAGGGCAGGGGGTGGGACTGGGGATACTGCTCCTTTCCCCACAGAATGCTGACAGCTCCTCCAGCAGCCCTGCCCCCTGAGCTGCTGGAGGACAGGGCTGGGGGGCGGGGGGGCCAGGAGGCAGTACAGTTGAACTGCAGGGCTCTTGCAGGAGCCGCAGCGGGGAAAGGAGCAGAACATGGGGCCATCAAGCGGCCCCACGCCGGCAGCTCCTCTGACGGGGCTGCTGTACAGATGGAGGAGACCCTGCATGGAAGGGCTGGGGTAGTAGAACTGCACCAGGGGAGCTGCGGGCGTGGTGCCGCCCGGTGGCCCCATGTTCTGCTTCTTTCACCTCTGCCGTTCGAAATCTCTGGTGCAGCTGGAGGAGGACAGAGACCACACCTCCCCAGGTAAGGGAGGTGGATCATGAGGAGGGGACGGAGAGAGCGTGGGGACCCCAGGCTGGGGAGGAGTCACATGGAGGATCACGTGCCCCCCCACACCCTGTACTGGTAAGAAATGGATTCCACTTGCACACCTGGGCATAACCAACCCACGTACCCCAGTAACAGAAATGCCAGGTAAAGGGAAAGTTTCCAGCATTTTTAGCCACTTGCACATCACCTTCACTGCTATTTCTGACACACTCTGGACCTTAACAGTGAAATCACTTCCATCTTCAACAGACATTCAAGAATAATAAAAAAAAACCCTGAACTATGACCTCACCAATATTAAGGGATAATTACATCACATGTGGACTGTGTAACCATTAGACATTGAAATTACAACTATTCTAAATCTAGATGTCTTTTTCCAGACATTTCTAAGTACTCTCTGTATAAACAGCAAATTATTTATACACATGTAGAGAAACTTAGTAAAGAGGAGTAAAGACAAAATACTATCTAAAATTCCCCTCCCTCAAAAAACAAAGACAGTGGTAAGGCTCAGAGTACATATCAGTAATTTTGGGTAAAAAAAACACTACATTATAAAAGCAAGCTTTATAAACCCAGGAAATTCAGAGTTAAGGTTACACTTAAAAGTCATTTACACTTTTCAAAGTATGGGAATGCATATTTAAGGCATCCACACAAATTCAATTTTGCCCTATTGTAATGTCATACAATAACCATACAACTATGATTACACTTATAAATGCTCATGGTCCCAAATTAGATTAAACTAGTTTTTCAACACATCACATTATATGCTTGTGGCGTCCCTTTCCTGCCACTCTTCTAACATGGCAGAGTTAAGGAGCTTTTATTTTGTATTATAACCAGAAGCCAGTTTACATGACTGCGGTCTGGATGTCACATTATAAAAGCAGAGTCATTTTGTTATGTATGTTTGCTTTGGGTACTGTTAATTGTTTTACAACAAATTATTCTGCAATGCTGCTAAATTTAAATTGATGCTCTCCAATACAAGAGGCAAACTCCATGAGCTGTAAGCAACAATATACCAGAGTATGCACAAGTTTATTTTAAACCACCACTGTCTGCTTACAAGTTAGCCTTCGTTTAAACTCAGAGGTAAACCTGCTTTGCTGATTTTGTTTCACTTGACTGTTGCAGCTTATTACTGAAGACAAAATTGGAACATCCATTCAATATTTCTGTGAATAAGCTAAAGTCTTTGTGTGATGAGGGGATTTTTAAAATTAGCTTCTATCACAGCTTTCTTGAATATTCTGGTCTTTTGGCAACATGTTTTTCCTTAGTACACAGTGAAACGTTTGCATGCCAATCAGAGACTATGCATAAGATTATGTGCTGTGCCTCTAAGAGGTACAGCACAGAACTCACAACTGAGGTGTATAAGTGAGGGGGAGGGCGGCTATTGTGGCTTTAAAAGCCACCTTTGAATCTTCCTGATCTTAGGCTGCTCTTGGGGTTAGACAGGTCGCCAGTGTAGCTTAGACAGCACCAGAGGTCAAATTATGGGCCTATGGGCCACAGTCAGTGCCTAATTTCTGCTAAGGCTTGCCAGGGCTGAGCCCTGGAACCTGTAGGCTTGGCACATCAGTTATGAAAGTAAGAAAATTGCTTGAGCCCCAGCACTTAATTGCTTGAGCCCCAGCACCTCTTTCATTCCAAATTAACCGCTGGCTGCAGCATTATCTCCTACTCCCAGCACTTACCCTCCACCAGGCCTTCCGAGGAGGTCCTCGAAAGGAAGCCTGACAGCTAGAACCCTGCACGGATACAAAATTTATATCAGCAGATGTCCGCGGATATTAAGTGGATATCCGCAGAGTTGCAGGGCTCTACCAGGAATCACAGCAGCAAAAGCAGCAGTATGTCATGCCACCGCACGCAGGAGACAGTGCCCAGCCCAGGCAGCTCCTCCGGAATGGCTGTGCCACCCCCAGCGGTGTGGGGGAATTCAACTAACACATTTTAAAAAACCACTTTCCCTTCTAGTAGTTTGGCAGCCCTGCTCTCTTTATTTTGTCACATTCTTCTCTTTTATGTACATTTTATGAGTTTTTCTGCATCAGTTGGAAGGGAATTATGGAGCTAGCCATTTTTGTTGCTAGTAAAAAATCTTAAAAATTCTGAGTAGAGGAGCAAATCAGAGCTGAGGGATTACAGTAGCCCGAGTAGAAAGTTTTGCATATTCAGAGTACAGTTACTGAGTAATAACTATGGTTACACTATTTAGTCACCGGTATTTTTAGTAAAAGTCAAGGGCAATAACCAAAAAGTTATGGTCAGTGACTTTGACTAAAAATCCCCTAACTAAATCTTAGGTGCTGAGGCAGGGGAGGTGCTCCGGTGGTCGCTGCTGCTCCTGGGCATGGGGGGGCGGCCCAGGGTCCCACCGCTGCTCCTCCTGGTCAGGGGGCGGCCCATGGCCCCGCCGCCACTGCTGCTCCTCTAGGCGGGGGCGGCCTGGGACCCCGCCGCTGCTGCTCCTGGCCTACTGCTCTGGGGCAGCGCCTGGGACCAGTTGCCTGGGGCAGCCAGAGCAGCGGCCGGCGCGGCTGGCCCCAGGGCCGCCCCAGCTTGGGGTCAGCCACACCAGCCGTGGAAGTCCTGGAGGTCCCGGAAAATCATGGAATACGTGACTTCCATGGAAGACTTTCAGCCTTAGTAATAACATATAGTTACTATGCAAATCAGACATCCACAAACCCCAAAATACAGGAACTGCATAACTAGGAAAAACTATAAAAGTACGGATCGCAATATATAGACTCCCAGCACTCTGGCTGACCCTATTCAATTTCAGTACAAATTTAGTGTAGATTATTTCTGGTTATAGTCCACCAAAATTGTAACTTTGTACATTATACAGTTTTATTAGATGAACTAATTTATCATATATATCATAGGAAACATTCTTTAGCGGCATGTCATATTCTGAAAGGCATCCTGTTATATTGACATTTCTTATGCAGGTCAGGATAGAGATTATGTCTCTGCATGTCATACAGCACCTCGTATAATGCAGCTTCTGTTCTGATTGGGGCCCCTATATGTAATAAAAAGCATATAGATATTCAAGTACCTTAAAAAAATCCTTCTCCCCAATACACACTCACCTATCATTTATGGACTCCACTGATCGGTTACACTACAGAGTAATTATATAGTATTTTTCTAAATGATGTTTCCCAAGAAGGAACAGGAATAAGAGCAGATTCAGTTTGAGCATGTAAAATTTAGTCCCAGGCAGACTGCGAAGAGCTACAAAAGAATCTCTCAAAACTGAGTGACAGGGCAACAAAATGGCAGATGAAATTCAATGTCGATAAATGCAAAGTAATGCACATTGGAAAACATAATTCCAACTATACATATAAAATGATGGGGTCTAAATTAGCTGTTACCACCCAAGAAAAGATCTTGGAGTCAGGAGGGCCAAATCACACCTGGAGCTGCAGCTAGCAAGAGATGTTAAGAGTAACAAGAAGGGTTTCTTCAGGTATGTTGGCAACAAGAAGAAAGCCAAGGAAAGTGTGGGCCCCTTAATGAATGAGGGAGGCAACCTAGTGACAGAGGATGTGGAAAAAGCTAATGTACTCAATTCTTTTTTTGCCTCTGTCTTCACTAATAAGGTCAGCTCCCAGACTGCTGCGCTGGGAATCACAGCATGGGGAGTAGGTGGCTAGCCCTCTGTGGAGAAAGAGATGGTTAGGGACTATTTAGAAAAGCTGGACGTGCACAAGTCCATGGGGCCGGAAGCGTTGCATCCGAGAGCGCTAAAGGAATTGGCTGATGTGATTGCAGAGCCATTGGCCATTATCTTTGAAAACTCGTGGCGAACGGGGGAAGTCCCGGATGACTGGAAAAAGGCTACTGTAGTGTCCATCTTTATAAAAGGGAAGAAGGAGGATCCTGGGAACTACAGGCCAGTCAGCCTCACCTCAGTCCCCGGAAAAATCATGGAGCAGGTCCTCAAGGAATCAATCCTGAAGCACTTACACAAGAGGAAAGTGATCAGGAACAGTCAGCATGGATTCACCAAGGGAAGGTCATGCCTGACTAATCTAATCGCCTTCTATGATGAGATTACTGGTTCTGTGGATGAAGGAAAAGCAGTGGATGTATTGTTTCTTGACTTTAGCAAAGCTTTTGACACCGTCTCCCACAGTATTCTTGTCAGCAAGTTAAAGAAATATGGGCTAGATGAATGCACTATAAGGTGGGTAGAAAGCTGGCTAGATTGTCGGGCTCAACGGGTAGTGATCAATGGCTCCATGTCTAGTTGGCAGCTGGTATCAAGTGGAGTGCCTCAAGGGTCGGTCCTGGGGCCGGTTTTTTCAATATCTTCATAAATGATCTGGAGGATGGTGTGGATTGCACTCTCAGCAAATTTGCGGACGATACTAAACTAGGAGGAGTGGTAGATACGCTGGAGGGCAGGGATAGACAAATTGGAGGATTGGGCCAAAAGAAATCTGATGAGGTTTGTCAAGGTTCCTCCCCCACTCTGAACTCTAGGGTACAGATGTGGGGACCTGCATGAAAAACCTCCTAAGCTTATCTTTACCAGCTTAGGTCAAAACTTCCCCAAGGTACAAAATATTACACCCGTTATCCTTGGAATGGCCGCTACCACCACCAAACAATTACTGGTTACTGGGGAAGAGCTGTTTGGACACGTCTGTCCCCCCAAAATACTTCCCAAAACCTTGCACCCCACTTCCTGGACAAGGTTTGGTAAAAAGCCTCACCAATTTGCCTAGGTGACTACAGACCCAGACCCTTGGATCTTAAGAACAATGAACAATCCTCCCAACACTTGCACCCCCCCTTTCCTGGGAAATGTTGGATAAAAAGCCTCACCAATTTGCATAGGTGACCACAGACCCAAACCCTTGGATCTAAGAACAATGAAAAAGCATTCAGTGTTTTACAAGAAGACTTTTAATAAAAAATAGAAGTAAATAGAAATAAAGAAATCCCCCATGTAAAATCAGGATGGTATATATCTTACAGGGTAATTAGATTAAAAAACATAGAGAACCCCTCTAGGCAAAACCTTAAGTTACAAAAAAGATACACAGACAGAAATAGTTATTCTATTCAGCACAATTCTTTTCTCAGCCATTTAAAGAAATCATAATCTAACACATACCTAGCTAGATTACTTACTAAAAGTTCTAAGACTCCATTCCTGTTCTGTCCCCGGCCAAGACGACTACAGACAGACACACAAACCCTTTGTTTCTCTCCCTCCTCCCAGCTTTTGAAAGTATCTTGTCTTCTCATTGGTCATTTTGGTCAGGTGCCAGCGAGGTTACCTTTAGCTTCTTAACCCTTTACAGGTGAGAGGAGCTTTCCCCTGGCCAGGAGGGATTTCAAAGGGGTTTACCCTTCCCTTTATATTTATGACAAGGTTCAACAAGGATAAGTGCAGCGTCCTGCACTTAGGATGGAAGAACCCAATGCACTCCTACAGACTAGGGACCAAATGGCTAGGCAGCAGTTCTACGGAAAAGGACCTAGGGTTGACAGTGGACGAGAAGCTGGATATGACTCAACAGTGTGCCCTTGTTGCCAAGAAGGCCAATGGCATTTTGGGATGTATAAGGAGGGGCATAGCCAGCAGATCGAGGGATGTGATCGTTCCCCTCTATTCGACACTGGTGAGGCCTCATCTGGAGTACTGTGTCCAGTTTTGGGCCCCGCACTACAAGAAGGATGTGGATAAATTGGAGAGAGTCCAGCGAAGGGCAACAAAAATGATTAGGGGTCTGGAACGCATGACTTATGAGGAGAGGCTGAGGGAACTGGGATTGTTTAGTCTGCAGAAGAGAAGAATGAGGGGGGATTTGATAGCCGCTTTCAACTACCTGAGAGGTGGTTCCAAAGAGGATGGTTCTAGACTATTCTCAGTGGTAGAAGAGGACAGCACAAGGAGTAATGGTCACAAGTTGCAGTGGGGGAGGTTTAGGTTGGATATTAGGAAAAACTTTTTCACTAGGAGGGTGGTGAAACACTGGAATGCGTTACCTAGGGAGGTGGTAGAATCTCCTTCCTTAGAAGTTTTTAAGGTCAGGCTTGACAAAGCCCTGGCTGGGATGATTTAATTGGGGATTGGTCCTGCTTTGAGCAGGGGGTTGGACTAGATGGCCTCCTGAGGTCCCTTCCAACCCTGATATTCTATGATTCTATGAGTCACTGTGGATAGTTCTCTGAAAACATCCACTCCATGTGCAGCGGCAGTCAAAAAAGCAAACAGAATGTTGGGAATCATTAAGAAAGGGATAGATAATAAGGCATAAAATATCATATTGTCTCTATATAAATCCATGGTACGCTCACATCTTGAATACTGCATGCAGATGCAGTTGCCCCATCTCAAAAAAGATATATTGGAATTGGAAAAGGTTCAGAAAAGGGCAACAAAAATGGATTAGAGGTATGGAATGGCTTCCAGATGAGGAGAGATTAATAGAACTGGGACTTTTCAGCCTGGAAAAGAGACAGCTAAGGGGAGATATGATTAAGGTCTATAAAATCATGACTGGTGTGGAGAAAGTGAATAAGGAAGTGTTATCTACTCCTTCTCATAGCACAAGAACTAGGGGTCACCAAATGAAATTAATAGGCAGCAGGTTTAAAACAAACAAAAGGAAGTATTTCTTCACACAATGCACAGTCAGTCTGTGGAACTCTTTGCCAGAGGATGTTGTGAAGGCCAAGACTATAACAGGTTTCAAAAAAGAACTAGATAAATTCATGGAGGATAGGTCCATCAATAGCTATTAGCCAGGATGGGCAGGGATGGTGTCCCTAGCCTCTGGTTGCCAGAAGCTGGGAATGAGAGACAGCGGATGGATCACTTGATGATTATTTGTTCTGTTCATTCCCTCTGGGGCATCTGGCATTGGCCACGGTCAGAAGACAGGATACTGAGCTAGATGGACCTTTGGCCTGACCCAATATGGTCTAATGTTCTTAGGATAATATAACAACATGATTTATACTTCATTTTATTACTTCCAATGGTTTTGTGAATGGTACCTACCGGAAACTGTGAATGCCCTGGAGTTCCTGCTGCAGTACCTCCTGCGTTGTTGCTATTAAGTCCAATGCGCCAACAAATTCAGAAGTGGACAACAACAGCTGTACTGTAGGCTGCGTTTGGTGTACAGTAGCCATTAACTTCAGTTTATTGTATGCTTTCACACAGTTATTTCTGGTGAGTGATAGTCTTAAAACTTGAAGCGATCCTTCACACATTACTTTATCAATTTGGGCGATTTTATCTCGAAGTATTTTTACAGCCTGGGAGGTTTTCCTGAGGTAGTCCTGCAATTCATGCTGAGAAGTCATTGCATGAAAAAATGCTTCTGAGCGTAGAGAAATTTGATGAGCAATATTTACTTCCACAATATCCAAATAATGGCTCAGCTTGAAAGAGAGAGAGAAAAAACAACAACAACCGTATGTTGTAACACCTGGCAAATATATCACACTACAAAAACACTAAAATGCATTTTGTGGGTATAATTTACATTATTTCTACTAGTACATTTCTTTGTGCTATAATGATCACCTGACTGTGGCCAATATAACACTGGATTAAAAGCTGTTGTCATGGTGGCAAATGAATAACTACCCAGTTTTGTTAGTGAGTTCAGAAAGCATTGGGAAGGTTGAGCGAGTTTACCTCCCTGGTAAAAGCATGCTTGCAAAGTACTGCTTGCAGAAAAGCAAGCAATTAAACAAGCCTGCCCAAGGCTTTATATCTCAGAGGTCAGACATTAACACCCCTACATACAGCCACTAGCTGAAAGGGTGTGCTGGGTATTGGCCTGCAAATGAGAATAGCACATGTACTTAACTCTATCATGCACTAAGGCTGCTACACCATGGTGGGGACCTCCAACAACAGAAGCGCTGACTTCGTGGCTGCTCGGATGCTGGAGCACTCATGGTAAAAAAAATAGTGGGTGCTCAGCACTCATCAGCCACAGCTGTTTGGCCACACTGCCAAAAGGCTGATCGGCGGCTAGGGCTTGGGAGAGGACAGAGAGCAGCGAGCAGATGAGAGTTTCAGGGAGGGGGTGGAGCGGGGTGGGAAGAGGCAGGACAAAGCTGGGGCTGCAGGGGAAGGGGTGGAGCAGGGACGGGGTTGGAGTACCCCCAGGGAAAACTAGAAGTCAGTGCCTGTGTCCAACAGGATGAAACTTGACTGTGATTGATAGTCTGACCTAGGTAGCTCCTGCTTCTTGGGGAGGAAGGGGAGTGTAGGGAGATGGAGGTTTCAAAAGAGGGCAGAGTTTTCTAGGATATCCACTTTAACTCACTCTTTTGTAGAGAAGTTCCCTCTGAAGGGGGGTTTGGACACAGTTGCCCTCAGCCAGCCATGGAAGTCACTCTCTAGTGAAGCAAAGCCCTTTCTCGTCAGTCAAGACCTGGTGCCAGGGTTCATGTTTGGAACCTGAACTCCTAATTTCCTTTGCTGCACTGTTACCAGACTGCTGGTCTGGCCCTACTTTATTCAAATTGAAACAACTCGGTGTTCTGAATAGTCAACTCTAAGTGGGACATTAAAATAGTCATCTGAATGCTAATACCCAAATGGCCTGATTTTTAGAGGTGCTGAACACCTGAAGATCATGACTTCAACAGGAGCTATGGCTGCTAAACACTTCTGAAAAATCAGCCCCAAAATGCTGTTCCTTCTCACAACTATTTCATTTAGGAGTTACAGTCTCAACGGACTATACAAATCTTGGTCTAAGTACAATAGGCTTATTTACAAATTCCTTCCAGCCAGCAGCTGTAATGCAGTATGCCCATAGGAAAGGCCCACTGACCTAGACAGTGCCATGGGGATTTGGGGGGTTTAAATTCCAAGCAATGGGTCCAGACTGGGTTTCTGAGTCCCACCTGGGAACAGCTCCCTGACCTGAGGGTGACTACAGAGAGGGCACTCGGCATCTTATCTGCACCAGATATAATTAGGTGGAGCTGAGCCTAGGTAGGCTCAGAGCCTTAAAAAGATTTGGGGCTCATGTAATGAACAGAGCAGCGTAATTATTAGAAAGCCAGGAATGCGGCTCTGAAGGCATCAGAGCTGCCCCATTAATATTCTATTGCCTGTTTTAGTGTTTCGAGTCTGCTAAGCTGCAGGAAGGAAACGTGGATAAAGACTGTGCTTGTTCTTATTTTAGTTGCACTAGGGAGAAAAAAACCCTGAAGCACCAGAGAGGCTTCTCTCTTCTTAACTCAGAACTCCTGCTTCATTTCTGTCCAACTGCCTAAGATCCTAGCCCAGTCACTTTCTGCAAGTTACATGCATTCTTAAAACTGGGGTTTAGTTGTCAGACAGGAATCACTTCAATGGCATCTTACACAGTTTGTTGCACTCTCACGTCCACTGCCATGGGTAAGGAAAGGCAGAGTTGCAAGAACTTTTTAACAGGTTTCAGAGTAGCAGCCGTGTTAGTCTGTATTCGTAAAGAGAAAAGGAGTACTAGTGGCACCTTAGAGACTAATACATTTATTTGAGCATAAGGTTTCGTGAACTACAGCTCACTTCATCGGATGCATTCAGTGGAAAATACAGTGGGGAGATTTATATACATAGAGAACATGAAACAATGGGTGTTACCATACACACTGTAACGAGAGTGATCAGGTAAGGTGAGCTATTACCAGCAGGAGAGCGGGGGGGGGGGGGGGGGAAGTGGTTGACACACGACCTTTTGTAGTGATAATCAAGGTGGGCCATTTCCAGCAGCTGACAAGAACTTTTTAGTGACAGAGAGGCTAATGCTGTTTTATCTGATCATCACCTACAGATTTACGGGTATGCTCCTAAAAGCTGTTGCACTTAAGAGGGAAAATGTTTAAAATAAAACACATCACAATGATGTAAACTTTTGGAAGGATCTGAAGAGTATCTATAACAACAAAACAGGTGTCTGCTTTTTTTCTTTTTCCATTGCAAATATATAATTTTTAAAATAATAACAACTCTGAGTGTGATTAACCCAAAGACCCATATTTTTCATGTAGATGAAAATACTCTGCCATCAAGCTCTACAGTGCTCCCAAGGCATGTGTGGTTCAGCTACAATAGAAACTGTAAAAAAGGGAGCAGTACCTATGGTATGATGCCTGAAAGATAACAGGAAGCTACCAGGAAGGTTTAATATTTCCTTGCAGTGCACAGCACACCCTGCCTTAAATCTGGGGTTTTCCTGAAAGTTTTGAGAAAGTTGTACCATTACTGGATTGTCAACATACAAATCATGCACATATTCCTCCTGCAGTCACTATTCATATTCAGAACAGCCATAAAAGAAGTTCTTAATGAGCATTGTCTTCTTTGATTGTTTTAGCAGTTCCTACTAGAATATCTTTATATTGCATATAACAATGGTCACTTGTTGGCCCTACCCTTCTTTATTTAAAAAAAATTCTCCTCTCAGAAAGGAGGCCCCCACTGGCATTTACTAAAAATTCTTAGGCTGACTGAAGTAATATCTGGGCTGTAAAATTAATGTGTCACGTAACTTGCAGAAACAGCGGCAGTGGACTTGTCTAGAACAGTTTTCTTTGTAATCAGTGGACAGCTGCACTGAATAACAGCATTCTTTATTGAGATTTACCTTTTCTTGCAGCAACTTTGAGGAAGCTGCATCACGACTTCCTTTTCCTCCAGAAGTATTAAAGTGAGACCATGGTAAAACGGCATTAAACGTTAAGGAATCTTCCAAGGCAAAATCTGGTTTCATAAAAATCTGAAACAAAAAGAAATAAACGCATTTTTCTCTCGTCTCTGTTCTCCTTTCCTTGTCACTATTCCCCACCCTTCTAAAACAAAGAGCACACAAACAAACCCAGGCTTGACATATCCTCTGGGGGCTCTACTCATCAGTTTCTCTAAAAGCTACATTTTCATTTACAAAAATAAATAAATAATCAATCTAGCCCTTATGAGTGTGACCAACTTTCCAGCTGCAAAGTGAATGTGACCCAGTACAGAATTGTCTTCCTGAATCTGCAGGTAAACAGCCTGATAGTACAGAAGTACAAACTGCCCAAGCCCCAAATCCTGAGCTGTACTCAGGGGAGGTCCTCCATGGGACAGGAATGAATCCTTCTTTGGGACATTTTTCAGCAGTGGAAATGCTCCATTGCTGGTACTCCATCCTTAAAGTTGGAGTAGGCCCCACATCCTTCATGCTTCTCCCAGGCGGTGGATCCATCTTGCAATTAATTCACTGAATCCGGCTCTTAGATTCCCACTGTGGAACAGCACACCTGAAGTCCCTGCAGAACTGGACTCCACAGAATACAGGATGTGGGTGCACAACCCCTGCACAGCTCCAACGCCTTCCTCCCCAGGTACAGCACAGCACTTCATAGGCAGGAGTTGTAGTCCAAGCTGGATGAGCAAGCACCTCAGAGAGGTGATTAAGAAAAAGCAGAATGCATACAGGGAGTGGAAGATGGGAGAGATCAGGAAGGAAAGCTACCTTACTGAGGTCAAAACTTGTAGGAATAAAGTGAGAAAGGCTAAAACTCAAGTAGAGTTGGACCTTGCAAAGGGAATTAAAACCAATAGTAAAAGGTTCTACAGCCATATAAATAAGAAGAAAACAAAGAAAGAAGAAGTGGGACCGCTAAACACTGAGGATGGAGTGGAGGTTAAGGATAATCTAGGCATGGCCCAATATCTAAACAAATACTTTGCCTCAGTCTTTAATGAGGCTAATGAGGATCTTAGGGATAATGGTAGCATGACAAATGGTAATGAGGATATGGAGGTAGATATTACCATATCTGAGGTAGAAGTGAAACTCGAACAGCTTAATGGGACTAAATCGGGGGGCCCAGATAATCTTCATCCAAGAATATTAAAGGAATTGGCACATGAAATTGCAAGCCCATTAGCAAGAATTTTTAATGAATTTGTAAACTCAGGGGTTGTACCGTATGACTGGAGAATTGCTAACATAGTTCCTATTTTTAAGAAAGGGAAAAAAAGTGATCCGGGTAACTACAGGCCTGTTAGTTTGACATCTGTAGTATGCAAGGTCTTGGAAAAAATTTTGAAGGAGAACGTAGTTAAGGACATTGAGGTCAATGGTAAATGGGACAAAATACAACATGATTTTGCAAAAGGTAGATCGTGCCAAACCAACCTGATTTCCTCCTTTGAGAAAGTAACAGATATTTTAGACAAAGGAAACACAGTGGATCTAATTTACCTAGATTTCAGTAAGGCGTTCGATACTGTGCCACATGGGGAATTATTTGTTAAATTGGAAAAGATGGGGATCAATATGAAAATTGAAAGGTGGATAAGGAATTGGTTAAAAGGGAGACTGTAGCGGGTCATACTGAAAGGTGAACTGTCAGGCTGGAGGGAGGTTACCAATGGAGTTCCTCAGGGACCAATCTTATTTAATCTTTTTATTACTGACCTTGGCACAAAAAGTGGGAGTGTGCTAATAAAGTTTGCGGATGATACAAAGCTGGGAGGTATTGCCAATTTAGAGAAGGACCGGGATATCATACAGGAGGATCTGGATGACCTTGTAAACTGGAGTAATAGTAATAGGATGAAATTTAATAGTGAGAAGTGTAAGGTCATGCATTTAGGGATTAATAACAAGAATTTTAGTTATAAACTGGGGACGCATCAATTAGAAGTAACGGAGGAGGACAAGAACCTTGGAGTACTGGTTGATCACAGGATGACTATGAGCCGCCAATGTGATATGGCCATGAAAAAACTAATGCGGTCTTGGGATGCATCAGGTGAAGTATCCAGTAGAGATATGGAGGTGTTAGTACCGGTTATACAAGGCACTGGTGAGACCTCACCTGGAATACTGTGTGCAGTTCTGGTCTCCCATGTTTAAGAAGGATGAATTCAAACTGGAACAGGTACAGAGAAGGGCTACTAGAATGATCCGAGGAATGGAAAGCCTGTCTTATGAAAGCAGACTCAAGGAGCTTGGCTTGTTTAGCCTAACCAAAAGAAGGTTGAGCGGATATAAGATTGCTCTCTATAAATATTTCAGAGGGATAAATACCAGAGAGGGAGAGGAATTATTTAAGCTCAGTACCAATGTGGACACAAGAACAAATGGATATAAACTGGCCATCAGGAAGTTTAGACTTGAAATAAGACTAAGGTTTCTAATGATCAGAGGAGTAAAGTTCTGGAATAGCCTTCCAAGGGAAGCAGTGGGGGCAAAAGACCTATCTGGCTTCAAGATTAAACTTGATAAGTTTATGGAAGAGATGGTATGATGGGGTAACATGATTTTGGCAATTAATTGATCTTTAAATATTCATGGTAAATAGACCCAATGGCCTGTGATGGGATGTTAGATGGGGTGGGATATGAGTTACTTTCCTTGGTATCTGGCTGGTGAATCTTGCCCATATGCTCAAGGTTCAGCTGATCACCATATTTGGAGTCAGGAAGGAATTTTCCTCCAAGGCAGACTGGAAGAGGCCCTGGGGGCTTTTCGTCTTCCTTTGTAGCATGGGGCACAGGTCACTTGTTGGAGGATTCTCTGTACCTTGAAGTCTTTAAACCATGATTTGAGGACTTCAATAGCTCAGACATAGGTGAGAGGTTTATCGCAGGAGTGGGTGGGTGAGATTCTGTGGCCTGCATTGTGTAGGAGGTCAGAATAGATGATCATAATGGTCCCATAATTAATAGTTAATATCTATGAATCTATAAAACTCTGGCCACAAAAAGGCCAAATAATTTTGTCCCTGCTTCTGTTCATCTCAGTGAAGCATTGTCTCTGAAGCATCTGCATCTGGCTTAGTTTTAACTCCTTAAAACTGCTATAATGCCTGGAACTTCCAGGAGAACTGAACCATCTCCTTCCCATTCACCCCAAGCACCACACATGACATCAAAGGATTCAAAGCGAGAAATCAATATCAAGCACCGTCTGTTCCTTGGCCTTAACTTTAAAAGTTACAGTGAAAGCTACTTTAGCTACACCTCTACAAACCCTCAGGACATGCAGTGATCAACATTAAACCGTTTACCTGCTAATAACTTATCAACTGGACAATTTTTTCAGTTTGAATAAAATGAAATGTAGGTTTGTCTGTTTTGACCATTTGTTACGACGTATCTGTCACGTAGACTGTGAACTGATTGGGGCAGGAATGGTCTTCTTTGTGACTTGTCTGTACAGTGTCTAACACAATGGGTCCCTAATCCTTAACTGGGGTTCCTAGGTGCTACAATAAATAGTAATAGACTCAGGTCTACACAGTAACTTCAGAAACTTGTATCAAACTCCCTCCCACGCCCCTCCAAACCTTCAAATCCTCCTTCCTCCAGAATTTCTTTTCTGGAAAATGTACTCAGCAGACCACGGCCACGCTTCAGTAGAAAGCAGCGTGGTTGTCTATTTGTACATGGTTCTAGGATTGTTTAGTGACTAAGGCCTGAAAATAATGGCCGTTGTGTTTTACCTTCAATATCCACTAAAAGAATAAATACAGCTCAGGAGACAGAAATAGCAAACAACGGTAAGTATTATCCATTTGGATTACATTGTCTAAGTTCCACATGCAGTACTACCATTTAGGAGGGTCAGAGGATACCTATTAAAATAGTTCTCCCTCACACACATGCGTGTGCGCACTCACACACTCTTAAGTCTTACACTAGAAATCTGACAAGCACATTTTTCCTTAATAAAGCCTATACTGTACCGCAATCATACCTTAGGTACTTGTTCCAGATCTGTCCTGGATTTATCTAAAAATAAATCAAATATAAGTAAACTAGCATGACAATTATAAGATTTCATTGCAGTCTTCTATAGTCAGTCATCAGCCAAATTATTAAACCAATTAATTTCAATAATCAGCAATTAAAGGCCTCGTTGCCCTTGGTAATTTTGGGGGGGGTTAGCTACAGTTTCTGTGCAGCACTCAGATGTGTCCGACTGACTGCTTTAAAAATAAATGTATTATTCATACCATAACAGAAACCCAGTGCTTCAAACTCACTCAGGGTGAAATTCATCTTGCTGGTGAGGACCAGTGTAAGGCTCTCTGCATCACTTCCGCTTCCCACTGGTGCTCTCTAGGGAGGTCGCTGGTGGAGCAGTCACATTGGGTTAAACCCAGAGGGTAGATGCACACACGGTGGTGATGGGGAGGGACCACAGGATCCACACCGACTCAGTGACCCTATCACTCTGTGCAACTGACATAGAGGTAGTACTGTTCCAATCCATAAGCTGAAGTGATGGTCACAGGGGGTGGTTGCAGAGGGAAGGAAAGAATCAGGACAGGAGAAGAGCTGCACTGGAGCTCCATGCCCTGGCCCCATTTGGAAGCGGGATGATTTCACACTCTTAGGGCTCCATCCACCCTAATTCAGTCACATAAAAGGAGCTCAATCAGAGTGTACAGAGTCTCATCAGGCCAAAAAGGGAGGCAGATGAAATAAGAAATCCATAGCTCACTTGGAGGGTCCCCTCCTCCCCTCACAATCACCATGGTGAAAGGGAGCTTTTACCATCTCCAGCACTTCTCTCGCCTGCAGAGTTGTTACTTTATTTGTATTAAACACAAAAGACAATGCAGCCCAGGAACCATCCCTCAGCCTTCTGTCCTCAGTCTCAGGCTGTAGCAACTCCTTTAGCTGAGAGACCCAGGTTGCGTTTTCTAAGACTGGAGAAAGATAGGCAACCCCAACACTGGGAGCTGCAGTGGGTGGAGAGCTAGTTTACTGAAGGTCTGTTCTCCCAAAACTACTCTCCAGCTCCCTGGTGCAGAGATTTTTATCCTGTTTGGCTTTGCACAGCAGACCAACCTTTCCTCACGATAGTTATTCTTACTCAAGCCTTCTGGGGTGCATGTTTTGGGCTAGATACAGTCCTTAGACATTTTAACAAGTACAGTACTCATTTACAATAAAGGCTATCCATTCAAAAGCTGTGATATTGTTCAATAATATTACACTTTCAAGATCCCCTGTGTAGTACTACGGGCAGTTAACAGAGGAAGGATATTACTGTGCTGACAAAGGTAAAGCATAGCTAAATATAAGAGTTAGTTCTCAAGAACTTAAACTATGAAAGACAAAAAAGTTGGACTTCATTTTTCATGGAAGGGAAAAAAAATGGAGGTAATAGAGGTATTAGAAAGCCTGACAAGACGAGCTGAATCCAATGGAGTAAATAAAAACAGGGAAGCATTCTGTAATTACTAGGAACAGGGGATGCAGACAAACTTTCATTCAATGAGCAGTGCTTTGCCAGTGAAACTGAAAGAATTAAGTAATACAAGCTAACTTCAGATTGTCCATTATACTTTCTCTGCCCGTCTTTTTTGCCAGTTCCCAATCCTTGATCACCTGAGATATCTCACTACAAAGCCAAAATATATCAGGAGAAACAGTCTTATTACAGCTGCAGACTCCATTAAAAGAACCATGCAAGCAACCTTTCCTAATGATGATCTTTCAATATGTCAGGGATGCCACAATATCACAAATTCCAATTTTGTTCTCCATTGGGGGGGGGGGGGGGAGGGCATTCTTCATTACTCAGAACATGAACAGTAACCAGAAACTCAATACAACCTCATAATCGAGTTTCTTTTTCTTCTTCTTTTTTTTTTTTTAATAAGAGGAAGTTAAAGGAAACACTGTCACGGATGTAATGTAAAGTTGTGAATGCAGAGATGCCAAGGAAGAATTCAGGAGCAGGAATCACTAGTTTTTTGACCTACAATGTCTCTATCCAATCATGCCTAGATTTTCAGTGATCATTATAAATAAATCACCAGCAGCTATTTCTACAGCTAATATCTTCGGAACAACAAAATGAGATGATTAGTATGTTACATTATCTATTATAGAAAAGAAAATGACTTTTTAACAAGTAAGAGAAGATGAGGTGTTTACCATGAGTATGTAAGAGAGTCCTGTCAAAGGTATCTTTAGGAGGACAAATATTCTTGCATCTTTCATGGATCTTCTCTCTCTATAAAAGAGAAAAGATATTAAAGAATTAGTCTGACACTAATACAATAATGAAAAAAATCTTTTTTTTCTTTTAAAGGGAATATTCAGAACATTTTTAATCTAAGATATTTTTCCCTCTTAAAATTTTAAGTGCATGTGAAAGGTGCCAGAATGACAACTCTGGCGGTTGAAATCCTTGTTTGTTATTTGGTTGGTATGTTATTTCTTTGTTGATTTTACATCACGGAAAGGGAGATAATGAAACTATTTAAGACATATGATCTAAATTCTCCTCCCCACAAAATAAAATATACATATCCACTGACTGCAGTAACACACTTACAGCCATTATTTATTTGCAGTCTAATCTGCAAATTATCCTACACTAAAATAAAAACATCCTTTTACTGACCTTCTCCCACCTTACTTAGATGCACCACAGTGAAACCTTACACTCCATTTAGCTAAGCTAAGCTTCTATTTTTACTTATAAAGCTTAAACATGGGTTCCACATCTTATAAGACTCTTCTATTTTGTCCTCTTCTTCAGAGATTATTTTTTCATAGCAGGCTGAAGCTGCAAGATCCATCAGAAATTCTTTCATGGCAACTCATGCCTCTTCTTCCAATACCCTGTTTATTTTCACAATCAAATAGTTACATTTCACTTTAATGCAACAGCTTATTTATTTTTTTTAATATTGGCTATACAAACATATGGCTCTAAAAACAATTCTTCCCCCCATATTTTACCAGTACTAATACCATTTTGATGCAGTTACACCTTTTTATACTCCCCAAACAAGTGTTTTAAGGGTTTATGACGCTGAAAAATTTCAATATTTGTTATTGGTTCTTAAACCAAGTTTGTTCAGTACGTTCTGTTCTGTGTTTGCACCGTGACTGCTGCAGTGGGGTCCTGAACCATGAGTAGAGCTCCCAGGTGCTACAATAATACAAATAATAATGAAGATTGTTTTAAACCTGCATCTGCATTAACGCCCTCTCTCTTGTAATTTTGTAGCTTGTACCCAAATAACATGTATTTGTAGGGGAAAAGAGGACTAAAAAAACCTGCAGAAACATGAATACAGAATAATTCACCTAATCTGAATACATAAATTAAAGTATATATAGGTGGCAGTGTTTAAAAATACCTTTAAAATGTTCAATAATCAGAACTGGGCAATTGTATAACACTTCAAGGCTACCATTCTGGGGCCCAATCCTGCACATGCAACCAAGCATAATGCTCTCTGACATAAATAGTCCTATTGACTTCACAAGAGTAAGCACTACACTCACCAGGAAGCATTGACAATCAGGTCATCACAGCAGCCAAAAGTTAAAGGAAGCTACAGCCAAAGAAACAGAGAACACAGCAGATTTCCACATCTTCTTTTAGGCTGTGTTCTTTTTTCAAAACTTAAAAACAGCTCTGGCTTTCACCAGCTGACAATAGGTCTCTTTCCTACTTCATTATTTTATATTTAAGCGTTTTGTACATAGGCCATTTTAAAGACATTCTTAGCAACAATTTAGTCGTGTTTTACGTTTGATCAGGTGACTGGATTTTTTTTATTTATTTATTTTTTTTTACATTATAGAGTGTAACTGCTGAATAATCCTTTAAGAATAATCAGTGAAGTTTTCAATAACCAAAAGGAAATAGCAAAGATGAATAGCAATTATATGGTCTGTACATTTAAAACAAAAGTATAGCACTCAGGAACTAAAAATAATGAAATAGCAGGGAGAGAGAATTTAGACAATGCTTTTAATGCTGAGAACAGTGAACTTACAGCACACCATACCAAGGTCAAGAGAAGAGTCAACTACCATAGAACTAGACAGGTAGTTATTAGGTAATAATATGATGTACTATTAACGGATACAGTTAGTTAGTGGTGTCAAACTCAAATGGCTCTGAAATTTCTTTTTTAACCCATAATGTACCTAACTTTGGTACTTTACCTGAATGATTTCCTGTTGATATAATGCAAAATTTTCCTTGTTTATCTGTGGGAGGTAGAATGAAGGTGCGACTTCTGTGTCCACAAAGTCCTGTCCCCATGTTTTTGTAAAAAAATCGGATTCCCTTTTTGCTAACCTAGGATCATTTAGCGCCGCTGGAAGATTTACTTTGGAATGATAAATTGTCCATCTATGCTGATCTGCAACTAGAGATGGGCTGTCACCTAAACTATTAGGATCACCTATAAGCACAAAAGATAAGACAGTCCATGAAGCCAAAAACTTGAAAGCACTTTTTTCATAGTAAACTCAATGCAATTCTTGAAGCAAACAACAAATTTCAAAAATTTATCTACAGAAAGGATTGTGTACCAAGACACATAATCCCCTTCCCCAACAATCTAACACACTCACATTTTTGTGTTTAGATCGCACAAACCAAGTCATAAATGTGCAATTAGAGGTATATTCTTTCAATATCTTCACACAAATATCAATTCTGCCGGCACCCTTTGAAAGACAGAAGTCTGTAGACTTGATATACTAAATATATCAAACTGAAGAACTACTGCAACCTAGAACTATAGTCACACGCTTCTTTAGGGAATTCTCAAAATCCCACTATTTCCCCCCCTTTACACCCCTTACCCTCAGCATTCCATAGACAGCTATCAATACAACCAAGAAACCGCCTTATGGGAGTGCCAGAGTTACCCATCTTGATCTCTTGCTCCCCACGTCAGAAGGATTGGGGAGCGTCACGGAAGCAAAGCAGTTAGCCCCGCAGGGCGAGAATTGCCTGTCTCGCAACTATACTCTGGCTGATCTTTCACAGGCTCTGAAAGAAGTCTCATCCTCTTCTCCTTCATAATAAGGATGGTGACTTCAATGTGAGGTGGAGATCTCCAGTGCTCCAAAAAGAAAATGAGGTGCTTTTGAGGTGGAGTAAGTAGAATCCCACTCTACCTATAAATATATCATTTTATTTCATAGTATTATCCAGAAAACAAGAGAACTTTATTGACTATTTTCAGGTTAATTTTCAGACCACTGACTGTAACAGTATTTTCATCTGCCTTACAAGCCAAAATTACCTGTAGGTTCCTTGGGACATACATCAGGCAGTGACTGCACAGGTCGAAAGCGTTTAGCAGAATCCATTTCCTTTTTAAAGAAAGCATCTCTACTGTTTGACTGAGGCACTGGTGAAGAACTGTGGCTTGATGCCATTGCATAAAATCACCACTTGATAGAAGCTAAGAAAGAAAAAATAAACACAAAGTCTTCAATGCAGCTCTGATTATTGATTGTACCATAACAATGGCATTTATTTAACAGCTCACCTACAAAAAACTAAACAGTTTAAAACAATACTAGTTATCTTTCAACCCATGGTATGAAAAATATTTTATATTTGAAACACACAGAAAGGGCTAATTTTTATACACACTCACAAAAATATTGTGCATAAAAATGCCCAAACACATTATATCGTTCTGTTTCCATAATTATTGAAGCATTATCAAAGAAATATTTCCTCTCAGAAATAGCATGCCAAATTCTGAAGGTTTGTGAATGACAAAACATGCCAGTGTTTTATGGGGAATTTTGTTTAATCAACCGATGGGAGCTATGTTGTACAAGTCCACAGACTTGTTGAAAGTCTCTTCTGTGCAGATAAAGGGCCAAATTCCCTGTTAATTTAATTCCATTGACTGAAGTAGAATTACATGAGCAGCAAATTTCATTCATTCTGCCACACAAGCACAATTTGGTTTATTTTTCCCTGAATGTTTTTTCTTTTTTGGTAGTGAGGGTTGAAAGATTTATTTGCAGAGTATTTAAAGAGAATGATTTGTGTTGTGTGCAAAATATGGATAGCAAGGAAAATCTTTATCCTGTGATGCATTCACTCTAGGGGAGGGTTCTACCATTTTACAATATACTGGAATCCATTCGCAATGAACATCTGTTTCCAGACTGTAACATAATGCATGTCCCGAGTTGTTTCGATACATTGTATTGTGCAAACTGCAATTTTATTTATACTGAACCTCTACTAAACGTGTGAAATTCATACTTCCCTACATAAGGGCCAAGTGATTGGTACTATTTTCTAAGCAAGCCACAGGTGGGGGGGGCCATCCGGCTCCCAGCCACTGGGGTGTTGTGTGTACACATGGGAATTTTAAACTCTTTTTTTCTTAGAAGCACAAAAAAAGAAAAAGGCACAGAAAAATTAATATTCACTAGAATAGATATAAAACCCTACTGTGCCCCCACCACATCTTACATGAGAAATACCCCTTTTTTAAAAGGTTGCTTTCTCTACACACACAGAGCTCAATCTATGTCACCTCTGTCTCCATGTCTTGCTCTTGTCCCTCCTACGACTCTTCCTTTCTGCCTTTTCATTAGCCCCATTGCTATTACACTTCCTTTCTTCTACTCCTCCCTTTTGAACTCTTCCCTCAATCTCAAAGTCGCCCCCTTTCTGCCCGCTCCTGCCTTTATAGGTGGAGGCAGCCCAGTGTTTTCCAGGAAGGACCACAGGCTCATTCCCCTGAATATTCAGGGGAATCTCCTACACTTACTCTCTACTGGGATGTGGGGTGTTAGGGCCTCTCTGTAGCAGTCCCCTTCAGCCTTCTCCCTTCTTCTCTCACTCATGCCAGTTGAAGATTTTGAGGCTTTTCTTCATCATAAGGACATAAGAACATAAGAATGACCATACTGAGTTAGATCAATGGTCCATCTAGCCCCGAATCTGTCATCCAACAGTGGCCAATGCCAGATGTTTCAAAGGGAATGAACAGACAGGGCAATCATCAAGTGATCCATTCCCAGTCATTCGGTCCCAGCATCTAGCAGTCAGAGGCTCAGGGTCCCCCAAAGCATGGAGTCACATCCCTGACCATCTTGGCTACTAGCCACTGATGAACCATGAACTTATCTAATTCTTTTTTTCACTGCAGTTGTAAATTTGGCCTTCACAACATCCACTGGCAACAAGTTCCACAGGTTGATTGTGCACTGTGGTCTCATTCTTTGTGGCCCCGCCTCTGTACATCTCCATTCCCAGATGCATCCTCACATCTCCCCTCACGGTTCTTCAATGTCCATCTGTATTGCATATTCACCACCCATCATAGGTCTCTCCTCTGTCTTGTGTGGTCAATCTCTCTCCCTCTAAGCACTGGGACGAGGGAAGACTTGGGCGGCTACCCCTCCCACTCACTGATTGCAGGAGCTAGCGTGGTTTCTGTGGTCTTTATGGCCACCTACCCTGGTGTATCTACTCCCCTACAGCCCTACTTTCAAAGCACTTGGAAGGCAGAACAGCTCAGGCAGGAAGAAGAGAAAGCACAGGCAACCCCAATCCTCCCATTTATTCCCTGCAGCAGCAGCTATTGGCAGGAAGTCAACCTGTTTTTAAAATCTAGCTACCAGTTGCACCACGACATTGGCCAGGACTCAGGGTATGTGTACGCTACGAAATTAGGTCAGATGATAGAAGTCGATTTTTAGAAATCAATTTTATACAGTCGATTGTGTATGTCCACACTAAGAGCATTAAGTCGGCGGAGTGCGTCCTCACTACCGTGGCTAGCATCGACTTACAGAGCAGTGCAATGTGGGTAGCTATCCCACAGTTCCCGCAGTCTCCGCCGCCCATTGGAATTCTGGGTTAAGTTCCCAATGCCTGACAGGGCAGAAACATGGTTGCGGGTGGTTTTGGATACATGTCGTCAGTCGCCCCTCCCTCCATGAAAGCAATGGCAGACAATCATTTCACGCCTTTTTTCCGTGCGGACGCCATACTGCTTTCAGCAGGTGGTGCAGTAGGACTGCTAACCGTCATCATCCACCACTTCCGCTGCAACTCTGCTCTGCTGCTATTGTCTCAATCGTGAATTTCTCCATGTTGTCTGTCATGGGCTACCACGTACGTGTATTCTTCCTCAGGAAATGTGCGCAGTACTAACCGTCGTCCTCCACCGCTTCTGCTGCAACTCTGCTCTCCTGAATCCACCTCACAGGTCCTCTCGTCCTTCTCTATAAATATCTGTTCTTGTGGCATCCATTGTCAGCCATCGCTTCCACTGTAACTCTGCTCCCCTGCAGATGGCATACCACGGCAAGCATGGAGCCCGCTCAGATCACCGCAGCTGTTATGAGCATTGTAAACACCTCGCGCATTATCCTGCAGTATGTGCAGAACCAGAACCTGCAAAAGCAGGCAATGAGGCAACGGCAGCGCGGTGATGAGAGAGATGAGGACATGGACATGGACTTCTCTCAAAGTACGGGCCCTGGCAATTTGGACATCCTCGTGGCAATGGGGCAGGCTCATGCCATGGAACGCCGATTCTGGGCCCAGGAAACAAGCACAGACTGGTGGGACCGCATAGTGTTGCAGGTCTGGGATGATTCCCAGTGGCTGCAAAACTTTCACATGCGTAAGGGCACTTTCATGGAACTTTGTGACTTGCTTTCCCCTGCACTGAAGCGCAAGAATACCAAGATGAGAGCAGCCCTCACAGTTCACAAGCGAGTGGCAATAGCCCTCTGGAAGCCTGCAATGCCAGACAGCTACCGGTCAGCTGGGAATCAATTTGGAGTGGGCAATTCTACTGTGGGGACTGCTGTGATCCAAGTAGCCAACACAATCACTGAGCTGCTGCTATCAAGGGTAGTGGTGGGGCGATAGACAGAATGCATATCCCTATCTTGGGACCGGACCACCTTGGCAGCCAATACGTAAACCGCAAGGGGTACTTTTCAATGGTGCTGCAAGCACTGGTGGATCACAAGGGACGTTTCACTGACATCAACGTGGGATGGCTGGGAAAGGTACATGACGCTCACATCTTTAGGAACTTTGGTCTGTGGGAACGGCTGCAGCAAGGGACCTACTTCCCAGACCAGAAAATAACTATTGGGGATGTTGAAATGCCTGTAGTTATCCTTGGGAACCCAGCCTACCCCTTAATGCCATGGCTCATGAAGCCATACACAGGCACCCTGGACAGTAGTAAGGAGCTGTTCAACTATAGGCTGAGCAAGTGCAGAATGGTGGTAGAATGTGCATTTGGATGTTTAAAAGCGTGCTGGTGCAGTTTACTGACTCGGTTAGACCTCAGCAAAATCAATATTTCCATTGTTATTGCTGCTTCCTGTGTGCTCCACAATATCTGTGAGAGTAAGGGGGAGACATTTATGGAAGGGTGGGAGGTTGAGGCAAATCACCTGGCCGCTGATTACGCACAGCCAGACACCAGGGCAATTAGAAGAGCACAGCAGGGCGCGCTGCGCATCAGAGAAGCTTTGAAAACCAGTTTCATGACTAGCCAGGCTACAGTGTGACAGTTCTGTTTGTTTCTCCTTGATGAAAACCCACCCCCTTGGTTCACTCTACTTCTCTGCACTTCAAAACTTATTGAATGCCAGCCTTCTGTTACTTGGGCAGTCCTCTGGGGTGGAATGGTTGGGTGCTCGGAGCACCGCCCCCACCTCTCCCCCCCGCGTTCTTGGGCGTCTGGGTGAGGAGGCTATGGAACTTGGGGAGGAGGGCGGGTGGTTACACAGGGGCTGCAGCGGTGGTCTGTGCTCCTGCTGCTTTTCCTGCAGCTCCACCAGACGCTGGAGCATATTAGTTTGATCCCCCAGTAGCCTCAGCGTTGCATCCTGCCTCCTCTCATCACACTGCTGCCACCTCTCCTCTTTCTCCCGCAACCTCTCATCTTGTTCATCCCTCCTGTCCTCGTGTTCATTTTCTGCCATTGTTTGCCTCCACGCATTCTGCTGAGCTCTTTCAGTGCGGGAGGACTGCATGAGCTCAGAGAACATTTCATCACAAGTGTGTTTTTTTCACCTTCTTATCTGTGCTAGCCTCTGGGACAGAGATGATAGGGGGAGCATTGAAACATTTGCAGCTGCAGGAGGAAAAAAAGGGAGAGTAGTATTTAAAAAGACACATTTTAGAGAACACTGGGTAGACCCTTTCACGGTGAACCAAGCTGCTAACATTACATAGCACATGTGCTTTCGGTACAAGGTCACATTTTGCCTCTTATATTGAGGGCCTGCCAGTTTGGTGTGAGAGATCACACACGCAGGGCCAGGCAACAGAATTCGACTTGCAGGCAGCCATAGTAAGCCACAGTCTTTCAGATTCTTCAACCTTCATAACGTGGGAATGGTTTCAAACAACAACGCCCTCCTTTCCCATACCAAGCACCTGTTGGGTTGGCCATTTAAAAGGAGAGGCTGCAGTTTTCGGGTTAACGTGCAGCACAAACCCAACTAAACCCCACCCTGCACCCAATTCTCTGGGATGATCGCTGCACCCCTCCTCCCACCGCGTGAGTAGTATCAAGGAAGATCGCCGCCAGCCAAATGGGAACAGCTCAGCGTGAACGGGCCCCTCCCACCGCATGGCTAAAAGTGGGGATGATTTCTTTTCAGCCACAGGGAAACAGCTCAGCAGGAATAGCCACCTCTGACTGTCCCCTTAATAATGTCCCTGAAGGATTTCCACTCCATCCCCAGACACATTAACAGACTTTTCCAGTAGCTGTGCTGGCTGCGAATGCGTCCCAAGTCTTCAAGGCAAATTAATCATTAAACACGCCTGCTTTTAAACCACGTATTATATTTACAAAGGTACACTCACCAGAGGTGCCTTCTCCGGCTTCATAGTCCAGTAGCCCGCCTTGGGAGGGTTGTGAGGGTATTGGGTCCAGGGTGATAAACAGTTCCTGGCTGTCGGGGAGAATGGTTTCTCTGCTTGCCTGTTGTGCGCTATCCTCCTCATCATCATTCTCATCCCCAAAATCCTCATCCCTGTTGCATGAGGCTCCCCCCTTGCAGGTGTCCACAGACAGGGGTGGGGTAGTGGTAGGGGCACCCCCTAGAATGGCATGCAGCTCATCATAAAAGCGGCATGTCTGGGGCTCTGACACGGAGCGGCCATTTGCCGGTTTGGTTTTTTGGTAGGCTTGCTAGAGCATCTTAATTTTCACAAGGCACTGCTGCGGGTCCCTGTTATAGCCTCTGTCCATCATGCCCTTGTAGATTTTTTCAAATATATTGGCATTTTGTCTTTGGAATGGAGTTCTGATAGCACGGATTCATCTCCCCATACAGCGATCAGATCCAGTACCACCCGTTCGGTCCATGCTGAAGCTCTTTTGCGATTCTGGGACTGCATGGTCACCTGTGCTGATGAGCTCTGCATGGTCACCTCTGCTGATGAGCTTGCCACACTGGCCAAACAGGAAATGAAATTCAAAAGTTCCCGGTGCTTTTCCTGTGTACCTGGCTAGTGCATCTGAGTTGAAAGTGCTGTCCAGAGCGGACACAATGGAGCCCTCTGGGATAGCTCCTGGAGGCCAATACTGTTGAATTGCATCCACGCTACCCCAAATTCAACCCAGCGATGTCGATTTCAGCGCTAATCTCCTCGTCAGGGAGGAGTACAGAAATCGATTTTAAGAGCCCCTTAAGTCGACAAAAATGGCTTCGTCGTGTGGACGGGCGCAGGGTTAAATCGATCTAACGCTGCTAAATTCGACCTAAACTTGTAGCGTAGACCAGGGCTCAGGGTCCTTGGAAATGGGTATGCAAACCCCAAGCACGATACTTGGCAAGAATTTTCCCTGCCCACCTCCAACAGACCCCTCTGAGCTACTCTATTCAGAAAGGCAAACACCACTTCCAGAACTACCAAATACCACTAAAATATACTTAACTGGTTTTGCTAAAAATCTATTCTAGACAAAATAAATTAATAAATTAATAAAAAAATTAATAAAAAGGTAATGTTGCTACAGTAATAAACATTAGAAAAGAATTTTACAGTTTAAATTATCTAGCCATTAAAAATCATGGAACTAGCAAGTTTATGCAACTATAGCGGTAGATAACCTTACAGTTCACTATACTCTAATAAAATTCTGTTCACGTGAATATTAACATTAGCTATTACAATAACCATCTTTATGTTACCTGTAATTTTTTCATGAAATACTGCCTCAATTGTTTGTCTAATAACTAACTCCTCCCTCAAAATATATTTTTCCTGCATTTGTCTCTAACCTGAGAAATATCAGGAACGTCAAATCTTGTCTCTCTTTTTTTGTGTGTGTGTGTGGGGGGGAGGGCTGGAGGTGTCAAGTGTGCGTTTTGGCTTTATTGGCAGTTAGATCATTTGTTAATCTTTAAAAGACAGACCTTTTCTTCTAGGTATATATTTCTTCATTTAGAATTAAACAGATGTTAATAAAAACAAATAAAAGAGTTTTAATCTGTGTGTGGAAAAACAATCACTTCCTCTCTCAATTAACCAAGTTTCAGGCCTTCTGGATATGAACAAAGAACAAAGTCAGGAGTTTTATTTTCTATTTTCAGGTTCCCTTACTTGCAGTGATTTATTTATTTATTTTATTTAGACCCTCTCTTTAAGCTTACTTCATGACAATCTTAAAATCCAAATGGGTGTTCCTGGGTACTTGTTATCTTTAGCATCTAAAGTGTTTCTGAAGTAGTCAGCCACACAGCAAAACTATGAGATCACTGTGTCAGATTACAGCTTTCCAGAATATTAATATGTTATGTTTCCAATATGTTTCCAAACATAACCATTTGGAGAAAATACTTTGTTTAAAGTTTTTAATCTGCTTATTTATTTTCTCTTGCTGTTGTCTCCACCACTAAGAGATTTGTATGCTCTCACATGTTTGTTCTTCCCTTGTCATATTTCTAATGTAGGTATGTTTCTTCCTTCCTTCAGCAGCTCCTCACCAGATACTAGTGTTTACTACTGCTAGGGTTTTGTCACTAATCAAACTGGTTCATGAACCAGAATGCTGAGGGGGGAAAAACATTATTTTCGCACTTTTTGAAAAATAAACATCATGCATTCAATAGTAAAAATCAAGCCTCCTAAAGGAATATACAAAGTAGTGTATTAGGAGCTCCAGCAACTACATTATCAGTGTCTCCTGAGAAATCTCATGTTACATGAATATACATCCGTTGTATCTGTATTAATGCTTTCTATTAACTGAAGCCCTTCTTAAAATTATACATGCAATGAAAAATTTTACTCTTGAAATCAAGCATTTTGTGAGCCATTGTTTTCCCCTATTCTGATAATTTATTTAGAACAATAAATTAAGATGCCAGCAAAACAAAGTGCTTTCTAAAATAAGAAGTTCATTTCAGTTTTGGTAATTGGAATAAATGCTAACTGCATTTAACCAGTACAAGATTTAAAATAAAATTTAAGGAACACATTTTAACACTGAAGACACACACATATCAAATGTTTGTTTTCAAAACCAAACATTGTTTATTTCTTAGTTATTTTTATTGTTAATCATTGTCAAATACTCACATTACCTTTGTGCCCTTATTCCAGTCTTAACAAAACCTTAGAACCGAACAAAAAGGGAGCACTAAAATATCAGTGCAGCAAAGAACTTTCATATCATCGAGTTGATTTCAACAAGAATCTCAGGCAGAGGTCTTCTAAATGGCCTGCAATATGATGCTGTACTAAATTATTCATAGATAACAGCTACTCTAGTAGTCATAATTTAAGACCTTATAGATAACTTACTTCAATGAGCTGCCACATTCGTAAAGGCAAAAACCTACCTATGAAACAGAACTGTGGTTTAACAAAACATTTTAAAATCAGGCAAATAAGAACAGATTCAGGAATGAAAAAGAAATGCAATATTTGTTGTCCTGAATTCCTTCCAAGTCACAAAAGAGATTAACAAGTAGTCAATGAATGGATGAGAATCCCTACTAGCACCTAACCTCCCAAGTATGTTAATCTAATTGACCACTGAAAGTTACTGTGATTTACTAGTTCAGTGGCTCTCAACCTTTCCAGACTACTGTATCTCTCTCAGGAAACTGATTTCTCTTGCGTACCCCCAAGTTTCATCTTACTTAAAAACTACTTGCTTAGAAAATCAGACATAAAAATACAAAAGCGTCACAGCACACTATTATTGAAAAATTGCTTACGTTCTCATTTATACCATATAATTATAAAATAAATTAATTGGAATTTAAATATTGTACTTACATTTCAGTGTATAGTATATAGAGCAGCAAAAACAAGTCATTGTATGAAATTTTAGTTAGTACTGACTTTGCTAGTGCTTTTTATGAAGCTTGCTGTAAAACTAGGCAAATATAGATGAGTTGATGTTCCCCCTGGAAGACCTCTGCGTACCCTCAAGGGTACGCGTACCCTGATTAAGAACCACTGTACTAGTTTACCTATAAAATAGCCTTTATTGTACTAGCATACTAAGCACTTTATAAACATTTCTTAAAATACGCAGTGATGCATACATCCTCCAGTTTAAATCTCATGGAAAACTAAACTCAAATTTAACATGAAACAAAACCAAGTATATAAAGAGAGTGGACAATTGCCTCTACAGATTACATTAATTCATTCCATTGTGTGGGAGTTGTGCAATACAAACTGTAAAGTGCCCAGTCTCCGGAGCTTCCAAGTCACAAGAGAATATGTGCTGCAATAACTACATGCAACTGTGCAAGTTAATGACATTAATATTTCAGATGCTCTGCAATTAAGTACTGGATTAGAGTAATAATATGTCTAAAAAAAAAAACTTAATCGCATTTTGGCTGACAATTTGTATAACCAAGCTTCAGTATGACAAATCATTACATGGATTAGACCGAAAATACAGGTTTAGAAGTGGAATAAAAATGCAACCCACTTTTCCAGCAGTCTCAGGCCATTCAAATAAAGTGCAATTGCCCTACTGATGAAATTACAGAAGTATCACAAAAAGAGAAGCACAACTGCAGTTCACTTTTTTTACAGTTAACCAGAATTCACTAAACTGGGTCCTGGGTCCTTCAACAAGTTGAAGTATACAGTTCACAGACTGAGATCGCTGTGGAGGGACCAAGACACATCCTGGCACTTTACAAGCTGCTCTGTTGCTTTTCAGTTAACAGAGTATCTCTAGTTTGTTTAAGTTAAAACCAAGAAAAAAAGGTTAAATCCTTGGCACAATTCTCACATATCCTATATACGACTTGAAAACTCCATCCACCCTGGACAGAATCTCAGATTTTATTTAAAAGAATACGTTCCTAGCCTTTCCGGTAGAAAACGATAACTTTCCAAACATGAACCAGTCATAGACGCTGACTCTATGGGTGCTCTGGGACTGGAGCACCCACGGGGAAAAATCAGTGGGTGCTCTGCACCCACTGGCACCCAAGTTCCCCTTCCCACCCCACCTCACCTCCACTCCCCCTCCTCCCCTGAGCGTGCCACGTCCCTGCTCCTCCACCTACCTCCAGCACTTGCCGCCACCGAACAGCTGTTTGGCAGTGTAGCACGCTCCGGGAGGGAGGGGGAGGAGTGGGAACGTGGCATGCTCAGGGGAGGAGGCGGGGAAGAGGTGGGGTGGGGATTTGGAGGAGTCGTCGGAATTGGGGCAGGGAGGGGGCAGAGACTTTGTGGAAGGGGTTTGGGGGGCGGGGCAGGGGCGGAGTAGGAGTGGGGCCGGGGGCAGAGTGGGATCGAGCACACCAGCGCGAGCAGAAGTCGGCGCCTATGGAACCAGTGTAAATTGATTCAGTGTTCTCTTCCTGTGTCTGAAGAAAGACAGCTCCAGGGCCTCTGCTGCCACTCACAGCTCTGTCAAGCAGCAATAGGTGAAAACAGCGAGACTCTGATCAGTATCACTATTGCTATTTGGAGTTCCATGGGCAGAAATGGAACTGTCAAAAATTATGTTAGTTTCATGCTGCTGCAGCAGCTTACCAAAGCTATTAATAGAAAAGGTATGCACTAGAGATATTCATTAGAGCAATGGTTTTCAACCTTTTTTCATTTGCAGGGCCATAAAAAATTCTGAATGGAGGTGCAGACCCCTCTGGAAATTGAACCTGTGGTCCGCAGACCCCTACCATAGAAGTCTTAGACTGAAAACTGACTGAACAGAATTCAACTATAAATGTTGCATGTGCTTAGCACAGCATTTGACACAGCATGAGAAAGGGCAGTAACTGTGAGCTTCTATGGTAACAACAATACTTCTGGGTTTTGACCTGTAGGTGGGAGTATTCACACACTTTTGATTGATCAGAAAAACAGAATGCCTTTTCTGAGATCTGAAACTTTATTTTCATAGTCATCTTTCACAGACCCCTTAGGCATAGTCTACAGACCCTGAGGTGTTCATGGACCACAGGTTGAAAACCACTGCATTAAAGAACAGGACCCAAAAAAATAAAGGCAAGAGGAAAGGTAGAAAATAGACCACCCCTTCTTCCTTGCAGCAGCCAAGAAGAACTGGAGAAGGAAGAGAGAGAAAAAGCTTTGTCTTACCCTAGAAATTTGGGAAAGTTTAGGGTGAGGGTGGGGTAGCAGCTACAAATATGTAAGGACACCGACTAGCCAGAGACACAAACAAACGGAGGAACCTCTAACAGAGTCCAGAGACAGCACCCTGGTAGAAATTCCAGAATCTTCCTGTTTCTCACCAGCTGATGGCAAGGAGTTGAGCTTCCCACAGGATGTCCTGTGACCTCACTCATGGCCCCCTTATCTATTGCTGTGCTGGTAGATTTAGCCTTCTGGCTAGGCAGTGTCTAAATTAGTCACTGCATTATCATACAAAGTCTGGTTAACATAACATCTTTCTAATTTCATAATACAAAAACTATTATAGATGGAGTGCGTAGCAACATCTATATTAAGACTGTATTACACTTCCCATTACAAGTCTTGTTTTCAGTTGCTTATAACAGACTAACTCTTTGCCTGAAATTTTCCATGCTCTAAGTTTTAGCAAAAATGGTTAAGCTGTTTGGGAGAATGAGGTTAGGGAAAAATCAGTCATTTGGCCAAAATGAAAATTGTTTCTGACCATTTTTTGAATAGTTTTAACACTCCAGGATTTTAGACTAGGAAGTTCAAATTTGGCAGGGAATTAATGTGACAGCAGTTGGGGTCCAATCCAGGTCAGTAAGGGGTTGTGTTACCACTTGCTCTGCAACTCTGTGTGACTCACAACTCTTTGTTGTTATAGCTCCCAGCCTAGGATGCTCATTGCCAACCTACCAGCATGTAGACAGCCCTGGTTCAACAGCCTGTGTCTCATCCTACAGCCCCACTCTGGCTTCCACCAACCTGGGTTACAACTTGCAGGGTGACAGCAACATACTCCCAGTTCTGAATTTTTCTCTAAACCGTGTGCTCTGTAATGTCCAGGCCCTCTCCTGGATAGTTCAGAGAAACTATCTTTTTTTTTGTTCCTCTAAAGACACAAAACCTACCAGCTTATTAATTTAACTGGGGTGAATACACCCTTCCCTTTAAAGACAGCACTGAGTTGGTTGACAGTAAAAATACAAGAAATTTATTATCACTATATAGGATTAAGTGAGTTCAAGTATCAAGAACGAAGATAGAATTACAGGTAAAACAAACCAACACAAAACACGCTTCTAAAAAGTCTAAAACTTAATCTAGCCAAGTATAGGCTTTGTTTGAGATTTTTTTCCTCACCTATATGCAGTTCCCAGAGACTTCAACCCCCCTTGGTTGATGGGCCCATATTTCTCAGCTTGTAAGAGTTCTGTTCCCTTGTATCTGTCTTGTGATCAATGCCAAAGACAGCTTTTGTCTTTGCTTATATCTTCCAAAGTTCAATGATGTTGCTTTAAGAGGCAGGATGGCCTCATGCAGTTTGTCTCTTCCTGTGGGCTTCCCAGCCCCCTGTACCTAAATGGGGCTTGAACTGTTTGGATTCCACCATGCTTAATTTACATAGGAGGAAGGTAAATAGCGACCTTCTTCCTGGCAGGGAGGGAACTTGTTTCTCCCTGTTTTGCCACAGACTTTAAAACATAGTATCATTAAATATCCATAGTTCCTCATTTCGTGTTGATACCTACATTTCATAGTGATATTAATCACCAATGTGTCATTAGCTTTCAGAAAAGATCTCACTCTCTGCACTCTTATACAATACAATCAGTTGATTCAATTGCTTATCACTTGAGGTTCAGACCCGCAGTAAACCTTTGAAATGATTCTTCTGAGTAAAATTTATTCAACCTATCAGGAGAACGAGATGGAGTCTCGTGGTGAACGAAGCTCCATGCTCTTTCTTCCCCAATGGCTGTTTGCTGAAATTTTCTGTTTCCTGCCATCTCTTCCCCATGCTGTCTTGATGGTCGTTTACTGCTTACATGTAAGTTTAGGATTGATTTGTTTAACAACTCCCCCGACATGCCTAGTTTAAACACACTTTAGCCGTAAGTCTAGCATGTATCTATAACTCCTAATACCCACTGCGTACATCCATCACACATGAATATTAATGTTCAGTAAGTTATTAGTTTTCAAATGACCCCACACAAGGCATATTTTGTAGAAAGATTATTACAATAATGTGTAAGGTGTGAATTCAGGGGTGCTTAGTGTCACACTTAGACCTGGAGTCAGAGAGGTGCCTTTATAATCTCCAGACAGAGATTATAATCCAGCCAGATTTTATGTGTGTACCAACTGCACTGTACACTATCCCAAGCCTCATGGTGGTGCCTGTACCAGCCTCCCCACTCTACAAGCCAGGAGATTGAAATCTCACTTCTTTTGCTGACAAGTATTAATATTTTTATGAGCTTCACATCCCTTAACAGTGACCTAAGTCTCATAGGCCTAAACTAAGGGTAGGTCTTCACTGCAGAGTTAACTCAGGTAATCAGCACTTGGGCTAGCCCAGTGAGTGTGAGAAGCCACACCACAAAGTCCTCACTGATGTTACACTCACCCGTGTGTGCTAGGACTTCTGGTGGCATACCCCATGTTTTATTGTGTTGTAGTACGCTGAGCCAGTCAGACTTTCCCAGTGAATTGTGGGAGAACTTGTCTGTCCTTCCAGGAAGATGGAAGGATGGGGTGGAGGTAGGGGGAATCATGGGAAGGCACTGGAGGACTATGGGCACTCAAGTGACTTAGCCTGTGTCCTCACTGCAAGGTGGGCAGCTTACCACCCCGAGTGAAAGTGGCACCCAAATTCTAGCCTAGACCATCAGTTAGCCCAGTTTTAAAGCACTACCAAATTCAGGGGAGAGGGTTGTGTGTGTGTGGATTGGAGGGGCATTATGGATAACACCCAAGTAAGAGCCCAAGTTAATGCTGCAGTAAGGACATACCCTAAGAAGCAGCCAAGTATCATTTCCCCAACTTCTTTTATAAATGAAACAAGAGAGGAGATGTCTACACTACATGTGCTACAACAGCACAGCTATGGTTCCAGAACCTTCGCTGTAGGAATTCCACCTCCCCAAGGGATGGCAGCTAGGTCAACGGAAGCATTCTTCCAAATGCATCTAGGCTGGAGGCGACGTCAACATAGCTGCAGCACTCACGGTGAAAATTTTTCAAACCCCTAAGCACTGTAGCTATGTTGACCTAACTTTTAAGGGTAGATCAGGATGTACAAACTGCACAAGGTCAAAACTAGGAATAGAATCAAGGTTTCTAACACAGTAGCCCCAAAGTCTCATCCACTTAGCCTCTCGGCTTCTCTAAATGAATGCATCAGATTTATGTGCTTGCCTATGTGCCTATAACCACGTTCTAATTAGCAGATCATACACACCTCAAATGGTATATTGGCAATTTTGTAATTAAGCTTCTGCTGGAATCAGGTGAATTAATATTATAGTCAAATATTTATCAAATATGCTCTATTTTGGATAACTGAAACTAATGCTATGGGCTTTCACTTGGATAAAAGCAGTGCTGCAGTGCAGGGTGATTTGGAGGACCTTGTGCAGGACTGATATGCCTTTCTATAAAAAATGGACCAGCAGCAGCAGAGGCAGCTCAGTTTAAATACACCAGTGAATATTATTTTAAAATTACCTTCCTTATGTCTCACAATAAGTGAGTGACAATGTCAACTTGAAATCAAGCGATGAAGTGAGCCGTAGCTCACAAAAGCTTAGGCTCAAATAAATTTGTTAGTCTCTAAGGTGCCACAAGTCCTCCTTTTCTTTTTGCTTATGAATATAAGAAATGAGTTAGAAACCATTTGAGGTAAAACTGCCCCAGCCGATTTCTGTAGTTCTATTGCCATTTTTTAATTGAAAAAAAAAATGTTTTTCTCTCCCTTTTGTTTGTCTGAAAAACCAGCACAATCTCAGAGGAAACTAATTTTATGCAGTTGTTGTCAAACAGAAAATAAACAAACAAAAAACCCCAAACCACATCTCTCATTTTTCAGTTGAAATAATCTTAGTAACAGCAAGTAAAAACAGTTAAATATGATTTTTAAATTGATGTCACCCCTTTAAAATATAAGAGTAGGATAGAATAGAAAATGAAAAGACTAAAATAAAAACTTCACTGTATATTCTGCAGGTATGTGTGTGTGTGTGTGTGTGTGTATATATATATATGTATACACACAACCACACACAGGGCAGAAGAAATCTACAGATGCTACCAGAAGAATTGTAGGGATATTTTAGTATCCTTATAAACAAGCTATTCCAAACTGAAATTTCACAGTTTATGCACATACCACATGAATTGTGAGAACATCTGTAACATACAAATTTCCTCTTATCTGCTGCAATTTTAGCTCTCAACAACAAACAGCACTAACCTGAAATCAGGATGTGGCTATTGTACTTAACGGCAGACTTTTTCATGCCCATTTTGTTTCAGGTGCCAAGATAGGGTTACTAACTGTCTAATCGCACAAACCCAAACACCCTTGCCCCGCCCCTTCCCCAAGGACACACCCCTGCCCGGCCCCTTCTCCGAGACACCCCCACACACACACACTCCAGCCCCCTTCTCTCAGTCGCTCGCTCTCCCCCACCCTCACTCACTTTCACTGGCTTGGGCAGGACGCTGGGGTGCGGGCTCTGGGCTGGGGCCAAGGGGTTCAGAGTGTGGGAGCAAGCTCCGGGCTGAGCCTTGGGCAGGGGGTTGGAGTACAGGAGGGGGTTTGGACTCTGGGAGGGAGTTTGGGTGCAGGAGGGGGCTCCGGACTGAGCCTGGGACAGGGGGTTGGCGTGCGGGGGGTGTTTGAGGTGCAGGCTCTGGGAGGGAGTTTGGGTGCGGGAGGGGGATCAGGGCTGGGGCAGGGGGTTGAGATGCAGGAGGGGGTTTGGGGTGCAGGCTCTGGGAGGGAGTTTTGGTGAAGGAGAGGACTGGGGCAGGGGGTTGGGGTGCAGGAAGGGGTTCGGGCTCTAAGAGGGAGTTTGGGTGCGGGAGGGGGCTCAGGGCTGGGGCAGGTGGTTGGGGTGCAGGAGAGGTTTGGAGTGCAGACTCTGGGAGGGACTTTGGTTGTGGGAGGGGACTGGGGCAGGGGGTTGGCATGCAGGAAGGGGTTCAGGGTGCAGGCTCTGGCTGGGAGGTGCTTCCCTTGGGTGGCTCCTAGAAGCGGCAACATGTCCGGCAGCGGCTCCTAGGCTCAGGGGTAGCCTGGCCGCTCTGCGCGCTACCCCATCTCCAGGCACTGCCCCCGCAGCTCCCATGGGCCAAGGTTCCCCGCTCCTGGACAATGAGAGCTGCAGAGTTGGCACTCGGGGTGGGGGGCAGTGCACAGAGCCGAGAGACTGCAGGAACATGGTGCCAGCCGCTTCCGGGAGGCGTGCGGAGCCCGGACAGGTAGGGAGCTGCCTTAGCCCTGCTGCAGTGCTGGACTTTCAGCAGCCTCAGTTCTCTGGGATTGGCTTCAGTAGCCTCCGGGAGATCGACCCCAATTCCGGGAGACTTCCGGCCAAACTGGGAGGGTCGGCAACCCTATGTAGAGACCATAACTAGATAGCTTCTTTGACTCTAAAAACATGACACAATTATGGGCCACTGACAGTTGGCTCTTTGATACTTCTGTAATTAATGCCAAGTGGACACACTCTGAATACATATAGCTATTTAGGTCATTGTACAGCAAGTTCTTCAAATGTCAGCTCTGATGGAATTATTCTGAAACAAGTGACGAAGCATAAAAATATTATATTAACCTATAAGAACAGGCCTCGTGGTTAGTAGTCCACACTGCTACACGAGAGACCCTGGTTTAATTTCTGGGTAAAATATATTGCTCCCTCAGCTGATAGGGACCGGTAGTACTACAGATATGGTACACGGTCCGCTTGGAAAAGGAGTGAGAGAGGAGCAGCTCACGTCGCTTCACAGAAACACCTGTAGCTGAACAAAGAGCAATACTGATGAGCTTCATTAGGAGTTTCACCTAGAGCTCAGCTAAAGAAAGTAGCTGTAGAATGGGCTATTTTAAGGAGGGAATGAGAAAATACTCCAGACATGGCAAAAAGATTAAAATATTCAGGCCTTGATTTTCATGGCAGGTTAAGAGCTGCTTGAGGCCTACCCAACCCTTGTACAAATTAGGGCTCCACAGAGGTCATGCTTATGCCAAAGAGAGTTCCCCTGTGGAAAGGGAATTCTCCACCAACTATCTTCAGCCATTTCAGGGCCAATTTGTGTGGCTTATGCAGTGCAAAGTGCCCACAGCAGACTGGGGAATCCAACCCTAACTTTCTAAAAAGAATGGCCAGGCTTTCAAAAGAGCTTATACCCACAGGTACAGCATGCTCTGTAGCATTTCAGCATTCATCACACTGCCTCGACAATGGGCCTCAACCCATTTATGGGAGAGGTTAGACAGGAAGTTACCTCTAAGGGTAAGTAGCTAGATAGCAGAAAAGACCATTCAATCCTTCGCTTCTCTGCTGACCATCCACAAGGACACCAATAAGTGTCAGTTCTGATGGTAGCTTTTGTGATATGAACGCCTGACCCCTAGGCGCTCAAGTGAGAGGATCAATTCTGTTCACATAAACCACTGAACAACTATCAGATGGTTTCCATTTTCTAAAATAATAAATGGATGTACTTATATAAATTTAAAAAACAGAACATGAGCTTGTCATGTTTCAGAACAATACAATTATGACAATGTTTAAAGCAGATGATATCACATCACTGTTTACAATATTCTTTTTCAAAATATATGCCCCCAAAAGTTTAAAACACTTTTTATAATAAAAAGGGATTCTGTGCCACACTTATCTCGGAGAAGCAGCAACTGCTTTTTGAAGACTGTATAAGCATTTCCGTTCTCACCCACTGTTTTAAGACACTCAAAGTTCTGCAAATCCCAGTTTTCAGGCTGAAATGTTCTAGGCTTGGTCTCTGTCTGAAAGTGAATATTTTGGAATATTTGAACAAAAATGGTTCCACCTTTTTTTGAGTAGGAGGCACATACAGAAATGACTCTTTCCCCATTATAAAAAGAGTTGTTTAAAAGAAAGTCACAATATATTCTACAATGGAAATGGCTAGGATCAGAAAGTTAAAATTTGGCAGGTAAATATCCCTCAATGAGAAGAAGCACCTTTGAATGTTCTGCTGAAAGTCACTTTTGATTTAACTGAATTATGAGCCTGTGAAAAATGCATACTTCACACACAGGCAGAATCTCTTCTTGTCATACTGCCCTCAACTGATGAATTCTCAGCTCTCCCTCCATGCTACCATCTTTAATTTGGGGCTCTCCCATTAATGAATTTTGGGATCATCCAAATAATGAATACTGGGCCTCCCTATTTCTTTGCAAGTTTCCTCTGGAGCTGCCACCCACGCTAGATATGAAGGAGGCCTCTTGCCTCTCAGTTCCCCTTCTTTACAAGGGACCCACTATGCCTTGCTCCCCCAAAGCCTCAACAGGAATAACAGAAGTGGTTTCCACAATTGTGCAGTTCCTCTTAAAGGAAAAATGGTGCTTGTGCAGTCCTAGTCCCTACCCCTCCCTGTGCTCCTAAAAAAGAACAAGTAGTGCCTAGGTCACTCTGCTCCCTGCCTTCCCCAACCCCTCCAGGAATCAGCGGCTCTCCAGCTTTATGAACACAAGCAAAATTTTACCAGGAGCAAGTGTTTTGTTAAGACTTAGCTGGAGGTGAAGGAAAGAGGGGTGGGGGATATGACTTCATATTTATCAGACACGTGCTTCATACAGGTGATAAAAGACAGAGCCTCGGGGGAGGAGGAGAGAATTCAGTAGGAATCCCAGCACTCTTCTCAACAGCTGAGAGTGCGGTGGAAGAACCTCAGCCTCTCATAGTGAATTACCCCCAGACTTCTCCATGGAGGCCACTCTCATAATTCCCGTCAGCCTCTGACTAGATGGCAGTAGGTGTCTGGTAAATTAGTAAGCTCTAGGCATTTTACTCATATATTCTCTAGAGGCAGCAACCTACTCCCAAAGGCTTTCATGGGAACAGGAACAGGCCCTGTGTCTACATTACATTTTCATGCTCTACAGGACTGCCTCTTGTTAAGATAGTCTTCCTCAGCCATGATATAACTAGAGTAATAATAAATCAATCAATTGATCAACCATCATCCACACTTAAAGCCCTGAAAAGCTGACAAATGGTGGTGGATAGATCCCTAGACAAATACAAATTTCTGTACACTTAAATCTAAAAGTTAATAAATTACAGGATTAGGTTCACTGAAATTTAAAACCAGAAAAAACCTACAAAATGCCAACAAGTAGAAAGAAATCCCTGCAAGATGCCAATAGTAGAAAGAAACTGAGAAGTCAAAGGGATAGAAGGCAATCTTCCTACAAAAATATAATAGCAGGATAACACCATGCTATGGTATATAGGTATCTCCCATACATAAGCAAGACCTACTGTATCAAGGAAAGAGTTTTCCCCATTTTCTCATATCACGTTAACCCCTTTTTTTAAATCCTGGTTTTTGCCACCTGAGCCCATAAGTATTTATAAATCAAATGTATGGCTCCAATAGGCCATCAAATCCTTATCGCATTACAGAAACAAACTTTTTTTGCTTCTATTTCCTTATTCCCATAATTGCTATTAGGACAGAGACTATCTCTAGGAAAACCCATTGCATTTGTCACAAATATAAGCATGTTATTTCTTTACACAGGGGGCAGTTACTTATAAAATACACATCTGATAAATTATGCCATTAACTCTACAGTACCTTAGTGACAATACTCCAAGAATATCTCAAGAAGGCAGTCTTCATATCTCTTCCAGTTCCATCATACAGAAAAAAATTCTGTTTTGTAACTCACGAAAATATGTTGATGACCTAAATGAAGAACTCCACATTAAACTAAGGTAAAGGTGAATAACATCCCGGAAATTCAAAATCAAAGTTGACATTTCCATGCTTAACTCAACCTTGTGGTAAGGAGGGGGAAAGCACAATAGTTCAGAACTGTCAGTTTCTCTCTAAGGTGATATTCAAATTTTAACATGGAAATACAAATAAGGCATATGCAATGCAGAATGCAAATCTTTGCAACATTTATAAAGTAATGGGCATACTATATCTTCACCTTAATGCTTACTCTATTTTACCTCTCCCCCCCCATACCAAAAACAAACCACTCAGCACATGGTCTTGGAAACAAAACTGTTTATGAGTGGGTTTTCTTGGTAGCTAGTAAAAGTCTGCATGTGTGATAACATCACGTGCAACATTCAAGCTTATAGTTTAACTTGGTTCTTTGTGACTACTAGACTGAAAGGGTCCGGAAGCATAACCTCTCTCAGCCAATCAAGATCAGCATTGAAAGGCTCCAAAAAGAATCACAGAAAGTCATCCTCAGACTAGAAGACAGCGTGTATGGAGGGCTAGGGAAATACAACAGTGAAACTCCAACTCCCTCCACCCCGCCAACCACACACACGTTGGGAAACACTAAGTCAAAACAAACACACCAAAAGCACCTGAAAATGACATTTTGGAAAAACGTAACTTTTGTAAGCTGATAAGCCAGCCCGACCCCAGGGATCATGTTGTACCTGGCAGGAGAAGGAGGGGAGAAGAGAAGGAACCAGCCTTTCCTCTGGGCCAGTGGAGTTGCATGGCAGGTTAGGAGAGAAGGAGCTGCCTGGCTGAGGGCTGGTTGTGAGAAGGGAGGAAAAGGATCGTGTCTGGGGTCTAGGACTTATGATGGTGGAGGAGAGACACTGCACTTGTCTCCCGGTGCAGTGGAAGAAGGGGAAAAGCTGGCTGGCCTGGGCCTTGGCAAAGTGCAGCTCCACTGGAGGAAAGGTTAAGGAGCCAGCCCGTGCCGGGGGGGACACGGTGTCCAGCCTGTGTCCTGGGCGGTGGAGGGGAAGGGGGGACATGGAGTCCAGCCTGTGTCCTGCCCTGGGCGGTGGAGGGGAAGGGGGGACATGGAGTCCAGCCTGTGCCCTGCCCTGGGCGGTGGAGGGGAGGGACCTGGTGTCCAGCCCACGCACCGGAGGGAGCGGGGGCAGACACAGCCTGTGCCCGGGGGGACACGGTGTCCAGCCTGCCCCGCTTTCGGGGAGTGCAGCCGGAGCAGGCCAGGAACGCGGGGCTCAGGCCCGGTTCCCCGTCCCGCCGCGGGGCCTCCGTGGGGCCGGCGCCGTTCTGTACCTGCGGGATCCCCGGCCGCGGCTCGGGCGGGCACCGGAACAGCCGGCGCGGCCTAGCGCGTCCCCAGCGCCTCCGCAGCGACACGTCGCCGCCACCGTCTGCCCAGCGCCGCCCCCCGCTAGGCTCAGGGAGCTGTGCCGGGCCGGCGGCGGGCAGGCCGCGCTCAGGCGCCGCCTCTTCCCGCAGCCCCGCCGGAGACGGGGAGGAGCCGCCGGCTGGGGAGCGGGGCTGCCAGGGCCGGGGGCAGCGGCAGCGGGGCGGAGGCCTGGGCAGGGGGTTACACAGGAGCCTCCGCCAAATCCTGCCTCAGCAGCGTCCGAGCATCCCTCAGGGCACCGTGCCCAGCCGGGGCCCCCTTCTCCGGGGTGCAGGCAGGCCCTGCCCCAACCCCTGTGGGGCTGGGCTCGATCCTGGGGCAGAGCAGAGCAGGGAAGGCCCTGGACACACTGCAAGTGCTGGGTTTCTTTCTGCAACCCTTTGGGACACTCCTTCAGCCGCTCACAAAGAAAAGAGGACTCACCCCACAGCTCCCCCTGGATAAAGATGCTTGAAGTTGGGGTCCCCTGTGTCCATCCCCAGTTGCAGCGTTGCGGACACTGGCAATTTTAATCACCAGTCATGCCATGCTGGGGGGTATTTCCTCTAAACCCCAGCTCCTGGAATCCAGTGCCTATGTGAGAATCTCAGCTTTCATTATAAAACGAAACCAAAAGCTAAGTTTCTAGCCCCTCTGGCTGCGGAGAATGTCTTGAAAACGTGACCTGAGGGTACGCTAAAGTCTCAGAACTCCAAAGGCCCATAAAAAAATATATGTACATATATATTTAAACTCACATGATTTTTGGGAGGCCTGGCTCATGATTTGTGTATGTTGTGTCATAACTGTGTTGGTCCCAAGATATTAGAGCGACAAGGAGGGTGAGGTTATATATTTTATTGGACCAACTTTCATAGGTGAAAGAGACAAGCTTTTGAGCTTGCACAGAGCATGTCTTCAAGTCCTGAGTCAGCTGCACTCCCCCAGGGACACAAAGAAGAGCTCTGTGTAAGCTCGAAAGCTTGTCTCTCTCACCTACAGAAGAAACAAGGAGTCGTCGTGGCACCTTAGCGACTAACAAATTTATTTGGGCATAAACTAGCCCATGAAAGCTTATGCCCAAATAAATGTGTTAGTCTCTAAGGTGCCACAAGGACTCCTCGTTGTTTTTGCTGATACAGACTAACACGGCTACCACCCTGAAACCTGTCACCTACAGAAGTTGTCCAGTAAAAGATATGACCTCACCCACCTTTTCTCCCATGATTTTTGAACAATTGGCATTGGCAATGTTGCCTAATCCTGTTTGCATGCATCAGTGCCTTCTGGGAAAATCTGGGCAGCTGTCCCTTAGTGCCTCAACAAGCACAGATAAAGTACTTAACGCAAATACACACAGGCCTCAGCAATGCCTGGGGTAGTGCACTCCTGTGCTCTGCCACACCATGAGATGGAAGGAAGGAGGACTGGCCAAGCCAGGTACACAGCTGACAGCACCAAGCTGGTTGTAGGAATGCAATCAGGCCAGTCTAGACTGCTTGTGGGGTGAAATACTTAGCTGACAGGTTTCAGAGTAGCAGCTGTGTTAGTCTGTATCCACAAAAAGAAAAGGAGTACTTGTGGCACCTTAGAGACAAACAAATTTATTTGAGCATAAACTTACACTCAAATAAATTTGTTCATCTCTAAGGTGCCACAAGTACTCCTTTTCTTTTAGCTGACAGGGTTACAAACCAAGTAAGCAGCTGATGCACAGACATAAACAATGTGTAGAGCCATCTATGGTTCTGCTTGGTTATACTGAAAAGCTATATTGGGGACAGTTCCTTAGAAGACAGAGTTGCCATATTTTAATATAATTGTGGGTCTCAAATTTTTTTTTATTTTAATCTATTTGTAATGTCATGATAGAACTGGGATGTGCTCATAAATTTTGCCCTTATTAAAATGGCTACTATATTCCATTGTTTGCAAATGGACTGAAGCCAGAGGCTGCTTTTAGCCAAGATGGACATTATTCTTTGCGAGTCTACCCCCAGTAAAAATGAGGCTAAATTGGGATAGGTAACATATTTCATTTTTTGTAACAAAGTATATATATATTTGCAATGAAAACTGTGCTTCACTAATAATCCATTAGAATTTTTTAAGCTTGTCAACAAAATAGCAGATAAAATAAATTGATTTAATTTATTTGCACTGTCAGAAAGAACTGTTGACAAAACGCACACAAGAAGCTGCCAATGAAATCAAGCAGTCAAGGATTCAGGTAAAATATGGTCATGGATGAGACACTGGCTAGGAGAAGAGAAAAAGTAAGAATCAGTGGTCAGTTTTAATCTGGGTAAAGTTTATTAGTGTGGGACCACTGGGTTCATACTATTAATACAATTTATTAATCTGGAAAACAGGGTGAACACTGGCAAAATTGCAGATGACATTCTTTAGGTTCACATCAGGACAGAAGACTCATGAACTTCAGAGGGATCTAACAAAGCTAATCAAATGGGCAACATAATGGCAGATGAGGCATTGAGAATTAAATACAAAATTATTCTCTTCAGTTTAGTTTTCCTATAATCACTCTGTCAAACTCATATAATCTTCACACTGTATACATATATTTTATACTACTAGTAACCTTAAACTTGTTCTTGCTGGCTGGCTGGCAGAGATTTTTGTGTACTTTTCATCAAGGGGAGTCAGATACCATAATGATTCATTACTTTATGAAAACCTAGAATGATAGTTATGTAACGTTATCTCTTTGAGGCAAGTAGTTGGAGAGCATTCCAGGTCTTGCAGGGTTGCCACTCCAATGAACTATGTGCCTAGGAATCTCTTTCTCTGCTTCTTCTCAGGGTCACCATCAACTCACAGTTTCTTCTCCAGGCTTCCACTATCCAAAGTACACAGCCTGCAGATCAGCATTCCAGCCCCTGTATCTGCAACCAGCTAAATGCTGATAGTGTTAATCTGCCTGAGATAGCTCTGCTCAAACCTGGCCATGTGGTTTAGTGCTCGAGCATTGTCTGCTGCTGTTTGGCTACATCAAGGGGTTTAATAGTTCCTTCCATTGAGCCTGAAAGAGGGTGCTAGGCACATGCATTGGTTTTAAATAAGGTCTGTGACTGCTTTCGGATGAAAGGCCTCCTTGATGGCAGTTATTAGCATAATAATTTTTAACAAATGAAAGTTTAGATTCTGGACCATAATTCTGTGATAAGGGATGAATGCTGCCAAATTAGAGAATACTGCAGGGCCCTGGTTATATATTAGGATAATTAACTTTGGTTTAAACTGCTGTCAGCAAATAGGATTATAACATAGTTTGACTGGCTAATGCAAATAGGCCATAACCATTTTAGAACAAGTTCTGGACTGACCATAATGACTTAGACTGAAGCAGTGAGGTTCTAAAAGCTTATCTAAACAAGGGAATTTACCAGAATAGTGATACAACCTAGGGTATGTCTACACTGGCAGAGTTACATCGCCGCTTAGAGAGCGCTGAAGGGAAACCGCTGTTGTGTGTTCACACTGTCAGCTGTCTGTGCAATAGCATGTTCGCACTTGCATCAGTATTTGGAGCGGTGCGCTCTGGGCAGCTACCAGACAGAGCACCTCTTCCTCTTCTGCTGCTAAGAGTTGTGGGAAGGCGGAGGAGGTCGCAGGGCATTGTGGGTCCTGTCCCAATTCCCCGTGATGCATTGCTTCGCATCACAGAAATCCCTGTGCTTCCGTCCGCATTTGGCACCATCTGTCAATGGTTTGTATACTGCACGCTCTGCCTTTTTGGTCTGCAGGAATGAATCCAGCACTGTTGACCAATATGCTGGTTGCTCTCACTAACGTGTCACGAGTGGCAGTGGAGTAATTCCTTAAACTACAAAGCGAAGAGGAGTGCGACATTGATCTCGTCATGCGTAGTAGCTATGACATGAGATTGCTTGTGGCATTCACGGAGGTGCTGACCACAGTGGAACGCTGCTTTTGGGCTCGGGAAACAAGCACTAAGTGGTGGAATCACATAGTCATGCACATCTGGGATGACGAGCAGTGGCCTCAGAACTTTCGGATGAAGAAAGCCACATTCATGGGACTGTGTGATGAGCTTGCCCGAGCCCTGCGGTGCAAGGACACGAGAATGAGAGCTGCCCTGTCATTGGAGAAGTGCATGGCACTTGCACTGTGGAAGCTGGCTACTCCAGACTGCTACCGATCGGTCGCTAACCAGTTCGGAGTGGGAAAGTCGACCTTTGGACTTGTGTTGATGGAAGTGTGCAGGGCCATTAATCGCATCCTGCTCCGAAAGACCATGACTCTGAGCAATGTGCGTGACACTGTGGATGGCTTTGCACAAATGGGCTTCCCTAACTGTGGAGGGGCGATAGATGGCACGCATATTCCAATTCTGGCACCAGACCACCTAGCCATCAAGTACATTAATCAGAAGGGGTATTTCTCTATGGTTCTGCAGGCACTTGTGGATCACCAGTTCGGTGTTCTGGCATTATCCCTTAACAGCTCTCAAGTGTTTGCTAAGACATGGCTTATCTTGAGCCGCTTTTCTTCCTGTGTGTTTTTCCAGATTGACTATATTGCTGTAACTCAAAAGGAGTCTTTCAGAAATCACCCCAATAACCAGGCCAACGTACAGTAATCGTAAATGATTACTGGCCATTCCAAATCTGTCACAGAAGCATTAGCCAATGGTGAACTGTAGTGGTAATTTTATGCAAGGTTTTAGTGTACATGTTGGCATACATGCTTAAAATGTTTTGAATCAGGGCCTCTCTACAGAACACTGGGATTTATAGAACCAAGTTCCCCTACTGGTTCACAATTGTTTGCGGGAACTACTGTTGGAAATATTAACTTTTGCTGACCTCAGTTTGATCATGCCAGCACTTGCAAACTAATAGACATTTAAAAAAAAAACACCACACAAAAATAATTTATGCTAATCATTAATGATCGAGATTAAAAAAAATGCAAAAAACTCTACTAACACAAGTGGGGTGTTTTTTGTTGGAGCTTGGTGCAGCCTCACCATGCAATGACTTAAGAGGTGGACTTAATAGGTCCCCTAGTTTTGGAAAGTTGACATCTTGCTTCTCCCCCTCCCCTCTTTACATTTTCTCTGGCTTGTATGTCTTTGCCTATCTGGTCCTTTTATTTTCTTCTGTTGTTTATTCTTGTGGGTCCTCCCTCTCACCCCTGCTTCCAGTAGACCCTCTTGCTCTTACTTTTGCTCACCCTCTTTCCCCCACTCATCACAAGGCTCTATTCTCCTTGGAGTGAGCAGTCCATGTCATTTGGTGGCTCTGTGGGGCTTGTGGCAGGAGAAAAGAAAAGAAAAGCTTGAGTGGAAAGCAGGCTGCACTAGGAACTGCTGCAGGAGCAGGGAGAGAAGGTGGATGAATTTCAAGCAGCTTTCTGTGGCTTTACCTGAAGTTGTGGAAGCAGTTCAATTAACTGCTAGCTCTCTTCAGGGTCTGCAGCCCTCTCTGGGTCTGGTTCAACTCCCACCCTCCACTATTTCGGGTCCCAACCAAGGGACTGTATAAATAGTAGCCTCATGCTGCATCCCTTTTAACTATTTGCTGCTGCTACTGTTCCCTGGGCCACTTCCCACACAGCCCCTTCAGCTTTGCTCTTACCTCAGGGTTCTTCTAGCTTAAGCCCCAGCAATCTTCTACTGGTTCTAGTCAGCAACTGCTCTTTATCTGGTACTGCAGCTCATTCAGCCAGCTAGGAGCACCATCCTTGCTCCTTTACAACTGACTCTGCTCAGGCCCTGCAGCTCCTTTTAGTTGGTGCATTCTGATTGGCTGCTCTTTGCAGCTTCTCTCCGATTGTCTGTTTTTGTCCACAGACACTTTAGGCAGCCTGGAGGACTCACCTTTACTGTTCTTTCTGGGGTGGGGTGTGGTAAGACTGCAGGGCCTCCAGCAGGGGGCCTCAGGGCCTGGTACACCCTGTCACATTCTCTCAGAAAACATGCTGACAGGGTCACTACCCACCTTGTTCTTTCTTTGATGATGGAGAGTGAGGAATGCATTTAGAGTAGGGCTGTCGATTAATCGCAGTTAACTCACATGATGAACTCAAAAAAATTAATCGTGATTTAAAAAAATCACGATTAATCTGTTTTAAATCACACTGTTAAGTAATAGAATACCAAGTGAAATTTTAAAAATATTTTTAGATGTTTTTCAACATTTTCAAATATGTTGATTTAAATTACAACACAGAATACAAAGTGTACAGTACTCACTTTATATTATTTTTGATTACTAATATTTGCACTCTAAAATGATAAACAAAAGAAATAGTATTTTTCAATTCACCTCATACAAGTACTGTAGTGCAATCTCTATCATGAAAATGCAACTTACAAATGTAGATTTTTTTGTTACATAACTGCACTCAAAAACACAACAATGTAAAACTTTAGAGCCTACAAGTCCACTCAGTCCTACTTCTTGTTCAGCCAATCACTAAGACAAACAAGTTTGTTTACATTTACGGGAGATAATGTTGACCACTTCTTATTTACAATGTCACCAGAAAGTGAGAACAGGCATTCGCATGGCACTTTTGTAGCCGGCATTGCAAGGTATTTACGTGCCAGATATGCTAAACATTCATAGGCTCCTTCATGCTTCAGGCGCCATTCAAGAGGACATGTTTCCACCGCTCCTGCTGGTAGCTCCAGGTGGTTAGTCCTCTTGTTCACAACACTATCACTATGTCCTCTTTTGGCATTACTATGGAGGAAAGACTGCAGTCCTGTTCTGCCCAGCAGCCACTACTCGGGCCACTCTCCTTGCCACTTTAAGATGACAAAAGATAACATTCTCCTTAAGTATCAGAGGGGTAGCTGTGTTAGTCTGAATCTGTAAAAGTGGCAAAGAGTCCTGTGGCACCTTACAGACTGACAGACATATTGGAGCATAAGCTTTCGTGGGTGAATACCCACTTAGTCGGATGTGTGGGTATTCACCCACGAAAGCTTATGCTCCAATACATCTAGTCTCCTTAAAACACCAACCAGGATTTTTCCCAATATTTGAGTCAGCAGCAACTCAACACATAAAACAAAAGGTATTTATTGGAGGTTACAACAGAGAAATTGGTAAATAAATGTGTTTAATATTAAATGCTTGTGATGGAGCCTACAGGATTTTCACTCAAACTATCTGTAAACTTCACTCATAATTTTTTCATATTATATTTAGTGCTACGTGGCAGAAATCCCCAACAGCCAGAGTTGTATTCAAACTGCAAGTGCAGAAGTTTGACGCTCTCCTATAATTTGTATATTGCGTAGAGACTAAGGCCCTGTCTACACTGGCAAGTTTCTGCACTGTAACTCCCAAGGTGTACACACTGCCAAGCGACTTAGTGCACAGAAACTGTGCAGCTGTAGCGCTGTAAGAAAACCCACCCCAACGAGAGGGGTACAACTTTCTGCGCTGGGGCTAAAGCGCTGCAGTCCCAGCGTAGACACCGTGGCGATTACAGTGCTGCGACTGGCCTCCGGGAGGTGTCCCACAATGCCTGTTCTCACCTCTCTCTTCGTCAGTTTGCCCTCAGGTGACCAACCGTCATCCCCACCCCGTAAATTCCTTTTGAAATTTGAAAGTCCCCTTCCTGTGTGCTCGGTGATGCATGCAGTGGTCTCAGTGCATCTTTCCAGGTGGCCATGCCTGCTCCACGCACCAGGCGTTCCCTCGCTTGGAGCAATGCCGAGCTGCTGGATCTCGTCAGCCTTTGGGGAAAGGAGGCTGTCCAGTCCCAGCTGCGCTCCAGCCATAGGAATTAGGATACCTACAGACAGATTTCACGATGCATGACAGAAAGGGGCCATGACCAGGACACACTGCAGTGCAGGGTCAAAGTGAAGGAGCTGCGGGAGGCCTACCACAAGGTGCGGGAGGTAGCCGCTGCTCTGGTGCTGCACCCATGAGCTGCCAGTTCTACAAAGAGCTGGACGCAATACTTGGTCCCCTGCAGCCGCTGTTGCAACACTCTTTCCCATGCACCCCCCAGACACCGCCAACACACTCTAAACAACCTCCTAGCTCCAGTCTATACCTGCGGCATTCCACTCCTCCCCCCTCACAGTCCAGCACTGAGGACTCCCACTACCTGCTGCACTCAACACCCACCCCTCTGCAGTTTGGCCCTGCTGAAGTACAGTACCTGCTGCATTGTACTCCAAAGGAGAAGGTTGGATATGATCCCTGAACATACACAAATCTTTAGCCATCCCAGGATTCCTCCTCCTCCTGGGACCTTCCCTTCCTCCATCCCCGTCCCTGTTGATTTTTTTTTTGTTTGACTCTCTCCTCCGGTTATCTTTTAATAAAAGAATTGTGTTGGCTTGAAAGCCATCTTTATTCTATTAATTGAAAGCAAAAAGAGCAATGCAAAGCAACATACAGTTATGTTAAACGCCCTTCTTGCATCATGTGCAAGAATCACCTCCTAGCATTACAAGCACTGCAATCCTGAGCATAGCAAAAAATATTTGTGGCTTTCAGCTTCAAATTGCTGCCTCAAGGCATCCCTGATCCTTATGGCTCTTCACTGTGCCCCTCTAATATCCCTGGTCTCTGGCTGTTCAAACTCAGCCTCCAGGTGCTGAGCCTCTGTGGTCCAGCCCTGAGTGAAGCTTTCACCCTTCCCCCTCACAAATATTATGGAGTGTGCAGCGTGCAGCTATAAGCATAGGAATATTGTCATCAGCCAGGTCCAACTTCCCATACAGGCAGTGCCAGCGGGCTTTTAAATGGTCAAAAGCACACTCAACAGTCATTCTGAACTTGCTCAGCCTGTTGTTGAACCACTCCTTGCTGCTGTCAAGTTGCCCCATGTATGGCTTCATAAGCCACGGTATTAAGGGGTAGGCGGGGTCTCCCAGGATCACAATGGGCACTTTGACTTCCCCAAAGGTGTTCTTCTGGTCCAGGAAGAAAGTCACTGCTTGCAGCTTCCTGAACAGGCCAGTGTTCAGAAAGATGCATGCATCATGCACCTTTCTGGACCAGCCTGTGTTAATGCTTGTGAAACACGCACAGTGATCCACAAGCACCTGGAGAACCATTAAGAGATACCCCTTGCGATTAATGTACTCGGTGGCTAGGTGGTCTGGTGCCAGAATTGGAATATGCATGCTATCTATTGCCCCTCCGCAGTTAGGGAAGCCCATTTGTGCAAAGCCATCCACAATTTCACACACATTGTTCAAAGTCACGGTCTTTTGGAGCAGGATACGATTAATGGCCTTGCACAGTTCCATCAACACGAGTCCAACAGTCGACTTTCCCACTCCGAACTGGTTAGCGACCGATCGGTAGCAGTCTGGAGTAGCCAGCTTCCACAGTGCAAGCACCATTCATTTCTCCAATGACAGGGCAGCTCTCATTCTCATGTCCTTGCGCCGCAGGGCTGTGGCGAGCTCATCACACAGTCCCATGAAGGTGGCTTTTCTCATGCAAAAGTTCTGCAGCCACTGCTCATCATCCCAGACATGCATCACAATGTGATCTCACCACTCAGTGCTTGTTTCCCGAGCCCAAAAGCGGTGTTCCACTGTGGTCAGCACCTCCGTGAATGCCACAAGCAATCTCGTGTCATAGCTACTATGTGTGGCGAGATCAATGTCACACTCCTCTTGCCTTTGTAGTTTAAGGAATAACTCCACTGCCATTCGTGACGTGTTAGAGCGAGCAGCATACTGGTCAGCAGCTCGGGATCCATTCCTGCAGCCCAAAGAGGCAGGGCGTGCAGTACACAAACTGTTGAAAGATGGCAACAAATGCAGACGGAAGCACAGGGATTGCTGGGATGTGAAGCAATGCTTCACAGGTCATTGGGACAGGGCCCAGGATGCCCCACGACCCCCTCCACCTTCCCACAAGACTTAGCGGCAGAGAAGAGAAGGAGGTGCTCTGTGGGATAGCTGCCCAGAGTGCACTGCTCCGAATACTGCTGCAAGTGCCCACAAGTGTGAACATGCTATTGCGAAGGCAGCTGACAGTGTGAACACACAACAGCGGTTTCCCTTCAGTGCTCTCTGAGCGGTGCTGGAACTCTGCCAGTGTAGACGTGCCCTAATTAAGATAAGACTCTGTCTTTTAATCTTCAGAGCGACAGTTACAACAAGAGGAGAGATCTTTGGTATAAATGGATACAATGTAGAAGTTTGTAACTCATTATCACTGACTGACACAATTAGGTCCTGATTGCACAAACACTTAAGCATGTTCATAACTTACTCAACAATAGATTTTAAGTGAATCTTTAATTGAGGATTGGGCAATATTATTGTTCTATATATGTCTTCTTTTCCTAGTCAAAACTACTCTGCCTATTATCCAGTTAACATTTGCCTTTGAAATGCAAAAGGAGTCCTGACAACACCTTGTGGCAGAGCTACAGTGACATGCAAATGAAAAGTTGGACCTGGAAGTCCCTGGATGTAATGGAGATAGCAGATTGTGTTGTATGGTGCTTTAAAATGGTGGGATGATTCCTGAAATTTTCAGAGTTTTAACACACTATGTGACAAAATTCAAAAGATTTGTCAGCTGGCAGCATTTGTAGCTGAGACTAAGCTAGACCCTGAAATCAGAAATGAAGTGGGTGGTATAAGGACCCACTCCCTGTGCTTACTTGCTACATCTGTTGCTGTTTTGTTTCCCTGTTGTTATCCTCTAAGCTCTACAGCCCAGATTCTCAAACGGTATTTAAGCACTTAATTCCTATTGATTTCAATGGAAGTTAGGAACCTAATTTCCTTTGAAGATCTGGGCATAAGCCACCTTTTTGCATCTCTTGCTTCAGGGACTAGCTAGAGGCTGAACCAATGCCCTGCTCCAATTTGTGCTGGCCTGTAATGCGGCTGCAAACTTGGATTGCTGGGGGATGGCATACTGCCGATACTTCCTGCCCTGGCCCACCAATTATGCGAAAGTGAGGACAGGAGGTTATGCCAGCTGGAGATTCTCCCATTCCAGGGGAATTCTCAACTGCCCATTTAGGAAAGCTTTTACATGTGACTTTGCACCACTCCAGCAGCACAAAGTGACATTTATATAGGGCAGGATCTGGTCCCTAGGTAACTTTACACAGGAGAAGTACTGAACAGAGTCAGTATTGTGGCTTCTTTGTTTCTATTAGGTTTCCTTCAACAAAAAATACGGTCAGATCCATGGTCACTAGACCAGCCAAAGGTGTATGGGATAGGCACATCCTCATGTAGCCTTTTAGCTAGTGCTTGGTTCTATCCAGTTTTAGTGGTAATACTGCTATTGCCTACACAGTAGGAAATAATGAATGAATAACCATTATTCTCTGACTACGTTGTGTTCCATTGACATTATCATTTAATTAGCTGTTTTAACGCTACATTGCATTTTCATAGCAGCTGCAAAACAACCCCTCAGTAAAATATAAAAACTAAATTAATGTTTAAATATTATTTGTAGTCTGTACTACTGCACTGCCTGCCACTCAGCTCTATAGTGCTTCCCAAAATTCACTAGCCAGGTCATGATGTGGCCAGTCCACACTGATCTCAGTCATGACTTCTTGCATTGAGCACTTTCAAAGCAATGCTCAGCTGGGGTGAAGGATGCACATGCAGATGTGTATACTGTCTCATAATCACATTGTATTTTCAGAGCAGGGACTGATTGTATGTAATTTGTCTGCTTTTCTGTTAATTAATTATTTGAGTAAGCATCACTGCAGCAGTAACTAATCCTATCCAAACAAAAATATTTCCCTTCTCCACAGACTGTGTGATTATCGAAGGAATGCTTTCTAGCAGCTTTGCAGAGAATGCTGTTCTTGTCAGCATCAGAGTTCTCCTGGGTGCATTGATTGGCTGTTTTCATCAGTTGTTTGTTGTATTTGCAACCTGGTGATAATTCTGACAGGAGCAATAGTTCTTCACTGGAGATAAAAATGATATAAACACATTCTTTAGCAGCAAACGGTTGGCATGAAAACTGAAGTCAATAAACCATAGTTCATTTCATAAGCTATTTGTCTATTTCTTGGACCACAATGCTTGCAGTTTAGATCCATTTGCCTTTCTATTTCAGTAGTTCTACTGATTGTAATGCTATAGTTATCCTGGCATCCAAGACACAGACTTCCAAGAGTCCTGCTGAGTTGGAAAGTGTGACTCCGTGCTGTCTGCTCTGTGCAGTGCTTGGATGCTATAAAGTGCTAAGAGTTGTCATTTCTCCTGGATAGAATCTGCCCTTCTCCCACTCAAAATGCAGAAGTCCCTAAACACAACAGAACCACTATGGTTTCATATCATGAGGAGGGTGGCTTTGTGGCATGGGCAAGCCATGGAGAGGTTTCAGCCTCCCAGGGGTGCAGGTATAATTTGTGTAGTGGGGGTCCTGAGAGCCATTGAACCAGACTGTAAACCCTCTATATGATGGAAACCATTTCAAGCCAGGGGGTGCAGCAGCATCCCCAGCACTCTGAGTTCCAGCACCTGTGCAACAGCCCCTGCCTGCCACAGAGTATTGTTCCATGGCAGTGCAGAGGGAGATTTTAGGGGTGTCCAGGGGAGCCACAGGCCAGCTGATCCACAGCTGCACAAATCTACTGGTCTAATATATGGCGGGAAGGAGCTCCAGGATAGGGCCACAACAGCAACCCATGGCCTATAGTAGCATCTGTGTTGGTGCCCTGTAGCCTGAGCGACACCACAAAGAGGGAAAGGAGAGCTTTGTACAGTTCAAAGAGAGAGATTCCCAGCTTCCCAATGGGACACGCAAAGCAACTGCTTCAAGTCTCAGGAGATGTCAAGTTTTTATGTTGCTGTCTTCAAGATGTCACGCTAACTTCTGGATCAAATATAAAATAGAGGTCCATACTACTTCTGATTATTGTAGATCCCAGGGCACTTTTGGCAAGAGTTAGGGATTTTAACTCTAGTGTCCTAGCCAAAATTCTAGATTGGGTAGTCACAGTCTGCCAATCTAACGTCCCCATCCAATTTCAGTTGTATGCGGTATCATCCAGAGGCAGTTGCATTTCAGTAGTAAAATGGTTTGTATTTTGGTTAAAGGTGACTTACCCAAGAAAACAAAAGAAATGATTCATGCCTTTTTGTTTATTTTGGCTTTTGCTTCTAAAGAAGCCCTGAAAGGTATTAGGGAGGAGGGGAACAGTACAGCTCCTACCCCTGTTTTATTGTTTACTTTAGAAATATCCATGTCTGATGTTCGCTGGTTTTGCTGGAAGACTTACTGGAGGTTTGTGGCATAGACCATCTGCTTCCTCATCCCTTAAATGCAGCGGTAGGATGTTAAATATTTAATAGAGACCGCATTTCTCCCACTACTTAGTAGGACTGTTGAGTTAAATTGCTGTTCACACAAAACAAGAAAAACAAAGAATTTTAAACTGCTTGAATAAAAGTCATTCCTACTCATCCAGTTTTGCTTGCATGATATTTCTGATACCATAAACCTGCCAGTTCCTTAGCCTCTATAGAGTCTTCCAGGAAAAACAGGAAATAGAAGAATGAATTTGGTTATGTAGTAAGTAAGCAGAAGAGAATGAAAAGCTTTTAGGCCTTCACAGTATACATAATAGTGAAGAAAAAAGGCACATAATCTATAAAGAAAATAAAACAGTACCTTGAAATATTGCAGGATGTAACCTATGATGAATCAGATGGGACATCATAAAGTTATACAAAACAACGAATGGCCTAAAAAGGGAGACTGGGAGAACAGAAACTCCTTCTTTCATAACACCAGCACAAGGGGACATTCAATGGAACTCCAAGGTAGAGAGTCCAATACTGATATAAGGAAACACTTTCTCACACAACGTGTAATTAAACTGTGGAAGTTACTGACACAGGAAGTTATTGAGGCCAAAAAAACCTTAAATTTCAAAAAAGGATTGGATATTTATATAGATATCCAAAATTGTCATATTTAACAATAAACATTTTGGAAAGGATATTAAACCTTGTCCTTTAGGACGTAATCCAATCTCTAATTATTAGAGATCAGGATGAGGCTTAATATAGGGGGTAGATTATCCCACCGCTGTCTACTGTGGAATACTGCAGCATCTGGTTCTGGCAACATTCAGAGACAGGACCCTGGACTAGATGGACCACTGGTCTGACCCAGAATGGCAATTCCTATGTCCCTACTCTGAAAAATTGACATGCAATGGTGTCCATAATCTTCCGAGTGCACACAGTCCAACAATGAGGCACTGTGTTGTGACCCATTACAGAGATTATTGAGCCCTGAGTTTATCTTTAACGTGGAAAAGGATAATAAAGTAGGATTTGAGTGGGGAATCATTGGACAGGGCATGTTCGGCTGATTGTTATGGATCTTGGACAAACATGGGTTTTAACAGTCAGTCAAGATGTCCCCATAAAACCAGGATTTCCCCTGAAAAACAGGATGTGAAGTCACTAGCTCCTCGCATGTTAAGTAGCATTTAGTCCTCCATGTCTGAAATTGAACTAGGTTTCATTTTTTATTTCTTTTGGCAGGTAATTCAATCCTCAGCATATTAGACATGGTACAGATATATTGTGGTGTAAATAGGTTTCTACTAACGTTCCCTTGCACTGTCTACTCCCTAGTTGCATAGAATAATGAAAGTTTGGTTTTGTATTTAAAATGAATACATTTTATTGGATAACTACTTAGTATGATGAAGTGGAGCAATTTAATATATGAGTCATCATGATCACTAGTCCTCATGTAGCGAGCTGGTTTTGTCAGGTTTTGTTTTGCACAGAGCGCTATCTGAATTCATTCACCACCAAACTTAGTCATTACAAAAAGCGGGATTCTCCTGGCGTACTTTCAGGAAAATAGAACAGTAAATGGTCAGTTCCGAGTGACAGCTCAACTGTCAGACATGAATACAAATGGTGCTATGGTATACTTTGTTGAATTCAATAGCAACGTAGAAAGCGGACAAAAACGTTGCCTGGGAATTCTGCGATAAGGAAATCGATTTCTAGCTGTGAAAGAGGGCCGAATACGAAGCCAGGCTATAGAATCTGCTCCAACCTCTAAACATGGATTCACTTGCACTAGCAGGACCCTCGGGCTTTCTGATTAATAAACAGGACCATATCCTTTTGCGATATAGGTCCCCTTCTTCTCCTAACGCTCCGAGTGCTCTTTCAGTGTCTCACCTGGAGTTTCCTTGCTTTTTCTCTGTCAACATCTGTCAGGGCTCTCTCCTTTGTCCTCACCACACCCACACCTTACCCCTGGGTGAACATAACCATTAGCATAGATTCAATCATTATGTTTATGCTGATGACTCAAAAAAAAATCTACCTCTCTACCATTGGCCTATCTCCTTCTGTCCAGTCCTGCATATCTGACCCTGTCTCCAACTGACAATTCTGGATGACTTGGCACTAGCTGAAGCAAAACAAGGACAAAAATCAAGCTCCTTATTTTTCCTCCCAGACCCTTTCCACTTCAAACTTTTTCCATTGCCGTGACCACCATCATCTTCCCCATCATTCAGACTCGTAACCTCCTGGAGGTATCTCAGACTCTCACTCTTCCTGCTAATGCATCCATGATTATTTATATTACAATAGCATCTAAATGCCCTGATTATAATAGGAGCCCAGTTGTTAGGTGCTGCATGCCAGAGAGATGCACAAAGTCCCTGCCTCAAAGAGCTTACAGTCCAAACAGACCAGATAAGCAAACAGCAACAGAAAACATACAAGCGGAATGCTACAAAGTACAAAAGCTCTTAGGTGCATCTTTTCCTTTCTTTTTGTGAGGTTGTATTAATTTCCCCAAGAAATGCAGGCACCCCAGCCAACCTTCTCTGCCACTGCTGACCTAACATGGCCTTCTGTCACCCAGCCAACCCCACAGCAAGAGTTTCACACTACAAAATAAGCAGAGACCTATAGAATTCCCTGGTCTCTCACCCCTGCTGCCATCAGCAGAGATGGTTGTGTGGCCTTTAAAAGCCCGCTCCCTGCATCTCTGGCTGCAGTCAGGGGAAGTCCCTGTTTATGGAGGATTCTGCCCTGCCCCAGGAGATGATGTGAGCTCCTGCCCCACATGACACCACCAGAAGGGAGGAATCTAGACTTTTAACAAGCCCTGCCACTTCTTCCTATCTTTGCTTATAGCTAAAAGCACTTGTCTAGATCAGTGTTAAAGGGGATTGAACCAGGAGTGGAGCTGCTGCTTAGCCAGCCCAGGGAAAAGAGGTGGGAGCTGCTCTCTTGCTTCTAGCAGTGAAGAGGGAGCTCTGCTCCATCCTGGGCTTTAAGCCCTCATCCAAATCTTGGTCACTTCCTGCCCTTGCTTATTGGAACCTTCTCCCTGGCCTCCCTGATAACCACATATCACTCCTTTCCCACTCCATCCAAGGTCCAGCTGCTACGATTATCTTCTTGATCCACCAGTCAGATTACATCACTCCCCCCTGCTGCTTTGAACAGTAAATGTAGATCTCTCCTGCTAGCCTTCAGGCCCTCCACAGTTCTGCTCTACCTACATCTCAGGCCTTGTTTCTCATCACATGCCCCTTCTCCTTGGAACAATCTTCCATGACTCACACCTTTTCCTTATTCAAGCTATTCTTGGCCTTATATTTGCAAGGCCCCTGTCTGTCATGCCCTCTCTGTTCCAATGGAATAGACTTGGGGGAGGGAGGAGTGATACACAGAAAAAAAACAGCAATGTCTTAAGAGAGGAAGATTGGTCCAGTGGTTACAATGCTATCCACAGACTTGAGAGAGCTGCGTTTAATTCCCTGCTCCATGACAGGCTTCTTGAGTGACCTTGCACAAGTCACTTAGCTTCTCTGTACCTCAGTTCTCCATCTGGACAAGGCAAATAATAGCATGTCCCTACCACCTAGGGGTGTTGTGAGGATAAATACATTAACGATTGTGATTGTTAAGCTCTGTGGCCTCCATCACCAGAGTAAGTACCAGATACCAAGATTAAGGTAAGAAAGAAACTGGGAGACAAGGAGTGGTGATGGTGTTTCTTTCTCTTGACTAAAAGAAAAGGAGTACTAGTGGCACCTTAGAGACTAACCAATTTATTTGAGCATAAGCTTTCGTGAATCCGATGAAGTGAGCTGTAGCTCATGAAAGTTTATGCTCAAATAAATTGGTTAGTCTCTAAGGTGCCACTAGTACTCCTTTTCTTTTTGTGAATACAGACTAACACGGCTGCTACTCTGAAACCTTTCTCTTGATTGTAATCTCCTCAGGGCAAGGGCTGTCTCCAGTTGTGTGCTGAGCATATTGTTGATATTTAACAAAATAAACAATGACAATTTCCTCTCCCTTCTCCTATGATTTGTTCTGAGAATGGGACTTCTTGATTTTAAGCCTGAAATTTTGGAAACTAAAGTAGATGGGGCTCAGTGTACATGTGTTTTATGCTGAGGATGTGATGTTGCTTCTTTTATCTCCAGCAACAACCATAATTTACAGCAGATGGCAGCCTTTCCCCAAATTTCCAGAAACCACCTGGAAAGCCTCTCCTTTTCCTGTTTTGTAGCTTCTACTTTCCCCGTAGGTGAATTTAAGATAGGAATGAAATATGGGATCATAGAAGTTAAAGATGGAAAAAAACCTACTTGACTAAGTTTCTCTCCTTGCAAGTGCAGGATATCGGTCTCCAAGAGAGGACTGAACACATATTGAACCAATTCTGTATTTGATTGGCATTTTGTTTTCCCCACCCTCAAAGCTACTATTCCTGACCGTTTACTCAGTTCTGACTAATCTGCCTCACCTTAATTTCAGTGAAGGACAGGAAATCCATTTTAGTTTTCAGGTGGCATATTAGCTCCAGTGAAATTCTTTAATGCTGAATTTAATAGGGAGCTGAGGGCATACACTACCTTGGTTTAAAGCGCTCCAGTTGCTGGCTCAACTAATTGTGGGTGCAAGACCACAATTGCCCCCAGCTGATTATGCACACTTGGGAATTAAGCCTCGGACAAATTCTATGAATGTACCCTTTATTGCAATGCATAGAGATATGGTGATTGGCACTGTGTTCCTGCCCACTACCCTTTATTCACAACACTTAGGTCATTTAGTGGAGAATTCAATGGGAGTTAGGCACCTAGGCGCTTTTGAAAGCTGAAAGAGGCACCATCTGCATCTTTAGGCACCTAAGTACCTTTGAAAAATCTGGCCCTAAGTCCTCTGGCTGGAAGCAGTAGCAGACTCAAATGTGTTATGGGGTCAGCCACTGGTGGAGGGGGCACAAAGACCCACATTTTTGTAGTTTGGGTTCCACAGATACAGCCAAAAGGGGCAGATTTTATAAAGGTGTACCTGTGCAGATGTGATTTTTTCCAGTCATCACTTATGACAATGATCCAAACGATTCTTTTCAAACTTGGTCACAGTTGTTTACACATCACATTTCGGGTTTGAAAGTTTGTCCATTTTTGAATTAGCTGTGTGAAAACAATGTGGCTATAATTATTAATTTACAGTAAAGTGTGGTTTTCCTCACCTTCATGGGAGTTGAGACCAAACTGATCACTTTCAAAGGCTTAAAAAAATAAAAATAAAAAAAATCACCTTTAGACAAAGACTAAACCTGGACATGTTCAGCCCAAAAGAAGAAATTCTGAGAAAATCATGAGTGCATGAGAACTGAAATTGTTTTGCAATCATAGTTACAGTAGCACACACTAAAGTGAGCACTCAGATATGGAAGAATGACATGGAAAGAGGGAATGTCACAAAGATAACATGATTTCTAAATTCAATGTCAGTTAGGGCCAGGTTCTGAATGCCTTGCTCCCACTGGCGAGCCGGTCACGTGTGTGTAGTGCTACTTGAATGAGTAAATGCTCACCAATATGGTTAAGAGATTAACAAACTGGTCCTTATCAAGAGGACACAGTTTCTGCAAGTTTCTTCAATCCCCCCACTGCATTCAATTCTTTTATGCCTGGATGTACTCACTCTAGATGAGTTTCTCCTCTACCACAACACCTAGACTAATTGTCAGGCACACATGACATAGCATAGCAAAATCTTAGTCAGGGTAGGACAATATATTTAATGGCCTGATTCTATCTTGTTTATACCAGTGTAAATCAGGAGTATTAGGAGTGGAGTTATGATCGTGTAAATGATATTAGAATCACACAACATTTACACATCTACTAAAGAGATCAGTTGGGAGCATATTCTATCCCATTGATACTAGGCACGTCCTCCACCACCCCCAACAAATTGAAGACTATTTCTACAGTAATTGGCAGGAATGCTAGTACTGCAGGTGAACTACAGATTTGTCAGAAATGGTAGGTATCAATATGAGGCGTGTTATTAACAATAGTTGAATACACTGCTAATTCTCTCCAGGTTTTCTGAAGTTGAGAAATGGCTTTGATTAGTCCTCTGGACAGGTAACGAAACAATTTTCCAAAGATGGCATCGGAGCCTTCTGCTTTCTTTAACAAACTGGCCAAATACAGAGCAGACAGTTAGCCCGTTATGATAAGATTTTTGTATGAAGCTAGAAGTTGGTCTATTAGATTTGGAAAGCTGTTTTTCTGAATCTATGGGCACAGAGGGTGTGGGCAATGTAGCAAACTAGACTGAATGGTGCCTGGGCACTTCTGTGATCTAACCAATTAAGGTTTTTCAAGAGCACTCCACACTAGTATCCACTTCTGATGGGTGTCATGCAGGAACTTTCTACAGACAGAGTTAGTGCACGGTCATGACAGGATCTAATATCTCATCATCAAGACTAACTACTTTACAAAGACTGAGTAAGGTGGGTTTTTTTTTTTTTTTTTTTTTTTTACTCTGCAGGGTGAGGTCCTCCAGTCCTATCTTGTGCTGACTGTCCTAGTGATTATCAGTTCTCCATAGTAGGGCATTTTAATATTATTTCAGGTTAGGCCAGAAGGACATGGAGTCGAACGTGCTGTCTTCTCTGGTACTTCTAGCTCAGGCATGAATGGCTGGATTTTAATCTCAAACTCAGATCCCATACATTAGCCATGAAGACCATCATTTGAATTTTACTGAGTGACATACAAACACTAGGGGTCAAACTAGCCTGGCTAATGGCAGATTAGTGCCACTTCTTATGCTCAAGAATCTAAGCTTTCATTATTTGTTTCTTTAAAAAAAGACCACAGCTATGAAAATAAATCTTCAAAATAGGAGCCAGATGTAAATGGATGCAGTCATGTCTAGTTGAGGCTGCAGACCGCCTAAAACAATTGGTCTGAGAGGTGTGAACTGCCCTATTCATTTGAAATCTAATGATTACTAAAATGGCAGCAGTGTTAACTATTTCACTGCTGATCATACCCTACAAGAAAGAAAATGGACAATGTTCTGAAGAACTACTGTGAGTAGCAACTTATTTTGGAATCACAAGTGGAATGGAGTTTGGCAAGTATTTACTTTTTTTCCAGTCTAACAGTGTTATAAGGATTTCAGGGACACAGCCTAGTTAGTCAGGTTTGTAGTCAGATAATCGGACCACAATTGTCTTGCACTGTAATCAGTATCACAATACACATCCAGAACCTTAATTTGCAATATGAGCAAGATCAGAGAAGGCATCTGGATTGCTCTACATTGATCTTAAATCATGTGGCCTTTCTGCACAATTTTACAGGCTTCACTAGCCACGTTATTTTTATTATCCGTAAAAATCTTGTCCAGTAGTCTCGTAAAATAAAGCAAACCAAGTGCCCAAAGAATTAGCAGGACTGGAAGATGAAGCCATAGATATAGAACAAGCAGAAATAGCTCCCGCTTCTCCACATCATCCATGATCTGATTGGACTAACTCTATGGATATAGCAGTAGTTCTGTTTCCATGTCTGCTCTCCAGAGCCAACAATTGTGCTGCCAAATTGCCACTGGACAAGTGTCCAGATGACATAATCTCCCTGAGATCACTATACAATTTCACACAGACCACAAATCGGCAATTAGATAGTAATAATGTAGCTATTGTTGGTTCATACCCAGTTCACTTTAATATAGAGATGAAAAGCTCTTTATCTAGTTACCAGTCTCTTGAGCCAAGTTACCATTTCCCCATTTAAGATGCTCTAGATAAACAAAAAAAGCCACTTGCTGCTCGGCTCCAGCAGGGAAAAGAAATCCCTCTTGCTGGTTCCACTGAGGAAGGGAATCTGAAATTCTCGTTCACAATCCAGATAGAAAGCTGTGTCTGGGGACCTGTGTTGTCATGCACCTGGCTGCAAAGTCCCAGTCAAGGCCGTGTCAAATTTCATTGTTACCATAGCGAAGCCGCATGACATTCATAACTCATGATCCTCAGTGTCTCGCAGCACCTGTCTCCCTTGCGGAGCAGAATGTTTTTGGGTCAAAACACAAACAAATTGTACACTTTGCAAAGAGACAGGCGAGCACTGTGTGAATATGCCTGTCTCTAACCCAGCACCAGAAGTTCTCAGGGAGCTGCAGCTCATGCCTTCATTCCAGACACTAACAAAAACAGAGCTAACAAGGAGAAGGGAAGATGTCCCTTACAGTGTACACCACAGTCTGATTTGATGATGTGAAAGAAACTACTTGTCTTAGTGCAGTCACAGTCAATGACTGTGCTATTGGTGAAATCTCTCATTGCCAAAGGGCCTAGCTGACTCATGATGTATGATTAGTAGTTGCAAAGCAGCATGCAGGAACATAAAAAATTGAGTAACTTGTCAGATATGACAGGTTTCAGAGTAGCAGCCGTGTTAGTCTGTATCCACAAAAAAAAAAAAAGGAGGACTTGTGGCACCTTAGAGACTAACAAATTTATTTGAGCATAAGCTTTTGTGAGCTCACAAAAGCTTATGCTCAAATAAATTTGTTAGTCTCTAAGGTGCCACAAGTCCTCCTTTTCTTTTTGTCAGATATGGACAGCTCAAGCTTTGCAAGTTACAATAGTTTTTGTTGGCAGGTCAAGATTTCATGGGTCACCCTGTATTAATAAGGTTAGCTAGTTGCCTTCTTCATTGATATACTGCTCAAACAGTAGGGTAAGAAGTGGCAGATGGACATTGCATTTTGCTTTGGGCCTCCAAGACAGCTTCAAAAGGCTATTATGAGTGAGACAAGCTGGGTGAGAATATCTTTTACTGCACCAACTTCTGTTGGTTGAGAGACAAGCTTTTGAGCTTACACAGAGTGAAAGAGGAGGTGTGATCTGTGGGCCAGACTGTCTGCTGCCATAGAAAACCAGGTGGGAAGGGGCCAGACCAGAAGAAAACCACGAGGCTCCACATACAGAGTTAGTTGTCACCAAATTATTCCACTCAAGGCAGTGCGGTTTGCTCTACATCAGGTATTGGCAATCTTCGGCACGCATCCCAACAGGGTAATCTGCTGGCAGGCCACGAGATGTTTTGCTGACATTGACCGTCCACAGGCACGGCCCCCCTTATCTCCCAGTGGCCACAGTTCACCGTTCCCAGCCAATGGGAGCTGCGGGAAGTGGCACGGGCTGGAGGGACGTGCTGGCCGCCTCTTCCTGCAGCTCCCATTGGCCGGGAATGGTGAACCACAGCCACTGGAAGCTGCGGGGGGCTGTGCCTGCGGACGGTCAACGTAAACAGAATGTCTTGCGGCCCGCCAGCGGATTACTCTGATGGGCCGCGTGCCAAAGGTTGCCGACCCCTGCCCTACATGGAACAAACAGGGCAGGGGAGACGCAGGAGAGACACTGGCTGGCTCCCACAACTCCCACTAGAAGTCAGACTCAACTGTGTGGAGCCTCAGTACTTCCCCACCAGCTCTTGAGCTCCTCATTCATCTTCTAGCTTCTTAACAGCATGACTTCCCTGCTTGAACTGCTTGCTCCCAGAGACTCCTCTGCCTGCAACAGGCCCTGGAGTCTCCTCCCCACAAAATTTTAAATAGATTCCCTTCTAGGATGGGGCAAGGACATGTTGCCTGAACGTACTTTTCCCCTTGCCTGCTCTCTTCCACATATATTGATTCCTGACACTGTGAGTAGGGTTGCCAACACTCCCGGTTTGGCCGGGAGTCTCCTGGAATCAGGCTCAATCTCCCAGAGGCTATTGAAGCCAATCTGGGAGATTTTAGGCCGCTAAAAGTCTGGCGGTGCAGCAGGGCTAAGGCAGGCTCCCTACCTGCTCCGCGCCATTCCTGGAAGTGTCCAGCATGTTCAGCAGTGGCTCCTAGGAGGAGGCACAGCCAGGGGGTCTCTGTGCACTGCCCCCACCCTGAGCGCCGACTCTGCAGCTCCCATTGGCCAGGAATGGAAAACCATGGCCAATGGGAGCTGTAGGGGCGGTGCTTGCAGGCAGGGACGGTGCGCAGAGCTGCCTGGCCACCAGTGAGCCTAGAAGCCACTGCTGGACATGCTGCCGCTTCCGGGAGCCACCTGAGATAAGCGCCGTCCAGCCGGAGCCTGCAACCTGAACACTTTCCCGCAACCCAACCCCCTACCGCACCCAAACTCCCTCCCAGAGCCTGCACCCTGACCCAGGTCAGAACCCCCTCCCACACCCAAACTCCCTCGCAGTGCTGGCACCCTGAACCCCTTCCTGCACCACAACCTGCTCCCACACCCAAATTCCCTCCCAGAGCCTGAAACCCAAACGCCTTCCCATCCTCCATCCCCTGCCCCAGGATCAGCCCAGAGTCCCCTCCCACACTCTGAACCCTCAGCCTGACCCCCCAGCCCGCACCCCAACCCCCTGCCCGGTCAAAGTCCGTGAGGGTTGGGAGAGAGCGACAGAGGGAGGGGGACTGGAGTGTGTGGGGGTGGGGCCTCAGAAAAAGGGTGGGGCAGAGGCGGGGCCCTAGGAAAGGGGCAAAGCAAGGATGTTTGGGTTTGTGCAATTGGACAGGTGGCAACCCTAACTGTGGGGGCTGGAGGAGAAGGGAGGCAGTATCCCCTGCCTTCCCTTCCACATGGAAAAAAGGAGAGTAGGGCATGGATCTTAAGGGATAATATGGTACTACCTGTATGCAGCAACATTTTCAAACATGGCCATGGATTGAACGTGCTTCGACTTTAGGGTGCCCAACTTGAAACGCTGTAGAGAAGCCTGGTTTTCAGAGGAGCTGAGCATTAGTTGCTGTGCCAGTGGATTTCATCTGGAGCTGTGGCATGCAGGACTTCTAACAGTCCGGCCCAAGGTGTTTTAAATCAGTCACTCAGAAACTGATGCACCGAAGAACAGGGTTGGCAAGGTTGTGTAGACCCAAGAACAGGCAGCTGATGGTTACTTCAAGATTCTCCCATCCAGCTTTTTTAGAGAGTCAATTACGTTTGGGGGAAGGGTTGCCCCATAGACTCATCATACCAGCCCTTATACAACCCCCATCATATTTGAGCACCTTACAAGCTTTAACACAACTAATGACAACACTTCCACAAGGTAGGGAAGATTTCTCCTTATTGACAGGCACAGACAGTTCAATTAATTAAGATCACACAAGATATCACTAGCAGACCTGGCAATCAGACCAAGATCCCCTGTATCCTAATGCAGGGCCTGAACCACAAAACCATCCTTCCTTATATTACACAGCAGCTAAGTTTTTAATGGAAAAGGAGGTGAAAAACTGCTTCCCAGGCCCACTGTTCAATAGCAAGGCTGGCTCTGCCCGAGACCGCTTCTTATATCTGTTCCTTTGAAGATTTGTTTCATTCTTTTGAAAGCTGCCCTCTTCTTTCTCGACCTCCGCTGAGAACTCTAGCTAAATAGAACTCTCAAGGCCATTATAATGCAGTTCTCCCATCTTCCTGGCTGCATTCATTATTAATAGCTTGTCATTAAATTTTAATCAATTAAAGACCAGAGGTTTAGGCTGGTTAGACACGTTCATTTTTCCAGGTGCAGTTCTTGGGTGTGCTTTCTCACAACAGAGAGGGGAAAGCTGTTGGTCTAGTGGGAGGAGATATGGAAGCATCTTTTGCAGAAAAGCTTTATCTTCAAACCCTTTGAGAATACTCTGAATATGAAACTTGGGTCCCCCCCCCTCCTTGTTTTGAGTTCATCCTGTTTTTCCTTCATATTTGTCCGTTCTGCTTTGCAGACAGAGTCTCTCCTTTAGAACAGCATTCCTTAGTTAGCTAACTTCACAGGAACCATAGGAACGGCCAGGCTGGATTAGACCAGCAGTCCATCTAGTCCACTATCCTGGCTCCAGCAGTGGCTAATACCTCATGCTTCAGAGGAGGGGGTAAGATATGCATAATGGATGATTAAGTAATGACATATGTATGGGGGAAGCTTCTTGCTAAGCACTTACTGCCTGGGGTTAGTCTGTGTTCTGAGACTGGTGGGTTTTTTTAAGCAAAAGCTAGTTCCAGACTTAATTATGAATAGACAACTGTCTCACCAGAATGCTACTTTGTCATTCCATAGGGGAATTTCAAAGCACTTTTAAGACATTAACTAAACTACACAAATACCCTTGGAGGGATGGGTAAGCAGGTGTGTAGTTATTCCTCTCATAAAAATTAACTGCGGATCTTTTGTAGCACAGAAATAGAATGGCAAGCATGTCTGTGCCTTATTGCCATTTCTCCATCCCAAAATTCAGAGCAACGCAAACAAAAATCACGAGCATCAGTTATCAAAAGCAAAGCTGTGCCTCAAACCAAATACCAGATCTCAATGCCCCCAAACCTTTGGATCCAGATGTGAAGGTTGCAGCATGGCTTTCTCTTTTATTAAAATAAATTGGGGGAGAGGTGAGGAGAGAATGGCATCTTACTGGGCGGCAACATGAGTTTGGGAAATGAACATCTACCTGGAAATCAGGTAGTCCTGAATTTCTCATCCTGGCTCTGACACTGATTTGGTGTGTGGACTTGGGAAGGCACTGCTTGGCCTGAATTTCCCCATCTTTAAAGGGGAGGCAATAGCACCCATTTACTTTCCTCATAGGTGTGTTGGTAGATTAGCTAATCAGTGTTTATATAGTATGTTGAACGAGGGCTGTCAATTAATCACAGTTAACTCAAGCAATTAACTCAACAAAATTAATTGCAATTTAAAAAATTAATTGTGATTAATTGCCGTTTTAATCACATTGTTACACAATAGAATACCAATTGAAATATATTAAATATTTTGGATGTTTTTCTACATTTTTAAATATGCTGATTTCAATTTACAACACAGAATGCTAAGTGTACAGTGCTCACTTTATATTATTTTTTATTATTTTTTAGAAATATTTTTCAATTCACCTCATGCAAGTACTGTAGTGCAATTTACAAATTTAGATTTTGTTACATAACTGCACTCAAAAACAAAATATAAAACTTCAGAGCCTACCAGTCCACTCAGTCCTACTTCTTGTTCAGCCAATCACTAAGACAAACAAGTTTGTTTACATTTATGGGAGATAATGCTGCCCGCTTATTTACAATGTCACCTGAAAATGAGAATAGGTGTTTGCATGGCACCACGGCATTGCTAGGTATTTACCTGCCAGGTATGCTAAACATTCGTTTGCCCCTTCATGTTTTGGCCACCATTCCAGAGGACATGCTTCCATCCCAACGATGCTAGTTAAAAAAATAATGCATTAACTGAATTTGCGACTGAACTCCTGGGGGAGAATCGTACGTCTCCTGCTCTGTTTTATCTGCATTCTGCCATATATTTCTTGTTATGGCAATCTTGGATGACAACCCAGCACATGTTGTTCATTTTAAGAATACTTCCACTGCAGATTTGACAAAATGTAAAGAAGGTACCAATGTGAAATTTCTAAAAGTAGCTACAGCACTCGATCCTAGGTTTAAGAATCTGAAATGCCTTCCAAAATCTGAGAGGGACGAGGTGTAGAGCATGCTTTCAGAAGTCTTAAAAGAGCAACAGTCCGGTGTGGAAACTACAGAACCCAAACCCTGGCCCTTTAAATCACCGCTGGAGCCCCATGGGCCCCGGGCCCTTTAAATCACTGCTGGAGCCCTAGGGCTCCGCCAGCGATTTAAAGGGCCCGGGGCTCTGGCTGCGGTGGCTGGGAACCCCAGGCTCTTTAAATCGCCGCCGGAACCCTGGGGCTCCTGGCCACCACCTCTACCCCGGGGCTCCAGTGGCAATTTAAAGGGCCCGGGGCTCCGACGGCGGGGCTTTGGCAGCGATTTAAAGGGCCCAGGGCTCCGGCCACTGCCCGGAGCCCAGGCCCCTTTTAAATTGCTGGCCTAGAGAACCTGCCGCCTGCCGGTCGGCTGTGTACTGGCTCTTGCCAGTACTCTGTACCATACCAGCTTACTTTCACCTCTGTTGGAAGGGATCTCAAGAGGTCTTCTAGTCCAGTCCCCTGCACTCAAGGCAGGACTAAGTATTCTCTAGACCATCCCTGACAGGTGTTTGGCTAATTTGCTCCAATTACGGAGATTCCACAACCTCCCTAGGCAATTTATTCCAGTGCTTAACCACCCTGACAGTTAGGAAGTTTTTCCTAACATCTAACCTAAACTGCCCTTGCTTCAATTTAAGCCCTCTACTTCTTGTCCTGTCTTCAGAGGCTAAAGAGAACACTTTTACTGGGCCTTCTCTGAGGACAGAGTGGGAGCACGTGTTCCCCAAATGGCTCAACTCTTAGCCTACCCACTCTTCTCCAGTCCACAGTGTCTTTACAACCTTCCCTGCATAGACCCTAGCTCCGTGGAGAAACCTCTCGGTCAGCCCAGGGGAAGGGGAGACTGTAGTGGGGAAGGGGCTGACCCGCACTTTTGGTACAAGAGAGTGTGGAGCCAACTGTCGAGGGTCCCGGCTCTGCATGGACCACAGAGGCAAATGATCTGGACCATCATTACCATCATTCTGTGGCTAACTCACATACAGTTCAGTCGCTGGACTCCTGCTGGGGCAGCACTGCTATATGCTCTCCCTTCCTTGGAACTCTGATTGTTACCAGGCCCTTGGTGGTTCTGCTCGGAGCCATCCATACTCTCCTGTGTATTCCTTGGAAGCCATTGCTGAGTGCATGCTGACAGCCCAGACAACTTTGTGTCTCTAAACAATGAAAATGTACCTTCTAAACCCATCTTCTTTCCTGAGGCAGGGGGAGCGGTTATGTGGCCATCACCACAAATTCCAGTCTCTTTAAGAAGTAGAGACCTGCAACTAAGTTGCAGTCTCACATTGTATATGCTGCATAGTCTGGCAAAGGTCTAGATGAACATGACAGCTTCGCATCCTACCCTCCCCAGGGCTCTGCAGCAAAGAAAGACTATTCCCATGGAGACTAGACATCCTTGACATTTTTGTCCAGTCTCTAAATTGGGGATCACCAAGCTTTGCCACTCTCCAGCCACGTCACTGTCCCAAGACTGGCTTCTCCGCTTTGCAATCCTGCTGTGGTCTGGCCCACACCCTGAATTCCCCAGGGCCGGCTCTAGGCACCAGCAAAGCAAGCAAGGGCTTGGGGCCGTACAATCCCAGGGGCAGCATTCTGGCCACCCTTTTATTTTTTTTGTTTTTTGTTTTTTTGCTTGGGCAGTTGTGCTCTTGGAGCAGCAAAAAGCCTAGAGCCGGCCCTGAAATTCCCTGCTATGTTTGTCACTTCCTTCCATCCTCATCACATGTAGGGACAATCACAGCCGCATCCTGGCATTTAAAGCTGTTGCTGAGTTTGTGCCTGAGGAGCACTGAGGGGCGCTGACCCAAAGCCCACTAAAGCAAGGGAAAGGCTCCCTCAATTCAGTGAGCTTTGGATCAGGCCCTAGGAGCTGTGGGCAGAAGCATTCTGCCAGCAGAGTGCTAAGACGGACAGAATGCCTCACTAAGGAACTGCTCTTCCAACCAGCAGGACACAGGGGGAGGTGGTGGTGAGGCAGGGTTATGGGTTAAGTAGCCTTGTGGCCAGTTCTAGGATTCCCACCCACCTTGTTGTACTCAGTCGCACAAGCACTAGCATTCTGGTCACCCCCCTGTGTATGCTGGGAAGGGCTCCCTGCATCCTCTCACCACCCTGTATGGGAGGAACCAGCCAGAATCTGACCCTTCATTTTCACACTACGTATGAAAACTTACACTGTAGTACTAACCCTTGCTGGGTTACACTTTGGCTAGCAGTGATCTAAACCTCATGCAACATAGACTTAGACATGTTGTTACTGCAGGAAGATAAATATACTTGACTTATTAACCATTAGCCTCGAAAGATAAAAATATAGCATGCAGACTTCCAAAGTCTATGAATATATTAGTGCTCCCATGGAGACACTAATCCCAGCCTCCTCAGTCTGCAAACTGCTCACAGCTTTAAACATGATCCATTTCAGCAGCACCCTTTTAAAAGAAAACATGGGGTGCACTGTCCTCTTGGGGTATGTCTACCCAGATGCTGGGAGCGAGCCCTCCAGCCCAGGTAGACAAATTCGTGCTAGGGGGGCTGGAGCTAGTGGGCTAAATGGAGCAGTTGGATGTTGCAGCTCAGGCTCACGCTACAATGTCCACATGGCTATTTGCCATGTGCAAGCCCTCCTAGTGTGAGTCTGTCTCCCTGAGCTGGAGGGTTTGCTCCTAGCTACCGAATAGAGACACCCTTTGTTCTTAGGAGATCTCTCTCTCTCACACACACCCCCCCAATATTTAATAGGATTAACTACAACATTTCAAAATGATAAAATATTAAAACGTCAGACGTGCTTTTGAAAATTTTAGCCTGAATTTAAGTGACTTAAGCTCCTAAACCTGGTGGGATGGGGAGCCAGGGTCAATGGGATTTAGGAGCTTAAGTCATGTAGGTGCTTTTGAAACAGTTATCCACAGAGCCAACTGGAAATAAAGGATATTGACATCGACCAATTAAGCAAGGTATTCTACATGTTCTTTAAAGTTTGCTGAAGAGATGACGGCATTGCTGGAGGCTGCATCTGCTTTAGTCACATTCATTCGTCTGACTAAGTAATTCTCTCTTCCTCCCACGGTACAGAGCAAACTGTGGGTTTTTGGCAAGGATGATTTCACTGAAACATTTTCTCTTTACGATTGCACTGGAGTGAACTTTTTAGCTTTGCCATCTAATCAAGTGTCAAGGATCAGCGTATGTATCCAAATTCTTGCCCCCTGCCTCCGCCATGTAAGATTTGGTTTCTCAGTTAAAAAAAAAAAAAACAACAAAAACATTTTATAGTTGCAACTTTTAATTAAGGATTTTGTGATCGTAAAGTATTAATGTAAATTGAACATCTAAATCTCATCAGCCAATAGTAGGGATGAAAGTAAAAGTAACTTGTAATTGTGTGTCAGTGAGTCGACTCGCTGGCACGTCCACTCATGGCTGGGCGTGGGGCAACGGCTCTCTTCATCTGGTGTCCGGCTTTGCCTCTTCTCATGACATGACCCTCCGACAGGGTCACACAGAGTCTCAACCCTGAAAGGGTGAATTGAGCCTCGTACACGTGTCACGCAGCAGCTTCACAAACACAAGTTCTTTCCAGCCCCTATCTCCAGGGCTGCCATACCCACTTTGCCCGGGGGCTGGTAGTAGGGGAACCTAGGCCCCCTCTCTGTGGGTTCCAGAAGCTCCCTCCCTGGGCCACTTCCTACCACAGGCTGCCCTCTAGGCCTTCCACCAGCCCCTTCCTGGGCATGCTCCTTCGCAGATCCCCAAAAGGGAAGACCCTGGAGTTCCGGGGAACAAAGTACAGATAAAAGTCCCTTGCCGGGCCTACCTGCCCCTAGAAGCCCTGGTGTCTAGTTATCATCCAGCCCTGGCCAGGCCTTCCTTCAGGCAGTCCTGGGATAGGCCCCAGGGCCACCAGCTAGCCGCCTTTTCAAGGGGCTAACACAAGAGGCCCTCGCCTATTCCCACTCAGCCCCCTGCTGAGCCTTGGAAAACTAGCACAGAGTGGTAGAATCGCATCATTATGCAGGTCTGGGATGACGAACAGTGGCTATAGAACTTTCAGATGCAGAAAGCCACCTTCCTGGAACTGTGTGCTGAGCTCACCCCAGCCCTGCAGCACACCACCACCTGAATGAGAGCTGCCCTCTCGGTGGAGAAGCGCGTGGCAAACGCAGTGTGGAAGCTGGCGACTCCAGACTGCTACCGGCCAGTTGCAAACCAGTTTGGAGTGGGGAAGTCGACCGTTGGGGCTGCATTAATGCAAATGAGCAAGGCCATTAATTGCATCCTGCTGCGAAAGACAGACTCTTGTGAATGTGCATGACATTGTGGATGGTTTTGCAGACATGGGTTACCCTAATTGTGGAGGGGTGATAGATGGCACGCATATTCCAATTCTGGCACCAGACCACCTTGCGACTGAGTACATCAATTGGAAGGGGGTACTTCTCCATGGTTTTGCAGGCAATGGTGTATCACCATGGGCATTTCACTGACATTAATGCAGGGTGGTCCGGAGAGGTGCATGACACACATCTTTAGGAACATTGGCCTGTACAGAAAGAAGATCACCATAGAGGAAGTCAAAATGCCCATGGGAGACTCGGCATACCCCTCAATGCCATGGATCATGAAGCCGCACACAGGAAACCTAGATAGCAGTAAGGAGCTGTTCAACAACAGGCCGAGTAAGTGCAGAATAACCATTGAATGTGGGTTTGGCCAATTAAAGGCACGCTGGTGATGCCTATATGGCAGGTTAGACCTGAATGAGGAAAATATACCCATGGTTATAGTCGCATGTCGTATGCTGCATAATATTTGTGAAGGGAAGGGCAAATGGTCTACTCGGGGGTGTACTGCCAAGGCACAATGCCTGGCTGCTGATTTTGAGCAGCCAGCTACTGGGGCTATTAAAGGGGTGCAACATGGGGCAATAAGAATCTGAGATGCCTTGAGGCAATGCTTCAAAGATGAAAACCAGTAATGTTTGTTGCTATGCTTGGGACTGCAATGGTTAATTACATTTGGTAGGCTAGAAAGCAGTTGTGATTGTTAAGGCCTCAGATTCAATGTAAGGAACTAATGAAAGTGCCTATTGATTTGCAGGTGCCATGAGGGAGCATACCTTGCTTGGAAACAAATAAAGAGTGCTTATAATTTAAAAAAAAAACTTTGCTTTTATTGCCAAATAAACCACAACACCACACAGAAAAACACACAGTTGGTGGGGGAGAAGGTACAGGGGGTGGGGAGAGGGAGAGCTGATTTTCATAGTTGAGTATAGGTCCAGCTTTCATTTGAAAAGCTGTCTGTGGGGGTGGAGTGTAGAGAAAAGTGCAAAGTGCCAGAAGGTGGAAAGGAATGCGCACGGGGCGTTTGGGGAGGGAATGTGCTGAAGGGGAAGGCAGGTATGCATCTGCTCAGTCTGCAGTGTTATGAGAGTCTGGAGCATGTTGGTTTGATGCTCCAGAACTTTAATCAGCCTCTCTGTGGCATCCCTGTTGTAAGAATCCTTCTCTTTCCTGCTTTTCGCTTTGCATTCAGCGTTTTCTACCTCTGACCGCTGCACCACCACCCAGAATTTATCTTCCTTGGTCCATCTTAGCTGTTTTCTTATCTTGCGCAGATGCTCTGCTGCTGTTGAGGGGTTGGTTCTCAAGGTGAAGTCTGGAGAGGCATAATTCACAACAAACAGAAGTGCTATTGTCAATTACACACACAGCATTGAAACAGTAACATTAATACACTGCTGGTAACAAAATTATCACTTTCTCTGTGACCATAGGCAAGCACACACAGGGCAGAAGACCCCAAAGAATAGCGAGTGAACCCAGGGGCAGAGGCCTTGTGTATTGCAGAAAAGCAATCTGAAAAGGTCACAGGGCACTTATGGGGGGCAACACTCTAACTTTCCCACTGTTTTCCACAGGCAGTGGTCACTATGGAAGATCTCACTCCTGAGGGTAAGCAGGGAAGAAAGGGTATATCTGCTACACGCTTGCGGCTTCTGCCCCGGTCCCTCTGTTGCTTGCCTGCGTGCAGCTTTGGTCCCTGCTCAAGTAATTGCAGAGTGGTGTGCGAAAGTGTCTCTCAATGGGGGAAGGAACAAAGCAGCTCTGCCAAGGAACCTCTGGCAAAGAATTGCTGAGTACCTCCAGGAAAGTTTCCTAGAGATCTCTCTGGAGGATTCTTGTGAAATCTTGGAGTGCATCAACTCCCTGTTCCACCATACTGCCTAGCTGTGCAGGAAAATGCCCAGCACACAGAAACAAAGCCAGCCATCTACATTTCTCTGCCCTTAACCTGCTTCAGAACATCACAAAGCAAAACCACTTACTGGGGGTCTCCTCTCCTGCTTCTGGCTCACCAGAGAGCGATTGCAGAGACTGGCTAAACACCTCTGGAGTAGAGAACAGCTCCTGACTGGATGTGTCACAGGGCTCCACATTTTCTTCAGCCTCACATCTTCATCAATGACTTCCTCCTCTGGGTTAGGTCCACTTTCCACTGGCTCCAGACCCGCCAAAGTATCCACGGTGCTCTTTTCAGTGGAGGTGGGGTCACCACCTAGGATAGTGTCCAACTCCTTATAAAAACAGCAGATTTGGGGCGCACCATCGGGGTGATGGTTTGCCTTTTCAATGCTTCTTTCCACTTGTGCTAGCCTTTAGAAGTATGCACTAGAAAACACCTACACCAGTGGTTCTCAACTCATCTAGTTATTTGCCTAGTATTACAACAGACTACATAAAAAGCACTAGCAAAGTCAGAACAAACAATTTTAATACGACGTGTTCTATTGCTCTATGTACTAGACACTGAAATATAAGTACAATATTTGTACTCCAATCAATTTTATAATTGTATGGAAAAATGAGAAAAGCAATTTGTCAGTAATAGTGAGCGGTGACTCTCTTGTACTTGTATGTCTGATTTTGTAAGTGTGTAGTTTTTAAGTGAGGTGAAGTGGTGGGTGTTACCCAAGACAAATCAGACTCCTGAAAGGGGTGCAGTAGTCTGAAAAGGTTCAGAGCCGCTGACCCCCACACACAATTTGTGCCTGGCTATCATGGGCAACAGGGATTGGTTTAGGGACACAACACCAAAAATGAAACTAAGTGTATGTCTTCACTGTTAAAAATCTGCAGCTGGCCCATGCCAGCTGACTTGGACTTGCAGAGCATGGGCTAAGAGGCTGTTTAATTACAGTGCAGATGTTTGGGCAGAGCTCTGGGACCCTCCCACTTTGTAGGGTCCTAGAGCCCTGGCTCCATCCTGAGCCAGAGTGTCAACATCACAGTTAAACAGCCCCTTAGCTGGGACGGGTCAGCTGACTGTTTTTAATTGTGGTGTAGACATACCCTTAATGACAACACTCCATTGGCTGTTACTAACAAATACATTCCCTTGCCTCCAAACCGATTGTGTTAAGAACCAAGATTCCAGGGGGTAAAGTTTTGAAAAGTGCCCACGTGACTTCAGAACATAAATCTCATTTCAAGTCAATGGGCCTTGGTGCCTATATGCATTTTGAAGGATCCTAAGTCACTTAGGCACTTTTGAAAATTTTACCCCCAATGAATCGGGCCCAATTCCACATTCATTTTACAATTTGATTACACAGCACATGAAACCTTAAGAAATTGGTTTCAAAGGACAATGTAAAGCCCTCTGAAAGGACTCTAAAGAGAGACCAGCCAAGACTGCTCCATCTAAAACTAGAGCAACCAAATAGGTTTTGGTTCACAGGCATGAGATTTAGGGCACTGTGTCATCTGCTTCATTGTTCTGAAGCATACAAGAATCCTGCAGTTAGAGAACAGGACACATGTCAACACGTTGCCTGCTCACGTGAACAGGAGTGGCAAAAGCCAACACACTCTCTGAGGTTGGAAAGACAGCATGCAACCTGTCGCAGGGTCTCCGATAGATTTAATATAAGGCTGCACAGCAAGAGTTTGTTCTACCCAAGCTGCAGTTCTCATCCTCATTCAGAAGTGTTTTCTCCCAACACCAGAAGAGCAGCGTGGATAAAAATGTGATCTTCTTAAAGCTATAAGCATAACTAAGCTGCTGCCAATGTATAACATTCAGGGCAACAAAACACAACACATTAAAGTCCATTGCATATGGAAGCACTACTGTAATCGTGAACGCCCCTACTGCCAGCTTCTCTCCCACAAGACACAAAGGCTATGCTGACACTTACGGCAGCATGTAGAGTACACACACTGCACTTAGCTAGCAGAGGTATAAACGGCAGCATAGATGGTGAGGCACTGCTCAGGCAAGTAAAGACATGCCAGAACCATAGGGTACACACCCTACAGGGCGCTCTATGAATCCAAACAGGGCCTCCCTTGTCCACACTGCTATATTTAGCAGTGTAGTGTCCCACGGCGGGAGCCTTTCCCAGCTGCTGAGAGCTGCAGGAGCCTTTCCCCACCTCCTCCCCCTGCCAGAGCCTCTCACTGCCCCGTGTGGCTACATACCAGTGTGGATACAGCCTGCTTTCCACTGCAGTGTGTAGCTACGTGTATCCTCCACACTGCAAGTGTAGTCACCAAAGGTGAACATGTCACCCTCCGCTCCCTTTATAGTTTGGAATGATTTTGAAAAAGGTACCTATACAAAGTGATTTAATGGCAAACTTCTTTAAATTTTTCAATAGTTTCCTTCTCCGATTTTCATATCCTCACTGCCAGCACCAGAATCAGGACTAGAGGGAACAATCATCCTTATTGATTACGTGGAAAATGAAAGTTTTGTTGTTGTGACGCTACACCCCATATTCTTCATAGAAATATTAATGATTATAGCAAAACTATGATGTTTTGTGCACGATAAGGCATGAGAGATGATATTGGAATGGTTATGATCTGCTGAATATGATTATCCTATTTGTATGCATACATGATTTCTGTATCTAAAGTTAGGAATATTGACTATACATCTGTACCACAAAAGTGTTTGCACCTGGGGAACGCCCACCAGACAGAATGCAATCAGTCTGGCTGGTTAGACTGACCAGATGGGGACCAGTCAATGGACCATTAGGGAAAACAATAGGTCTTTGAAGATGCTAATTTCCCACCTTCCTGGGATACTACAAATGGCCTTTGATACATGGCTGCTTTGACACTGCAGGGTCATGTGATCATGTCACCTGGTACTGGACTCCATGATAGAATACCAGTATTCTTCCACAGGCCCGGGGGAAGGGGTGGGGATAAGGGAAGAGGAAGAGACAACACCACTGGAAAACAACGTGCAAGACTCCAGTTTTGGGTTTGCACTCCAAGGGGGTGTGTGCACTGGAGTATCTGGGCAGTTCCTTAGCTGACACCTTTCCATGCAGAGCTGATTTCAGTGTCTGTGTCTTTCTGTTCTGAAGCTGGGTGTGTCCCTACCTGTGTGTGTGTGCTGGAGGAGGCTTGAGGGCCTGGCTCAGCAGGACAGTATAAGGGAGCCCAGGCTGGTGCCCCAGGGGGCAGAAGAACCTGTCAGTTTTATTTTAAAAGCTGGTTTTGCTGTAATTAGGCTTTTACTTTTTACTCAGACCACATTGGGGGTAGCAGTCAGATATGCCCAAGGAGATGCAGAGGGAGGTATGCCTTTTTACCTCTGCCTGGATTTCCACTTTGGAGTCTGGGTGCAGTGCAGAGCTGTACCGCCCATATTGTCCTCCTCTGAATGAAGTGCCAAAGAGTGAAGATGGCGAGTAATCATCACTCTTTCTCATCCTTGCCAAAATTTGGAGGGAGATCTCCTCCACATGGAGGGAGGGAGGTGCTAGTCAAGCCATGAACATGCCAAATCTCAAACCCCTGATGGTCATCTCATCAGATTTCTCTGCTCTCAGTACAAGTGAAACTAACATGCTTAAAGTGAAGGAGATATTTTCTGAACAGTCATTTTTAAAAGTACCGTAACCTTTCCATCTTTGTTAAATCTTTTCCATATGAGCAGAAACAAATGCAACAGAGCAATAGGCAACTCTGTAATTTCTATTTTTGAAAAGTGTTTACTCATAGTTTGAATAAATTAATTTGAAAATAAAAATTAAACTACAGTATATAGAGTCTGAATATAAATGATTAGAACAACTACAATACAGGGATTCCTTGTTGCATAAGTCTCATTACTTAATGCATGAAACCGGAAAAATGTCAAAATCAATTATATTTCTTTGAAATGGTGTAACAGCAGTTACTTATACATGACAGCTACTTGAACTTATAATACAGGTTTCCTGACACATACATTTCCTGAGTGAACCAAACAATATATATACGTATCTTTTTAAAATGGAGAAAGAATTCTTGACAGTAAATAATTCATGACTTCTAAACACAATTCAGTTTGTTTTTATCAAGGAAAGTTCAGAACAGCTTTGTGATAGGATAAATTAAAGCTATGCTACAGAGTACGGGAATTTGCTACTATCAGTTTATACCGTACATATTTCCAATCCAAAGTAGAGAAACCAGTTTAAAAAGCTAGTTTAAAAAAAAGCTTACCTCAATCCTAAAAGGATTATTTGAATGTTTGTCACAAAGCATGGTGGATTAGCCTCAAATTCCATGTAATGCACTGGCCTTTTCAGGTAAGGGATTGGTGGTGGTGGCGGGGAGGGTGAAGGGGCAAAGAAAGAGGAGCATTTTGAGGGAGGGATATTGAAAGTGAGACTAAAAACGGACTTAATCAGCCATGGTGTGAGTAACTTTTCTACAAGCTTCCTCCACCTCAAGCGCCATGAATACAACTCAATCTCAATCGGAGCTCTTCCTGAGCACAGACTGCCAATTGTGCCAGTTTACATGATGGTTTGGGGATGTGGACAAACATCTTAGCTCCAAGGCTGCAATGTCTTCAATTGTCACCTAAATACATATTTGTACCCAGCTCTGTGGAGCTGAAAGGCAAAGTGTATGAAGCCAGTGTGCCATCTACCCACCCTGCATACAAATTAAGGGATTAGACTAAAAGCAGAATGAATAATTTTCTTTAAATTGAACACAGCTTTCTGGCTAATTCATGGCTTTTTTCTAACAGTGAAGAACAGATGAGTCTTGGCTGTTTTTTGTTGTTTAAATAAATAAAAAACCTCAAACATTGCTAATGGTAAATAAAAGATTAGTTAACAGGAGAAAAATCCTTAACCTAGTTTAAAATTGCATATTCAAAGAATCAGGTAAATGTTTTCCTGTGACCAGTTCTTTTATTATAGTCCTACCCAATGGACAGACATTTTAAAAAGTCCATCATAATTATCTTTTGTGAGTTTAAAGCATATTTTTACACCAATGTAATTTGCATTAATTTTGTTTAAAAAACATTCGGCTACTCTAAGAACTCAATAGTACTCTAGATTTTAAAAAGGTACTTCTACAGTTTTCTTCTAATCTTCCTCCATCAAGGACTATTCTATGCATCCAGTCAATGGATTTCACACACTACTACCATGCTCCTCCTCTATCAAAATGCCATAAGATAATTTCAATAATAAAGATAAATAGAAAAAGTTAATATACATGTTGCTATATTTTACAATGTTTGCATCCAAGCTGTAAACTAATGTCCTTTGAACTGACCACATTTACCCACAGTTATACACTGCCCCCCCCCCAAAAAGCAACTTTTAACACACCAAGGACATGTCATTCAAAAACATTAAATTGAAGGCATTGAATTTCACTATGCATAAATTCCCTCCCCTTCTCCAAAAGTAGACATTAAACAAAGTCAGGAACTTTCCCTTTCCTCCCCATAATCTCGTTGTTTCCAGGCTTTTCCTCATCTAGAAAGGGATTTAGCTGCTATAACAAAACAAAAAAATCTTCATTTTAATGCAAACTGTCAAAACCCAGAGAATATGAAATAGACAGTTTGTTTAAAATCAGAATTGCTTAGCTTATAAATTTAATGAAGTCCTGAGAGACACGCGTATTAGTCAAGAGGTCCTTGGAAAATAAGTCTGATGTAACCCTGTTCGCCAGCCAGCTGATGTGCACAGAACGGACAGGCTGCATGAAAAGTGTGAGTACCATGAGGAAGAGGAATTTGGGACCAATATGCAGTTGTTTTTTCTGAGCACACATGTCCACATGGGCTAAACGCATGAGTTGGAGGTCCTGCATCTACATAAAATCCAGCTTCACATCCAAGCCACAGAGGCACATAGGGGCCAACAGAGCGGCACATGGGACATTCTCTATCCTTCCCATCTCTTTCCTCTTTGTTTCCCCAGTTGTGATAGCCGTGTACGTGGCCACAGTTCAGATACACCCACGGTTGCTTTTCATCTACAACATCTTTCCTCTTCATACTAGGAAATGCTAATGTGTTAAACCCTACAGGGCACTGAGGCCTGGCGGCATTTATTTCTTGTCTTAGAGCTTCCAAGTGCTTCACCGTAGGAGTGCGTGAAAGGCCTTCGGCAGTTCGCCACAGCATCGTTGCTCCACACAGATCGATTAATGAGCCATCTTGGAGTTGGTTGGTTTCATTCTCAACCTGGGATGGAAATGCAGAGATCACAAAGTTACTCAAACTGGCTGTATAGATTTTGAAGAAAACAACTGTAAAACCTGGCTAGGGAGCTCCGGCCAAGAGTTTCAACTAGCAGTGATTTTGGGTGCTCAATCTGAGATCTGAAAGAGCTTGATATTTAGAGGGTAGGTGCTCAGAATTATTTGAAAATCAGGCACCTTTAACTATGTCTCAAGTTCAGGACCCTAAAACTGAAGCCACCAAAAGCACCCACATGCCTAATCATCATGAGCTCCTTCCTGATCATGCATCCAGCTAAGTCGATTAAAGAAAGAGCAATAGTTTGCCATGGGAGCAAGCAACATTAGTTTTAAGTTAGTAGTAGTGTATGCAAACACACACACACAATCAGCACACCATCTTTCCTAAACAAATGCACCACAACTTAAAACAAGTAAAACATCTGATTTAAAAAAATTTTTACTCAGGAAAAAAAGTCATATCAAGACAAGTCTGGTTTTATATCTCATGCATCTTTCTAGAGCAAGGTTTACATTACATTAACTCTGAAACATCCAAAGAACTGTGGGAATTCCCCTCCCCCACAAAATGAGAAAAATGTGAGTAAAGATGCAAGTGAAAAGGGAGGGTTAGGAAATAATTTTAAAAACTTTTAAAAAGCCCACATCATGATGTAGCAAAGCTTCCACTGCTCACAGACCAACATGCTAGACTGGGCTACTAAATTTAGCACAGCAGTGTAGACATACAATAAATGAATGATTTAGGGCCAGATTCTGCCAGTCTTACTCGGGTTGAGTAGCATCTTACTCCATGAGCAGTCACTAAAAACAGAGTAAGGCCCTATACTGTTTAAGTCAATCAAGCATACTCTGGCCCTTATGTAGCCCTAGGTACAGCCTTAAACAATGTATCTGTATCATATATGCAGCATAAAATGTTATTCACTACACTTACCATTTTTCCCCTCTGCTGAGCTGATCTGGTTTCACGGAGGCTGAACACATTTCCACACACAGATATCTCTCTCCATACCCCTGGTTTGGAGTCTTCAGTAAATCCATTGCGCGGATGCATAACAAGAACTCCATTTGTGGTTAACCCATCCATCTGTCCATCGGATGTCTTCCACTTGGCAGCTTTTTCCTATGAGGAATGACAAAGACAGAACTTCCATTCATCTGTTATTCTGAGGTATAAACTAGTTTAAATATAAGCCTGCACTGAGCTGGGACGAGAATGTGTCTCTTTACCCCAAGAAAGATGTTTTTCGATGAGTCAAATCCCGCAGCGTATATTCTTGCTGTAAAAGGAGGGTTCCGTTCACATATGATTCTGCAAGCAAACCTTGATATAGTGCTCTGTACGGACTGTGTATCTGAATTACTCTGACTTCCAGGAACAGTATCTGTCACTACGAAGTCTATAGGGCTTTCTGTTGACCGGCCAATCTGAGGAGGGAAAAACACACATGACTTAGAAGCTACAGTACAAAACATTTAAAACTTAAACATTTTAAAGTGGTCAAGAATAAACCATGACCTTTCAGAGACTAAAGACATTTTACCACCTGAGACTAACCCCCTCTGAACTGGTAAGTTATTCCACCTCTAATTTGATTGTAGCGTTGCTGTAGCCATACTGTCTCATAAAATGGGACCAGTGTAAGTAAAGTAAGATATCTTTTATTGGATCAGCTTCTGTTGGTGCAGACTACAAGATTTCGAGCTTCACAGAGTTCATCTTCAAGTCTAGGGAAGGTAACAGAAGTGGCTAACCCAAATACAAGTTGGGGCAGATTGTTAAGCATAACAGGTTCACACATGCTGTAGGAGACCTCTTAAAAAGTAGGAGGCAATTAAGAGTTGGCAGGCAGTGCAGTGTGTTACAAATTGTTGTAAAGCAGTCTCTCAGAGTCCATGGACTTTAGCATCTAGCAGAGTTATGCATTTAAGTTCCCAGGTTTGCCTTTTGAAGGTGTGCAGGTTTCCTTTGAGGATGAAGATTGAGAGGTCAGATATGAAGTGATTGCTTTATGAAAAGTGTTTGCCCACAGGTGATATGGTATTTTTGTCTTATTTTTCTGTTGGAGTTCATTTGAGAGCGTATCAATTGATTTTATGCACAGAATAGTCGAGGTACACCACAAGTTGCGATAAGATTCATGGGTTTTATATGTGCCAGACAGGTGCATTGTGGGTGATAATCAATCATTGTAGCAGTGGAGATGTGTCTGATGGTTTTGCATCTGTTGTCACTTTGAGTTGGTGTGTCCCGATTGGTGGGGAGCTAGCTACTGGATGAGCAAGACAAAGTTGGACAGTTGTTTGAAGGCCAGAAGCAGGGTTTGGGAAAGATTTCGTTAGGATGTGGTCCCCATCAAATATGGGTTATAACTGTTTGATGATACCCCATATGGATTCTAGTGTGGGGCTTTAGGGGAAACTAGGGGTAATACTTAGTCCTGCCTTGAGTGCACGGGCCTGGATCAGATGATCTCTTCAGGTCCCTTCCAGTTATATGGTTCTATGTGGTCAGTGGGTTCCCCTCCTTGTACTGAAGCAGGTTCTCCCAGGGTATTTTGGTGATCCTTTCCATGATGAAATCTACTTCTCCAGTGGAGTGCCCTTGTTAAGTGAAGGTTGCAAGTATGTTTAGGTGTGTATCCCAGACTTTGTCTGGAGCAAGTCCTGTATAGTGTGTGCCTGGCTGTAGATAGATTTCTTAATGTGTCTCGAATGGTTGCTGGATCCATGAAGGTAAGTGTGGTGATCCAGGGATTTCTTGTATATAGTCATATGTGGGGTTCCATTGTTGAAGCTGATCATGGTGTCCAGAAAGTTGATGCTACTGTGGGAGTGTTCTAGAAAGAGACTGATGGACGGGTGTCACACTTCAGGTGGCTGACTTTCTATCAATCAGGACCTTCCACAGAAACACAAGGGGCTCATTTCCCTTGTCTTCCTTCATAAAAGATCTTTACCTAAGCAGGTTTCTCACCTATATTCCATTTCCAGGTATTTCAACTTGTTGGTTGAAGGAACCATCTTTCTCAGCTTGCAAGAGCCTGCCCCTTGTGTCTGTCTAGTGATAGATACCAGACATGACTTCTGTCTTGCTTATGTCTTCCAAAGTTCAAGAGACAGGATGACCTCATGCTGTTTTCCCCTTCCTATGCAATTCCGATTCTCCTGTACATAAATGGGGCTTCCACTGTTTTGATTCCACCATACTTAATTTACATAGGAGACAGGTATATAGCTGTGGCATTGCCTCCTGTCTGGGAGAGACCTGTTACCCCTTTGTTTGGGCACAAACTGTAAAGCTGAATATCAGTGAGTACCCATAATTTCTTATATAGTGTTAATACATACACAGTAGAACCTCAGAGTTATGAGCACCTCGGGAATGGAGGTTGTTCGTAACTGTAAACAAAACGTTATGGTTGTTTTTTCAAAAGTTTACAACTGAACATTGGACTTAATACAGCTTTGAAACTTTACTATGCAGAAGAAAAATAAATGTATAGTTTACGTTTAACAATACTGTACTGTATTTGCTTTTTGTGTGTTTGCTCCTGCCTGTTTGTGTACTTCTAGTTCCAAATGAGATGTGTGATTGACTGGTCAGTTCGTAACTCTGGTGTTCATAACTGAAGTTTTACTCCATTTCACAATGACATTAATGACCAATGTGTTATTAAATTTCAAATATATTACATCACCTTTTAAATAAATATCATGACACTAGTGTGGGAGGTGTAGTGAGTAAGTCAGGCCGGATAAGAATTGCTGACACAGTAGTGAATCACAAATGGGCCCATGTCGCAATGGGTGATGGGAAATTTCTGAGGGCGTTTAGGTTATCTGTCCAGAAGATGAACACATCAGTGTATCTCAGGTATATCATTAGTTTCATGGCATATTATTCCAGAAATTCTTCTCTGAGGTGGTCCATGAAGAGGCTGGCATGCTGGGGAGTCATCCTAGAATTCATGGCTGCTCCCCTGGTTTGGACTAACATGTTTGTTGTTAAATGTGCAGTTGTGGGTGAGAAGGAAAAGGATGAGTTTGGCAAAGTGTTTAGGGTGGATTTTTGAGCGTTGTGCATTGTCTTCTAGGCATTTGAGGCAGGCAGCAATGCAATCATGGTGAGGGATGTTGGTGTACAGGGAGGTGACATTCACATGGCAGTGTGTGTGTGTTCTGGGGGGTCGTTAATGTCATGGAGTTACTGGAGGAAGTCTGTAGTGTCTTGGAGGAAGTTGGTTGTGTGTGTGTGTGGTGTGGTTTAAAGGCCGTTTCTATGAGTCCTGATACTTCTTCAGTAAGAGTTCTATGGCGAGATACGATGGGTCTGCCTGGGAAACATGTAGAATCTGGGGTGGTTTGTAGGGATGAAGTTGGAGAGTTTTTCTTGGAGTTGTTTGGGGAAGGATTTGATGGTAATTTTAAATTCCTGTACGAATTGTGGTGTGGCATCTTAGAATTCATTATAAAAAGTGGTGTTAGAGTTGTCTGTTGGCCATGATTAAAGACTACAATGGTATCCCCTTTGGTTGCAGGTTTGATCACTTTCTGGTGGCTGGATTTCAGATACTGTATTACTATCTTCTCAGCAGTAGAAAGATTGGGTGAACTGCAATATTTGTTGAGGATTTCAGAGTATCTTTTCCTGAAGCAACCAATCTAATGATTTAGTGTGTAGTTTCCTCCGCTGTGGGACATCCAGTCAGATTATTTCTTTTTCTTATCTTATTCGGTGGGGGATGTGATAGTTGTGGGTGGTGTCATCTTCACTGTGAAAGAATTCCTTGAGGCACAGTCAGCGGAAGAATTCTTCTAGTTCTCCACATGTTAGTGTGGCATCATGTTCTATGTTGGGGCAGAATTTAGTCCTTTAGAGAATGATACTTTAGTTTCAATTAGGTAGAGTCTGATAGGTTGAGGATGCTGAGGGGCTGTGTAGCATCCACGTGCTGGGACCTGCTGTCTTGGGTTCTCTGGAGTTGTTGTAGCTGTTCCTCTGTTGGATGGCTGTCAGCTTTTTCTTCATCATCATCATCTTGGGTTTTCTACATGATCTTCAGGTACGTTTCTTGGGGTTTTTTCCCCTTCCAGTGTGAGATTTTTGTTTTCATTTGAGATAGTCCCTTCTGGAGTATGTAAGGTGCAGGAGATGGTTCCTTGACGACCTCTAAAATTTTGTTTATTCAGGAGGCAGAAAGCAGCCAATAGAATAAAAAACTGTAGTGAAGTCAGATGTGCCAGAACTTCCCCCTGGGGGCAGTTGCATCCGAAAGGTGAGTCCCATTATCTAAGTCAGCAGATCAGCAGCTGCAATGTCAAAATAGTGGGAAAGTGATCCCTTTAATCATGGTGGGAGGGGAATGATTGAGCCCCTAATGGCTGCATGAACCCACCATATGTTCTAATTCTTGACACCAGGTTTAGGACCTATTGGAAATACAGATTAGAAAGAATACCTGGAACATGTGAGTTCGCCCTCCAGTTCTGATGGGGCATTGGAAAGCAGGGTCCTTCTTGTTAGGAGAGACAAGGTACAAGAAGCTTGCGTTTACAATGAAATCCCTGCCATAACAGAACAACATTTGGGGTGGGGGGGGGGGGGCGGGAGGGAATCTACCTTCAGTGCATTTGCTGACAAGGTAGTTCCCCCTCTTCTGGTTGCAAACAATTGGCTGAATTAGGTCTTCAGTGCAGACCTATTCAACACACCTGAGTATGGTGGGATTGCATGAAACTGACTATCCTGTCAAACAAGTCATTGGGTTTGTTACAATGCTTGAAGAGTTTAAAGGGAAGTTTTTACCCTATTGCATCCAGGATGTTCAGATAGCCAGATCCAAATGACTGGGGTGCTACTGAATTCGACAACTTGCTGCCTGAGCTCTCCTATTCCATACCCATTTATGGTACTGACAGACGACCCCTCTCTCCCAATTTTCATGGTATAGTGGATTACATTACTACAAAAGCGAGAGAAAGACTAGGCACTTGGGGGCAGTTTTTGGTGGGGAATGGAGGGGTTTGCTGTAGGGGATGTGGGGAGTCAATATATTTCTTCTATTGCATGTACTCTGCTTTCTAGGCAGGATAACCCATCAGTCCACATGGACTGCCACAGGTGATTTTAAAGAAGCCTGCCTGAAGAACATTTTTACAAAGATAGCTTATTTGTTCCCCCTCTTTAGATGACCTGTGGAATTACAGACCAAAAATCAGACTAACTTCAATACCAGAAAGATACTGAAACAAATGACTAAACAATCAATTTTCAAGCATCCAGAGGATCATAGGGTGATAAGTCATGCCAAATTGACCTCATTTCCTTCTCTGATAGGGTTACCGGCCTAGTGGAGGGGGGAGGTGTAGACATGATGTACCTTGATTTTAGTAAGGCTTTTTATAGTCCCAAATAACAAAGGAAATGTGGTCTAGGTCAGTGCTACTCAAGTGGTGGTCCGTGCACATTGGGAAAAAAAATTGCCGGTCCCCCACATCAGACAGCTTGAGAAGCACTGGTCTAGGTGAAGAATTATTATAAGGTACCTAGTTGGGGAAAGGAGAAAAAAAAATCACTTAGTATTTATCAGTGGTTCACTATCAAACTGGGAGGATGTATCTAGTGGGGTCCCGCACTAGTCAATATTTTCACTAATGATTTGGATAATGGAGTGGAGTATGCTTATAAAATCTGTGGACAGCACCACACTGGAAGGGATTGCAAGCCAGGATTAGAATTCAAAATGCCCTTGGAGAACTGATCTGAAATCATCAAGATGAAATTCAACAAACAAGTGCAACGAACTACAGTTTGGAAGGAAAATAATCAAATGCACAAATACAAAATGAGGAATAACTGGCTAGGCAGTAATACTGCAGAAAAGGATCTGGGGGTTACAGTGGATCAGAAATGGAATATAAATCAACAATGTGATGCAGTTACAAAAAAGCCTAATATTCTAGGAGGTATTAACAGGAATGCTATATCTAAGACACTGAAGATAATTGTTCCTCTCTACTCAGCACTGGTCAGACCTCAGCTGGAGTACCATGTCCAGTTTTGGGAACCACACTAAGATGTGAACTAACTAGAAAGAGTCCACAGGAGAGCAACAAAAATTATGAAGGATTTAGAAAACATGACCTGTGAGGAAAGGTTAAAAAACCAGGCATGTTTAGCCTGAGGAAAGACAAATGGAGAGGGAGCTGAGAATAGTCTTCAAACGTATTAAGAGCCGTTATAAAAAGGATGGGGGATCAGTTCTTCATGTGCACTGAAGGTAGGTCGAGAAGTAATGTGCTTAATCTGCAGCAGCAAGGGAAAGTTAGGAAGTTTTTTTCCTAATGTCTAGCCTAACTATAAAGATAGTTAAACACTGGAATAGAGTAGGAAGGTTGTAGAATCCCCGTCATTGGAAGTTTAAGAACAGGTTAGATAAACACCAGTCAGGTATTCTTGGTCCTGCCTCAGCACAAAGGGATGGACTAGATGACCTCTTGAGATCCCTTCCAGCCTTACATTTCTATGATTCTGTGTTGGGAATCATTAAGAAAGGGATAGATAAGACAGAAAATACCATGTTGCCTTTATATAAATCCATGGTATGCCCACATCTTGAATACTGCACACATGTCATCGCCCCATCTCAAAAAAAGATATACTGGACTTGGAAAAGGTTCAGAAAAGGTCAACAAAAATTATTAGGGTTATGGAACAGCTGCCATTTGAGGAGAGATTAATAAGATTGGGACTTTTCAGCTTGGAAAAAAGAACATAAGGGAATATGATAGAGGTCTATGAAATCATGACTGGTGTGGAGAAAGTAAATAAGGAAATGTTATTTACTCCTCCTAACACAAGAACAAGCGGCCAAATGAAATTAATAGACAGCAGATTTAAAACAAACAAAAGGAAGTACTTTTTCACACAACGCAGTCAACCTGTGGAACTCTTTGCCATAGGATGTTGTGAAGGCCAAGACAAAAACAGGGTTCGAAAAAGAACCCGATAAAGTCCATGGAGGATAGATCCATCAATAGCTATTAGCCAGGATGGGCAAGGATGGTGTCCCTCACCTGTGTTTGCTAGAAGTTGGGAATGGACAAGAGGGGATGGATCACTAGATGATTGCCTGTTCTGTTCATTCCCTCTGGCACACCTGGCATTGGCCACTGTCAGAAGATAGGATACTGGGCTGGATGGACCTTTGGTCTGACCCAGTATGACTGTTCTTATGTTAAAAAAACCCTGTTTTGGTAGCTCAGTCATGGCAAATTAGTTTAACTTCAACACAGAATTCAATCACTGGAGAGAAGGAACAAACCCTCATTTTTAAAAACAGAACCCTTTCCTTTTGAGGAAAGCTGTAAGATATTAAAAGTATGCTGTGGGCCCAATTCTGTTTGAATACGCAGACTCCACTGAAGGCAATGGAATGACTTCGGATTTACAGTGGTGTATCAGAAGTGGGCCCTACATGCCAACATTTCACAGTACAGAACTCACTCAAATATTATTAGACTTTCTTGAAAAAGTTTGTGCTGTTTTTTCAGAGCACAAAATAGTTATTGGTCCAACTAGTCACACTTGCATTTCCACTGCACCTACTAGTGACTGATTCTCAAAGCACTTTGTAAGCAAGATCTTAGCTTCAAGCTCCCCCTGTGAGACAGTTATCCCTTAGTCTCCATTTTACAGAAGACAGATGAGTGAAGTGACTGGCCACAGCCATAAAGGATGTCTGTGGCAGAATGAAGAGTAGAACCCTGCTCCTTGTCCTGGCGGATTAGTCACAAAAACGTTTTACCTTCAAACACCGAAAAAAATTTGAGCGAGAGCACGTCTTGTGCCATTTTCTTATAATAAGAAAAATATATACTGCACATGCTTTACATACCTGAAACATATCAGTGTTGCTGTCATGTGTATATTCAACCACCACCGTCTGGGCCCGAGACAAGGTATACGATATGCTATGTTGGTCCTTGTTGCTTATTGCCTATAGAAAATTAAAATATATATTAAAAATAAAGAATATCTGAGCATCACAAATGAAAACAAACACTAGTCAATTGACAAAGAGGAACAACCCAAGTAGACTTATAGTAGTTAGACTGATAAGTCAATGCTCATGTTATTTTGTAAGTTAAAAGATCGCAAGAAAAAGGCACAAAAATTGTGGCTTCGCTGTAGACAGATACTGATTTTAAACATGACACACAGTACACCGTCTGAGTCTTAATTTAATGGTCTTAATTTAATTTTTTAGCAATCTAGAGGTTTTGCATTTTAAAAAGCAATCAAGGATATCTTGGTAAAAACCACAGCACTCAGATTTCCCAGACCTGGCACCCTAGAAAGAATGTGAGTGGAGTACAGTAAGCATCAGTGTGCATTCCATGAGCTGTGCTAAGTCCATGAGAGTTGTATATGGCCCCCAAACTAGAAAATTCAGTGTTTTACTATCACCTGCAACCCACTTAGTTATTTCAAATACAGCTTTGAAATAATTTCAAATTCAGCTTTGGAACAAAGAGGTGATATTTATCCAAGCTATGATAAAAAGTGTGAAGTAATCAATATGAGACGTTAGGTAAATGCTCTCCTCACTACATGGCTATGCAAGACACCAACATCTAGAGCTCTGGGGGAGACTGAAGCCACCTCTTACAGGGATATGTACAGACATAAGTGTGGAAGGAGCTTTCCCTGTTTAATTCCTCCTCTCAATAGCTGCTGACAGTTGCAGTCCTTGCATGCTCCCGGTTAACACAGTTACAAGTGGTGGGGCTGTGATCCTCCTCCTCCACCGCATCTAGTGGAGTTAGCCAACTGTGGAAGAAAGTACATGCTACCCACTCCCCATAAGGAGGTGCTGCCCCAGCAGATTAGAAATTCTGCAACACCTTGTAGAGATAGTAAGTAAGCTATGTAGCTTACAACAAACATTAAGGGCCAGACTATGCCAGGCTCTTGTGTAGGGGCATGGAAGGTGGGGAGTGAGGGTTCAAAGGACTCTCTTTACCATGTACTCTCCCCCATTCAAGTTCCAGACACAATCACGGCAATCTGGGAAGTGCAAGTCTGCTCCCTTCTAGCAGCCCTGGAGGAACAATCCACAACAGAGCATGGCACACTGCGAACACGCCTCCTGCACATCTACAGAGCTCTGGAAGGGGCAGTGCCTTCTGAGTCCCAACCCCTCCAGAATTTCCCCTGGCTGCTGCAGCTTGGCACTGCCCTCATTGGTGGGCTGGATACAAACTCTATGCTCAGGTCTAGGAATATAGCCAGCCTTCTGTTGTGCTTGATGACTGCACAAACTCACAGGTGCAAATTTGCTAAAGGTGTGTCACTGTTCATACACCAGAGTTAAAAAATAAAATAACGCAGGACTGATCCAGAAAGACCCAACTGGTCCCTTCACCACACTGAAACAAGACACGTGTTATGTGACAGACACATTAGTCATGACTAGTGTTGGACACACTTTGGCCTAGATACAAAAGATGCGAAGAATGATTAAGCATGGCAAAGGCTAAAAATACTAGCATTGCATTTGTAAAACCTCCACATCCTGACCTTTTGCAACAGCAAAGGAGGGGTGAGAGGCGTGGATTTTATTTTAACAGCCCTTTTATACACTGTGATATCATGGGGTGATTAGTAAGCTACCTGGACAAAAAGCAGTAAGTGCTGCTAGCAAAGCAAAGGAAATGGAAATTTACTCAACACAGGATGCAAGATATCTAGCAAAATACATTAAACTTTCAGTTTGTCAGCCAGGGTTTTGGAGGTTTGTGCCATTTTTGACTTGCAAAACAATGGCTAGTTGTCTATAACTGAACAAGTAGGTCTTCATAGTCTGCTTGTGAATGAAGTACTTGTGAGGCTGGAGAAATAGTGAACTCAATAGGAGCTGTGAGCACATCAACTGGATTACAGCATCAGAACCAAACCCCTCTTCTATACTTCTCCCAAATTAAAAAAGCACCCAGCTATTTTATGTAATTCCCTGAGCTAAAGGTGTATAAACTGGTACTCCCTATTGTCAGAGCATTTAGAGATACTAACAGAGTCAGATCCTATAGCCCTTACACATAAGAGTGGGACCACATTGGCTCCACTGTGTTTAGTCATAGGCCTGAATCTGAAACCTGCCGAGTACCTCCTGTCAGGCTGCTAAGCATCTTCAGTTCCCATAGATTTCAGCGGGAGCAGTGGGCACTCGGCAGCTCGCTGAAAATATTCGGCATTTGGCACGATTGGTTCCAGTGCAAGTGCGCATGGAGCCCAGACACAGTAGTTATCACCTTTTACACTTTAAGCTTCATCAGTGCTCCTTCCTAGGTTTAAAACCTTCCCCGCTCTTCCTCCTAGGGAGGATCTGACACTTGATTTTAAGCCCCTTGCAACACTTTTTGTGAAACAGCTCCTTTCACCCCTTCCCCATCTGTGGCTGACCACCACCACCAGTGGACTGAGTAGCAGGTGTATTCGAAGTGCACAGCTCCAGACGAAGCACAGACCTATCTCTAGTTAGATAGACTGAGAAAACAGGAAATCTGAAGTACACCTTGGTAGCATGTTCTGGAGGAAAAACAATATGACCAGCTTAACTCTTAGTAGTTATTTGTGTTATGTGGTGAGGACTGGGCACTGGATTTGTGTTAAATGGTTTCTTTTTCAGTAGGTGAAAGGCACCAACGGGACAGACACCTCCCAACCATTTCCCACACAGAGCCTGATGCGTCCAATACCAGTTTTACATCTGGGTAATTACACTGAGCTCAGTAGATGTACACTGGTGTCAAAGAGCAGACTCTGGCCTACAACTAAAACTGTCAAACTTACCTTTGCTGCTTGAGGAGTGCAGGCAATATGCACGGTGCTGGGTTTCACCCCATTTGCCTTGGGTCTTTTAAATAAAGCAAACCTACTTTTCCTTCTTCCTCGATCTCCATTTGGCAGAGAGCCATTATACCTGTGAAAAAAAGCCATTATGCAGATAAAATATATGAAGAAATAATGGTTTTTAAATTAATTTGGACCAACTGCTAAACAAGTATTGTGTTGTAATCTAAAAACCAAGTTTCACTGTAAACAATCTTTGTGGTAAATAACGTATTATGAAAAAAGAAGCCGCTAGACAGCTGCACAGGACTATAAGCTTGAGAATAGATGAATATGGTATACAGACATCTCTCTGGGTGTACAGAATTAAATGGTGCAGTCAGAAAAACAGATGGAGAAAACCATGTGTGCACGTTTAGGGCCCAATCCTGCTCACACCAACATCAAAGGGAGCAGGAGCAGGCCCTAAGCTGGTAAATGTGTAAGATTTATTGTTACAAGTAGCATTATCGTCAATTTGCTTGTATAACAGAAGGACGACTCCTATGAGTAACACTTACTGCAAAAGGACTATTTTTTCCAGAGAAGATCTCAGATAAATAACAAACACCCCTTTCCTCTAATTAGGGCTTACTTCGACTAGGAGAAAAGATGTTTTTTACAAAGTATGTTTGTTAACATGTTTTAACACCCTACTGTAGACAGGAGCAGCCCCCACAGATCACATTGTACTGTAACACATTGGCTGATCAATTTGCCTAGTCTGCACTAGGATTCTAAAATACATTAGCTAGCGTGCTTTTAATAAAACCTTGTTTATCCTAGTCTAGACAAGACTTTAAAAAGGAGGATTTCCTTCTATGTTATCAAAGATCCTGTCTTTCCAGCCACAGACTGGGATCTCTGAAGAGGTCATTAGTATGCTGGGTGTTTAATACCACATAGCTTGCCTGGCCTGGAAAGCAAGAGAATGGAGCTAGAAATCAAACCCAGGTCTTCCACACAACAGTTCAAAGCCCTATCAAAGCCTCATGTGATTGGCTCACTTTTCATTGCAGAGGCACTGCAGTAATCTAACATTTGACCTCACTGCTATGCACTCATTTCTAACCAAGACACTTACCCTAATACAATCAGTTCACCATATTTTACTGGTGTTTTAGATGGATGATTTTCTTGATCAGGAGAAAACATGAGCTTAGTTAGTGACTTCTTCTCAAATTCCAGTTCTCTGATCAAGAGCCTTGGCAGACTTTTTTCATTATTTCCTGTAAAATAAAGGTAAAACAAATTAGCAAGATGCCAAAGAAATTAGTTACTGTCTGCAAATCAGCTATACACAATGGCTTAAGTGAGCCTGCACATCCAGCATAACCATATACTGTTCCACATGTCTATCTTTTGGTCTGCCAGACCTGCTGCAGTAGTGGAATCATTTCATATACACTGTTTTCCCATGTTTCAGTTGGTCTTGAATAACTGCTTCTGCCATGTATATAAAAGAGCGTACACAATTCCAGTTACTTGAAGGCAGTCTAACTCCTGGAATCACCAAAATATAGCCTAGAAAGAGGCTAATTTAAGTGTGGTGATAGGGTTTAATGTTGCCATGGCAGAATGAATCTGCAATAGAGCTTTCATTTACCCTTCCTGATTATTTAACATAAGTGATGTAGAACTGCACTAGATATGCTTGGTGATGCTTTAGGGTAGACCCTCAAGACGGGAGGTTGCCTAGTAAGAAGACTAGAATGAAGAATATATTTTCTGATCATTAATTGTCCATGAGCACATAAGTTTTATCAAATATATTTGTGTTCAAAATTATTTGCTGAATAATAATTCTTGTGCTGTTGAGTGTGAGCAGTTAAGTGCAAGTATGTGATACTACAGTAAGTTTTGACTGGACACAGAGGTCACATGGTATTGCTTCTGTCTCCAGACAGGATGAGTTTAATTCTTAGAACCTGACTTTTAGTGTAAATACCCGTGATTAAAGTTTCACAACGGTTTTACCACAGATTCTCTAAAATTACCTTAAAATTTGTTGTTTGTTTTTTTTTAAATTTCCCTTCCAGTAAATTTATTCACTAGAGCTACTTCTGGACAGAACACACAGGGGATATGAATGCAGACACAGTGAACAGCCTGTTATTTGCAGAAAAAGCCCTGAATTATTCCCCCCCATCTGTTAATGAGAATAATTTCCGGTAGTACAGCTATACTCATACTGCTAAGGAAACAGACAGGTTAAGTGACTTGCCCCTTAGAGACTGAGTAACAGAAGAAGGATCTGAACTCAAGAGTTCCACATACTAAACTCAATCCACTAATCAAGGATAGCTCAGCTCAACTCACGCACTTGATGTAGGCGTTTGTGCAGGTAACAACCTTTATCTTCCCATCCCAACAAAACAACTTACGGTTAATAATCAATAAAATAAATGATTAATTATTTGTATTACTGTAGCACATGGGAGCCTTGGTACTTGCACAGAACTTCACATGTTTAAAAGCTCCTTACAAACCCTAAATCAATCCTCACATGCCTGAGACAGGGAACCGTTATCTGCATTTAACAGATGGGGAAACTCTGGCACAGTGGATTAAATGACCTGCACAAAGCCATTCAGCAAGTCAGCAGCACAGCTTGGTGTAGAACCCAGGTGTTCTGGTTCACGGTCCCATGTTCCAACCACTAGACCACACTGTCTAGGGTGACCCAGGTGAGACCTTAAATCTTTCACTTGAAAAACTACAAAGGAAGGCAAAAAACTTGTGACAGAATATTTAATCTGAAACACAGGGTGAAAAAATGACCCAAAGTAGAACGTACGTACATAGTAGCGACAAAGCCAGCTAAATTAAAGACTTGTTTGAACGCTCACAGTAGCTGTTTAGTCTCTCTTGCAAAATACCATGAACCCTGAATGGGAGTCAGGTGTTCAGCACTTAAGTGATGCTCAGCAATGCAGGATTGGGCCCTAACGAAACAAAGCTTTGAGTGCCTTTCACAGCTTACTGGCAAATATTTAGATGCTCTTGATATTAAGCCCAATTAACCTAGTCCCACAAGTCACCTGTTGATATGTGTCATAAATTATGTTACAGGTAATTCTCACATTTGGGATTGAGAGATTATCCAGTACTTATTTATTCTGGGGGTGGGGGTGAGGAGTCAAATTAAAGTCAGTCCATTTTCAGTCCATATACAAATAATGGATTTAAAACCTTACCTTAATGTTTTCAATTACTTGATTTTTGCCTGCACACAGCCCAGTAACATAAGGTCATATCTAGTAACATACTGAACGAGTCAATCGTCCAATTATGGGAGACCAAAGAATTTAGGGCAAAACATTTCAAACGTAAGTGCTTAAGTAATTTGCACCACCAGCAGCTCTCATTAGCTTCAACTGGAGCTACAGATGCTCAGCACCTTTTGAAAATCAGGGCACTTATTTAGGAGCCTAAGCATCGATTTAGGAGCTCATTTTAGGCACTTAGGTTTGAGACTACTGGCCATGACTCCTTAGGAATTCACATGCAATGAAGTCACAATCCAGAAAGAAAACCTGCCTGCTGGTTTGATGATCAAAGTTAGTACAGGCAGGCACGTGGGGAGTGTTTAATTGTTATTATCTCAAAAGATTAAAAGGGAAGGTTTTTTTTTAAATAACCTACAAGTTTAGGGCTCAGTCCTGAACCCCTTACTCACTGAAGAATATTTACATAAACATCACATCAACAGGCCACATCACCAGCCCCCCACACCGCCCACGGTGAACTGAGTCCAGGAATTCAAGAGCCAACACCATGGAGACACTCTGCCTGCACAGGTTTCAGAGTGGTAGCCGTATTAGTCTATATCAGCAAAAAGAAAGTACTCCTCGTTCTTTGTGCCTACACACCAGCTCTGCTCCCCAGTGGGATTGCCCTTACACCCTGGCAGCGCAGTTCTGCTGGAGACAAACTACCAAGGACTTCTTGGGGCCACATCTTCCCCTGTGATGGAGCTCATTAGCAAGATACAGCCTAGGCACGGAGAGCCTGTAGGTTTGGGCCTGTATTGGGTGTCTTGAAGCACATGGGCCTGGAACAGCCTGTCACCATCTTTATTAGCCATAACTGCAACAGCATTTCCTGTTTTGCTTTCTCTAGTGTTTCTCCATGCAAGTACACTGAAGCATTGCTCAATATAAAATGGATTTACCTCCATGTTGGTCTGGGCAAAAGCATGTTACAAGCAACTATTCATCGCCTTTAAATGTCAAAAACGACACCCCTATATTTCTAGTCCTCTCTTTAATGACTAACCCATTTATAAAATGTAGATAGGAAGAACAGAGGCTGCGGAAGAGATCAAAGTTCAGTCTTCTCTGCATACTGCCACTTTTGCCTTAGCCATCATATTTTATAGTCAGCACTTTGCTTTTTCCTCTTCTGAAATGTACATTGGATGTCCTTAAAATCTTGACATTTGCCGCTCAGTCATTTAACTACCATGGAATCTGCAATACTGTCCATTAGGGAATACTATTAGACCGGTAAATAAAATGGTGTGGTAAGAAAGATTTTTCTGTGCCTTGCTTACTTGTAAGAGTACTGAGCAGTATACTTAAAGCTGCCTCATGCTGGCAGGGCCAGAGGATATAGGAAAAGATCTGAGAGATAGCAGTTTTGATTTTGGTGTGAAAAGGTCTGGAATGTTCTCCCCTTGCTATTTTTCAGGTAAAAATTTGTTCTGTGGAGAGCCCTGGAAAAATGCAGCTGCCAGCCCCAAAGTCAGGTTCTGACCTTCTGCCTCTCACTAGCTGTAATGGGAATTACACATGCACGTTCAGAGGAGAATAAACCTCTTTAAAGAATTACATAAACAGACGGCCAAGCAACCTCATTCTGGAGAAGAGGACTACAGAACAGAGACCATAGAGACTCTTACCATTGACCAAAACAGTGGATCACGTTTCATGTTAAACACCAATTCAGCCAGGACAACAGCCTCTTTTGATGCACCACTTCAGACTTCTAAAGAGAGTTATCTTTTAACTTGGAAACCACAATACAAAAAGATTTTGTTCACACCTAAATCTAAAACACACCCTAATTAATTTTTGTTAAGCTAAGAGGAATCCAAACCAAACTCATTTTGGGGGGATACAACCACATTAAGATCTTATTCCCCTAGGAGAAAATTCAAGAATTACAAAACCAATTATTGTGATCATGGGAACAACTGTTCCTCCACTGCCAGAGGAAGGCAGTAATTTGCATGAACGTTTTTGAACTAAAATTCTCCAGCTTTTTATGCTAAATGCAAGCATATAAGATTTTGTCAATTGCACATGGAAGGCCTGATTTTCAGAAGTACTAAACACCAACAACTCCAAACTCAAGTACCTACAAAACTCAGGCCCTCAGTGACAAATTCAGAGGTGGCATACATGTTGACATATGTTACACATGGGTAAGTCAGTGTAAGCGGGTGTAACACATGCTAAGGAATCCAAGGGGGAGGCCTTCAGCCTCCTCATGTACCTTCTCACTGCCCTTGTTAGTTGCATTTCTTGTGACACTATCCCCTTGATATGTAATTACTCCCAATTTTTTGAAATGATACACCATTTATGTCAGCTCTGAACATGTCCCCTCCCCACCCTGTTTGCAATGAAACCTGGGCATGCTCTACAATGGAATTTCAGCCGTACTGGTTTAAGCCCTTACAGTCCTCTAGCACGATTCACACTAGTGCAAGTCATTTCTACACTGGGGGTTTGCACCAATGGCTGAAAAGTACAGACAAAGCCTTTGTCAGGTTCGTCTTTGTTTTTAGTGTTATAGACAATCATGTTTTCTTAAAATCATTTATGACTTTTAAAAAGAATCCTTTACCCAGACCTTTTGTGGACTCCCCACCAAGAACTGCAAGAACCTTAATCAAGTTTAAATAAAAAGTCTCCCAATGAAATTTCTAAGTAGTCTTACTGGAATTTCACAAAATTGAAAATTACACTCAATATTATATTATAGGGTCTTCTAGGAAAGTGGTGGAGGCCTATTTGCATCAATCATTTAGAACTGGACAAAGTACTTAAGGATTCACTGTAGGAAACCCTCCTGATCTGGCAGAATAGACTGGATTTATTTAAATAAGCCTTTTCTTTCTCAATTCCCTGTATTTCTGTGATCAGTAATAATGTGCCTTTTTAATCTTTCATAAGACAAGAAAGTCTTTAAGAGTCAAACAAGGTTAATGCAAGATTATAGAAATACAATTCAGCAGTCTCCTTGAAATCTCACATCTAAAAGATCAATTATCCTGGCACAATGGTAGTCAAGATCTTCAGCACAAGCAGCTGAAAACTCAGTAGTTATCAGATCTCCTGCCCCTAGAACCTTGTCAGTAATTTTTCCATGTCAAGGAAACTTTCTTCAGTTTTACCATCTAGAACAGTTCAATAAGGAACTGAAAGCAATTTTTTATTTTCTAAGCTTGTAAAGGTTCTTGTGAGGTGATCCAGCCTCTCAGACTCCCAACAACTAATCAGACTAGAGAGAATGTTATGAAGCTTTCCTAGCTGAACACCCTTCTCAAAGTCTATTGTTTCCTCCTTTGAAAAGGAGGCATTGTCAGACATGCCATACACAGCTCTTAGGCCAGTGGTTCTCAACTAGGATACATGTACCACTGGGAGTATGCAGAGGTTTTCCAAGGGATACAACAACTGATCTAAATATTTGCCTAGTTTTACAACAGCTTACATAGAAAGAACTAGCAAAGTCAGTACAAACTAAAATTTCACACAATGACTTGTTTATACTGCTCTATATACACTATACAGTGAAATATAAGTACAATATTTATATTCCAATTGATTTTACAATTATAGGGCAAAAGAAAGCAAGCAATTTTTCAGTAATAGTGTGCTGTGAGACTTGTATTTTTATGTCCAATTTTGTTAGCAAGATGTTTTAAAGTGAGGTGAAATTTGGGGGTAGGCAAGAGGAAGGGGGGGGGTACAGTAGACTGAGAAGGTTGAGAGCCACTGTCTTAGGGGACAGAACCCACTAGCCCAGCCAATCTACCAGTTGAAGAATTTACATGAAAGCTAACAATTTATAACGCAGTAGTACCTAATGGCTGGTTCAACCCCATTGTGTTAGATATTGTACAGACATCAAGCGAGTTTAAAATTCTTCGTGTCTTCCTCATCAGCCATGCTCCTTCCTCAATTGCAGAACTTTGATCTCAAACAAATACAATTTTTACTCCAAAAACAAAAGCCTTGTCCATTTACATTTTTGGAAGTTCAGAAGGGAAGACGACTTGACAACTCAGAGTACTGGGAACAGGTCTTCACCTCAAGATCATTGCTTCAGATATAGCAAAGGGGCCAAATCTTGCATACTCCTATGCATGTGAGTAGTTCTATTAAACTCTATGTGATTATTCATATAAGCAAAGTGACTCATGCATAAGTATTAGCAAGGCTCGCAGTGGCTGAAAACCATTATTCTATGGCTGTTTGGTGATTTACATGTAATGAGCTGGTGATCTCAGTCAGCTCCTAAAGGACAGCTGTTACTACCACAAAAGATACCATCATAATGGACACTAATTTGCATCCTTATTGGCAGTCTCAGCAGAAAAACCTAACTACTGAACAGTCATGGTGAATGGAGGATACTTTCACCCTTAGAACTGGTTCCTCCAGAGCAGGGAAGAGTCAGGAGGGTTGGGTAGTTTTCACTGTTGCTGTCCAGGGTGTATGCATTTTGTGGAAAGATTGAGGACCTCATGTCCACAAAGCTGTCAAACGGATCAAACTCAAAAACAGAATATTTTTAAATGCAGTCTAGAAAAGAAAGCAACTTTCCTAAGAGTTCTCTACCCTCCCCTTCTTTACATCTTCATCTCAATCATGGAAACGTTTGTCTCTTGCTGTGACAGGCAGAGAGAGAGTCCGATTTTAATATGCAATGTTGTTGTAGCTGTATTGGTCCCACGATATTGGAGACAAGGTAGCTTTTATTAGACCAACTTTTCTTGGAGAGAGAGAACTTCTGTTGGTGTTCAGAAGTTAGTCTGATAAAAAATCTTACCTCACCCACTTTGTCCCCATAGATTTTTGGGTATACTTAGGCTAAGGGATAGGGGGAAAGGTTATTTCCACATCTCTTCTGTTAATTAAACAATAGAGGCACTTAGGAATACTTCAAACCACATAAAGGACCAACACACTTGTATCAAACCATATGTTGTGGGAGCAAGCAATATATATGCAAGAAGCAAACACCAATGGAAACCTGCAACAACTTCACTGACTACATTTATACTGAAAGCAGAATTTGGCTGTAATGTAAGTGATAGAACAAATGCTTTCATGCTTTGAAGGGGACCTGGCTGAAGTTTGCCAAATTTGACAAAGCTTTTATTTGAAAATTCAGAGGGAAAAAGCACAACCAAGTGCTGAGGTTTTTCTACCAGTTGTACTTCCATGTCCGGTTCTCAGCCACATGATTATCGCAGTATTTTCTGATCAAATGGGACCACGTATACATTAGTCTTTCCTGTGGCTGCTATTAAGTCTATAGACCCTGCCTGGGATTTTTTGGTTTATTCTGACACCAGAGGGAGAACTGATTGGTGCACAGCACCTTGAGGAGTTAATTAATGAAGTCTACTGAACTGCTAACTCAAAACTCAGCTTTACAAAATGCAAATTAAACTGTCAGCATCTTAACAGTTAACATGCGGGGGGGGGGGGGGGGAGATGGCGAGTTCAATGAGCCTAAGTAGAGATTCATTAAATACTCTGCTGTGAGCTAAAAATACTAGAATAAAAGTCTCTTTGTAGTAAATTACCATCATTTTCTAAACACAGAGCTAGCATTATGGGCTGTTAGCAACTGTAGTTCATGCCAGACTAGCCTTTTCTAAAATGCTGCAATTAAAAAAAACCACCACACACAATATATTCATTGACAGAGGTCTCTTTTAAAAATAAAAATATGCTGATTCAGAAGCAAAAGCAGAAAGTTTTAACTGATGTCACTCAGCTTTGCAGTATTTTCCTCTTCGTGTTCTACCTACAAGCTCTAAATCTTTATTTCTACTCACTAAAGACGAAAAAGCACCACAGACCTTGCAATTGACAAGCCCAATAAATTCTGTATCATGTTAGGTGTCAGAGTAGCAGCCGTGTTAGTCTGTAGCCACAAAAAGAAAAGGAGGACTTGTGGCACCTTGGAGACTAACCAATTTATTTGAGCATAAGCTTTCGTGAGCTACAGCCATTGAGCTGTAGCTCACGAAAGCTTATGCTCAAATAAATTGGTTAGTCCCCAAGGTGCCACAAGTCCTCCTTTTCTTTTTGAAAATGTTAATTCTGTATCTGGAAACCATTCAGCTCTTACTTATCCCGTTCCTCTCATTTATTTAGAGCAGGACAACAGGACAGTCAATCAGTTTAGGTATCCTGGTTCATTTACAAGCACCAAACCCAGTTAAATTGAAATTTAACTGGTGAATTATACACTTACCAGTCTGATTCTATTCTATCACAATGGTGACAATTACACTGAAACTAATGAAGTTTCACTAATGTAAAATATATCAAGTTAATATACTACGTTTTAGTAAACAAAATTACTCTGTCCCAAAATACAAAGGGTCTTATAATAAAGGGAATTCCATGTTAAGTGATGACTAAAAACCCCACAATTAGGCCCCAATTTTGCAAACAAAACACTTACACACGTGCTTAACTTTAAATTCATGGGAAGTCCCAAAATTTGTAGGATCAGGACTCCACATTTTCCCAGTAATTCTTATGAAGGAGTCCAATATAGTGTTTGCTCTCATGTCATCCCTAATCACTGATGCAGCAGCCCTGTTTTCTGGATTTAAAAGCAACTGGCTGTTTCTCTTCTGCCCATGTACCTCGATTAAGATTCCAATGTGTTTTTTTCCTATGCTACCATTGGCCTTTTTTCAGCAAAAAGACATTTTTAATGTGAAGTCTAGGAGGAAGAGAGGCAGAGAAAGTGGTAAGCAAGTCTAGTGAGATGAAAAATTTAATTTCCCACAGACTACCTGCCTTCCTGATGGACGGGAAAAGCCCATCAGTCTATTTGCCGGATCCAATGAGTGGGTTGGAGAGGAGGGAGGTGTGTGTGGTATAACTTCCTATTATACACACATGAAAAGACTAGATCACGCTACTGAGATTGTCAGACTATATTTATTGTAGAAGGCACAATGCCATCTAGGATACCATGCGTTCATTTAAAAAAAATGAAATCCAGTTTTTGACAGACTTATCTTTTCATCTGATGCTTTGCTTCATGAAGATGATAGTTTGCTTTATATCATGAACCTGATCATGAAAGTCAATAGTGTTAACTCCTGATCTACACTGGTGTAAGTGACAGAAGAATCAGGCCCCTAGACTACAAAGTTTTTTGAGGCAGCGACAAAGTCTGTGAAGCACAATGCCCATCCGGGATAGTATAAAAGCAATAGCGTATATTAAGCTTAAATACATTATATATTTCCTGCTCAAATCTTTTTCCAGAAAGCTTAAACTGATATCACCACTGTCTTTACTTAAGTAATTACGGCACTCAAAAAGTACATAACAAATATTATCCTCTGGTGTATGCATTTATTAGGCCTACAGTTTATTTTCAATGCTTTTCTCTTTCCTCCAAATGAAAAATGCATTTCCATATACACGCTGAATTTTAGTTTCTGTGGGTTTTGTATTGCATTTGGCTTTAAAGTTATATTCTGCTTTACACTTGAGGCTGATACTGTCCTTAACTCACACACCTTTGTACTGGGCAATTAGGGAGTAAAGATGGGGGTGACATCATTGGTAGCATGATTTTACTGTTCTAAAGGAAGAATATTTCCTTCTTCTCTCTGTGGAAATGTTGATTTTCTTTTTAATACTTAAAATAGCTCCGCAGTTTGGTGTACACCTTTTTAAGGTCAATGACAGTTTTTTTCCTTCAAATAATTAATCCCCTTTCTCAAAGTCTGTGCTTCCCCTCAAGGCCCTAAAAAGGCTTAATCATCCATTGTACACACAGGAGGGATTTCAGTTTTATTTTCAAACATTTTAATATTAGTAACCTAATAAAAAAAATCACAAGGCCAAACTTAGGCAGCGTGTAATCTTTTCTACACAGGCCACGAGCATAACATATGATATTCGCAAGGTATGTCCGTTTCTGTGCCCTGAGACTCTTTACTACAATCTCATTTATTAGAGTAGCAAACCTAAAATATCTTCGGTAAAACAGATTTATTAGTAGATTGTTAGCCTTGAAACTATGGTACAAATGGTCAAACCACAAACAAAGGCTCCAAACCTGCAAACACAAAGACAAGTAACTTTACACAGAAGAGTAAACTTATTGCCTTGGTCTTGATCAGAACATCTGACTTTCTCCAGTTTAAACATTAATTTCCATTGAGTTGACAAATCTCTGCTGTAGCCCCACAATTTGTTCCATTTGCATAAATGCATCTGAAGATGCATCAGTGTCTTTGGGTACGTCTACACTGCACTAAGAGACCCACCACCTGAGTTAGATGACTTGGACTCGCCGTGCGCAGGCTATAGGGTTACAAATTCCAGTGTAGACATTAGGGCTCTGAGACCCTTCCCCGTTGGGGCTGCAGGTTGTTTTATTGCAGCGTAGACATTCCCTTTGAGACTTCAGGGACCACAGCATAAAGAACAAAACATTTTTGTCTGATGAACAACGCAAACATTTTAGCAGATGTTAATTACATACTTGTTTAAAAAAATTTCTGCACCTTCCTCTTCAAAGGATGGTTAAGCACACTGGGTCAGATTCCACTCACAGTCATATCAGCATTACTCTGCATTTACACGGAGATCAGAATCTGATCAACTATGTTAACACTATACTCAAGGGGGAAAAAAGTTACATAATAGTCCCTGCAATATTTTTAAAAAAAATCAGCATATTTTTCTGTTATGAAAAGTAACAGCTGATCCTCCTCTGAGGAAACCAGGATGTCCTCCCACAGAGAAGTGATGTAATTCAGAGACACTGTGTGGGAAGCTGAGAACATTACCTTTTAGCACAGGATGGCTATTTTAAAGCTGCAACTTTGATATTGCCATATAACCTCATTAATTAGGAGAAGTCTTTGCCACTTGCAAGGTGGTATGTTCACATGCAGTTTACCCCTCCCTTCCCATGCCCATTAAATAAGACCATGTCTACAGTACCACTTTTGTTGGTATAACTTTTTTCACACCTCTGAGTGACACAAACAGCCCCCTAAGCAACATAAGTTACACTGACAGAAGCACCAGTGTGGACAAAGCTGTGCCACTATAAGCTTGCTAGTGTAGACGTGGCCTAAGTCTCAAGATAAAAGAATGACATAAACCACGTAACCTTTGCACAAAGCCCACAAGTTGGCTATGGAGCTTTTTCTGCAACCAAATACTACAAACCTTATTCAGTTGAACTACTCACAAGAGTAAAAATTACTCATGAATGACTTGTGAAGGTAAAGAGCATGGGACCAGGTTCTCAACTCGCAGCTTTCTGAATCAGCCCTTGGTTGCAGTTGTAATGTAGTCTAGTTCATCCAATTTCAAAAAAATTGGAAGATCTCTCCTTTGCACCAGTTACTCAGACTTACAACTATGAAAGTGCTACATAAATATATGATTCCATGTAAAGGTTTTAAATAAAAAAAACCAACAAGCAGTAAATGACAACATATCAGGTGGCATGCTTGTAAAGACATTAACATATCCTTACCCTAGGCAGAAAGCTATCAGCTAAAAAGTAGAGCTTTTCCATTTAACACTGACAGTTAGGGACTGGTTCTTCAAGAGGCAGAGACCAGGAAGAGCTGCATACTACGCAGGATAGTGCCCTTTATAGCCTTCATTGAGTCTTCCGTGTTGAGGCAAGAGAAAAGCACCCTAGAAACTAAAGTATATCACCTGAAAAAATTCTTCAGTTTTTATGTCATTGATCGAAGCCTCTCTTCTAGTACACAAGAGTTTTGGCCATGTTTATTAAAACACTTGCCAAAAATACAGATTTATACGTTTTTATTTTTTAAAGACCATTTATCAAATCATTTGCATACAGGATGGAGATTTCCCGTGTTTTTGTGATTGAGCACATTGGGGGATCTACCATATAATGCACCTTTAGCTAAAACAGATGGAAAAAGACAGACCCTGCCCCACTACAAAACCACCTCTGAAAGTTTGTTCTGGAGATTTGGACCAGAAAGCTTTGATTCTTGACAAGCTTTCTGACTATTAATTAATAACATGGCAACATATAAGATTTTTTAGACAACAGATGTTCTAATACCAATAAGGCATATTCATAGCACCTTTAATATTAAACTGTTGGTTAGACCAATGCACAGGATAAAGAAGCTAAATATTCAGACTTTGGTAAGAGACTGCTGTTTATAGTCATTTGTTTTGACAACACCAAATGCTTCAATCATGTCTCATTCCTAAATTGTAGATCAAGATGCCCCAAAATCATCTTAAACTATTTTCAAAGGACAAGACATGCAGTGTATAATGTACACTTTGAAAGCCTCTCCTTATTTTGGGAGGGAGAGGAGCCAAAAAACACCACACTGCCTATTATCTCAGATTCCCTCATCAATTTGAGCAAAAAACATTAGATAAAATGCTTTGAATTATTCTACAGCTACTTTTACAGAAGGAAACTCACTTATTCGTTAATCTTGTTTACAAAAAATAAAAAAATGCCTACTAAATCCAACAAGACAGAGAAACAGGATATTAAAACAAAAGGCACTACTACATCCAGGCACTTACCAGTACCTCTATTCTTCCTGTATTTCCACACGCTATACAAAGGGGAGCAAGGGGGTGAAAAAAGCCAGACTTTTTAAAATAAAGATGAAATCCACAGAGTTCAAGAGTATCCTTCAAACCGCAGCAACTCACAGGCTCTGACTGCCTCTGCTGTGTGTTCATTTACTTAAGCACTTGGTAATGCATGCAGACTGAACCGGGGGCTGGCTCAGAAGAATTACGCAATCTAGGAAAACACTCCACTGCCGACACACCATTGGCTGAAATCAGAGCTCACATCCCACTTAACCCTCTTCACATTAATTGGTGGCCCCAAAAGGAAGAAAAGGAAGTAGAAGGTGTAGAATACAGTTTTTAAACACAAGCCTGATCCCTAGCAATTCTTCTGGATTGGCATCTCAGAGACTGTTCTATTTCTGGTCAGTCTTACTTACATAACTGTATTGATACAGACTATACGGTTTGATCTTGTTTTTTAAATTAGCACTTAACCAAACTAGCTTTCCTCACCTCCCACATCAAAAACAATTCCCTAATATAGTACTTACTAAGATAGCAACAATAGAAACTCCTTAGGGTACACCTACACCAGAATCACTGCAGTTGTGACACTATGGTTCAGATGCTACAGGAGTTAGGCGATAGCTAGGCCGTCGGAAGAAATCTTTTGTCTATCTAGCAGTGTCTACTCTGGGCTTAGGCAGTCTTAATTACATCACACAGGGCCTGAAACTTTTCATAGCCCTCAGCAGTGTAGTTAAATTGACCTAATTTTGCAGTGCAGACGAGCCCTTAGGCATTGCCAATCCTATTTTAAACCAGATACATTTGGATCTTTACCTGCTCTAAACACATCTACAGATGCCACTTGTGTCTATCCACTTTCAGACATCAGACACTGCCGGCCAGCTGCTTCTTACGGGCTCACTCATAGCACACACATGGGGCCAGGTTCTGATCTCTTCTCTGGGGTTTGTCTACACCACCCAGCTTTTACCTAAAAGTCAGTATGTGTAAAAGCTCTTTGTCAGCACTTTTGCCAACAAAATACTTCCAGCCCCGCGAGCGGCGTTAGCTTTGTCGGCAGGAGCGCTCACACTGCCACTTCTGTCAGCAAAACTTTGGTCTTTCACCGGGGGGGGGGGGGGGGGGGGTAGGGTGTACCCGTGAAAGACAAAAAAGTTTTGTCGACAACTTCGCAGTGCAGACATACACTTACTCTAGTAAATCTGAAGCAAATCCTGTTGAATCAATGGACTTGATTCCTTACTGTCTTACATCTCAAGTGATTATTAACATTTGAGCAAAGTGAGTGCAAAGTGGGTGTAAGACATTGGTAGCCTCTACCATTCAATGCTCACTTGGCTGTCTCTTTGCCCACGTGTAAATGACTAGACAGGGTGCAAAGTTGCGGCGAGATTCAGACCCAATCAGTTAGACCAGATTTGCACCACAGTAAGAGTTCAGCCTTTGGCCCAACATCTCTTATCTGTTTAGGGCAACAGTCCAACTTTCTTCCCTGGTCAAATAAATATAATCTTTCACTGATGGTTATAGATCAGTCTACCTCTGGCATGAGGAGACATGGGGGAAAAATCCAATCCCATTTTCAACTGGTCTCACAGGTTCATGATTATCCTCAAAAGTTTTATACAATGTTTTTGTGGGATTTATTTAAAAAACCAAAATAGCATCAGGACTGCCTCTCGTGTGGATGCTGCTATATGGTATAAAGCTACCTTATAATGGCACAGCTTAAACACACTTTTATATTGATGTAATTTCATGTACATTAAGGAGTTGTACAGCTTTAACAGTACCAGTTTCAAACAGATATAGTTAAAGCAGTACAAAATCTGTGTGTAGACCAGCCCTTTGATTAATCTGGCACTCGTGAAAGCAAGGCTATTTGCAGCACTAGTTGGAGTGCAATTCTCTTGTGCAACTCCACTCCCCACAGATACCACCAGCCCTCACTTTTCACACTCCTGTCCTGTTTATATTTCCCTGAGCAGAGATGCTACCAAGGGGGCCAGAATCTGTGAATTGTTTGCGATGTGGACAATGGAGAATCTCCCCACAAGATCTCACTGCCATTTCTGTGTAGTGGACCCTAACTGCAGAGAAAGGGTCTTGCCCGGACACTGAATAACTCTCCCAGATATATACCCTTGCGGTTCTGACTCCATTGCTTTGCTGCTGGCTCAGGTGGGTTTTTTTACATTTGCTTTTGTGAGTGGTGTGACCAATTCAGAAGAGGGGCTTTCATTTTATAAGTAACAAGTTTCTAGCCATCAAGGTTGTAAGAAAACCTTGAATATCTGAACCAAGGGCAAACTAATAAGTGGTTATCTCCCCTTGTGGGGCAGACAGCAGGAAAACAATGGCTCCAAGAGGTATGAACTCTCAATGAGATTAACAGTGGGATAAGGAGAGAGATTAACTCTAAAACCCAATGATAAACTATTTCACTGCTTTTGACAATGTTAGCAGATGGATGGACAAGGAATGGAACAAAGCCCAGAAGTTGGGAGTTGCTGCAGAGAAGGAAACGCAGAAGGAAGGCGGGGGGGGGGGGGAGAAGAAGACCACATGGTGAGGAATGAGAACAGAGAAGGAAATGAAAGAAAGGGCAGAATTTGCACTGGTCCTGAAGGAGAACATCTTTACATTGAGTGATACTGAGTGTGACAATAAGGTACAGAAAGAAATAACCACAAGGACTAAAGTTTAGGATGGGATTTTCTACAGCTCTGTGCACTTACCCTGTCTGCACTGAAGCCAATGGTAAAACTCCCATTGAAGCCAATGATTGTAGTCTTGCAGAGTTTAGGCCAACACTTAGAACTTCTGAAAGTCCCACCTTTAATTGCTATATAAAAGTCCTGCTCCACTCTTGCTCTTTGTGCACTCCTCCCAGTGACACCAGTGGAAATGCCTCTGGAGATCAAAGCTGGTGTTTCATCTTAAGTTATACCCCACCCACAGACCATAGCTAAAAATGGAGTATGGCCCTCTCCACAGAATGCATTTGATACTTCTGTCTTAGAAACATCCATGGCTGTTTTGGCACCCTAAAAGAGCGGACATGGTCTGACTGCTCCTGGGGTAGACACCCTGGAGATACCCCTTACCAAAAAACTACAGTGTGAGAGAAAGTATATTTCCAGTAGGAGCCAGATACCCCCACCACTCTGTCTCCAATTTTAGTTACTAATGTATGATCAGTTCACTACATGAGTTACTCCCCAATGACATACGCTCCTCCAATTCACTCTCCTTTTGTGAGATGGCCTCAACAAACATCTCCCCCCAGTATGTAAACCAACGAACTGTTCTCCTCAATCCCACCTTCGGCAACAGCCAACATTTCTCCATTAACCTTCCACGTACAATCCAAAACACCATCCATCCTTTCTGGACAGACTATCGGCATACTCATTCACCCTCCACATGCAAGTGGAGGATCCATTTATCCATATACACTCCAGATATCTGCCATGATCTTGACTGCACGTTGCAGGCCACAGAGTGCTCAGTTCTCTACAAAAGGCAAATACATTTCTATTGCTACTAGCTATCCATATGTAGGTTACAGAGATGGGTCACAGCATGGAGCGGCCTGAATGCAGAGCTAAAATTGTTGTCCAAGTTTCTTCTAATATTTAGATTTTTAATATTCTACCATTCATATATTTTCTAAGGTTGTTCTAACACATAGAAGTATGCCTTAAGCAATGCCTCCAGAGAGCAATAAAAATGGACTGCTTAACAGAGGTGGCCTTCTGATAATCAAAGTATGTGTCTCTCAAGGCAAGAGATTACTTAACAAGGATGGTCTTTAGTACAGCATCCTCTGTCTCTATGTAATGCACAATTATTTAACTAGCGAAGACTAAATTCTCTTGCATATTGAAGTTACCAAGTTAACAGACCACCATTCCATGGCAACCAATTGACTCCAACAGATTACAAACAGCACCTGCCTATGTTTTAAATCAGTGGTTCTCAAACTGTCCCCCCCCCCCCCCCCCACAGACCACCTGAAAATTGCTGAGGGTCTTGGCGCACCACTTAATGCTCTTTCCAAATGTTGTTTGTACCATTAGCTAACTATCGTAAAGTGCTTTGGATAAAAGTGCTATATAACAAACTTTTTTTGGTTCTACAAATAAAAGCACACAATTCACATTTTAATATCAGTAGTCTTACCTTTCTAATGTGATGGATGTGCGCTCTCCCCCCGGCTGGGGCTGGGAAGAAGTGGGGTCTCTCCCTCTATCCCCCATCACAGCAGCCCCCGAGCTGGGGCTGGGACAGAGGAGGGGTCTCTCCCTGGTAGCCGAAGCCCTGGAGCCGGGGAAAGTTGTCTCTTTTCTCTGGCCACCCTGCACATCCCAAATTCCCCCCACCCCCCTCTTCGCCCTGCACTGCCCCCTCCCACCTACCCCTTATTCCCCCCAAGACCCCCACCTCACCTTACATGTGCGTCTTCTCCAGGATCCAGGCATCTAATTAGTGGAGCCATGCCTGCGCAGCTCCACTAATTAGGTGGGTGGCTCTTTATTCTTTTGTGTGCGGCCACCCAGGCGTGCACCTTAGAGGGAACTATCCGCAGACCCCCTGAATGAAGCTCATGGACCACTGTTGGTCCATGGACCACTGTTTGAGAACCTCGGTTTTAAATGTTTCCCTCAATTATTTACCTTCTCCCTTTCTATTAAGGGTTAGAGAAGAACTATTGTGCCTCTGATTCTTTACTCTCATCTGTCCTTTACCTCTACTGCCTTATGGGCAGCTCACTTATGTACCACATGTATAGAAAAATGACATTACTTTCTACCCTTCTAATCTGATTTGGATAAGAGGTTTGCTGCATATAGAAATATACAGACTACTGAATTCTAGAAGATGTGGCAACCACTTGTTCACCTATACACAATGTCTAGCCATATCCAAACTTAAGAAAAAATACAAAGAAATCACCAAACAGTAGCAAGAAAATCTTAATGGCGGATTCTAATCCCTAAATTATACACACCTGGGACAAAAATCCAGTCTTGTTTTCAGATGCAAACTGAGATTCAGTAATGTAGAGTTGGTTCCCACTCCCCTAATGCTTTAGTGCAGCAAAGCTTAAACAATTCAAATTTTTGAATATTTTTAAGTGTTTCTGCAGTAACAGCCACTTAGAATGAAAAATGAGCACAAAAAACACTGCTTGCATAGGGTGCAAATCTTCGAGCATCAAACAGCTATGGGAACTGAATCCAGTTCTGAAAACTGACTGAGAATGCTTTTTTTTAAAACCAGTTACATACAACTTTTCGTGGACTTTTACAACTGAATTTAGGGTTTCAAGTGGGAATTGACAATCCATGTTTTTCCTTAAACTGTAAACTTTTACTCAGGGATACCAAGTGAAGATACCAGCTTCTCAAATGACACACACAGAGCCCCAATTATGCCAGGCCACATCCCAGCTAGGATCTCGTGCATCCAACAAGGTCTCCCTGCGCAATTCATCCTCCTGGCCACCAGCAGTGAAATGATACTTGCCAAGTAGACAGCTGATTCTCTTGCTGCTCCCCATGTTCACTTGCGGCCAGAATCCAAGAGGCAGCAACCAAGTGAGGAGACAGCACTGTCCCCACTCAGGAGCCCCTTCACACATATGCAGATCAGACACCAGTCCTTCTCCATCTCTAATTACAGTCAATGTTAGAAAAATATTTTCATGTTTACTTTCCACATGCAATTCAAGCCACCAAACCACTAAAGCACAAACCTAGACTTATCCCAGAAGTGTATGGGACAGTTGATAAAAACACTCAACATTCCATGGCCAGATACTCCAGGTGCCCCACCGACCATCCATGGAGACCAGGCCCCTGATTTTGGGAAGGCCTGTCCAGATGCTTTCCTGTTTTCAAAGGTTTGTTTACCCTTTACTCACTGAAGAGTACATTTCATTTACAGTAGAATAATGCAATCATCAAAAGTGAGTATTTTTTGTTCCAACAAAATGGCATGTTTGTTTTTAAAAATCATGTTCTCAAAATCCACTAGTCTCATTGCTGTGCCTTCACTTGTCTTCATGGATGTGTGGGTGGAGAGAGCAAGTCAGAAAATGCTTAGTACAGAATGTTAAGATAGAGGGACATTGTAGGCAACAGTACACTCTGATGTTCAGGTACACTGTATTAGAGCACTCTTTTCCTAATAGCCTATATGAGGGCCAAATTCTGCTCCCATTACCAATGTAAATATAAAGTATTACACTGCATAAATCCAAAGTGAGAACAGAATTTGGCCCTTAGCATTTTCAAACAGCCATTTAACATACATTATTTTCAAACAGAAAAATCCTGAAGTCCCTACTCAGTCCATTGAACTCACTGGGAATTTTGCCTTAGTGAAGATTCCAGGATTCGGCCTAGATGCCAGTAAATTTTAAGAACTCTGAGCTTGAATGCAGTCCTTTTCATGAGAATAGCTGATCATGTTGCAAATGTAGTCCCAGTGAAGAACCTAATGTAAACAGGTTTGTCCAGTGCTGCTTCCACCTCATCTTGGCCCTCAGAATAAAAAAGGTGTTGCACTGATCAAATATCTTTTTCAAACATCTGATACATAACACTTCACACCACCCTAGGTTACAAATTATGTTACCCATAGAAAGTTTTCTGGTGTGGCCATAGTGAATAGTTAAACTTAGAAGGATTTGATTTTCAATGTCAATTTCACCATGCACACAAACTGAAAATATTTCCATCTATAATAATAATCAATATACACAGACAGAAAAATACTGCTTGAGAACTGAGTTTGATTTAAGGATATTTACTTAGTATAGTTAGACATGTGACGTCGACAATTTGTATTAACGGTTATAAAGCTTTAACTTTTTGAATCCTAGTGTCTACTGTCTTTAAATAATTGTAGTCTGACACCCCGCCCACCACCAGAATTTTGCACAACTGTGAAAGTTTCCAGAGATAAAAATAGGAAAAAATCCTTAATAAAAATCTATATCATCCATCAAAATTATAAAAAATAAAAATCAAATTCATATCTTATTCTGCTAAGCCTAAGGATAGTTCACTAGGCTATTGGTCCACTGAAACATGTTTTAAGTCACAAGGTGGCTAAGTTTGACAGCCCTGATGGATATCCACTTGTACCAAAATTACCTCAAAGTGTTAACTCAAGTGAGGCCAAGGCATATTACAGGTTAGGACTGCAGTTTATCAGCAGAGATGTGCGGTGAAGTTTGTGGAGCACCTGCCAACACTGCAACTGGCCCAGTGATGTTAAAATATTGGTAGTACAAAGGATTGCTGCAACAAATTCCCTCTTTGCTGGTGACAGAACTCCATGTCCATGGGAAGCTTTTGCTTGGGGGTGGGGGTTGCCAATGACTTGGAAATCTATACACTCCCCTCACACATTTAAAGAAAAAAATGCTCTCATAACCAGAAGCAGGCAACACCACTAAGCAAATATTAAGGTGATTTGACGGACATGATTACACTATGCTTCTGAAAACTGCATAGAGTATAAATTGATAGAACAGCACGGTTTCCAAGTTGTATACCTGGAAGGGCTGGGGAGTAGATCTTGTAGGATGGTTTGGGGGGAGGTTTCTCCTCCTAGGAATTAATTTTTTTTTTAAGTCAGCCATTTATTGCAATCTGACCCACTCCAAGGGCAAGAAACAGGCTCTTGAGGAATAAATTTTGATAAACCACCTCTGTCAGGGATAATTTAGCATCGCTGCTGGTTGAATGATACGTAAATTGAAATTAAAATGTTTCTAAACACTAACAGCTGCTCACTTTGAACACATTTGTATCTTTATTCACTATTCACAAACATTTGTGTAAAACTGTTTGCAAAATGCCTGCTCTTATCAAAACTGATATTCACTCAAAAATGTAACAGCCATACTAGCTCAGATCAATGACCCATCTAGCCCAGTATCTGGTCTTCTGACAGTGGCCAATGCTAGGTGCTTCAGAGGGAATTAATAGAAAAGGACAACACTGAGTGATCCATCCCATCATCCACTCCCATCTTCTGCCACTCAGAGCTACGGACAACCAGAGCATGGGGCTGAATCTCTGACCATCTTGGCTAATAGCTGTTGATGAACCTATCCTCCATGAACATATCTAATAATTATTTGTAAGTTACACTTGCATGATAAAGAGATTGCACTACAGTACTTGTATGAGGTGAACTGAAAAAATACAATTGCTTTTATCATTCTTATGGAGCAAATATCTAATCAAAAATATAAAGTGAGCACTGTACACTTAGTATTCTGTGTTGTAACTGAAATCAATATATTTGAAAATGTAGAAAAACATTCAAAAATATTTAATTTCAATCGACTATTGTTTAACAGTGCAATTATGATTCATTTTTTAGTTAATCGTGAATTAACTGCGATTAATCAAACAGCCCTAAGTTTTTTTGTTTTTGTTTTTTAAATGAGTGCAGTACAGCACATTTAAATATGGCATGGGGAAAAGAAAGAAGGGTAAAAACCATTCCTACTGAGACCTAACCTACACACAGTGTTTGCACTGGTAAAAACATTCTGGTTAGGATGCAATTTTTCTCTCTTAAATGGTATAGTTATAGTGGTATAACTGTATTGTTGATGTAGTTAACCTGACACAAAGGTCCCTTATACTGGTGTAGTTTATTCCCCTTCCTGTATGGGGAATAAACCTTACTGATAAGCACATATTCTGCTTTACCTACACCAGTAACCTTGTGGGTAGACAAAGGCTTTGTTGCCAACAATTTGACTATAATGGCAGACATTTTCAGGTTTTCAAATCCTTCCACCTCCCCTCCTCACAAAAATGGTTGGGGGGTGGGAGGGGAAATGTTCCAAGTACTGTAACTCAATTAGAGCATGATATATATTGCCCTGTACTTCGCTGAACAAAGCGGCAACAACTAGAGCAATTTCCAGACATACCACTGACTCAGAAAACTTACTCTGGAGAATGGTTTAAAAACAGTGGCTCTCAAAGCTGTCTTCTATGGAAGAATAGCAGCCCACTGAGCTGCTTCTGTTACAATGGAAAAGGAATGGTCAGGTCCTCAAACAGGGTGCTTCCTGATAGTTGGAGCCCAGTCCAGGATCCCCTTTTTCCCCAAAAGGCTTTTAAAATCAAAACAACTCACAGCACCTCTCTGGCTGATCCTGTCTTTGTTGCTTTTCTTCTGCGTACATTTCAATGTAAAGACGACAAACTGCAGAGGCAGAAAATAAACAGGAGCAGAACTAAACCGTTGAGTGATCCAGAGAGAATAGAGCAGTGGGGACTGCAGGTTACCAGGGGAAATGCAGTACTGTAAACATATTCACATTAGAACAAGTTTATCTTCCTTCTGTCCAGCCTTCAGACCATCTAAACATTACTTTTTGTTTATAAACAGGTTTTGTAGTGGCCACAAGAAAGGTGTGAGATCAGTATAGGACTGGGTAGGGAGACAGTCCACAAAGGACCTATGTTTAAGGAAGTGATCCACAGTGTGGAAAAAATTATAGAACAGGGTTGTCACCTTGGGTATGAAATAAGTCATTAATCATGTCTCATTTAATTCCCAGTATGAGATTTGGTGCTAGCAGTAACCCTTGGGGCCAAATTTGGTCTTAGTTACACTGGTGCAAATTGGGGTAACTAGACTGAAGTTAATGGCATTCCATGGTTGTAAATCTGAAGTAAATGAGGGCTTTTTTTATTTTGCTCACATCTTCTCCAAGACGACTTAGGCACCAGAGGGCTATGTATTTTGCAACAACATTTCAAGGCATAAGCTTCAAGACAGTTGTGCAGCAAGTGTCAATTAAGGAGCAATTTAATTATTTGCTGAGACTAAAAATTAAAAAAAAAATTTACAAATTTAAAAACCATCCATGTTATGCGTTAAGTACCTGCACATCCTCCTCCTGCCCCAAAGCTAATAGGGAAAAACTCCAACATTGATAAAGAGTATTATTAGAGCTGATGGTTTTCAGAATTCATCTGCACCACCGTTATGGGCCCTATCAGCTCTAGTCCACCGATACTTAAAATAAACCACTATCAACAAAAAAAAGGTTTCCAAAATTGTGTCCCAAAACAGATTTTCAATCCTAGAAGAGATCAAATACAATAGGCATGATTCTTCTCTCACTTTCATTAATATTAATCAGGTGTAAAAACTAGTTCAAAAGAAGAGAATTCAGCATTATCATGATATCACTTTCCATTAACTTTAAATAATGCACTAAAAGGATTACCTGCCTAACCTAACCTCCAACCCATTGATTTCCATGTTTCTCCTAGGGTAGCTGATGAGCCTTAGGCTGATAACACTAATACTAGGAAAAGCAGAGAAAGGGTGCAATATGCAACAAAGAGACTTAGAAGTTACACATGATACTTGCTTTGTTCGTCCCATAGTTTACTTGTTTGATTAATTTAGGTCAACTATGATTAAACATTAAAAATTAATTGAATGATTATCTAGTGAGGCATAAGAGTAGGGAATGGAACATAAATTGGGAAAAGTGAGGTTTGTAGGAGTGTCTTAACGGGGAGAGTCACATTAAAAATAACAGGTGACAGCATGCAGTGAGTCCTTACTAGACAACTCATTTATTTCAACAGGAACTTGAGGTTAAAAAAAACAGTTGGTGTATCTCTGATCTCATGTCATTGCACGTATCTGTATCCTGCATAGTAAGTAAAAGAGGGTGAACTTAGAGTTCCAGCCATAACTAAGTTTCTTGGACTTTGAAGGATAGTGTCTTAAGTTTTTGCATTTATAACTAAGAGCCTGATTCTAATACCCTTCTTCACCCTGAGCAATGGGACTACTCGTTGAGTACGATCCTACTCATGAGTAAGGATAGCAGAATCTGGCCCACAGTATTTAACCTGATCACTGTGGACCAAATTCTGATTTCAATTACACTGATGTAAAGACAGAGAAACGTAGGGCAGAATCTGGCTCTGTCCTATTACTTGTACATTACCAAAAACATGGTAGGTGCTTTACATGCTGATCCTTCTCCAAGGAGTTTAATTTGTGCAAGAGCAAAGAATGATGGAAAGAAGGTAAAGGGCCAGGGAAAGCAAAGGAGGGGGTTACAATAAAAGGATCACACGGATTAAAGTTGTTGTGTTCCTGCCATGATGGTTCCACTAGGGTAATTTTTAACTCTCATCTGCACGTCTCTTGTTGCTTCCTTCTTTGACCGACATGGGTTATGGTTTGTGGGCTTCAAAAAGAAGTGATTCTTTAGGAGTGATTTGAATAATGAAAAAAGGGAATCTGGTAGACTGGAGCCAAGTTCAATGTGTAGGGTGGCAAAATCACCATGTAACCTCAACTTCCCCAGTGGAATTAAGGCCGCAGATCAGCCCTATGACCTATTGTGATTTTAGTTCCCTTTTGGGAGGCTCTCAGATACCATAGCAAGTGGAACAGTTATAAGCAAACAGATTGGACAGAGGGGATGCGAAGGCTGGCATCACTGGCAGAGCAAGGAGGTCAGAGGGATATGGGAAGAAATGAAACCAGAGATCCAGACAGGGGCAGAGATGCACAGGGCCTTGAAGGCAAGGGCAAGAAGTTTGAACCAAATACGATTGGCAAAGGGGATCCACTGTATAGTCAACCAGTGTAGGAGATTTACGTGGCAGTCCATCATCAAAGCACAAAGGAGAGCAGCAGAGGGTTGTCAGTCCTATTCAGCATAATATGCCTCCCCTTTTCATCTTTTGGGTATATCAGCATGGGTGGGGGGGGGGGTCTTCCACTTGCAGGTACACTGTATGCTTTATAGAACCTGCTGTATTATACTAGCTTTTTAAGTTTAAAGGAATAAACTTTAATGATACTTCCCCTGGCTTCTCCATTTAGTTTTCCCACACACCCTCCTTTCATACAGGACTATAATATTTGCCCAGCATTAAGTATGGTTAAAGACCACAAGTAATAAGGCAATACAAATACATGTAGATCTAACACTTATACTGGTATACAAATGATACCATCTCAATTAAAATCCTAAGAGGTAATTGAAAGAAAGAAAGACTTGTTGCCAATGGAGCTGTAGGAGTGCATTTAATCAGAGAGCATTATTTCTAATATGTACTTGGACAGCAGTTAATGGACAAAACTGTTTATCTTGGATGAATATAATAATGTCTATCACATTAAACTAAACTTGAATGAAGGAAAAGATTAAAAGCGTGGGTGCTAGCTGACATGTTATAGCACTGCATGCTGCTAGGCTGCATGTGAATGTAAACTCACCATGTCCAAAAACAATGACTGGAGACTGCACTTCCAGTTGGATCTAGGGTATGTGATCTGAGGCCCCATCTGCTTTGGGAAAATGGCCTGTTGCTGTTATAACAAAAACTTTGAACTATAGGTCCCCTCTATTGTTGAGTTCAGTTTAGTTGTTAGTGTAGACAAAAGAAAATAATTTTCAACACCATAACAGGAAGTGCTGTTATGCCCATCCACTCTAGCAGCTAAACAGAACTACCAGTTGAGAGGAGTACCAGCTAGGGGTGCCTGTTGTTCAAAATGGTCAGCAAGCAGCTGTTCTCTTATGTGCAAATGGGGCCTAAAGTTTCACAAAACCGAAGGCTCACACACACACGACTTTGAAAACAAAGTCATCATTTTGGTACTTAGCTTGTCTTTTCCAACATGGTATATGCCTTGTGTTCTATCACTAGTCTAGTGCAGTGGTATTCCACAAACTCAAATGCTCAGTTATCCAAAATGGTTCAGTTGATTAAACAGTTTCAACATGCTAACAATTTACAAACAGACTTCTGAAACTTAAAAACGCTGCCATAAAATGATTGCCAATCCTAATAATGCCGAGTAACTAAGTCTACTCCAGTTTCTACAATAAGTAGTATTTTTCAAAGACAGGAAATAGTGGCATGTTACAGCTTCACACATGTGAAAATGCAACAAAACTATTACAATTAAAATATTGTCAGCAGAGTCAATGGCCTAATGCTTTTGCAAGGCCATGCGAAAGATCCAGGTTCAATATACAGGCCTGACAGAAGCTTGGCACACACAGGAAATAGGACAGCATCAAGGTGCTGGACAACTGAGGTGGGAATGAATGCTGGTCACATGGAAAGCATCCCTTCTTGTGTAGTAATAGGAATGCTTATACATTCTATAAACTGCAGCTGTGACAGTACAGTGTTACCACACATACTTGAGTAGGTCTGGCATTATAGAGGGAGCTGGTAGTGACCCCAAGACCTTGTCTATACAACTTTTTTTTCAAAAATAACCATAATTCAATCAGTCCAACTTTTGTCTTTAGATAAGGTCTTATACCTAGCTTGCCCAACACTTGGCACTATTCCAAAAAAAAATTTCAGGGGAGAAGTGTTCCATTCTTGGCAGGGGAATGGTGCCTTTTCTTGGTACTATGAAATTCTGTTCAGGTTTGGCTGAGATAGAGACTTAAGAATCACTATTTCCCTTTCTCTCCTTTTGCAACCATAAATCTGACATTTCCAACTTAAGTGCTTGGCTTTGCAATCTAAATGTTTTTAACATTTTGGTTTTGGACTTTAAAATGTATGCAGGTAACACACACAGTGCAAGGACATACATATCACAGAATTCTATTGCATTATTTGAGAAATAACACGTAATTATAAACCTTGCTCTCAAGTTTGCATACAAGGGGACAGAGTTAAGGTTGTGCTTGTAAACTTAACTCTAATTTACTCTTACTTGCTTCATTGTACAACCATAAATATTCTATTAGCAGTTTAATGAGTAACTAAAGTAAAGAACTTAGTTAAAAGACACCGTCAGGATGCATACCAAGGTTAATACTTAGTTTATCTGAAGGGTTAAAGTGTTCAAATTAAACAAACAAAAAACAAGATGTTCAAGTATTGCAGTAAACTAAACTCTTGAATTCAGTTTCTAGGTTACAGCAGTGGAATTACAATGTTCTCTTAGAATCATAGAACCATAGGTTAGAAGGGACAGCAAGGGTCATCTTGTCTAATCCCCAGCCAAAATGCAGAATTTGTTGTGTCTTGATTCTTAGTCTGCCTTCTGCAGATTTCAGTCATATCCTATAAGCTTTTCCCATATGTTAATCATTCTGTTAAATTTTGCCATGCTCAGGATAACTAGATGCTCTGAAGAACATCTCAATTTAGGAGATGGAAGGGAAAGAGGGACGAAGCAAACAATCATTTCCAGCCTAATCAGTTCTGAAACCTTGCAGCAGCAATTCTGGTTTTCAGGGGGGACAAATAATTTCCAGAAATTATTTGGAGGCTAATAATTGTGAAAACTGGTCTAAGCTGAATTTGTCCACTAACATTAACGAACCTGTCATGGTAGGAATTTTTTCTAGTTAGCTTAATAAAACCGCCTCATAGCTTAAAATATGGTACACTGTGACAACTCTTAGGGGCCAAACTGCAATCCTTTACTCCTGCCAATACATTCCCATGCACTTTAATTGAAATAACTAGTGTTAATAAGGCCTGTAGGATCCTCAGGCCTGTAGCCACCACTGAACCGAGAAACTGAACTGCCTCCTCTTTAAAGGCTTACTCATAGGAGATGCTGTGTACCCTCATTTTCCATTAATGAGAGTTGAGGGTGCACAGCATCTCTGAGTACATGAAAGCAGGTACTGCTGCATTGAGGGACCATTGTAAAAAGGGGGTCAAGTTAAAACAACCTCTCCCCTACAGCCCTGCCAGACCTGGAACTGTGGAGGGGAGATCCCCTGCTCCTGCAGGCACTAGGAGCCAGGTGGCATCCCTACTTCCCCCAGCAACATGGCCTCAGGAATGAAACTGGGGGGGGATGAACTGGTCAGAGATTACGCCCAGCAGTAACAGCTGGAGAAGCAGGGACCAGTAGTCTTGGAGGATGACTGCAGTTCTCACTCAGAACACTTCATCTCTGGCACAGACTGGCTGTCTGTTCCAACCCTGCTACTCTTTCCCAACCTTTGGCTGTCCATCTAGCTAATCCCCTCCTACCATAATCCTTGTTCACTCCACTTTTATGTGCTATCCCTTTCTCATATACTTTGTGCCGTCTATCTAGATTGCAAGCTCTTTGGGGTAGGGGCTCTCATTATACATTTGTACAGTGGGTGAAGGTACCATCACAGAGCCCTGTTCTTGGTTCTCTCCTAGGTACTACAATAAAAATAATGAAAGGAGGTCGGATTAAGTAATCAGAATGGTCCCTCAAGATTTTCAGAATGCAGGATAGCTGATGGGCTTGTGACTCCAGGACTACCCTTAGTCACAAAGCACCCAGCTTCATCATGAAAGACAGGAGTTAAACAAAATAATTCACTGCGTTCATTTAACTTTACAAATTGGGAAGCAGGTAATTTGGTGCCCAATCCTGCAGCTATTACTTAGATGAGTAGTCCCATTGACTTCTATGGTGCAAGACGCTTGAGTAAGAACTGACAGAACATTCCCAAAGTCTTTCAAGGAAAGAATTTAAAATGATAGTAGTTAGGATGTAGGAATTCTAAGAAAAATCAACGTTAGCTGTAGAGTCTAAAATTAAAGGAGGTCTGGTTTTGATGCTTTCAGTACATGCAGTATGTTTCTGGCATAAATCCAGTGGAACATAAAGTACTTGTGGACAATGTCTGCCAAGAGCTAGAAATATAGCACTTAGGCTTTGAAGAACAAATAGTATCTGTTTCCGTTCAATGCACTTAAAAAAAAAATTAAATCAAGGTGATCCTTCTGCGGGCATGACTGCATTAGAACTAGCTGACATGCTTTAGTAAATGCTGTAATGAATACATGCTGATTGGAAGGGAATCAACGCCTGCCATTTTATAATCCATTCCCATAGTGACAAAGCTTATATATACAGATATTAAACTTCACCGTATTACAAATGCAGTTTTCCTCCCAATATCAGGCAGATGTTCAACAGAAGCTCAGTGCCTTGCTTTGACTTGCCTCTAGCACACACTTCTACAAATTCCACCAATTGTTTAGTACTGCATATAAAAGAAAAACAGAGCAAACAGAAAGACAGTTGGAATGTAAGGGTATGTCTACACTGCCCACATTGTGCCCAGCGCTGTGACGTGGGCAGTGTAGTCACGCTTTAGCACCGGGGAGAGCTCTCCCAGCGATTAAAAAACCCACCCTGAACGAGCGGTGATAGCTTTATAAAGCACTGTCTATACTGGTGCTTTTCAGCGCTAAACCTTTTGTCGCTCAGGGGGGTGTTTTTTCACATCCCTGAATGACTAAAGTTTTAGCGCTGAAAGTGGCAGTGTAGACACGGCCGAAGACACTCAATTAAAGTGCTTTATCAGTTCATATATCATGTTTCATGCATCTGTACCTCAGTTTACATACCTCAGAGCAGTGCTCTGAAGATTAGTTAATAATTGAATACTAATTTGCATTTCTATTCAGCTTCCAAATGTTAGTGAATTAAGCCTCAACATCCTGAGGGAATTACCATCAGCCTTATTTTAATAAAGATAAGGAAACTGAGGCACACTAAGGTTAAGGCCTAGTTCACACTAGAAAATTAAATTGGCTTAATTGTGTTACTCTGGACTGTGAAAAATACACAGCCCTGAGCAGCATAGTTAAGCTGACCTAACCCCCGGCATAGACAGTGCTATGGAAGAATTCTTTTGTTGACCCAGCTACTGCCTCTCGGAGAGGTGGATTACTTACGCCAATGGGAGAATTCTCCCACTGGCGTAGGTAGTATCTACACTGAAGCACTAACAGTTTTAAATGTAGACAAACCCTAAGTTATCACACAGCAAGGCACTTAGGTCAAGTCACCTAGTCTCTCTGCACCCCAGTTTCCACATCTGTAAGGTGGAGATAAAAATATATAGGGCTCAGTGTGGCTTACACAGGAATGGAGAGAACAATCCATCTGATAGCTCCCAGGGAATTACAGTGGAGCATGTCCACACTGTCACCATAGCCAACGTAAGAGGCTAGTACAGGAAAATATCATGGCCAAATAGAATCACAGACTTTAAGGTCAGAAGGGACCATTATGATCATCTAGACTGACCTCCTGCACAACGCAGGCCACAGAATCCTCACCCACCCGCTCCTGTAACAAACCCCTAACCTATGTCTGAGCTACTGAAGTCCTCAAATCATGGTTTAAAGACTTCAAGGTGTAGAGAATCCTCCTTTTGGGGTATCTTGCACCACAGGGGGTGCTAGAAGTGAGGAGACTCTGGGCTTCTCTGCACTTGAAACACTACAGGAGACAGCTGCAGCAGCACCCCTGTAGCACTTCAGTGTACACACTACCTAGCCTGACGGGGGAGGTTCTCCTATGGAAATAGGTAACCCACCTCCTCGACAAGTGGTAGCTAGGGTGATGTAAGAATTCTTCCATTGACCTAGCACTGTCTGCATCGGGGGGTTAGGTTGGCTTAATTACACCACTCGGGGTGTGGATTTCACATCCTTTAGCAACATAGCTCGGTCAACCTAACTTTTTAGGTTAGACCAGGTCCTGTGACTGTACCTAGCCAGAGTGGGAAAGATGCAAGACAGGATGCTTTTTGAACCATCCCCTCTCCTTGCCAACCCAGACCCAACCTTGCCCTTTAAGGCCACAGAGTGTTAGTGTTCACATGGCCTGTTGGTAGGGTGACCAGACGGCAAGTGTGAAAAATCAGGACGGGGTGGGGGGTAATAGGAGCCTATATTAGAAAAAGACCCCAAAATCGGGACTGTCCCTATAAAAATCGGGACATCTGGTCACCCTACCTGTTGGAAGATATGAGCTCTTTGCTTCTCCCTACCACACATGCACTTCTATTAGTCTTCCCAGCCTCTCCTGGCTGTAAGAAAAGGCAAGGATTAACTCTCCTTTCACCATCTTGGATCAGATAGGTATTTCTGCTGCTGTTCATAGAGCCACTGCCAACTTAAATCAGCTCCTCTCCAAAACCTAGTGTAACTCAAGATTTCAGTAACGGAAAGATCAGAAAAAGATACTGTTTCCCTATTTTTAGAGACACAGTTTCCCCTATATAGTCAGGGGTTTCCCCTGCTGAATGTGTGGGTCTTTCAGAGCAGCGAGGAAATATTATAAATAGGAAAAATACAATTACGAAACTGCCAATATTGGCAGCAGGACTCAGAAACGGGTGCAGCAAGTAAAGCTACATAATTACTGAAGCTGGCTAGATTGTCTTCATGGGGTCCCTATAATTTTCCCCAGCAACAGTGTGATGTTTACAAGAATCTACTCTGTTTCATATCTGCTACTCAGAAAGCTGTGGGCAGAACCAGGGAAAGAAATGAGTGATCAGTTGTTTGTCTAGGATTTTAATGTAGATACATTATGTAACCTGTTCTACCAGCTCCAAAATATAAAAAGAGAACAATTACATATGATAATATGCTTACTCATATTAGCATGTACAGAAACATGACATAAAACATTGTCATTATCCAATAAGTGTTAGCATTCTAATCGCATGATTACTGAAATTACTACTCAGGAAGGAAGGAAGGGACGGAGGTAGGAAAAGGATGAGGCTCCTATCTACATAGTTCAGATAAGCAAATTCATTCTTTCTGCAAGCCCATTTTATGACAGCTCAAGAATTTTGATCTCTTTTATGACCCATGCTGGAAGAACAGGTAACGTAAGAATTGTCAATGATTACTTAAAAAAAGGCCTGAAAGATCTTATCTTAGAAATATATAGAGAACATTAAATTGTCTGCACTGTTTTTGCTTGTGGTCTCCTTGGAGGTCCAGAGAATATCTCCTAGCCCTTAACTGAAGGAGCCTGGGTGAATCTTTAACAAATGTATTTCCTCACAGATGTATTTCAGAAGTTTCATGTATAGGTATTAAAAAGATTTTAATTGGTTTGGCTACTATCCCTTCCAGTCTCAATTGCTCTGTTTTCCGTCACTATTGATGTAATAATCTCACTAGTTCTCCAATAATCCAATCCTTTCTCAAACATTGAGTAGATAATACCTGTTATTTTTCAGGTAAAAAACAAATTGAAAATAACTTCTCTGGAAAAAGGCAGCACTGGTGTGTGAGGTTCTCTTTATACTCTTATGAAGCAATAAAGGGGGTAAAAGCACTTTAAATGTCACTCTACAGACACATTTGTTCAAGGTGGCACAGCAAACATGAGTCCATGTACTCTAGAGCTTTCACCAGAGGTTGAGATTGATTACTGTATATACTCGTTCATTAGCCCATTCATTTATAAGCTGACCCCCCAAGATGGATAGGTGAAAATAGTAAAAACTGTACGACGCTTTCATAAGCTGAACCTATATTTCAGGGGTTGGCAAACTTTGGCTCCCGGCCTGTCAGGGTAAGCCACTGGTGGGTTGGGACGTTTTGTTTACCTGGAGCGTCTGCAGGAATAGAGCCCCTGAGCTCCCTGTGGCTGCAGTTCGCCGTTCCCAGCCAATGCTCCCAACTGATGATTTCATAGAGTTTAAAATCATCAGATTTTGGTGTAGACCTGTTTATAAGCCGACTCCCACTTTGATGCGTCATTTTTTTACCAAAAATATTCGGCTTATGAACGAGTATATACAGTTCCCTTTTAATCCACCCTTCATCCAAACACAAAACTCCCTTAATTACAATTCACTCATGGCAGAAATTGGGGTAGGAGCGTGAGGCTGTAGCCTAGGATTGAGCTCAGGTTATCTACTAAATAAATTACAGAAGAAAGAATGCCAGACTATATTCATTTTCTGAGATAGGAAGACTACCTTCCAAGTCGATATGCAATCAACAAGTTTGGCCCATGGAATGATCACACAGATTTGTGAAAGCTGTCTGTATTTTGTGGAGTTCTGAAAGTGGTGTTTGGCTTTCTAAAACTGCAGCTGAATTACAATGATGGATTACTCAGTAACACTAATGCAGAAGCAGTGGCTCAGTGGATACTAGACTTTGGTTTCACACCTGGAAATACAAGGCTTTTCTTCCATACGACAACAAATGCTACAGATTTTAAAAATCTCATGAGTTATTGGACAACATAACAGTCTCACCCCCAACTCAGAAACAAGTGTCGAGCCCTAGCCTTCCAAAAAAAAAAAAAAGTATTGTGTAGTCCATTTAAAAAATGAACCAAAAATATACCTCACTTAAGTTAAGTAATGTCTACTGCACTAAACATACTGTACACTCCCACATTTAGAAATGAACATTTAAAGTTACCTTTGATTATCCAATGAAAGGAAACAATGATCCAATCATAACAACTTGAATTACAAGCTGCATTTTATTTTCTACCATGTTTAAGCATTCCTTAGAGTATTTAAAGCAGCTCAGGGACAAAAACAAACTAATGCCAAATGAAGGAGAAGCAAAAAGTTACAGCGGATGATGGGAAACAGCAGAACTGACATATTTTTAGAATTAGCAGCTTATCCCAAGAGATGCATAATAGAAGGAAAATAAGCTACAAGTTCTTTAAAAGGAAGTGAATTACTCTATAGTAAGCCACATGTGTGATGCATTTTAAAAAGATTCCTAATCACATACCAGACATTTGGTTTAGCTACATGAAGTGACAGTTCTGTTGTCATATTTTCCCAGTTGAACCTTGTGTTGAAACACTGTTAAAACAATCCACATCCTTGCATAAATGGCAGTGAAATGTAAAAACATTAGAAAAATGGAAAGGGTGTATTAAGGTAGCATTAAAGATACAAAAGAGTAGCGATCAACGTGCAGAGAACCTGAAAGTGCACTAACCGAAATAAAGCCCACGACCCTTCTTGGTAAATTCCTTAGAGGCCACTTCTTTTATATTTTAATATGAATTTTATTTTTAAAAGCAGAGGATCTAAGTGAAGTACTCAGACAAGTTTACAACTATATTGGCTACAAACCTAGCATTTAAGTTGTTAACACTACTGATGACTAAGGCCCTACAAAATTCGCGGCCGTGAAAAACGTGTCACGGACCATGAAATCTGGTCTTCTCGGTACTTTTACCCTATTCTATACAGATTTCACAGGAGAGATCAGTCTCTCTCAAACTGGGGGTCCAGACCAAAAGGAGGTTATGGGGGAAGGGGTGTCACAAAGCTTTTGTAGGGGCATTGCGGCTGCGCTGCCTTAAGAGTTGGGTGGTTGGAGATCAGCGGCTGCTGGCCATACTATGCTATCCTTACTTCTGTGTTGCTGCTGCTGACAGGTCTGCCTTTAGAGCTGGGCTCCCACTCAGCAGCCGCCACTTTCTGGCAGCCCAATTATGAAGCCAGTGCTGCCGCCACCAGCAGCACAGAAGCAAGGGTGACAATAATGCGACCCCCCTACAATAACTTTGCAAACCACAGAACCCCCTTTTGGGTCAGGGACTCCTACAGATACAACACCATGACATTTCAGATTTAAATAGCTGAAATCATGGTATTTACTGTTTTAAAAATTCTATGACTGTGAAATTGACCAAAATGAATCACAAATGTGTTAAGGCCCTACTGATGACAAAAACACATTGAACAATGATTCAGGGTGGAGAAAACAGTCAAAGATGGTGCAAATTTACAGTCTTCCCTAGAGAGGTGTGATCCAAACACAAGATCTGGAGTTTCTGGTTCCTTAAATTCTAATAGTGGTTCTGGCACTAATTTAATGAATGTCTGAGGTAAAGCACTTAAGGCCTATCCCTGTTTGCCCCCCACACCCCCATTAATGGGGACACACATACTGATTTTAATGGATACAATACCAGGCCCCTATTCTTTGTGCCTCAGTTTCCACTCCCCTTCCTCATGTGTAAAATGGGGGTGCCTATCTCAAGGAAAAGGTGGGGATTTTTAATGTTTGTAAAGTATACTTGAAAGACTAATGGCTAAATATGTCCAAGTGGAAGAATTAGTGCACAAGGGAGACTATAATCATTTATGGTGAGTTGCTTAAAGGGACAAGTTTGATTAGCAAGGATCATTATAGATTAGTAGTTTTTAAGGCCAGAAGGGATCATTATGATCAGGGGTGGCCAACCTGTGGCTCTTCAGAAGTAAATATGCAGCTCCTCATATAGGCACCAACTCAGAGGCTGGAGCTACACGTGCCAACTTTCCAATGTGCCGGGGGGTGCTCACTGCTCAACCCCTGGCTCTGTCACAGGCCCTGCCCCCACTCCAGCCCTTCCTATGCCCTCGCTCCTTCACCTCCAACCCCCCCCCCCCCCAAGATCCTCCTGCACGCCACAAAATGGCTGACCAGGGAGGGAAGGGGAGGCGCTGATCAGTGGGGCTGCCAGTGGGTGAGAGGCGCTGGGGGACTGCTGATGTATTACCGTGGCTCTTTGGCAATGTACATTTGTAAATTCTGGCTCCTTCTCAGGCTCAGGTTGGCCACCCCTGATTATGATTATCTGGTCTAACCTCCTGAATAACACAGACCATAGAATTTCACCCAGCAATTCCCGTATCAAAGCCATACCACCCTGTGGTTGAGCTAGACAATCATTTTAGAAAGACAATCAAGCTTGATTTAAAGACTTCCTGAGGTAAACTGTCCCAATAGTCCATTACCTTCTCTATTAAGAATTTGCTCCTCAATTCTAGCCTGAATTTATCTAGCTTCAGACACTGGATTTTGTTATGCTTTTGTTTGCTAGGTTAAATAGCTCTCTACTATCAGAAATGTCAGTACTTACAGACCATGATCAAGTCACCTCTTAACCCTCTCTTTGATAAGACGGAGGCTTATGTGATTAATGAATTACAGGCCTAAATATTAGTACTTGGAAAAAACACAACTTGGCTGAAATTGCTGAACCGCCAATATGCAGAGGGGCATACCAAGAGTCTCATCAGCCTCTGTGAGATGCATAGCTGAAATTTGCTGCAGCCTGCTCCACTAGAGAGCAGAAGGGGAGTGTTTGTGGTTTACTTCAGCTAGCTGGCCACATTCTAGATATTGGCATGGGATCAGAGATCACAGGTGTGTGTGTAAACTGTGCCCTTGGGAAGGATATCACATCACTACACTTCATCATGAGGCTGGGGTGCACCATTCCCACTGAGAGCAAGGGCCTGATTTGGCTCAGCACTATTGGAGGTCAAACAGAACATGCTGGGTTCTAAAGAAGATTACTATTTTCCCCCACAACAGTTCTATCAAAGGTTTGGTAAGACTTTATAAAGCCAGCAAGACAGTGACTCCTAAATACTCTTCCTCACAGACCAATCATATTCAGATTTGAGACAAGTGAAGCAAAAGGGAAGATGGTTAGAATGCAGGTGGCATATGTCTCTCTACCAATGGGATCCATGACAGCATACACAGTTTTTGAAAGTGACTTACCATACATTTAATTATTTTCAAATTATATTTAATATGTTCTTTTCTGAATCTGCCAAGGGTTCATTCAAGACCATCATTTTTCTATGTTGGAAACATAGGATTCTTCCTACATTTAAATTGAAAAAGGCAACAGACCAAGATTCGGTTCTTTTATCATTATATTTTAAGTTTTTTAATATTATTTTGGGCCTGTCATAAAGGAGTTTTTTGTTTCTTCAGGAATTTCCAGTAAAAAAACAACAAAAACAGAATAAAAACACAAGACATGATTTCTGAATGCATCATTACTAGCTGTAGGTTAAACTAGAAACACTGTTTTAAAGCAGTTTGTGCTGATGAATTATGTCAGGTCTATTGGAAAAATGTTAGAGAGATCTAGAATACCAATATATTTTGTTCTGTGGTGGGGTGAAAACATGAGGGTGGTGTGTGTATTTGTCAATTCCCTGTCCCTCTCTCCTCCCCGCAACTACAATATCTCAGAATCTAGTAACATCAAGGAGAAGAGTAGTGGCAGCGCAGAGGAGAAGAAAAGAAAGGAACATATGGTCCAAGTCTGTATGCTGCTGAGCACCCCCAACTCTGACTTTGACGGGAGTTGTGGGTGCTTGGAATCTCATCAGATTTGGCCCTTAAGACAAATGAAAAAACTCTTACCTCCTTCACCATTACTCTGTCTACCCAGATACACTAAGTACCAAATCAAGGGTGCAACACCAATTTTAGTGAAACTAATGGCCTCTGGTTACAGTATATAATATACACATGTATCTTGTGACAAGTAAATTGAAATGAAAAACTAGATCAGATGGAAACATGCTCATTTTGTTCCACTGAAACTGGCTCAGCAGTATTTAGCAGTGCTTGACCTAGTTCCTACACCAGCTTTTTGCTGTCATTTCCTTCGACAATCTGTCAGTGCAGTTGTGAATATAGAGATTAAGGAATGAAAGTTTGGAAACAAACGATCTGGGCTTTCTCTGTTAACACCATCTACAGTCAGAGAGCTTTTGTGATCTAAGCAATAAGGTACGCAGTGCCAGAGTAGCCTCTTTGTACAAACAACACAGTACTTCAAGGCTTAAGCCTTTTGCAGGACATCAGCTATTATGAAGCAACTGCTGTATACTACTTTACTGCACTCTGAAATGAATGTTTGGAGGAGTTTGATTTTTGACACTGCCCCTAACTAGAAAAATCAATGTCAACTCTCCATCCCATTTTTCAATCAATGAAGAGATCAGTATCTGTAAACAGCTTTAGGACTAGTCTACGCGACAGGTTTAGGTCAACATACGCTGCTTTGCTCCAACCTAGCTGTGGAAGAGTCTTCCCTTAAATTTGGCTCCCACTGACGTAAGAAGCTCTCTATGCCAATTTAGTAACACTAGCTCCCTGAGCGGCATATGGTCATGGTCGATGTAATTAGGTCGATGCAGTGTCTACGCTGACATTGTGTTGATTACGTCAACTGTTACTGGCTTTCAGAAGCTGTCCCACAATGCCCCACACCAACAATACAATCGATACAAGTGCTCCTGGTGAGGGCATGAACCACCAAAACAAGAAGCCCAATGTGCACCCATATGAGCGATTTAGTAACCAATGTAAGTTAGGTCGACTTAATTTTGTAGTTTAGACATGGCCTTAATTTTCAAACTAGCTTACTTGTTGTATTCCACAATTCTTTTTAAACAAGGCTTTTTTTCTTTTTATAGAAAAAATATTAGGACTAGATTTACTACTCACAAAAGGGAGGTACAAATACTGTTGGCCTGAGACAGATGCTGTGCTCACTTGTCCTACACAGCTCTACCACTGTACCTCAACCCAGACATTAAACAGTCCTGTTTTCAGTTTTGGGCTTCTTGACAGGAGAAAACCATTAACTTGCTGTACCTCCTAGACCTGAATACTTTAGCTACATAAGGAAGATATCAAATCAAGTTATATCCGATTTAATGCCCCCCAATTATGCACTTCCCAAAAACAACAGTAATGATATTCTACGTCCTCTAAAATAAAATTAGTTTAAAAACTGGCGCATAAAAACTAAGTCTCTTTGCTGGCTAATTCTAGATTATTAAAATTCATTATTAACCATATTATATACTTCGGTCAAGAGTAACTAACTATTTTAGATGTCCAACTTGAGAGCCTCAAAGGGGCCTGATTTTCAAACTGTGGGTACTCAGCAATTTTTGAAAATTGGGCCTTTTTAAAAGACATTTTATGTTGGGCACACAAAAATTGAGACAACCACAATCACTAGTCACGTTTGAAAATCTGGGCCTAGAAGAGGATTTACAAATAAAAGATTTTTTTTTTAATTTCTTAATATGAATCATGTTCTACTCATAAAAATAAATAATCCAGGAAACTTGCACAGGAAACCTTCAGTGTAGGTTTCCCAAAACACATCTACAGCATACAAAGTGCTAAATCCAATCATGGTAGCAGGACACTACAACTTTTCTATTTTGCAACATTTTATGTGCACAAAAAAAGGAAACTCAAATCTTCTCCCTCCCCCACCTTGCAAATTCAAGATTTGGGGGAAAAATCATCATTTTGCTGAGCATGTTCGGGGCAACCTTTGCAGTTCTGTCTATTGCCAACTAAAATGACAAAATATTACAAAGCGGTGGATTTTAAACTGTCAGTCCAAGCAATAAAACAAAAACAAATGCAAGACCTTTGAAGGTAATATGAAGGGGGGGGAAAGTACTACTGTTAAACTACAGCAGGCGTGTATACACGCAAGGGACTGTGTGTAGCAGAGATCAAGGTAACTGCAGGTTTTGAGTAAAATTTACTTAAACGAAAGCCAAAAATCATCAGTATAAAAGTATTGGCCACTCTTCCTGTTAAAAGATATTTGGGGGGGGAGGAGGAGGGGAGAATGGGAAGGAATCACATCTGAAAATATAGCTGTTCTTCCTCTCTGCCTTTTAAATTTATCTCCTTTTTTATAATAGTGTCCAGTCTCCCCGATATCATGTTACCTCTGCAAATACACTGCTTACCCCTGTAAAAAGTGTGGGGATGGAAGCCGCACAATTTTGTTTCTTCTAGCAAACTAAAGTTGTGTTGGATCACAGATCCTTTGTAAACGAGCCATAAAACACAGGAGAAGGGCACAGAAAAATAGGTCTGTACATTGTCGTTCTCAGGAAGCTTGACAATAGACAGAATAGAATACCAATTCAGTTTCCCTATCGGTTATGGGGAATCGTCCCAAGTAAACAGTGGCGAAATATTTTGTCATACAGGAAAATAAAGACTTGCAGCTTAACACACGCAAACAAAACCCCCCTTTGTTTTGTTTTCACCCGTCTGCTCCCATGCCACTCCACTAACTGGCTTCAAACCGGGGTGTGTGCAAAAGGAAATGAAGTCCGAGCTCAGCAGGCGCGTCTCGTTGTGGGGGCAAAGAAGCCAAGTCAAGTTTAGAAAGAGTCAAATAAAGCCGGAGGCGCTGGGCTCAGCGGCAACTCCGTGACAAAGGGCCGCGCTCCGCAGCGCGCCCAGCTCGGCCAGGGGCGGCGGCGGGGGGCGGCTACGCTCTGGTGCCTGGGGAACTTCCCGTGAGGACCGGCACTGGCAGCGCTCCCCAGGTAGGCAGGTGTCGGCACAGACCCACGCGCCCGTCACCGTGCCCGGGACGGCTGGGGTGCACCAGAGGCAGCCGGCGGTGGGGAGGGGGGGGGATTTCTGACCCCTGCCCCCCCCCGCCCCCCAGCTAACACGTACCGGCCGAGAGTCGCCACACTCACCCGGCCCAAACCAGCGGCGCCCACCGTCGCGATTCCGCGCGGCTCGAACCCCGGCAGAGAGCCCCGCGGCCGGAGGCGCGCCCCCGCCGCTACGGGTCCAGACCCCCGGCAAGGGGGGAGGGCGGAGAAGTTCCGGGCTGGGGCGCGGAGCCCAGAGCGCCTCCCGCTCAACCGGCAGGGCTGCGGCGCGGACCGGGGAGCTCCCTTGGTGGCCGGCTTCGAGGCGGACGCGGGCGCGAGCTGCCGACCGCCAACGAGCTTCCAACCGCCAACGAGCTTCCAGCGCTCTGGGTCTGCGGCGGCGGTAGCGGCGGCTCCAACACCCCACCGGGTGGGCGGGGCGCGGTGACCGCATCAGCCCGCGCCATCGCGCGGGGGATCATGGGAGTTGTAGTTCTTTTTTTCCCCCCCCCACCCCTTGGGTGGTTAGTCTCTGCCCTCACGGCGGGGGAGGGTTGATTTTGCCAGAGGAGGTTCCCAGCCCTTTGGGTGGCGGGTGCAGGAGTTGCCGGGCTGTGGGGCAGGCCGTGGGCCAGCGGAGCCCAGCAGGCTGGCTCCCACCCTGGCCCGTGCCAGAGCTTCAGGAAAGCCTGTGGAACAGGGCAGCTATGGGGTGATCCATCCCGTCTTCCACTCCCCGCTCCTGGCAGTCAGAGGCGGGGGGTCTCGTCCCAATCCCCCTGCATTGGGTGTCCCCCACACCATAACAGCTCTTGGTGGACCTCTCCTCTGTGAGCTTATCTCCTTCTTTTCTGAACCCAGTTATGCTTTTTGGCCATGACACCCAGTGGCGGATTAGCCACTGGGCCAACGGGGCCCGTGCCCAGGGGCCCCGGCCCATTGGGGCCCCCTGGAAAAATGGGTGTCCCCGCGACTAGCTCCACCCACCCAGCGCTCCTGTTGGGAAAGATCCCTGCATCCCAACCCCACTCCCCACCTGGAGCACTGGGTGAGGGGACAGGGTGGGGAAAGCCCCTGTGCTTTGACCCCATTTCCCCAACAGGTGGGCTGGGGGGGATTGCAGGCAGAAGGGAGGGGGAGAGGCCCCCCACTTGCTCTGACCCAGGGCCCCACAAATCCCTAATCCACCTCTGAACATCCCATGGAAATACGTTCCATCGGTTAGTTGTGCACTGAGTGAAAAAGGAGACTTCCTCTTGTTTGTATCCAACCTGCATCTGCCCAGGGAAGCCAGGGCAGTGGCTTGAGAAGCCTGATGCCACACTAGCTGAGCGCATCTGCCCACGGGAGTCTCAGAGCAATGCACTGTGAAGCAACTACCAATTGGGGATGCCTGACTGGAGTAGCACTGCCAAAGTCAAGCGCTTGAAAGTCACAAAACAAGCCTAAAAAAAATCACAATTGACTTAATAATCATGTTTAAAATAAATAAATAAATCAGGGGTGGGGGTTGGCCTCAGAGAGGGGAGGGTTCATATTTTTGTGCAGTTGTAATTAATTTCCTTGAAAAGAAGGTGGTCATCTTAGCCCTGGGTGCGGGTATTATTGCTCCGATGTCCATTTTATAGAGTGGGAAACAGGGACAAAGAGACTGACTTGTCCAAAGTCATACAACAAGTCCATGGCAGAGCTACGAATCCAACTGCTGAGCCACAAGGATTTGATGTAAAACAACCTAGTCACATCTGAGGCAAATGCCACGCTATGATACAAACTTAATCATGTGAGGATGATGCTGTGTGACTCTCAAAAGTAATGTTAGGACTCTGTTGAGCCCTGGGTTGCTTTTGCTGAATTTGGACAATTCCAGAGAAAAAAATCCAGAACAGCAGCTGGTCATTTAATTTACCAGTGCCACAATTCACCCACAGCTGAGGAGAACAACTTACCTGCCTGACAGAGGGGTTATGAGTCTTAGTAAATGTTTGAGCTTGGAGATCCTCAGACAAAAGGCCCTATATAAATGCAAAATATTATGATTCGATTTTATAGGTTCCTTCCCCCATCCAATTAATCAGAGACACAGTGTGCATCCCAAGGCCCGGTATGGTCTATGAAGTCTTAAAATACATCCCACCATGACTCTCATCTCCCTATAGTTATAGAGAGAAAATAAAAAGCTGATCAACTCCAGATTTTTATTCCTGGTGAACACAAACAACTAACTTTTCCCTTTTTCCATCAAGGAACATACAAGTAAATACAATGATTGTGTGTATCTGTAATTGGTTTAAATGGATGTATATGTATATAAAAATTAGGCATGATTTTTGGGATCCTGGAATACTACTAATAGACCCTTCAGCATTACATAGGTTAGGCACCCCACAATGAAGCAATGAAATAGAAGGTAGGAAAAGAATTGACTCAGATACAAAAGGCACCAGCTGTGATTCATCGACAACAGCTTCAGCGACTTACATATTTAAACAGAGAGAGTGAAATTATTAAATGATTATTCAGTGATGTATGAGAATTCCCATGAGCTACACCTGAGATGGTGGTATGATATGACAAGTAACTGATCATTGTAGTGGGAACGATGATACACACTCACAAATATGTACATACCAACTACCGATGTATGAATATCAATTATTAATAATTATGTATAGTACAGTAGCCAGAGTGCCTAGTTGAGATCTCATTGTACTAGATGCTGTTCAAACACACAATGAGTGGGGAAGCATTGTTTTCACTTTCCTTTATACTTTAACCCCTATTTGTATAGCATTTTTTATCCCAGAGCAAACTGAACTGAACTAGTACATGCCATGTATAGGAATCGCTTCTTCCACCAATTAAATATAACTATCCCTCAGACAAAATATATCAACTGTGCCAAAGCACAGAGTTACACTACACAGCAGTTTGGGAGAGAAGTGAAGGATATTTTATCCATTTGAAACTACAAGGGGAAAAGTAGGTAGGAAGACTATCCTTACCCAAGCTAAAAGAAAAGGAATACTTGTGGCACTTTAGAGACTAACAAGTACTCCTTTTATTTTTGCGGATACAGACTAACACGGCTGCTACTCTGAAACTTACCCAAGCTGTAATTTGGTTGAGGTTAACCCCTCTCTTTTGTGTAAAAAGTGCCTTAGGGTCTTTAATTACCATAAACAGTGATGAAGTGAGCTGTAGCTCACAAAGCTTATGCTCAAATACATTTGTTAGTCTCTAAGGTGCCACAAGAACTCCTTTTGTTTTTGCATAAACAGTTAAGACCTTTGGTTTACTCTCATCCCAAAGATGGGAGGAAGAGGGAGGATTCTAGCATGTTGCTACAGATACAGAGGAGGAACTTGGGTTACATATGGCAGATATATTTGAAGTCAGGAGTGAGGGCTGGGGTGTGTGAGGGTGGCTGACAGACCCAGAAAGATAAAGTAGGTGAAAATCTTTAGATTTCAGCTGCTACACCCTACTTTGTTGTATGCATTGGTTAGGTTAGTGAGGGAGATTCTGATTTCTGTGGGCTATTTACATGGCAGAGCTTTTGTTTCCTCTTTCACTGATGTTACTGTGTACAAAATTGCATGGATTCTACATTAAAATGTTCACTAGAGTCTTGCATAGACAACGAGGGAGTGTTTCCTTATGACCACATAAATATAGATACTTTCCTCACCTTTTCCTAAAAGGAGCTATGTAGTAGTGTTGAAAGTTCTTTTTGTGATTCAAATCTACACACTGAACAGAGCAACTACCATGAAAAATGAAAAAAGCTTAACGCATTTCATGTTAAGACACAATGAACTGGGACCTGTAGTTTTGTATTTTCCCAATCTTACTTCTTTTCATGAGTGAAATGAATAATGGTGGATATCATGGCGATGGCAGGCTGCCAAATCCTGCCCAAATGTGTCTGTGTATATGTGTGTGTGTGTATATATACACAGGGACATACATACAGAAAGTACAGAGAGAGAGAGAGATTAAAGGTCTCTGCCTTTGTATATCACACCACTACTCTAGCATTATTGCTGATGATTATTATATCAGTTTTCATAGATCACTTGGTCTGGGCAAAATTCATACTCTGAATGACTAGAGTACTATTTCACCTGAAGTACCCTTGTGGTTGTGGAAAAAAAGAACACATCAGTTTACTTTGTTCTATTTTTTTCCCCAGCTTACGGGAAATCATGAACTGAATGTGACCTCTGATCTTATTTTCTCTTTCTTGTATATATTTAAATATACATAAATAAATTTCAATGGACCAGATTTTTTTCATATGTAGAAAACCACTACCAAAATCTGAATTAAAAAAAAATAAAATTCCTTGGAACATTTTCTTTTATAATTAATTTCAAATAACATGTTTTATTTTATCTGAAGGAAACGCCTGATGGAATAATTGAAGGGAGGGGGGAAATTAAACAGTATATAGCACTTATTTATCTCCCCACTACATGTTTACTACCCTGGTTATAGCACAAATTGGTTCTGGTCCATGACTTGGACTCCTAGGTGCACCACAAATAATTATTTTAGTATATTATATGTAATATATTGTATACTAAATTATTATGATTTGATAACTGTGAATTACACAGTGAAACTAACTGTGCATTTGGTACTGTATATGGGAACAAATATACAGGTGTGCCTTTTATTATGGGCCTTTTCTACAGTGGGCTTTTTCCTAAAAAATGTCCATCTTTGCTAGCACTTGATGTAGCAGCAGCAGAGTGCTGGTATTGACATGGTGATGGTGGCCACATGTATTTTTAGCACCATGTTGTGTAGAACTGACCAGGGGGATTAGATGACATTGGACCCACGCCCATAAAAATCAGTGGGACCCTTTGGTTTGAGCAGTTTGGCTCTGATCCAACAAGGTACTTAAGCACATGCTTAATTTTATGCACTTGATTAGTCCCTTTGAAATTAAGCATATGCTTAAGTGCTTGGCTAGATTGAGCCAGTTTACTCAGCACCTTGCAGGACTGATCCCATAGTATTGAAAACACCTGTGGCCAGTGGTGTCTTCTCTGTACTAGTACTCCTATTTTGCTACCACTGGAGTTAGCGTTTGTGGATCATCTTTCAGGACATAAACTAGGGTAGACACAGTCCTAATGATTGTGATCTTGAATTTACTTTGTGTTGGATTTTTTAAAGAGAGGCTGAGAGACCTGGAGGTGATATACTTCCATATCTTCCACGGGGCTCACTTCCTGTTTTTATGGGACCAGTTTCCAGTTCCTAGTGAAGTCTGTGACAAAACTCCCATTAACTCCATGGAGAACATGCCTCTCTATCTTGTCAGGGAGAGACACATGTGCAACTGAGGAAGAACAAAATGTATGTGACTAACTGAATGAACATGTGTGTGTCCGTGTGACACCAGGATGATTGCAGTGAGGCAGGGGTAGGGAGAGATTGTTGTATTAAGTGCTGTCACCAGGACAGGAAAAAGTGGGCAGTGGCAAAATATTAAGTAGACAACTTCCCCTGTTCTTTACACTGGGCTATGTGCTTCTCTCTGTGGTAAACAGGTAAGGGAAAGATTAGAAGCTGCAAAAATCTGCTGAATAAGTTAGTTTGCAGCATGGGAAAATAATGCTTGTGTTGTTATAATAACTATTCGTAATACTTAGGGCTTATATAATAATCTGAGTTCAAAGCACTGCACATACCTTAAATAATGAATCATTCACCGTATACCTGTGAAGTAGATACATGAACATATAGTATTATCACCCCCAATTTATGCAGGGGAAACCGAGGCAAAGAGAGTTGAAAACCGTCCCTAGGCAATTCAGGGGCAGAACCTTAGCAAGAATTAAGGAGATCCCAGATTCCAGTCCTGTGCTCAGTCTGCTAGACCATATAGTAACTAACAGTTGAGATGTTCTAGTAAGTAAAATCTCAGCCACAGAAGAGATTTAAAGAAACCTGCTTATTGTGTGTGTGGGAAGATCCAGCATGTCGTGTCTATAGTAGGGGGACAGATCTTTTCCTTGACCCTTCCAATCTGTGATGTTTGCACCCCTATACACACACCATTGTCAAATGGCCCCTGCATGCTTAGGTATCCACCGAATTAATTACTTATATCTTGCCACAGTGAGTGTGGATTTTGACTGCACATTGCTGCTCAGAGCATCGCTGATTTGCTGTCACTTTTCTGTATAATGTATCAAAGTGGCACTTTGGCCTTTGCTAGGCTCCCCACACATTTTATTCAACTCGCATCCCTTTTTGGAGAGTTTTCTGATTTTCTGGATGGGGACAGTTTTATGCTGGAAGTTGCTTTGGCAGCCAGACCAAGTAAAAATTATCATCTTGTGCATAGAATTTTGGGTTTTGTAGTAACTTCTGCTATGTGTTCAGTCTACAAGCCACAGGAACATATGGCTCACAGTTCTGTTCTGGGCTAATTCCCTATTAGATAACAAATAGTTTATGGTTAAGTTTTAGGTGAACTTCATCACTGCTACCTTTCATTTGCCTTTGTATCAGCCTAAAAAAAACCCTTGCTCATTCATCAGTTTGATTCCATTGTCCTGGCAATTTGCTTATTCATTTTCTTAAGAACCAGTCAACTTTCCAGAACTTTTCTTGTTCTAAGAGGAACAGTTTCAGTCCTAATCCTCAAAAGGGTTTTCTATAGAGGCTTAAAAGAAACTGAGGATATAGTCAAGTTTGGCAGTCCCAAAATGGGGTTTCTTTCATTTTTTTAAAGACGTCTCCCTAACCATGAAAAACACCTAACAACTTCCCCCTGAAAAAGAAGCTTGCAGTCCATGGTAAAACTACCACTAAGTTCAATGGAAGCCATCGCTAAAGTCCAGACTGCTTAACTGAGCTACCTGCCAGCAACAAGCCTGGGGGGCTGATTTTCTCTGTAATCGTGGTACATTTCACATTGTTCCCCCCCCAACCCCCCAGCCTGCTCCACTCTGGCTAGACAGCATGGTGCTATAATATATAAGAATCTTTCTTGTCCAGGAACAAAACAGACAAGATGAGCACACCCAGAACCAAAATAAAGTTGGTTCTGTGGGTCTAATTTTAGACCAGCTCTCTTATATGGAATACCCTGTCTGCTGAGCCATTTCATCTGGGACCCATTTGCCTTGCAGCATTGGAATATAAAGTTGTTACATGGGAAAACACTGCACTGAAATTGTCTTTGATATTTAAATGAACAGTTTCTGTTTTCTGACAGCCACATACTGTTCGGGCATTTGTGTCTAACAGGCTTTTTGAATCAGAGGCAACATAAAATGACACATGGAAGCCTCTATTGTTCCCAGCAAAGAACATATGTTTCTATGATCTTTCTGCAGCTACAGAGGGTGAGTAAGAAGCAGTAAGGACTATTGTTCAGCTATTATGTCTTTCTAAACTGCTTTACAACCCAGAATCTGGGACCCAGTACAAACTCTGAGTAGTAGACCAGGCACTGGATGCCAGAGGGGGCGAGAGGAAAGGAGTCCTCATCTCAAGTCACTAAGGGTATGTCTACACTGCAATTAAAAACCCAGGTCTGGCCTGTGCCAGTTGACTTGGGCTCAAGCTGAGGGGCAGTTTAATTGCAATGTAGACATTTGGGCTCAGGCTGGCACCCAGGCTCTAGGACCCTGTGAGGTAGGGGACTGGGATGTCTAATTGCAGTATTAGACATACCACTTAGGGTATGTCTACATGGGGATAAAAGCCCTGCGGCATGGCTAAAATTCACTGTGTAGACATTTGGGCTTGGGCTGGAGCCCGAGGTCTGGGACCCTCCCACCTCGCGGGGTCCTGAGCTCAAATGTGTACACAGCGATTTTTCAGCCCTGGAGTCCAAGCCCTGAGAGCCCCAGTCATCTGACCTGGGCCTGTCACAGTTTACCATCCCTGTGTAGATACACCCTAAGTGGTTCCACTAATTCAGTTTAAGGGCTGAGGTAACCCTGTATGGCCTCAACACTTCTCCACTGCACTGCCCAGATCATGCAGCCCCCACTTCTTCCCTGGCACAGCCCCTATTCACCCCCTGTCCAATGCTATAGCGGTTATTCTTCTGGAACTGAACTTCACACTGTCATGGGAGTACACAGACCCTCCCACAACTCCCTCAATCCAGCCTCCGCCTCGTGCTGTGGAAACATACCCTTTCTACTTCAAAAGGGACCCCCTGCAGCTCCCCAGGGGAGCTTCGAGTTGCCTGCCTTATTTTATATTAATTGATTTTCTATTTAAAACAGCACAAATCTAAACCAAGTTTACAGAAAACATTTTATGAGGAGCTGAAACTTTGAAACTAAATATTCTGACGTAGTGGACAACTGCTCCCATTACAGTGATGTTCTGCAATTCATGCTTAACTAGATAATCACCTCAGTTCTACATGGTGATCTGTAATTAAATCATTAGTCAGAGTTCAGATGCAAGAAAATATTTTACTTTGCAAGTAAAAGATGAACTCTTTATCATGCAAGTCACGATTTACAGTACAGTTGGCTGGTGTAAGGTTGCAGCTTTGTAACAAAAGGCTAGCTAAGGAGCACAGTAATTACAATGGTTATCAGATATTTGGTTTAAAAAATATGATACTTTCTGACTCAGAGAGTATATTATAAACCCAAAAGAGTATGTGGTCCCTTAACAGTTCAACTTCATAACTAGAAATCACACCAAACCAACGAGTCAATCTCATCTTTACCATTACTTTTTAGCAGACGTGAATGTGCACCGCAGCTGTGGCAGTGTTCATACCCGGTAAGTAGGTGGATGTGTAATCATTGCAATCAATCAGTCTGGTCACAAATGAGGATTAAATTACGTTCTTCTCAACTTGTTAGAAGTGTAATTTGCTGTAAGTTAATAAGCAAACATCCAACCTCTTGAGGTCTATTTGCAGAGATATGAATTCAAAGGGAACTTTCTGATGGAAAATTGCAATGATTGAGAGAGCAATGCACGTATATTCTGCTGTTGTGCCATCCGTAGCATTTAGTTACAGTTGTGCTGGCATTTGCATTGGAAACTGTTAGTCTGCTGGGTGAATAATACTTCAGCCATTTCAATGTACATTAGTCAGAAAGTTGGGGCATGATGCTGAAGTCCTAATTCACAATGGGACCAAATTCTGCTGCAAGAATCCCTACATTCCATGACACTGTTAATTTATTCTCTCTGTGTGAACATATCAGGTCCCCATAACAGTGGCTCCCATTTCCTCCCCAAGATGGGTCCTTAGAGGAAAAGGCAGAAGTGGGAAATGTCTGCTGTTTAAGCATTTTATATAGCACCCATCATCATAGTATCTGGAGATCGTGCCTGCCGTTTCTGCTGGCTGTGGCCTGCTCATCATTACCACAGTGCCTCCAGAACGCTTTCAAGCAAAAAAAATGGAGGTGGGAATGAATCGCATTTTCAAAAGTGCTCAAGGGCCAGATTTTTAAAGGTATTTGATTGGTGCTGTAGCAGGGTGCTAACCCAGAGCACTCCCGGTCATGGGACAACATGACCCTGCAGGCACAGTACCCTCCATTCCCTCTTGCTTCTCTCAACAAACCTGTTCACAGCCCAAAGGACTTATAGTAATATTCCCCTTCCTGGGATCCCATTTATTAAACTCTCTACAAAGATGCAGTCCCCTGTGGCCTCTCAGGCCCAGACCCTTCTCCTGGTCAAGGTATTCCACAGCCTTTCCTTCTGGGGCTGTGTACTGTTTGAAGCCAGCTTTTCCAACCCAGCAGTAGCCACATTCCAACCCTGCTTCACAGAGCCTCCCTTCTCTCTCCCCAGAGTTTTTACCCTGTTCAGGAGATAGCTCACTGGTTAACACCTGACCCCATTCACCAGCTTGTCTGCTGCTCCCCTAAACACCTGTTCCTTAAAGGGGCCGTGTCATAGAGCAGGGTTAGCTGGCCACAGCAGCCCCTAGAGGTGCCTACTGGGATTTTCACGGGCACCTAACCCCCACTGAAATCAAAGGGAGTTAGGAACCTAGGTGCTTTTAAAAATCCCACGAGGTGCCTAAATGCCTTTAAATATTTGGCCCTGAGGCACTTCGGCATCTAAGTTGTGTTGATTTTCAATTAGCCTTAGGCTCCTGACTGCCTAAATCACAATTAGGGTGACCAGACAGGAAGTGTGAAAAATCGGGACGGGGGTTGGGGGTTAATAGGAGCCTATATAAGAAAAAGACCCAAAAATCAGGACTGTCCCCATACAATCAAGACATCTGGTCACCCTACCCACAATATATAAGTCAAATCCTAATCTTTTCCCTTTAAAAACACCAGGACTGGCCTTTGGTTGTAACTCACACACAGTTGCAAAGTACAGTGAGTGGGTTAATTTTGCAATACATTGGATCATCTAGCCCGGGCTCTCACAGTACTGGGAAATGTAATAAACCACTCACAAAAACACACACAAAGGCCTACACACCATGTGGTGGGGAGGTAGCAAATTGAGGTGGACACTTCCCCAAACCCATTGAGTGGGGAGTGCTGTGGCTCCTCTGTGTTCTCTTCACTCAGCCCAGGCACCATGGAAGTTCAGCTCTGTACTCAAGGCTTCACATCCATAGGAAAGGGAAGGGGGTAGGGACAGAGCTGCAAAGAAGATTCTGAGGGCCACATTTCCCACACCTTGCTCCCTTCATGTTGGGGTGGATTTTTATTTGGAAATCTGCCTGGGAGTTACAGCAGGTTGAATTAAAGCTCTGCCGATACCTGGGCTTCAGTCCTTGGTGGCCAGCAAACAGTGTCTGTGTACTGATGCAGGCTCCAAACATAGTCATGGAAAGCCGCAATTTGTACCAGCTCAGTTTACTTCAAGTATAGACAAGCTCCCATGAATAATTGCTACTCTGTGCAGCTACTCAGTGGCTGCATTCTTCCACTTCAAAACAGGGGCCAAGTAGGGCTTAAATGGTTATTTGGCTTTATGCAGAGAGATGAATTTCACCTAGAGTGCATAGAATAATGGGCATGTTGGTTGCCTCTTTGCAGACTGCCGTATGTTTACACAGCCCAGGGCAGTGAGCCTCCGAGCCTGGATCCACAGACTCAGGCTCGCAGAGCTCATGCTAAAAATGGCTGTGTTGATGTTGCGGCTCGGGTGCTGACACCTGGGAGGGTGGCGGTGAGCTTCAGAGTCTGAGCCCCAGCCCGAGCCGCAACCTAAAAGTGCTGTGTACCCAGTTCTTTTTAGCACAGAAGCACAAGCCCCAGTCTGGGTTGGGAGGCTCACTGCCACAGGCTGTGTAGAGTATGCCCTCAAAGGCCTGCATGTACATTTCATTGTCACGTGGGCACAGATCTAAAGTTTATTCAAGGGTCACACTTTCTTTCAATGGACTGCAACCATCTGTCTTATCACACACAGTCAGCTTGCCTCACACCATCTGTATGTTACACTCATTACACTATAAAAATGATTCAGAATGGGGAGGGGCTTGGCCATCAATCACCTCGCTGGCATGCGCTGGGTGAACTGCACATGTGCCACAGGCCATGACAAGCCACAATTAGCCTCCCCAGCTAGAGCGTCAGTATGCAAGTCACCTGGGTGATGTAATGCCTAGTGTAGATTCTATAACACCTAGCCGCCAGGAGGGATAATTTGCATGTGAGTAGTAGGTGTGCATCATGTACATACAGCAACAGCAGAGGAATCCACTGATGAACATATCTTAGGTGTATCTCAGAGTTTGAGAAAGAGAACCTCTTTGTAGTAAGTGTCCCAAGGACAGGCCTGGGAACAGAACATGTCTTTAGAGACAGACCAAACAGTGTTGCCAACTCATGATATTATTGAGAGTCCTGCAATATTTGGTGTTTTTCTAAGGACCCAGCTCCTGGAGTCATGTGATTCCATGAGACTCAGGTTTTTTTAAAAGTAAGTTTCTAGCCCCCAAGATTGCAGAGAAAAGCTTGAAAATGTAAACACTAAAGGCTCAAAATACCTGAAAGCAAACAATAAAATTGGGGGGGAGAAGTGGTTATTTCTTTTAAACTCTGTTAATTTTTAAGCCAGTCTTAGGTTTCTGGGGGGGCTGACGCATGACTTTTGAATGTGTGGAATTGGCTTACTGCATTTCCACACATCCTCCCTCAGAGAATGAACCACAGGAGATGAGGACATGCTGATAATGTTCTCACACAACCCACAGCACCCCAGGCAGAGTGGAAGGGGCAGGTGTGACTTCAATAAGTCATCCTTAAGAAGTATAATAGGTGAAATAAAAACCACATATTATGCCTCTGAGTTATCATATCAGCCTGCTGTGTTATGTAATAATACTTAGCACTTATAATCAAGTCACTTCATAAACATTAACTAATGAATCCTCACCATACTTATAGGAAGTATACATTTGGCAAGAATTACCCCTCTTTCAGAGATGGGAAAAGCAAAGCACAAAGAAGTGAAATGACTTAGCCCAATACCACACAGCAAGTGCGTTTCAGAGCCCAGATAGGAATACAGGAAATCCTCTGTTCAGATGACTAGTCGTGCCTCTATCATGAATTAAAGCCATGATGCTGTGTATTATCTGTATTTTAAAATGTTATAAAAATTAATGAAGACATTTGAGCTGTGCGCACAGTACGGATGATTTTTAATCTTCACTCTGCTTAGCCTTCAGTTTTTGAAAATAGCAAAGAAAAGGGGCTGATCTTCAGCTGATATAATTTGCAGTCGCTTCATTGAAGTTGAGGGAGCCAAATGAATTTAAGCTGATATACTGGTCCATTGTTTATGTAATTGTCACTGGGTCGCTGGGGTGCAACCTGGACTGTTGGACAGCTGAGCCCTCCCAACCCACCAACCTGGGCTGTCTCTCACACTGTGATGCTGATGTCAAGCTACAAGCCTCTGACAGGCACTGCACTCACACAGACATCCACAGGCAGGGACACACCAAACCGAGTCGCATGAATGAACTCCTAGCCACTCATGAACCATCAATAGGGATCAGAGTAGCAGCTGGGTTAGTCTGTATCCGCAAAAAGAAATGGAGCACTTGTGGCACCTTAGAGACTAACAAATTTATTTGAGCATAAGCTTTCGTGAGCTACAGCTCACTTCATCGGCATCCGATGAAAATGGACATGCACCAGCCTTTGTAACCTTCACTGATTTCCCAAGCACTTTAGACAAACTCACTGGTAAGGACAAAACATTAAAATAAGTAACAACTACAGAAAGATAGACTATGTGATTATAAGTGGTAGGCACAAAGGTTACCTTAAGAAATAGTTACCAAAAGAAAATAAAAAATAAACACGCATTCTAAATCCTAAACTTTTAGACTAAGCGAGAGCTGAATCAAACAGTTTTTCTCACCCCAACAGATGGTACAAGAAGCTTACAGTTCTTCAGTACACAGGCTGAACCCTTTTCCAGTCTGGGACCAAACTCCCTCAGTTCAAAGTCTTTTTCTTCCAGACCTTCTTCCAGGTGTTGAGATTTACGGGGTTGGAGGAGAGAGATAGGCCAAGTGATGATGTCATTGTCTCTCTTTTTATACCTTCCTCCAGCTGCTAGAAAGATCCGGAGAGGTGGGAGTCAGGCAGTCCGCATTGGTCAAGCAGTCTCCATTGCGCCTTTTCCAAGACGCCTCTGGGATAGTGGATTGTTTGTTGATGAGCCATTAATGAAGGTCTGGCTATAGATAGCTACTCCTTTGTTGTAGCTGAAAGGCTGGTTGTGGGTGTTCCCAACCTCACAACATATTTCAGTAACACACACATAGCAAAACTTCATAACTTCACATACAATGACTGCACATACAATCCAACAGATTATTGTTCAACAGATCGAGATTTACAAAATGATACTTCACAAGGCATACTTTGTACAAAACATATCCTAATCATATCACAGCAGTGAAAATGGAGGTTCCAGGGTACTACATTGAGGTATGGAGTGTCACAATAATGGAGCCCACTCTGTGCAAAGTTAAAGTAACAAAGCTGCTTCTGAGTTCTAGAATCCCAAGAAAGCACATGAAATCAGACTATTACATGTTTTTTGTTTGCATTCAATTTACAAGCAGCCAAAGACATTTTTTTCTTCATATTTTGGAAAAAACCTTGTACGCTCAGCCTGAGACCTCATATGGCAGAAGGCCTGTTAAAACTATGATTTTAAGCCATGTGAGTTGGCTGAACAGTAACAGAGTAATACTTGTTTTTTACTCCAAAATATGACTAACACGACATCCTCTGGCTGGTTGAATTTACAAAGGGGAAGGAGGTGCTACCTCAAGGAAAGTAGTTAAAGACAAGGAGGCCAATAATGGGTTTCTCAAAACAGATTTAGTTTATTTCAATCCTGATTACACTTGTAAACAGAATCATTGCATTTCTTCGGTTGGCAAGGCAGAAAAGGAACGAGCTAACTGCTTGGTTGAAATTATGGCTTGTGGTAAACTGACAAGGATATCAGCATCTGACCACACCATATCACTGGCTTTTCAGTGCTCATTTTACAGCTTTGCCAAAGGTTCAGAAATCATGAGCAGGCCCTAAAACTTAAGAGATTTGCTTAACAATCATGAGATTTGAAAATAATAAATGTTGGCTTTTTTTTTTTTGTCTTCTGGTTCTTGAGGTGGGAGAGTTCACATTTCCAAACTTTTCTCTGAACCACGGAGGCTAGAAATGTACTTAAAAAAAAAAAAAAAGAAAGTTGAGAGTCTTAACTGATCATGTGACTGCAGAAAATGAGGCTTTCAAATGCTCACCAAATATTGCAAGTTTAGTTCAGCTGAGGGGGCTGGGAGCCTTCAGAACTCTCTTTTCCTTGTCCGAGCAAAGGCAATAGGGTGTGTTGGAAGGACGAAAGGGAACACAGTTAAAGTATTCATGTTTAAGTGGCCTGAAGAAGCTTGCTCTGATAAGACAGCTAAACCTTTATGACTCAAAGACTTAGGGCTCTGTTCTATAGAATCTATGTCCCAATAAGGATGCATTTCTTTCTTTCCAGCAAAAATGGACTCTCTTGCCAAAAACATAAAATCAATAGTTTTTCCACTTTGTGCCTGATTCAAAGCCCAAGGAAATAATGGACTTTTTTGGTTTTCAGATCAGGCTCTTAATGCTTATTTGGTTGGGATGACTCTGGCGGCATGTGTACAGCTAAAAGGAAAATAAGAATGACTTCCATTACAGGACTGATCTTGCAGTTCTTCTATAAGAGGAACTTCCATTGACTTCAATAGGCTTTGGATCAGGCCTATGGGATTACACCGTAATGGACAAATTCTGCCCTCAGTCAAACCTGTGCAGTCCCATTTGGGATTGAGTTCCATAGCTTTTCATTGAGGTTCAATGATTCCACATGAGTTGGGGCTTACATGTGGTTGGGGTGTTTTGATGGAATTACACAGGTGTAATTTATAGCAGAATGGAAAGATTCCCATTGACTTCGATATGCTTTGGATCAAGTCCTAAATGGGGAGTTGGCACCAATTTGCAAATGCAAGATTTAGGCTTTAAGAAAACCAAGCAAATCTCTAGCTATGAACTAACCTGCTCTGTGACCCTGGGCTAGTTATTTCCTTTCTCTCTGCCTTTCTTTCCCCTTCCATCTTATGTAAGTCTGATCTGTGTACATTGGAAGCTCTTTATGTCAAGGAATGTTACTTACTAAGTATTTGTACAGTGCCTAACACAATCAGGCCCTGATTGCAATAAAGACCTCTAGGTGCTACTGAAATAGAAATAAATAATAATAATACTAATAGCAGGGAGTAATGAGAATGCTCTGAAATTGGTCCAGTCCTTTCTCTCAGGATGCTTTCAGCCAGTGGTGATGGATAACTAACTGCACCTTTGCTTGTGGGGTACCACAAGGCTTGATTCTCTCACCAACATTTTAACACCTATCTACATAAACAGATTTTAAGTCCAGAAGGAACCATTGTGATCATCTAGTCTGACTTCCTGTATAACACAGGCCATAGAATTTCCCCAAATAAATCCTAGAGCAGATATTTTAGCAAAACACACAATCTTGATTTAAAAATGTTCAGTGATGGAGAATCCACCATTACCCATGTTCCAAGGGTTAATTACACTCACTGTCAAAAATGTACACCTTATTTCAAGCTTGACTATGTCTAGCTTCAACTTCCAGCCACTGGATAGTGTTATACCTTTCCCTGCTAGACAGATGAGCCCATTATTACATATTTGTTTCCCCATGTAGATACTTAGAGACTATAATCAAGTCACCCCTTAACTTTCTCTTTGTTAAGTTAAATAGATTGAGCTCCTTCAGTCTGTCACTATAAGGCATGTTTTCTAACCCCATAATCATTCTCATAGCTCTTCTCTGAACCCTCTCCAATTTATCAATATCCTTCTTGAACTGTGGGCACCAGAACTGGATGCAATATTCCAGCAGTGGTCACACCAGTGCCAAATACAGAGGTAAAATACTCAATGTTCCCCTGTTTATGCATCCTAGGATTGCATTAGCTCTTTTGGCCACAGCATCATATTGGGAGCTCATGTTCAGCTGATTATCCACATTTACCCCCAAATCTTTTTCAGAGTCTCTGCTTCCCAGGATAGAATCCCTCATTCTGTACATATGGCTTACATTCTTTGTTCCTAGATGTATTTACATTTAGCCATATTAAAATGCATATTGTGTGCTTGCACCCAGTTTACAAAGCAATCCAGATCATTCTGAATCAGTGACCAGTCCTCTTCATGATTCACCTCTCCCCACAATTTGTGTATCATCAGCAAACTTTTATCAGTGATGATTTTATGTTTTCTTCCAGGTCATTGATAAAAATAAAAATAACATAGGGCCAAGAACCGATCCCTGTGGGACCCCCATGGAAACATGCCCGCTAAATGACAATTCCCCAGTTACAATTACATTTTGAGACCTATCAGTTACTTTGTCTTTAATTCATTTAATGGGTTCCATGTTAATTTTATATCATGTTCATTTTTTAAGCATGAGACTTTTTGGGGTATGGATTGTGGGATGCCAGGGCCTCAAATGCCGGGTCTACGCAGGTGGCACCCAGCTCTACCTCTCCTTTACTGCTAATGCAAGCAACGCCATCCCCTGGCTTGTCTGAGATCACCACTTGGATGAAGGACAGCAGGCAAACACTGAAACTGGGTAAAATGAAGTGATATCGGCCTTGTCTACACTGCAGAGATTTGTCGGCAAAAGGCAGCTTATGGCGGCAAAACAGTGGAGGTGTACACACTGCAATGCCATTTTTGGCAACAAAACTCTTCAGGTTTGGCGACAAAATAAAACCACTTCCACGAGGGGCACAGGGCTTTTTGCAGCAAAGTTAAAGCGACAAAGCATCAGTGTAGACATTGCCATTTGTTATATCACCAGAACTGGCCTCCCCCAGTATCCCACAATGCCTGCCGTGGCCACGCTGCTCACTGTTTTGGACTCAGCATCCCTCCCCTTTCGAAGCTCCGACAGCCGTGCATGGGGCTCTGCTTGGGGAACCAAGAGCAAATCATCAATGTGGAATGCTCCTGCTCTCTTCCTAGGGTTACCAGATAGCAACTGTGAAAAAATGGGACAGGGGGTGAGGGGTAATAGGCGCCAATATAAGAAAAAGTCCCCCAAAATGGGACTGTCCGTCCCACACTAGGAACACACAGAGGCTGGGGTGGATGTATGTGTATGAGAGAGATTGCTGTGCTGTGCAGAGCCAGGGAAGGAGGCGGGGGCTGATGTTGGGGTGTTCCCTTTTCCCTGCCCTGCCTCAGGATTGGTTTCTTTCAGCTGCTGTCTGAACTTAGAGACAGCACGCCAACACTCTCACTCTCCCCCAACACACACTTTGTCTCTCTCCGCCACATATGCTCCCTGTCACACTCTTACCCCACTTCAGTTGAAAAGTGGCTGGTAGTTTAGTAGGATGCCCATGGAACGATGGGATTGAGAAACCTGCATCATGTGACACTGTACCTGCCCCATGAGGCATTGCAAACCCTTCCCAAAGCACCCTGAGGCCAGGTGCACAGTGGGATAGCTACTCACAGTGCATTGATCTCTGTGTCGACGCAAGAGCTGCTAGTGTGGATGCACTCTGCCGACACAAGGAGCATAGTGTGGACATGCAACAGCAGTTTAATTAAAACGCTTTAATTAAAGCGGCATCACTTTTGGCGACAAAACTCTGCAGTGTAGACATAGCCATAGGAACAGAGGTATTGCCATACTGGACCAGATCCAGGAGCCAGCTCGTCTAATGTCCTGTCTCCATCAGGATAGTTGCCAACACCAGATGCTTCCAAGGGAGGCGCAAGGCGGCAGATGTAGCAAAATCTGTCTGTATTAAATACTCTCCTAATCCATAATACTTAGAAATAGAGAAAGGGATGAAGCCAAGAGTGAAGAGAAAGGGAGAAGGAGAAGACAAAACTGAAGGAAATAGACAAAAATAGAGAGGAAAATTATCATTTTTTAAAAAGCATAGTCCCAACTGTGAGGAAAGGGGGAAGAGAAATTCAATGACCTCTCCCCTCTGCTCTCACCGCCCACCCTTGAGCTGTTTGTGAGGCATTCAGATGGTATAAGAAACTATCTAGATTAGTTTGATCTGCCTTTTCTGGCTCAGCTATATGAGCTGAAACAGTCTTCAAGACCAGATGTCGAAAACAGTTTCTGAATTCAGCCAATTTCCCAGTGCAGATGGGGCCTTTTTCATGGCCCATGAAGCGGCCGCACAGGGAATATCAGCATGTACAAACTGCTGAAGGAGGCCTCCTATACAGTGAAGCTAGCTACTTCCGGGGCACTACCGCTGGTGGAAGCTGTCACTCTAGTTGCTTAGCAGCCTGAAGGAGTCTGAATTGACATGTTCCCAAAAAAGTGGGGTGCATGGATGGCAACCTGCACACAGGATTGGAGCAGAAGCTCTTGAAGTAAGAGAACACTTACCAACTTCAAAGGGGTGTTGTGAGGACTAATTAGTTAATGTCTGTACAGTGCTTTGAAGATGATTACAGACAGCAAGTGCTGTGCATTGGGAGGATTCTCCTATTTGAAATCTGCACTCAAGCACACAGATGGCCACATTCTAGCTGGTACACGGTGTATCTTGTATGTTCAGCTGGCTGCATGCTATGTCCTGCCATACAAATGGTTGTACAGGAAAATAAAAAATGCATATAAATAAAGAGGAAGAAAATACAAAATTGGGATCTTTCTATATCCGTGCTAGAACCACTTTGACCTGTCAAAGGACATCAAACACAGGCCTAGTGTCTGCGTCTGGATCTGGTCACCATAAGTTTTCCCTACCTAGCAACAGTTGTTATGTAATAACAACAATACTTGGCTGTTTTCAAAGCACATGAGAAATATTAATCTTCACAACACCCCGTCAGGGAGCAAGCTAAATGTTTTCATTCTCATTTTATGGATTGTAAAAAAGTGAGATAAAGTGACTTGTTCAAGGTCACAGCGTCAGAATTAGGATTCAAAAGCCAAAACTCCTGGTTCCTAGCAGTGCGTTCAGGCCATTTTTTCCTTCTCTTTCCCTCATACAGTATACACATCAAGCTTCTCTCACATTGTTCCACTGCAGGGCCATAATAAAAGGCCTCGGGAGGCTGATTCAAAACTCACTGAAAATCTTCCATATATTTCTGTGGGCTTTAGATCAGGCCCCAGGAAAGCACTGATATGAAGTCTTTCAGCTGATTTTTATCATACATTCAAGATAGAAAATGTGTACAAACTAACTCCCACTGAAAGATGTATAACTCTGCTGCCAGGATTTTGGGGGTGGGAGGGATTCTATTAGGATGACAGTATAATTAGTAGAGTTGAGTAATCTTACTGTAGTCATAAGAGAAGGGGGGTGAGGGAAGAGTGAAACCTCACATAGCATCTGTTTTCTCCTCAGGAAATCCTTGTTGTTCACTGTTCCTGTTAAGTGAAATAATGTGCTTACCCATTTCACCTCATGGGAAACACATCCCCGCCCCAGCAGTACCAGAAAAGAAGCAAAAAACACCGCCTTGGAAGAGTGATTGCCAAAACACTTAAAAGCAGCACTTGTTACCCGCACTCTCCCTAGGGAACCCACCTTTACCCTTCCGTGGGCTCAAACCATAACCCTGTTAATTTAGGCACCCCCACCCTTTCCCAGTTCCTAGGGCTATGGGTATAAGGCACCCAGCTTTATCCCTCCGTGGGCTCTGGGCTCTACTCCACCATGGGCTCAGGGCTTTACCCCTCCATAGGCTCAGGGTATAACACCCATATGCAGTTCCTAGGGCTCAGGGTGTAATCTTCTGTGGGTTCACAGGATCTTTTACCAGTGAAAGAGCCTTACACAGTAATATCCTACTTACCCTCTATTTATTAGCAATCACCAAAACAGAATACACATGCTAAGCATACAATTCTCACCACTCCCAATAAGGCAGATGAACTTTTCCTGCTGGCCAGTCAGGATCAGGTCATGCGGGGACTCCAGCTTCTGCCTGGTATGATTGGCAGGGTGTTGAGCTCTAGCAGCTCTGATCTTGGGGCTGTGTCCTGGAGTTGGTTCCAAAGAACTTCCTTTTGGATCCCAGTTTATATAGTGAAACTTGAGTCTTGCTGAGCTGTGCCTTAACCAATCATTGTAAACTACAGTCCTGCAAACCAGTATTTTTCACCCATTCTAGCCCATTATGAAACAGTTCTTTAACCAATCAGACCTCAACACCATAGTTGATTTACACCTAGCAAAATTAGTTATGTAACAGACAGAAACAATCACAGAACCACAAAGACCCTACAGATAAACACTAGAGAAGTGGGGACAGTAAACAGAAAACAGTAAAGAAGTAGGGATTTCACAACCACAACTGTTGATCAGTGGCTTCTTGCCAGACAGAATGCTATCAAACAAAGTTTTCCTTAACCATCTTACCATCTGTTTCTTTATATGGTATTAGGATAGGATCGCCTTCTGAACAGCCCAATATTACATTGTTTTAATGTAATTTAGATGGAATGTGAGGATGTGACTTCCTGCTTTTTGGCTCATGTCTCTGCTTTCCTAATATGGCTGCAGGAAAAGGCCCCAGCCTTACACACTCAGAGACGGCACCAGAGAAAAGAGAGTTCATGCAGGAAAAAACAACCAACCAACCAGTGAATCAGGACATGCAGAGACTGTAAGGAAGTGGCCTGTTCCCAGTCCAGTCCAATGAAAACATCTCAGTTGTTCCCCAGGTCAGAGGGATTTTTCTATTGGCCATTGTGACAGTTCTCAGAGTACCCAGGACTGTGAGTTACCATGGTACTTCCTGCCTCTTGTGAGAGGGAGCCTTGCCTGTGGTAGCTAGGTGTTAGCTCCCTAATACCACCAGCCTGTTAGCCACTCATGCACTCTCCTCTGGGTTGTGCCAGTCCTGTCTTTGCCTTGCAGGTTAACAAGAGGTGCACCATAATGTCCTTGAAGTGATCCCCTGTGATATCCAGCCCTTGTCATGGGCTACTCACAGAAATCCCAGGTCCTCTGTTCCCAAATGAGCAGTGTGTCCCAGTTTACTAGTTTTACCTTCAATCACCGCTCCTGTATAACACAGAGCACTTAAAATAAAACAAAAGTAGGTTTATTTAAGAAAGGCTAGAGATTCTACTAGAAATAAGAGTGATGGAAACAAATGGTTACAATATAAAACAAAAATCACAGGTCATGAACTAGGGCCTACTGTTATTACGAGTTACCTTTCTTGTCTAATAAAGTAGGTCCCCAGTCCCCACCCCAAAGATAAGTCTGTTGCAGAGCTGGCTGGCTTCCCAGGAACCAGGATCCAAACTTTCATGAAAACACCCCTACTCCACAGGCTGTTTTCTCGGTGAATGGACAAAGAGTGCTTCTCCCTCTTGTTATACAGAAACATCCTATTTTCTCTGTTCATAGACAGGACGATCCCCTGTCTGTTGTAGTGTTCCCTTTTTACATCCAAGTGGTTTTGACTGTTTGCATTTGTCTCCGATGGCTTTCCATTGATAGTCTTGGGATGGAGCAAAGCTAGACAGCTAAGCATGGGCGGCAGGTATAATAGGCCAGGCCTATTGGCCTGGTCTACTGGAGGCCACCGGACCCAGACCCCCAGTTCAGGGGTTTGGCAATGAAGTTTTGACTTTATTATGCTCCATGCAGGTTCCAGGGTGGCTGAGGAGGCGGAATGTGCTATTCAGCTTCTTGGGTACCTCAGTAATCTCCTTGGACTCCAGAGAGATTAATGGTGAACCCAGGAAGCTGAGTAGCAAATACCGCCTCCTCGGCTGCCCCGGAACCTGCATGGGGCATATCAAAAGCATCCTTGGAAAGAGACGCTTTTCCCTGGGAAGGCTTGGGGTCCGGGGAAAGGAGGTACAGCACAGCTGTGGCTCGTGCAGGCTCCTCCAGGCTGGGGCGGGGGAGCAGCCTTAGGGCACTTCCAGGCAGGTGGGGGTGGGGCTTGGGGATTTGGCCATCCCGGCACTCTTCTGGCCAAGGGCGGGGTGCTCTGGGCTTCTCTGGGCAGGGGAGGGGGCTTGTGGTTCCGGCCGTGGGGGAGGGGGCAGGGAGTCTCAAGGCTACGGCCGTAGGGGTAGCAGAGGGTCTTGGGGTTCCAACTGTGGGGGGAACAGGGGGTTATGGGTGGACGGGGTGGAGCTGGGGGGGGCTAGCCTCCCTGAAGTGGAGCTCCACTCGCTGCCTGTGCAACTGAGCCTTGTATTGCATCACTAGATAACCAGGGAGGGGTGACAACTCCCTCCTGCTTGAATGGGCCATCACGGAGAACTGTTATTCCCTGGTGACCAACTTTTACTCTAAGACCATAAAGCACATTTTCAATATTAACATTATTCCTTAAATATTCCCCATACATACATTTCACACTGATTATGAATCCTCATAACTTGTAAGCTATCTACAGAAAACTCACCTCTTGTGCATAAATACCCTTCAAGATATGTGTTTGGTGTAGTGAGTTTGTGAGGTCTGTGACGAGAGTTGTTTTTACAGAACGGGATCCTTTACCATGGGACTGCTGGGTCACAGCTATGTTGCCATTTCTCTGCCCTATTGATTATATTAATCACTTTGATGCGGACATCTAACATCAACCTTCATTAAACACTGTGACTTCTAGATGCCAGAGATATAACGGTCTTCTTTAAATAATCTATGAGTAAACTCAGTTGGGAGACTACATATCTGTGCTCTCTTCGGGCAGGATCTTCCAAAGAGACTTAAGCAGCAGATCCAAGTCTGACGGTACACACTGTAGTTATAGTCAGCTTCAGGGAGGACGAGATCTCTTTCTGGATGCCACCCAGGGCCAGCTGCCAAGTGTCCCCACTCCCCAAGGGCCTGATTTAGGAATGGAGGATTGCCAGAAAGCATGAGAACACACCCTTTCCCCAGTCTCATCTCCTACAACAGCAGCACCTAGGAAGAGGGTACCACAAGTGCCTCTACTCCAGTTCTATGCCATCAGAGGATCTGGTTTGGGCTAATCCTTCCATGGCTACAGGGCCTTTTTTTCCCCTCTCCCTCAACCATTCCAGGGAGGCTGCAGAAAAAATGCCTAGGGCCATTCCTGCATGGATGTCTGCCAACAGGGCTTTTTAAGTGGCCGCAGACCAGACAAGGGTCTGCTTGCTGGTTGTTTGCCTATTTCCAATTAATGTAGGGACCTGATTTTTTAAAGAAATGAACCAAGATTTATTTGGAAACTCCAAGTAGTTATTCAAGTCACGAGTTCCATGCACCCACATTACAACAAATAAGTAAAGGACTGTAAATTAGGAGTAATGCTAACGGAATTACACTGGAGTGAAATTGGTGTGAGAAGAATCAGGCCCATTGTCCGTTAGCGAATGAAGCTTTATCCTGGATAGTAATGAGCCTACTCAGGCTATGGATTAGACTTGAGAGGAATGGCCAGCTAGCCTATTACCATCCAATTTACTCTCAACAAAAGGAGACTATGAAAAAATGCCCAGTAAGATCACAGACACAAAGATAGTAAGATATTATGATTCAGGATTCCTCCGCACCCCATTCATGGTTTATTTTATTGTTTACAAGCTGCTAGTCTCATTTTTACTAGTTACACTGTTGTGCAGAAAACATGGAAAGAAATCTTTCAGCGATATTTGTCAAAGCAGATTACCGGGCTAACCCTGCAAATAAAAGCAGAAGAAAGGACAAGTAGGCCGATGCTGATTTGTAGTTAAAGATGCCACAACAATAAGGAATGTTTGTTAATCTGTGAGATCTCAATCATCATCCTCTACAGGCTTGAAAGAACATTGTACTGTAATTTCAGCTTGACTAGTGAGCAATTTTCCCAGATACTGGTTATTATTGAAAATTTTTTCCTTGCATGTTACTTTTATGAATACTGTATATTGTTTTGTAAATGAAATTCAACAATACATTCACTGTACGGATTCTACTAGCAGGGACCATTTATTCTCTAACTAGAGTATGTCATTGACTGTTTAAAATATAGGCAAAGATGTATATGATTTTTACTTATTCCTATCCCAAAATGCATTTTTACATAGTCAAAGTGGCAAATCTTTAGCCTAAGTAGAGCTGGTTGAGATACTTTTTATGAATAATGTCTTGTGCATGTAGCCCCTTATTGGAGCAAGTGAATATTTTGTGAACAGATCCTCATTTTCTTTGTCTGTATTTATTGTTCTTTAAGTATTTACCAAAGAGTTCAGATGAATTATTATCAGATTAAGCTTTGTTTGTGAATGGCACTTTGACCATTTGATATTCATTATTCATGGTAAAATGGTTGGTTACTTACATCTCACTGTATCTTTTCTACTTTGTGATCAGAGGACTGACACATTTTTAAAAGGAAATCATGAATAAATATGACGCTTCAGGTATATATTTTCTGATTTAATTCTTCCTAGGATTCATAACATTTTGGGGATTCCTACATGTTTTCCTGAATACCAAGCCGTTCCCTGAATGTGTATGAAAAATGTACAATATGACTCAAGTCAAAATTCAGTATCATCCATTGTTATGTGCAGTGTTGTATCCATGTTAGTCCCAGGATATTAGAAAGACAAGGTGGGTGAGGTAATATCTATTATTGGACCAACTTCTGTTAGTGAGAGACACAAGTTTTCAGGCTTATACAGAGGTCTTCTTCAAGTCTCAGAAGATATTACCTCACCCACCTTGTCTCCACAACTCAATGCTTTTATTTGTGAAAGGTTCCAAAAATCATGATTACTGCTTGGTCCTATCTAACTAGAAAATTGTTGTTCTTCACTTTTTCATTCATAGCGCTCTCTCTCAAACGCTTTTCCTATTGTGCATGCTGTATTACCCCATTGCAGTGCATGATTTATTTACTTTGACATCATGCAACACGTTATCTCTTAGGAATGACTGTCCAATGCAAGGGACTTTTGTACAGTTGCCAAAAAGATGTTATCACTGCAAAACCCTTTATTTAATCCCAGAATTTTTTTGTCTACAAAAGGACCTCTTGGTAAACACATATCACATTCCCCGCCCTTTATCCCACTGTGATACCACATTAATCCACTTCCCTCGGCTTCAGAGGATGTCTTGGGTTTGGGAGTGTAAACTGGCTCATGGCTCCCAGGCAATTGCTGGTGACCTCATTGGGGGTGCAGATTGGGAACCTATTATAGAAAATGGCTGTGCAACTTAGTACAGTGGGACAAATTGCATAGGAGCAAAGGGAGTGCCAGCCATACCAGTGCACAGCACTGACTAATCCAATAACCTGCTTCTGAAAATTGTCTGAGTGATGCTTCAAAGTTAAGAGAGAACTTTTCCAGCTCTGCCCCCGCACACACACATCTGCTACCACAGTGCAACCAGCCAAGTATTTTGGGAACAGAAAACATCAATAGCTATTCATTCCGAGGCCCTATGCCTCTTAATTAGTTGCCAGCTCATACCTTCAGCATCCAGGCTAACACGGCCTACCCATTTGTAGTTGCCTCTGAACACAACCAGCTGCACCATCTGAGAAGTTCTTACCACAGCAGAAACAACCAGGACAAGCTAATGCTGATGTTGTCATTATAATCGTAGTGGGAAACACCTGCCCAGTTCATGGGAATGATGGGGTGCAGAATGACGGTCACCTTTGTCTCACCTCCTCCTGTCTCAGTCCATTCCCTCCAGATCCACGGAGCCCTGACAGTACAGTTCCCACAAACAGGGGCTTGCACAATCTCTGGAGTCAGAAAGGACATGCTGCAGAAGCGCTGCTGGCCCCACTTTTCCCCATTGCATACCTGGAGAATTTCTTGTTCCATTTTGCTCCCACTGCTATATGTCGCAGAGGAGACCACAAGGCCCTCTGTAATTTAAGAGTTTTTACACACACACACACACACACACACACACACACACACACACACACACTCCCCTATATATAAACTTTCGCAACTACATATGTAGCTATAAAAATCATTGTCAGGCCTGACTCATTGGAGTCAATGGGCGTTTGGCCAATGAGGGCAGGATCAGATCCTTCGTAACAAAACTCTTAGAATCTCTTTGTTTCTATCATCCCATGTCAATAGAGCACTTGACTAACAATAAAACATTTCAAATTAATTTCTGTTCCAAAGGGTATCAAATACCGAGCGATTTTAAATAAAAAAATCATACAACATTAACCCATCCCCTTGCTTTTCTCATATATATATACACACACGTACCCCTCCCAAACACGCCCACACACAGAACAGGAGCAAAAATCCCATGGTTTTTACCTATAGTTTGGCTCTCGTCTGCAGTTCAGGTCTGTGTCAATTGAGGTGGGAACCAGTGTTCCATGGTGGGTCTAGAAACTGTGAGACAAAGTAAAGGGAAAGAATGGAAGAAGAGTAGTTCTAAGCTAATAATGTATTGGAATCGCCTCTTGGCCTGGACCTCGGAGGCGTTCAGCACATGTTGGGCCTGATTCTCCATTGCCTTGCACTTTGTGTAAGTATTTTACACGAGTGCAAAGTGGGTGTAAACCCACTACCACTCTGACCTGGTAGCATTTGACACACACCCTTTGCACGGGTTGAAATGACTACCTGGAATACTGGGCAGTGGAGAATCAGGCCCATTACTTCTGAAGTTGTTGCATTTAATAAAAATAGCCATTTGCAGATGCCCTTTTAGGAAAGTTGATGGCGGTCCACAAACTCCTGTTGCATGTAGGACTGTCTGAAGACATATACATATTTTGATGCAACAGACAAACTATTTTTAGTTTCTTTTTGGATATGTTTGGGAGCAAGCCCCCAACTGTTGCTATGCTGCTATGGAAACGGTATCCATGTATACTGACATGTTTACAATTGTTTTAAACACCATAAACTTTCAAGGGCAAAGTCAAGCAGCTTGTTTTCATTAAAGTCACTGCCCGGTGGTTTTGATTATTACGTTTATTAGTTTAGGACCTCTCAGCTTCCTGGGGGTTTCTCTAGTTTAGAAAAAGGTGTGGTGATGTGTCTAGATGTTAAGTGCTTTCATGGTTGAGTAAATGAGTGAGACAGGAGCAGTTGAGAATCTCGCTTTGAAAATAGAAACATCCTGTAAACTCCACTCCTCTTCCCCAACCTAAGATATTAAACAGATTTCATTGGACACCAGAGTACTTGTTCAAGGCCAGATTAGCAAATCACAGGCAGTGTTGGAGATGGAGGCAGCTGAAAGCAAGTTTTTCTCACCTCTTTCACTTCTGCCATAAACGCTACATTATTGGAATGTCTTATTCAGAACTCTTCCCTCCGCACTAGCCACTTGCATCCACCTTGGGCCTATAGGGATATCCCATCAGCTCACACTGTCTAACAATAATGGGTCAGGTTTTCAAACGGAGTGCCTAAAGTTAAGCATCCTAATCCATAGATAGGCACCTACAGAAGTTTGCAAGATGAGTCAGTGTCCTACTTCTTCCTAGCTGCCTGTCAAAGGAACTGCTGACTCCTTTTCCTTGCTGAACAGTGCAGGGCTGGTCAGGACAGAGAAAGAATACCTAGGGCCTCCTCAATTCCCACCCACTGGACCTCCTCGTTAACTCATCGTCTGCCAAACTTAGCATGAGGTCCACATGCCCAAAGCATTTTCTTTGAAAAGTCACCCCCATCTTCCACCAAAGAAAAACGAGAAACATTTTCAGAGTCAAGGGCAGGCAGCTGATTTATGTGCTTGATTTTAATTACACCATAACTTCAACTCTTTCTGAGTTCCTCTTCCACCTCCAGCCTTATCGTAAAACAAAAACAGAACAGAAATCTGCCCTCAGATGAGACATGTGCAATTGCAGGGGGCTGGGTTTTGTTTTGGGGAAGCCGTGGTGGTTGTGGGAAAGGCGCACCATTGAAAAGCATGGTTATAAGGAGGAGCTAGCTCCAAAGGTAACTGGCACTGCTCTTGCCACACACTAATAATGCTGGCTCAAGGAATCCTTTTGGGGAGATGGGTATCTGAGAGTGCTTCTGCATACAATGCACTAGATTATGACTAGCTAGGAAAGGCAGGGAAAGGAGTGGTCGGGGACAAGGTATAAGTAGCCTTCTCTTCTACCAGGCACACCTGCTCATGGGATAGCCATAACCTTGGTCCTTGTGTAACCCACACACCTTCTGGGTGTGGTGTTCTGTCCCATCTAGTGACACTGAGACCACTTAAAGAGAGAGAGAAAATGAGTCTGCTAACAGTGAGTTGACTTTTAGCTCATGCTGTAGAGGCTCATGCACTAAGCTCCAGAAGTCCCAGGTTCAATCCCACCCGCCGACGACCAGGGGCTGTCGGTGTTACACTTGCACTCCTGAGGCCAAATCCTGGTACCACTGAAATCAGTAGGAGTTCTGTCGGTGGGACCAGGCACGGCAGCATCTAATGCTGAAGGTATCATCAGATCTTTCCCTCCGATCCCACAAAACGGACAGGGCAAGTCATTCTGTGGACAAGGCTGGCACAGGAGTGAGGGAGAGGGTCTCAGACACAGAACAGGAGCTATTCAAGGCACATACGCCCGCACAGGCAGCCTGGCTGAGTCAGCCAGAATATCTCTGGGGGCTCCTGCTGCAGCACAGCCCCTCCCCGCCCCCACATGTCCCAGTACAGCCCAATGCTTAGCTAACTAAGCTGAAACACAGACTCTCCTGTGGAACTATGGTAGATAATAGTTGCAAAGGGGATCTTGGCTCGAGGATGCTGTTCTCCACATGGAAGCAGGGGTTGGGATCACAGTGTTGACATCATATGGTGGGAGATTTGTGTTAGTGCAAAAGGGACACCCTTAAAGAGAAACAATGGCATACAGACCTTTGATGTTCCATAGGTCCTTTACTGCACGTGACTTCCCCCAATCTGTTGGTCCGTATTCAGAGATACTGAACACCGACCTGCATTTCTCCGAAGCTGCCTCACAGAGCCTTTTTGGACTCGACCCTCAGTTTTTGAACAAAGGGCTGGAGTCCCGCCCGCACTGAGATTACGCTCTGCACAGACAAGGACTGTGTGTTGCAGGGAGGGGGTAGCTGTGCTCCAGCTCCCTTTTCCTGGGGCAACTGGGGTCTGAAAAAGGCCCTGGTGTAACTCAGAGCAACTTCAGAGTTACACTAAATTATGCCAGCTACAGGAGTTCTATAGGGACCATCCCAGGACATGGATCAGGCAGAGTGCTGTGACCCTGAGAGAGGTGACCCTTCCTAACCGTTCAATGCACTATAGCCATAGTATTTCGCCAGTGCTCTTTAGAACCCAGAACAAACGTCCAGTAGAGAAAACTTTGGGTAAAATTGGCTCTCCATGAAGAGCGATCTTTTTTCCCCCCAATCCTTTGGGCAGCTTATCTAGAATTTATGGTGAGGGAATTTCCTGTTAGTCACAATGATGTATCACCACTTTAATCCCATCTGTACTCACTACTGATTCTGAAGTTTCAGAGTAGCAGCCGTGTTAGTCTGTATTCGCAAAAAGAAAAGGAGTACTTGTGGCACCTTAGAGACTAACCAATTTATTTGAGCATGAGCTTTCGTGAGCTACAGCTCACTTCATCGGATGCATACTGTGGAAAGTTTAGAAGATCTTATTATATACACACAAAGCATGAAAAAATACCTCCTCCCACCCCACTCTCCTGCTGGTAATAGCTTATCTAAAGTGATCACTCTCCTTACAATGTGTATGATAATCAAGTTGGGCCATTTCCAACACAAATCCAGGTTTTCTCACCCCCCCCCCCGCCCACCCCCACACACACACAAACTCACTCTCCTGCTGGTAATAGCTTATCCAAAGTGACCACTCTCCTTACAATGTGTATGATAATCAAGGTGGGCCATTTCCAACACAAATCCAGGTTTTCTCACCCCACCCACACAAACTCACTCTCCTGCTGGTAATAGCTTATCCAAAGTGACCACTCACCTTACATTGTATATGATAATCAAGGTGGGCCATCTCCAGCACAAATCCAGGGTTTAACAAGAACGTCTGGGGCGGGGGGGGAAGTAGGAAAAAACAAGGGGAAATAGGCTACCTTGCATAATGACTAAGCCACTCCCAGTCTCTATTCAAGCCTAAGTTAATTGTATCCAATTTGCAAATGAATTACAATTCAGCAGTTTCTCGCTGGAGTCTGGATTTGAAGTTTTTTTGTTGTAAAATAGCGACTTTCATGTCTGTAATCGCATGACCAGAGAGATTGAAGTGTTCTCCGACTGGTTTATGAATGTTATAATTCTTGACATCTGATTTGTGTCCATTTACTCTTTTCCGTAGAGACTGTCCAGTTTGACCAATGTACATGGCAGAGGGGCATTGCTGGCACATGATGGCATATACCACATTGGTGGATGTGCAGATGAATGAGCCTCTGATAGTGTGGCTGATGTTATTAGGCCCTGTGATGGTGTCCCCTGAATAGATATGTGGGCACAGTTGGCAACGGGCTTTGTTGCAAGGATAGGTTCCTGGGTTAGTGGTTCTGTTGTGTGGTATGTGGTTGCTGGTGAGTATTTGCTTCAGGTTGGGGGGTTGTCTGTAGGCAAGGACTGGCCTGTCTCCCAAGATTTGTGAGAGTGTTGGGTCATCCTTCAGGGTAGGTTGTAGAGCCTTAATAATGCATTGGAGCGGTTTTAGTTGGGGGCTGAAGGTGACGGCTAGTGGCGTTCTGTTATTTTCTTTGTTAGGCCTGTCCTGTAGTAGGTGACTTCTGGGAACTCTTCTGGCTCTATCAATCTGTTTCTTCACTTCCGCAGGTTGGTATTGTAGTTGTAAGAATGCTTGATAGAGATCTTGTAGGTGTCTGTCTCTGTCTGAGGGGTTGGAGCAAATGCAGTTGTATCGTAGAGCTTGGCTGTAGACAATGGATCGTGTGGTGTGGTCAGGGTGAAAGCTGGAGGCCTGTAGGTAGGAATAGTGGTCAGTAGGTTTCCGGTATAGGGTGGTGTTTATGTGACCATCGTTTATTAGCACTGTAGTGTCCAGGAAGTGGATCTCTTGTGTGGACTGGATCAGGCTGAGGTTGATGGAGGGATGGAAATTGTTGAAATCATGGTGGAATTCCTCAAGGGCTTCTTTTCCATGGGTCCAGTAGAGTAGGGGCGTTAGGGGACGAGAGCTGAGGAAGCGTTGTTCTAAATCAGCCATAAAAATGTTGCATACTGTGGGGCCATGCGGGTACCCATAGCAGTGCCGCTGATCTGAAGGTATACATTATCCCCAAATGTAAAATAGTTATGGGTAAGGACAAAGTCACAAAGTTCAGCCACCAGGTTAGCAGTGACATTATCGGGGATAGTGTTCTTGATGGCTTGTAGTCCATCTTTGTGTGGAATGTTGGTGTAGAGGGCTTCTACATCCATTGTGGCCAGGATGGTGTTATCAGGAAGATCACCGATGGATTGTAGTTTCCTCAGTAAGTCAGTGGTGTCTCGAAGGTAGCTGGGAGTGCTGGTATCGTAGGGTCTGAGGAGGGAGTCTACATGTTAAGGCCTGAGGAGGGAGTCTACATAGCCAGACAATCCTGCTGTCAGGCTTGAATAGAGGCTGGGAGTGGCTTAGTCATTATGCAAGCCTATTTCCCCTTGTTTTTTCCTACCCGCCCCCCAGACGTTCTTGTTAAACCCTGGATTTCTGCTGGAAATGGCCCACCTTGATTATCATATACAATGTAAGGAGAGTGGTCACTTTGGATAAGCTATTACCAGCAGGAGAGTGAGTTTGTGTGTGTGTGTGGGGGGGGGGGGGAGGTGAGAAAACCTGGATTTGTGCTGGAAATGGCCCAACTTGATTATCATACACATTGTAAGGAGAGTGATCACTTTAGATAAGCTATTACCAGCAGGAGAGTGGGGTGGGAGGAGGTTCAGATTACAGGCCATGGTTGTCTCCCATTTCTCGCTGAACATTGTGCTGAAGGTTTTAAATGCTTTTTTAGTTCTCTCATGTTGCGGGGTGCGAAAGATTTCCAGAAACAGCTGGGTTTTCATTGTATGTTTCTCCTGCAGCTTTTGTGCTCCCTTCAGCTGAGATTTTGGTTGTTAGGACCTGGTAAACATCTGTATTGGCCAATTCTGGGTGGACTCCTCCTGAAGGTCAAAACAACAGACTGGACTTCTACACAGAGTGCTTCCGCCGACATGCACGGGCTGAAATTGGGGCAAGTGATGCTGCTTTTCCACATAACCTCAACCATGCAGAACACAATGCCATCCACAGCCTCAGAAACAACTCTGACATCATAATCAAGAAGGCTGACAAAGAAGGTGCTGTCGTCATCATGAATAGGTCGGAATATGAACAAGAGGCTGCTAGGCAGCTCTCCAACACCACTTTCTACAAGCCATTACCCTCTGACCCCACTGAGGGTTACCAAAAGAAACTACAGCATTTGCTCAAGAAACTCCCTGAAAAAGCACAAGAACAAATCCGCACAGACACACCCCTGGAACCCCGACCTGGGGCATTCTATCTGCTACCCAAGATCCATAAACCTGGAAATCCTGGACGCCCCATCATCTCAGGCATTGGCACCCAGACAGCAGGATTGTCTAGCTATGTAGACTCCCTCCTCAGGCCCTATGCTACCAGCACTCCCAGCTATCTTTGAGACACCACTGACTTCCTGAGGAAACTATAATCCATCGGTGATCTTCCTGAAAACACCATCCTAGCCACTATGGATGTAGAAGCCCTCTACACCAACATTCCACACAAAGATGGACTACAAGCCATCAGGAACAGTATCTCCGATAATGTCATGGCAAACCTGGTGGCTGAACTTTGTGACTTTGACCTCACCAATAACTATTTCACATTTGGGGACAATGTATACCTTCAAATCAGCGGCACTGCTATGGGTACCCGCATGGCCCCACAGTATGCCAACATTTTTATGGCTGGTTTCAGAGTAACAGCCGTGTTAGTCTGTTAGTTCTGACTTAGAAAAAATGCTTCCTCAGCTCTCGTCCCCTAATGCCCCTACTCTACCTGCACTACACTGATGACATCTTCATCATCAGAACCCATGGAAAAGAAGCCCTTGAGGAATTCCACCATGATTTCAACAATTTCCAACCCATCATCAACCTCAGCCTGGACCAGTCCAAACAAGAGATCCACTTCCTGGACACTACGGTGCTATAAGCGATGGTCACATAAACACCACCCTATACCAGAAACCTACTGACTACTATACTTACCTACATGCCTCCAGCTTTCATCCAGATCACACCACACGATCCATTGTCTACAGCCAAGCTCTACGATACAACTGCATTTGCTCCAACCCCTCAGATGGAGACAAACACCTACAAGATCTCTATCAAGCATTCTTACATCTACAATACCCACCTGCTGAAGTGAAGAAACAGATTGACAGAGCCAGAAGAGTTTCCAGAAGTTACCTACTACAGGACAGGCCCAACAAAGAAAATAACAGAACGCCACTAGCCATCCCCTTCAGCCCCCAACTAAAACCGCTCCAACGCATCATCAAGGATCTACAACCTATCCTGAAGGACGACCCACCACTCTCACAGATCTTGGGAGACAGGCCAGTCCTTGCTTACAGACAGCCCCCCAACCTGAAGCAAATACTCACCAGCAACCACACGCCATACAACAGAACCACTAACCCAGGAACCTATCCTTGCAACAAAGCCCGTTGCCAACTGTGTCCACATATCTATTCAAGTAACACCATCATAGGGCCTAATCACATCAGCCACACTATCAGAGGCTCATTCATCTGCACATCTACCAATGTGATATATGCCATCATGTGCCAGCAATGCCCCTCTGCCATGTACATTGGCCAAACTGGACAGTCTCTACGTAAAAGAATAAATGGACACAAATCAGACGTCAAGAATTATAACATTCAAAAACCAGTTGGAGAACATTTCAATCTCTTTGATCACTTGATTACAGACCTAAAAGTGGCAATTCTTCAACAAAAAATACTTCAAAAACAGACTCCAAGGAGAGACTGCTGAATTGGAATTAATTTGCAGACTGGATACAATTAACTTAGACTTGAATAAAGACTGGGCGTGGATGGGTCATTACACAAAGTAAAACTATTTCCCTAGTTTATTCCCCCCCCTTGATCATCACTACAAAAGGTTTCCCCCCCCCCCGCTCTCCTGCTGCTAAAAGCTCACCTTACCTGATCACTCTCGTTACAGTGTGTATGGTAACACCCATTGTTTCATGTTCTCTGTGTATATAAATCTCCCCACTGTATTTTCCACTGAATTCATCCGATGAAGTGAGCTGTAGCTCACGAAAGCTTATGCTCAGATATATTTGTTAGTCTCTAAGGTGCCACAAGTCCTCCTGTTCTTTTTGCGGATACAGACTAACACGGCTGCTACTCTGAAACCTGTGTTAGCAGTAGTTGGAGAAAACTCCAGTGTTTTCTGTGTGTCACAGTGTGACTCCAGGTTTCAGAGTAACAGCCTGTTAGTCTGTATTCACAAAAAGAAAAGGAGGACTTGTGGCACCTTAGAGACTAACCAATTTATTTGAGCATAAGCTTTCATGAGCTACAGCTCACTTCATCAGATGCATACGGTGGAAAGTGTAGAAGATCTTTTTATACACACAAAGCATGAAAAAATGCCTCCCCCCACCCCACTCATTTTGATCATTTTAGATAAGCTATTACCACCAGGAGAGTGGGGTGGGGGGAGGTATTTTTTCATGCTTTGTGTGTATAAAAAGATCTTCTACACTTTCCACCGTATGCATCTGATGAAGTGAGCTGTAGCTCACGAAAGCTTATGCTCAAATAAATTGGTTAGTGTGATTCCAAGTTTTCAACAATGAAGATTACCTGGGTGCGTAGAATCTGGCAGTCATTTTGGTTATTTCATAGTTTCTCTTTTAGAACCAACAAACTCAAGATTATCTAGGGGAGGCATTAGCATCGTCCACACATTATTTATAGGATATGCAGTGAAGTACAAGCTCATGCACTGATGTGGCATAACAGGGATAGGTAATCGGCAGTCGGCTCTGCACTCATCTTGCACTGTGTAAAACAGAGACTTCAACTTGTTCACATGCTTGAAAATGGCCACAAATCCAATGAAACAAAATTTCACATCTTTCATTTCTTCTGTAGCAGTAGCTGCTGAGAGCGGAATGTTAATCAGATGATCAGGCAGGTAATACGTAGCAGCTCCAGTTCCTGGTTGAGCTTAATCTCCAGTGCAAACTTAGTTATGTAGGAAGCAGAATCTGTGTTAGTTGTGGGTAGAGGGAACACAGGGCGGTGGGGGGCCTGGGCAAGGTCACTCCCCCGATTTGCTGCTGAAGCTGGCTGCCCTCACTGTGCCCCCTCACTATCAGCAGCCCAGGGTCGCCTCCGGTTGCGGCCACATTTTCCCCAAGTTAGTTGGTACACCTCAGACATGTTAGTTACTTCTGACTCAACAAAATGTATGTCAGCAAAGGGGATGAATATCACATCAGCACAAAACAATGGGGGTTTATTCGCTTTGAAATAAAAAATGAAAACAAAAGGCCAACAATCGGATGGTCCAAAACATCAGGAGACTGTCAAAAATCAGACTAGATGCCATGTTCAGTTTAGATACTAAAGCAGTGTCATTTTCTTCCAGATACTTATGAGTGAGGTTGTCTGCATTAGGCAGGTTTTTTGCTGCTGGACAGTATTGTTGCACAAAGTCACCTAGAGGCCCCTCTGCGACTAACAGTGGTTGTCCAGTGAAACAAAGAGCACACACAAATTCACTGCCAATCATGCAGTGTCCTGTCTTTCAGTAAAGCCCTGGTGAAAGCTCCCAATATTGACTGTTTATCCCGAAGCTCACTTTCTTCTTTAGCTTCTTGTGTCGCTCACTTTTGACACGCTCCTTTATTCTGTCAGCACACGCCCCGACCCCAATGCTGCAGGACTTGCAGTGCAATGCATCCTCTTCGCTCCTGTCTTCACTTTTCTTGAAAATTTCTAAGCACGGATTTTTCTGTTGGTATTCAGGCATACATTTGCCTTTTTGCCCCGGGTTTACCTTATCTTTATCTGCGAAGGATTGATTGCTTAAATTCAGTGCTGCACTAAACGGACACAAAGGAATAGGAGGGCTGTGTCTCCTTGTGAGCCAATCATAGCGTGATATTAACATTGTTTGATTTTCTGACCTGCACCCTGTGTTCTACTTCAATTGCAGAGCTGCAGGACACAACAATTGGGTAAAGTGTTCGCGTTTAAAAAAAAAATAAGAAAAAATATTGAGTGGACTGATAAATGGGTGTAAATCACTAAAAACTGAACTCTAATAAAAAACTGGTAATCGATCAGTAATAATTGGTAAAAACTGAAAACACAGAACACTAACAGTGAGCTGACATGGTTATTGGGAACATAGCTATGTGTGTTATTTCCTCATATTCTTAATGTTGTGCAGAGAGCAAATGTTTATGAAGAGGTAGAAGATGGGCCTGATCCTGAACTTCCATCACCTTCAAGGGGAGCTCTGTGTGCAGAATCCTTGCAAGATGGGCCTTCTGACTGTAGCTAGCAACACTTTTTGGTTGTCTAACTATTCTAATGGTGTCTGGTTTCTTTCAGCATCTTAGAAAATGATTAGTTTCCCAAGGGGCATTGGCAGGTTAAATATTCTGGGCCTAAGCCTGCTGTCATTGACATAAATGAGCATTGATTTTCATGAGGGTATGGCAGGACCCTATTTCTTAGAATTCTCATTTCAGTTTGTGTGTTACAATGGCTTGAGTTTATGGGAACAGACTATTTTGCTCAGTTGAAAGCAAACTAAGCAGAAGTAGGATTTTTTTTTTAAAACATATAAAAATCCAAATGTGTATTTCCTTTTCTCAGGTGATGCTTAGCTTACTTTTTATATTCAGCTAATGGAGAGTGAAACAACAGTGAGAGCTGGCTGGCCTGTTCTGTCAGTTTTCTATTGTGCTACCTAGTTATGTAAAGTTTGGAAGGAAAACACCGCAAGGGAGGGCGTGTGTCCAACTTAAACAAATGTTTCAAAGGGCTCATGCATGCAACACTTTCGATTTGGGCAAGGACTTGCATTGACTTCAATGGGACCGGACTCACCTGAGTAAACAATGAATGAGTAAAGCTTCTAGGACTGGGTCAGGGTCAGTCTTGCAGTGACATCCATGTGGGTGCCACTGTAAGATCAGGGCCCTTCTGATTTCATTGGGGTTCCATGTGGATGCAGGGGAGAGCCCACCTTCAACTGCAGGATCAGGACTTTAATTTGCAAACACTTATTTTATATCAAACCCCACCCTTTGATCTGACAAGCTAGTTTATTAGGAAATGCATTTGATGATCTGTCTCCTATTTTCAGAGTTTCTGTGAAAGCTTAGGAATTGTGCTTCTACCATGTACTCTTCAGAATTACTAGCTGCTTTTGTTTCATTACTGTTGAGTTCTGGTGTTGTTCCAGACTCACACCTCGGTAACTGAAGGCAAGATGTGGTCATTAAGAAGTTGGGAATCAAGCTACTTTGGGTTGTGTTATATTCTGATTTGACTTCATGTAATTAAGTGTTGATCCTCTGAGATTTAGGGCTGGGCTACACTACAAAGTTAGGTCAGCTTAACTACATTGCTCAGGGCTAAGAATAAATTTCATGCACTGCGTGATCTAGTTAAGCCAACCTATGCCCCAGTGTAGACACTGCTAGGTCAATGGAAGACAGCTTACAGTACACAGCTGTTCCGCAAAAGCCTTGCTGCGGTAAGGCACACAGCGTAGCTACTCTTTGCCGGAGGAGAGAGTTCTCCTGTCGCCAAAGCACTGTCCACACCAGCGCTTTTGGTCGGTAAAACTTCTGTCGGTCAGTGGCATATTTTCTTCCCCCCACACCCCAGAGCAAAGTGCAGTGTAGACATAGCCTTGGAGAGGTAGGTTTGCTACAGTGATGGAAGATCCCCTTCCATGGCTGTAGTATGCATCTACACTACAGCAGTGCAGCTGTAGTGTTTCTAGTGTAGACGTCACCCGTTTCCCTCTAGCTGTAGGCAGAGACAAGAAAGGAGAATGGTTTTGAACCTAGTGGGGGCATATAGCTGGGTCCCTGGGCACAGTCTTAACTAGTCAGTGCAGAGCCAGATACCTATTTTATTGTTTAGTGCATGACGATTATTAATAATGGAGCCATCTCCCACCAGTCAGTAACCTACTTTTCCTGCATTGAGGATTTTTTGGCCACATACTCAAATCCTGTGTTAGTCAAAGCAAAATGTTGACAAGGAATACTGCACGTTCATTTAAACTTTAATCCCTGGCAGAGCATGACAAATTAAAAAAAGTTACAAGGCCTGATTCTGCTCTCGCTTTCACCAGTAAGTCAGGCATTACTCTAGGGGTGGCCAACCTGAGCCTGAGAAGGAGCCAGAATTTACCAATGTACATTGCCAAAGAGCCACAGAAATACGTCAGCAGCCCCCCCTCCCGCCCACATCAGCTCTCTCTTCCCTCCCCCACCCCAGCGCCTCTCACCCACCGGCAGATCCACTGATCAGCATCCCTCCCCGCACCTCTGATCAGCAGTTTTATGGCGTGCAGGAGGCTCTGTAGGGGGAAGGGGAGAGGAGTGAGGGCACAGCCCCCTCAGGGGAGGGGGCAGGAAGGAGTGGAGTGGGGGCAGGGCCTGTGGCAGAGCCAGGGGTTGAGCAGTGAGCACCCCCCGGCACATTGGAAAGTTGGCGCGTGTAGCTCCAGTCCCAGAGTTGGTGCCTAGACAAGGAGCCGCATATTAACTTCTGAAGAGCCACTGGTTGGCCACTCCTGCATTACTCCATTGACCTCTTTGAAAATTACACAGCCTGATAGTGACTGAACCGCAGGATGGCAGATAAAGACAATCAGCCGGACTTGCAGGAGCAGGATGTAGAAGCTGCCCTGCAAGTAAATTCAGATCTATTATCATCAGCAAGATCTGACTGTAGCTGTCATTCTAATGGCAGCAGCCAGTGCAGCTCAACCCAGATGTCATTGATCCCCATTCCTTTATACAAAGGAGCAGGGGAGTAAATGCCTTTTGCAATTGCTGGAGCTTTAGAGTCAAGGTGAAGGGAAGACCAGGAAGGACTAAGTTACAATAATCTACACAGGATTTAACTATCCACCACTAATGTTGTTTTAAAGAGGGCTAATAACTGTATCAACATTCAGCAAGACTACAGAAAGATCAAATAGACATGTTAGGATCCAATCCTGTGAACCCTCACCCACCTGAGCACACCTCCAAAAGTAACGGAAGTCAAAGTACATGGACTTTCTTTGTCTGTAAGACAGTGAAGCAACTGCAATGTTGCCTCCTTTCATATAGCAGTCTTCATTCCAAATCACTGGAAAAAGAGATCTTCGTCAGTTGGAACGAGCTTATGTGCATAATTTGTTTATAACAAACTACAAAAGTGGACAAGCAAGACCTAGTACCTAGGGCTGCACATGCATTCAAAGACAGTTACCCTTTTCTATGTTGTAGCTAAGAGTCTGAAAAGCCACTGAAATCAATTCCAACAATAGTTTATAGCTGACAGACTGAAATTTCAAGTAGATTTTGGATGGCAGGAAAGTTTCCACACTCACCCCCTGCCTCCAAAGGAGCCTCGTTCTTAAACTTAGAAACTGGGGATTTACTCACCCTTAAATTTTTGAAACAGTTTTACAAGAGCTTTGGCAACAAAGGTGCAGGTCAGAAGCTGATAATAAAACAACCTAAAGAGGATTGAAACAGATTAGATTGCAGCTTCTCAGACCTATGGGGCCAGAAAGCAGCCAGATCCACCCAGCTGAGAATTTCCTGCCTCTGCGTGTGTGTGTGTGGGGGGGAGGTTCTCAGATGGCAAAGCCAGCATGCCCAGTTCTTGTGCCACCTAACATCACATTCTGGCTAGATCCAGATGGCATTCTGTCCCTTGGAAACCATTGCCAGCTGGCACAGGTTAGAGCATTCTCTGCTAGACTATAGATCTGGCCTTAGAATCACAGATTTAAGTGACCCTCCCCGGAGCGTCCCCATCTCGAGCTACTGTGCCAAGAGGAAACGGCTCAGCAGGGAATCTGGCAATTGTGCTTCTCATGAGCTTTTATACCACAGCTCCCTAATCCTAAACACAAAGAGATCTGTTTGCATGCGCTGAACAATAGCAGGTTTATCAGGCACATCTCTACATTCAGAGGCTTCATTTTGTCATGAAAGTGATCATCTTCCCCTCCTTAAGGTAATGTGGAGAAACGTGCACCAAGAGTTCAGAGTAGCAGCCGTGTTAGTCTGTATTTGCAAAAAGAAATTTGTTAGTCTCTAAGGTGCCAAAAGTACTCCTTTTCTTTTTGTGCCACTGCTCCATATTCTGTAGGGAGCACCCAAGCAATTGCAAGGGTGTTCAGATCAGAGACCTACAACTTGGCTTCTAATTAGCCTACACAGAAGTGATTTCACTTGTCGTTTAACTGGATTTGAGCCAGGCCTTGAATGCCTAGGGCTTGATTTTCAGAGGTGCTGAACAATCAAAAGGCACTAAAAGTGTGCTCAGCATTTCTGAAAACCAGGCCACCAGGACTTTAACATTTTCTGCTATCTGAACCTCTCTCCCCCCTTTACTTTTTGGGTAACTCAGCACTTGGTCAGATAGTCAGATCCCTCTATGATCCGGATAGAGATACATACACATACACTGTACTAGAGGACAAACCTCTAGTTTAGTAGTCAGGAGACCTAGTTTCCATTAGTGGCTCTGCTACAGAGTTGCATGTCATAGAATATCAGGTTGGAAGGGATCTCAGGAGGTCATCTAGTCCAAGCTCCTGCTCAAAGCAGGACCAATCCCCAACTAAATCATCCCAGCCAGGGCTTTGTCAAGCCTGACCTTAAAAACCTCAAAGGAAGGAGATTCCACCACGTCCCTAGGTAACACATTCCAGTGCTTCACCACCCTCCAAGTGAAAAAGTTTTTCCTAATATCCAACCTAATCCTCTCCCACTGCAACTTTAGACCATTACTCCTTGTTCTGTCATCTGCTACCACTGAGAACAGTCTAGATCCATCCTCTTTGGAACCCCCTTTCAGGTAGTTGAAAGCAGCTATCAAATCCCCCCTCATTCTTCTCTTCTGCAGACTAAACAATCCCAGTTCCCTCAGCCTCTTCTCATAAGTCACGTGTTCCAGTCCCCTAATAATTTTTGTTGCCCTCCGCTGGATGCTTTCCAATTTTTCTTGTAGTGTGGGGCCCAAAACCGGACACAGGACTCCAGATGAGGCCTCACCAATGTCAAATAGAGGGGAACGATCACGTCCCTAGATCTGCTGGCAATGCCCCTACTTATACAGCCCAAAATGCTGTTAGCCTTCTTGGTAACAAGGGCACACTGTTGACTCATATCCAGCTTCTCGTCCATTGTAACCCCTAGGTCCTTTTCTGCAGAACTGCTGCCTAGCCATTTGGTCCCTAGTCTATAGCAGTGCATGGCATTCTTCTGTCCTAAGTGCAGGACTCTGCACTAGTCTTTGTTGAACCTCATCAGATTTCGTTTGGCCCAGTCCTCTAATTTGTCTAGGTCCCTCTGTATCCTATCCCTACCCTCCAGCGTATCTACCACTCCTCCCAGTTTAGTGTCATCTGCAAACTTGCTGAGGGTGCAATCCACGCCATCCTCCAGATCATTAATTAAGATATTGAACAAAACTGGCCCCCAGGACTGACCCTTGGGGCACTCCGCTTGATATCGGCTGCCAACTAGACATGAAGCCATTGATCACTACCTGTTGAGCCCGATGATCTAGCCAGCTTTCTATCCACCTTATAGTCCATTCATCCAGCCCATACTTCTTTAGCTTGCTGGCAAGAATACTGTGGGGGACCGTATCAAAAACTTTCCTAAAGTCAAGGAATAACACATCCATTGCTTTCCCCTCATCCACAGAGCCAGTTATCTCATCATAGAAGGCAATTAGATTAGTCAGGCATGACTTGCCCTTGGTGAATCCATGCTGACTGTTCCTGGTCACTTTCTTCTCCTCTAAGTGCTTCAGAGTTGATTCCTTGAGGACCTGCTCCATGATTTTTCCAGGGACTGAGGTGAGGCTGACTGGCCTATAGTTCCCCGGATCCTCCTTCCCTTTTTTAAAGATGGGCACTACATTATCCTTTTTCCGGGACCTCCCCCAGTCACCATGAGTCTTCAAAGATAATGGCCAATGGCTCTGCAATCACATCAGCCAACTCCTTTAGCGTTCTCGCATGCAGTGCATCCAGCCCCATGGACTTGTGCTCATCCAGCTTTTCTAAATAGTCCCGAACCACTTCTTTCTCCACAGAGGGCTGGTCACCTCCTCTCCATGCTGTGCTGCCCAATGTAGTAGTCTGGGAGCTGCCCTTGTTCGTGAAGACAGAGGCAAAAAAAGCATTGAGTACATTAGCTTTTTCTACATCCTCTGTCACTAGGTTGCCTCCCTCATTCAGTAAAGGGCTCACACTTTCCTTGGCTTTCTTCTTGTTGCTAACATACCTGAAGAAACCCTTCTTGTTACTTTTAACATCTCTTGCTAGCTGCAACTCCAGGTGTTATTTGGCCTCTGATTTCCCTCCTGCATGCCTGAGCAATATTTTTATCAATCTTCCACTTCTTGTAAGCTTCTTTTTTGTGTTCAAGATCAGCAAGGATTTCACTGTTAAGCCAAGCTGGTCACTTGCCATATTTACTATTCTTTCTACACATTGGCATGGTTTGTTCCTGTAACTTCAATAAGGATTCTTTAAAATACAGACAGCTCTCCTGGACTCCTTTCCCCCTCATGTTATTCTCCCAGGGGATCCTGCCCATCAGTTCCCTGAGGGAGTCAAAGTCTGTTTTTCTGAAGTCCAAGGTCCATATTCTGCTGCTCTCCTTTCTTCTTTGTGTCAGCATCCTGAATTCAACTATCTCATGGTCACTGCCTCCTAGGTTTCCATCCACTTTTGCTTCCCCTGCTAATTCTTTCCAGTTTATGAGCAGCAGGTCAAGAAGAGCTCTGCTCCTAGTTGTTTCCTCCAGCACTTGCACCAGGAAATTGTCCCCTACACTTTCTAAAAACTTCCTGGATTGTCTGTGCACTGCTGTATTGCTCTCCCAGCAGATATCACGGTGACTGAAGTCTCCCATGAGAACCAGGGCCTACGATCTAGTAAGTTCCGTTTGTTGCCGGAAGAAAGCCTTGTCCACCTCATCCCCCTGGTCCGGTGGTCTATAGCAGACTCCCACCATGACATCACCCTTGTTGCTCACACTTCTAAACTTAATCCAGACACTCTCAGGTTTTTCTGCAGTTTCATACCGGAGCTCTGAGCAGTCATACTGCTCTTACATACAATGCAACTCCCCCACCTTTTCTGCCCTGCCTGTCCTTCCTGAACAGTTTATATCCATCCATGACAGTACTCCAGTTATGTGAGTTATCCCACCAAGTCTCTGTTATTCTAATCACATCATAATTCCTTGACTGTGCCAGGACTTCCATTTCTCTCTGCTTGTTTCCCAGGCTTCTTGCATTTGTGTATAGGCACTTGAGATAACTTGCTGATCATCCTGCTTTCTCAGTATGAGGCAGGAGCCCTCCCCTCTCGCGCTCTCCTGTTTGCGCTTTCTCCCGGTATCCCACTTACCTCAGGGCTTTGGTCTCCTTCCCCCGGGGGACCTAGTTTAAAGCCCTCCTCACTAGGTTAGCCAGCCTGCTTGCTAAGATGCTCTTCCCTCTCTTCATTAGGTGGAGCCCATCTCTGCCTAGTACTCCTCCTTCTTGGAGAAAGAATCCAAAGCCTTCTCTCCGACACCACCTGCATAGCCATTCATTGACTTCCACGATTTGACGGTCTCTACCTGGGCCTTTTCCTTCCACAGGGAGGATGGACGAGAACACCACTTGCACCTCAAACTCCTTTATCCTTCTTCCCAGAGCCACGTAGTCTCCAGAAATCCGCTCAAGGTCATTCTTGGCAGTATCATTGGTGCCCACGTGGAGAAGCAGGTAGCAATCTGAGGGCTTGATGAGTCTTGGCAGTCTCTCCGTCACATCGTGAATCCTAGCTTCTGGCAAGCAGCAGACTTCTCGGTTTTCCTGGTCAGGGTGGCAGATAGATGACTCAGTCTCCCTGAGGAGGAAGTCCTCGACGACCACCACCTGCCTCTTTCTCTTGGGAGTGGTGGTTGTGGAACCCCCATCCCTAGAGCAGGGCATCTCACGCCTTCCAATCGACAAAGTTTCCTTCTGCTCCTTTCCCTCAGATGCATCATCTAGTCCACTCTCCGCATTAGTACCTGTGGAGAGAACATGAAAATGGTTGCTTATCTGTATCTGCATTGCTAGTACATGGATGCTCCCCTTTTCTTCTTCTGGAGGTCACATACTGCCAAATTTCTTCTCCGTCCTTCTGTCCCCGCTGCGCAGCCTGCTCTGAATCTTCAGAATTTTGTGCCCGTAGAAGCATATCCTGACATCTGTCCAGGAAATCTTCAGTTTCTCTTATGCAACGCAGGGTTGATACTTGTTTCTCCAGACCTTCAACCTTCTCTTCCAACATGGAGACCAGCTTGCACTTTCTACAGACAAAGTTGCTTCTGTCCTGTAGAACAAAGACAAACATGGCACATTGTGTGCAGGTAACAACAGCTGAATGCTCACCATCCATACTACCTTCCTTCTAAGAGCTTCTTCAGGTGTTGTAGTAACTACTCAGAGAAGCCTGCAAGATGAAAGCCTCAGTGGGCTCTCCCCAGGCAAACTCCCTCTGTTAGCCTCTCCATTGTTCACCACTCAGCTGGTTCACAGCTGACTGCCATGTGACCCTGTGGAAATCACTTTGCCTCTCCTTGCCTCAATTACCCTGTCTATACAAGGGAGTGGAAGATCATGTAGTCACCACCCATAGTGCCCTCTTGTGTCAAGGGGCAACACTGCAACAGTCCTCATCTCCAGTGCCTCCTGTGGGCCATCTGCCTCTGACCAGGTCTTCCATAGCTCAGCCCTCTGGCTAAGTCCCATGAAGGTTAGTCCCCTTCCAAGGCAACAAGAAGGTCCCACTGAAAGTTCATAAAGCATCTCAAGACAAGAGAGCCTTCAACACAACACCCTCCCCCAATTATTCCTCAGTGTGTGCTGTGGGGGGTCAATCTTCAGCCTCACCCTAGGCTTTTGATATTCCTTAAGCAGGCTCCCTCAGGGGCTGGTGGGGGAAATCCAGCCCATGCTCTACTCTGGGTTACAGCCCAGGTATTAAGCAGCTAGATCTACTTCTTCAGACCTACTGGATTGTTTCCTCCAAGCCCCACTGGTGCTGCTTCCCCCCAGCTTATGCTTAACAGTCTCACTTTGGTGCCCAGGCCTGTGCCTAGATCCTCCTGGCTGCTCGTATCTCTGATGAGCTAATCACTCTTCTACCCCTTCCAGGCTCCACTGAAGGGCTTTCACTAATCTTGTTGCAGGGCCTCCCCCACAGCAGCCTAACCCAACTCCCAAGGAATCCTCCTACCTGGGTTCTTGCCATTTAAGCCCTATTTCAGGACTTCCCCACACCAAGCTGAGCCTGTGGTCTCTAGGGTCTCTTCACAGATAGTTCCTGCCTTCTCAGCTTCCTCATGAGGCCCAGGTACCTAATGAGCCTCCACCCCCTCTGGTCAAGGGGCAGTAGCCAATCACAAGTGCACTAATTGGCAGTAACCCCTTGTTTAACAGGTGATGGGAGTAAGCCCCATCACATGGGGATAACAATACCACCTCAACCTTGTAAAGCACTTGGAGATCTATATACAAGAGCTAAATATTATGTGACTACGTTCATGTCCTTTTAGTGCCTTTTTTATTTTGCATTTAAAAGTAGTCTGTCTGAATATTTTTACCACACTCACTGTGCTTCTCTCACTGCCTTTGCAAAGATTTTACTTTGGGAAAAGACCCCTGATAACATTTGTTTCTTATTACTCAGGTGGCTGCAGTTTGCTTGATCAGCTGCTCAGACTTCTGTTTTCAATGTTCTGTGATGCTGCCAGTCAGTCAATGTCAGAAAACAACCTCTTGGTGGTTTTAAATTCAGAAAATATAGCCTTTTCCAATATATATGCAATAAGCACTTAAAAGAATGAAAAGCAGCCCAGCTTTTACACATATGCAAACAAGAAACAAGCCAAAAGGAGCTCACTGACAATATTTCACTAGCTGCTAGGGTTGTGCAAATGAGAAGGAAGGCACTTCCTTTCATAAATATTGAGATCAGCAGTAGCAGCAGCACCTGCTTCAGGAACCACGTAGACCACACTGAATTATGTTCCACATTATTTCTGTTGAGTTGTGTATGTGAACAAAATGAGAAAAGAAGGAAATCACTCTGGATGGACTCTGAGCAGAAAAGCTTCCACCATCTGTTACTCTTATCTTCCAGGGCAACTTGGAATACGAGAGCAATTATGGTTGTGCAGAAAGGACATTCACCATTGAGATAAATTATATAAAATGCTTGGGGGCCAAGGGATTCCTTCACATAATAAGCCAGTGGGGGTATAAGTCTGTTAGTGACATTCACTAACAAGAGAACTCTAGAAGCGATTGATGGGATAAAACAAAGTCATCAAATAGCCATGAACAAGACCTTTCCAATATTGAGGTCAGGGCTTCCTGTGAAATCTGGAAGTTAACTTTGCCTGCAGAGCTGCTATCATTCCAGTTCTTTCATAGGTCAAAACTCCAGCAGGCAAGATATTACCAAATACCCCCAGAGTCAAGACTTCTATGAGAAGAAATAATGAGAGATTTTCTAAACGTCAAGGGTTCTCGCCTTGAAGAACTTTACATAGAGGGAGTATGTGCTGACACACTTGCAGACAAAGGTGCTCTGTATTTCTTTGAGCCAACTGAGTCCATATCAAGCGTTAGCTGATCACATGGCTTTCCACCATCCTTGCTTGCAACTGAGACGACTGGGCCAATGGATCCACTGCAGCCCGTCACAGAGTCAAAGATTTTAAAGCAAGACGGGGCCATTGGGACTATCTAGTCTGACCTCTGGCATAAGACAGGGCAGAGATTTTCACCCAGTAATTCCTGTATCAAGCCCATAACACCTGGGTGAACTAGAGTGTAGCTCTTAGAGAGATATCCAGTCTTTATTTTAAGACTTCACATGTGGAAGGATCCACCACATCTCCCCCCAGGGTTAATTAACTTCATGGCTAGACTGAAGAGCTCTCTACTCTCAGATATATTCTCCCTGTGTAGGTACTTCTAGACGGTGATCACACCACCTCTTACCCTTCACTTCAATAAGCAAAACAGACTGAGCTCTCATGAATGCAGCTGCAAAATACCATTTAACACCCTCCCCTCCACAGCAATTTGGCATATGTGCAAAAAGGCATCTGCAGACACGTGCTTCTAGACAGTCATGCATTCTATGGAAAGGGGTGGCCTTGCATTGCTTTGATAACAATGGAATTTCCAAAGGACCAAGGATATGGCCAGGGAGGAGATGGCTTCTCTTAACATAGAGAAGATTTGCTGGTGTCAAAAGGTTTTTTGATTGGTTTTATACTTAAGACATTATCTGGACTGATGGCTCAGGTGATTAGCAGTGGGCGGAAGAATCAAACCAGTCACCTCTCAGTCACTGATCTGAGTTCAGTGGGAGTTTTGAGTTCCCAAGAAATGCAAGACTGGGCTCAATTATTTAGATTCATGTTGTTTCAATATGGTCAAACATCTTATTTTTACAACTGGTAAAATTAGCACCCAGCCTGAGATAGTCTGGGGCAAATGTACCAAGCCCCGTGACATTGGAAACCCACACAAATATTCACAGACCTGGTACACAGGGAGAACCCTGCATTTTGAGGCACAAATAGGCTCCTTGCTCCTGGAAACAGGTGCTTAGAAGATCACCACACTTGTTCATATAAACATAGGATTTTGCACAGCTCTCCCAGGCCCTGATTCAGGAACACACTTAAGCATTCATTAACTTTAAGCACATGCTTACATCCCATTGACTTTGTGTGTTCCATTGACCCCCATGTGCTTTTTCTGAACTGGGGCCTTAGTGCATAGACTCTGAAAACAGACCCCCATACAGTCTGCCATTGCAACTAAATCAAATTTCTGTGAATGGGTTACATTCGTGAAAATAGGGGCTCAGTGAAAACATTGGCACAAACTTTTCTAACAGTATGTACACTACAAATGACTTTAAAGAATGTGTAAAGGAGGTTTTGCTTTATCCTCTCACTACACACAGCATCATGTAAGATCACATAGCAAACAACTGCCCAGACAGAGACTGCATTATTTATTAGAACAAGCTACTGATCTTAAACAGGAGAAAAAACAAGGAAGATAGAAAACAATGACAGGTTTCAGAGTAACAGCCGTGTTAGTCTGTATTCGCAAAAAGAAAAGGAGGACTTGTGGCACCTTAGAGACTAACCAATTTATTTGAGCACGAGCTTTCATGAGCTACAGCTCACTTCTTCGGATGCATCCGATGAAGTGAGCTGTAGCTCACGAAAGCTCATGCTCAAATAAATTGGTTAGTCTCTAAGGTGCCACAAGTACTCCTTTTCTTTTTATAGAAAACAATGTTACTTAACTGTCAGAATAAAAGGACACAAGAAACAGGGAGCAAACAATACCTCTAGAGAATTTATGCCTACAGGAAAGTCATAAGCTATAATTTGTTTTAAACACTTCCCTACTTTTGGATGGGGACGGAGGGAACCTTAGGCACACTGTTATTTAACATTTTATTTGGGAGTTAGAAATGTACATAACCTACATTTCATAAATCCTGATATACAGATCACCTAGAACCAGGAGCTCTGACAGCTGCTTTTTCTGGTGAGAGGGGAGGAGAGGGGAGTAGAAGTGTGGGGGGGGCGGGGGGACAGAAGGAAGCAATTGGTTCTCTGCTTCCTCCCTTTTTTCAGATGCACAGGTCTGGATGCTGAGGGCTTTAGTTCAATTCTCCAGCATTTTTACTTGCTTCTTGTGTACTATTCTTTGACTCACTCCATTATTAGATTCAGACAGTCTGTAGCTTTATAAGACATTCCCTTCAAAATTCCAGTGATGGGCAAATTTCAAGAGGTTTGGAGATTCATTTTGGATGAACATCAGAAAGTTTACAACCTTACTTACATCTAACCAAAATAGATCTGTGGCCCTGAGGTTTCCTTAGGAGATAGTATGGTCTAGTGCAGAGGTCCCCAAAGTCTGGGGCGTGCCCCCAGGGGGTGAGCATGGAGCGGAGGAATGTCCGGGGAGATGCAGCGGGGCTTGAGCCAGCCCTCACAGGGGCAGGGAGCACCACCTAGCTCCTCCATGCCCCCAGCTCTGCTCCAGCCCCGATCCCTGGCCCCATCCCTGGCTCCCAGCCCCGCGCCTGGCCCCATCCCCAGCCTCTGCGCAGCTCCACTCCCTGCCCCAGACCCACCCCCAGCTGAGGCCCAAGCCTTGGATCCAGAGGTGAAGGTAAGCCGGTATGCCCCGGTACGGCATACCGGTAAGAGCTGGTGCGCCATACCGGGACCGGCTTTCCCAGATGACAATTTAAAGCCCTGGGGTAGCAGCGGCGAGGCTGTGGCGGGGATTTAAGGGCAGGGGCGCTAGCGGTGGCTGGAGCCCCAGGGCCCTTTAAATCACTGACGGAGCCTGGCCACCGCTACCCCAGGGATCGGGCAGCAGGGCTCAGGTGAGGATTTAAAGGGCTCGGGGCTCCAGCAGCCGCTACCAGAGTGGAGCCCCAGGCCCTTTAAAGCTCTGCCAGAGCCCAGAGCCCTGGGGTAGCGGTGGCAGCCAGGAGCCCCCAGGGCTCCTCAGTGATTTAAAGGGCCCGGGGCTCCGCTGCGGTAGCGGCAGCTAGAGCTCTGGGCCCTTTAAATCATCCCCGAGCCCCTGGGCTCCCAGCCGCCTCTGCAGCTGGTAGCTCGGGGGTGATTTAAAGGGCCCCGGGCTCCCAGCCGCCACTACCGCAGCTGGACACCTGGCCCTTTAAATCAAGATTTAAAGGGCCCAGGGATTTAAGGCCCTGCCTCTTCCGGTTAAGGCCACGCCTCTTCTGGTTGAGGCCACACCCCTGCTCAGGACTCCAGCGGACCGGTAAGTCCTCTAACTGACTTTCACCCCTGCTTGGACCCCTTATCCCTGTCCATATTCCCCCCTCCCCCAGAGCCACGGCCCCAGGTTCACGGGGTGCAGGGGAGCACAGACAGGGGTAAGGTGGGGGGCGCGACCAGCAAAAGTTTGGGGCTAACTGGTCTAGTGCAGTGGCTCTCAACCTTTTCAGACTATTATACCCCTTTCAGGAGTCTGATTTGTATTGTCTACCCCCAAGTTTCACCTCATTTAAAAACTACTTGCTTACAAAATCAGACATAAAAATACAAAAGTGTCATAGCACACTATTACTGAAAAATTGCTTACTTTCTCATCATATAATTATAAAATAAATCAATTGAACTATAAATATTGTACTTACATTTCAGTGTATAGAGCAAGTCATGTCTGTATGAAATTTTAGTTTGTATGGACTTTGCTCATTGATTTTATGTAGCCTGATGTAAAACTAGGCAAATATCTAGGTAAGTTGATGTACCCCCTGGAAGACTTCTGCATACCCCCAAGGGTACACGTATCCCTGTTTTTGAACCACTGGTCTAGAGAGTAGAGAAAGGGGCTGGGAATTGGGAGACCTGGGTTATGATGATACAGCTCTGCTGCTGACATGCTGTTTGACTTTGAGCAAGTTGCTGAACTGTTTTGTTCTCTGTTCCTCCACGAGGAAAATAGAAATAATATCTATGGCCCTGTCCTGCAAAGCATTTAAGCAGATGCTTCACTTTAAGCTCAAGAGCAGTCCGAGTGAAGACTACTCACATGCTTAGAGATAAACACATTGCTGGATTGCGGCCAACTTTGTAAAGTACTTTGATGAAAAGTACTATGTAAGTGAAAACTATTATTTGTATTTGGTTTTTAGAAATTAAAGTCAATACATGATATCCAGTGAAACACAAGTATTCAGATCAAATACTCTGCCAGCAAAGTGGATCATCTCCTGGCTGTGCTTAAAGCTCAGCCATCCTCTGCAAACTCAGCTGATGGAGATTCTAGAACTGGTCTGAAATATGCAATTTCCAGAGTCCATCAATTCCTGGCAGAATTCTGAGAGCTTCAAAGTTTCATGGTGAATAGCACTGGCACTTTGCACAGCATTGCATCCACCACTACTGATTAAAGCAAATTTGGAGTTTCTGGACCAAACTATCATTTTCAGTATGGCTACACATACATGGAAAAGTGAAAAATAACGGTCCCATATCTGAAAAGTGTTTTACACTATTGATCTCAAACTTCCCCGGAAAATTCTTCTCTGGTTAGAGAATACACAAGCAACATTCCAGCTACTTAGAGACACGCAAGCAAATATTCAGCTGGCCAAGAGGTTTTTAAAGCAAATTTGGGGAATAGATTTTAAAATCCAGTTTATAAGAGAAAGTGAATTACCATCGTAATTAGGAATTTGCTACTTCTAATGTTAGTGATTCATTAGATGGTATTATTCAGTTTGAGTCAGACCTGACCCAATGGTCCAACATTGTGTATAAGGGGCACTATGCAATTAGAGGTACCTGATTCACATGAGAAACTGAAGTAAGCTTTTGACCGCCTGTCATCATTAAAGATCCCATAGCACTTTTGCCCTAGCCACATTCCAGTCTGAGTAATTATACTGTGGCTGCCTGTGTTTCCCTTGGAATTTCAATTTCAATCCTGACCCCATTGAAGTCAATGGGAGTTTTGCCATTGACTTGAATGGGACCAAGATTTCAACCCATATTGCCATCCTATATTGTTGTGTTTTATTTAAGTATCAGTAAGGTGCCAATCAACATAGCATTTAGGGTTTGATTCAACTTCCATGGAAGCCAATGGAAAGATTTCTGTTGACTTCAGTGAGAGATGGATTAGGTCCTTAGACACCACTTTGGTATTTGTTTCTTGTTCTGAACTATATATTTTTGTTGCTGTGCGCTGCTAAAACAGCTGTCCATTCCACCCCAGAAGTGGCTGCCATTCGATGGCACGTGTAAAGGAGTTGCTATACCCACAATTTAAAAAGCCTTTGGGGATCTGTCTGGATGCAAGGTATTATGCATTTGTAAGATGACATTAATCTTAGATATTTTCTCACTTATTATGACTAAAACTTATTTAACCGGGGCCTGTCTTGTTTCAGAGAAGAATTTTCTATTTTTTTCCCTGTTGCAAAGCAGATGTTATTGTCATACTGTTGTTTGTGTTGCTATGGGATTCATGTGTGTGTGTGTCTATGTGAGAATTCAATTGGTTAGTAAATCTTATATTGTGCTATACTCATCCCAGCAACTACAGGCATGTTACTATGGTGAATCATATAGTAATTTCATTTGATTGGTGGATTTCAGAAATAGGCCACCTGGTGGAGTTAATTATGTTCAGGTAAGTAAAGGGGAGATGGTAGGGGGAAGAGAACAGAAAAAGAAACTCAGGCACTTCATGCCATACCGTTGTAATTTTATTTTTGCAAGACAGCAGCTGTACAGATATTTGAAGATAACAGCAAGGTCATGTTTTTTAAAATAACATACAAAATATATTAACTTGGCATGGGTATGTCTGAAATACATGATAGTGAACAGTGTGATATTTCATAACTCATGAATGTCAGAGTTGTGATGTATAAAGGGAAAAACCTTATGAACTGACAAAAATAACCAACAGCGAACTAGGAGAAAAGGATTGTTTCATGGTTAAATCTCAGGCTTAGGAGCCAGAAAATCTGGAGTGTGTTATCAACTCTGACAAAGACAAGTTACTTGTCTTCTCTGTTCCTCAGTTTCCATGTCTGTGAAATGGGGATAATTATACAGTCCTCACAGAAGTATTGCAACCTTAGTTTATTAACGCCAATAGTGCAAACCCAGACCCCTTCCCCGCTTCCCTCCTCTACCACCTTCCCAGGATACTAGCGGGGCCCTCAGCACCCCAAGAGCAGGGGCAAAGGGTGGCGTCCTAGCCCCCCTGCCAAGAAAAGCGTGGGACCCACCATACCAGCATTGGCCATTTTGCCACACCACGGATGTGGATATTCGTGAATAGAAATCAGTATCCGCTGAACCACAGGGCTCTCCCGGGAACCACAGCGGAGAAGAGCAGAACGTGGGGCCGCCGCTCCCAGGAGCCAATGCCCTGCGCTGGTAGCTCCTCTGGTGCAGGTGTACCACTCTGCCCCCAGCCCTTCCACACAGCTGCATCTCCTGTCTGGGGTCTGTACAGCCCCGCTGGAAGACAGGGCTGGGGGTGGTATCTCTCTCTGTCCTAATGAGACATAAATTCATGAGAATCATTTTTATGCCAGGGGATATTAATGTTTATTGCTTTGTCTCTTTACCTGGCTCCACTGACTCTGTCATAGGGTGACGCTGGCCCTTTAAGAAGAGCAGGGCCAGTGCATCTCTGCCTCCTGAGCTCACTCCATTTGAACCTAAAGAGGGCACTCGGGTACTAGCCCTGCTCCCTTTTAAAGGGCCAGACTCCCTCTTAAAGTGGCTTCTGAAAAGGGGGGAGGAGAGTCACAGGGCCGGGCCAGTTTATTATCAAACATAGTGCCAATCGGTCAGTAACCAAAAGTCACCAACATAGTCCATTTATCACCCCAATGCATGTAGTCCCTAAAACCCCACTCTTCCCAGCACTCTGCTGGTAGCGCATCCTGACCATACTTTGGTGTTTTCCACCACACCAAGGCTCTGTCTCAGTCCTCTCCTTCTGTCCCTCAGCCAGGACAGCCACCTCAGCCCTTCCAGCAGGAGTGCACAGCTGCTGCTCTGTCCTGTGGGAACTCCCACCGTCTCTCTGCTCCTGGGAGAGCCTCCTCATCATGTCGTGACTTTGGGAAAGCCTCTGCACTTCGGTTTATACTATCTGGGAATAATACCTGGTCCTTTTGTAAAGTGCTCTGAGAACTATGAATGATGTGCTAAGTATTACCATCAGAGGCTATATCCTAGTATCTAGGCACTGCCCTGAGGGGAGGCAATGAGGAGTTGCACAGCCTCAGGTAGCAATCATGGAAGAATTGGGCCTGGCCCTGTCCGCTCTGTCGGCTGATGGGGAGCAGTTGAGCAAAGTCATGGCCCCTGTTCCTCCCTTCCCACTTTGAGATGATGTGTGCTCTTGGAGGAGCATGGAAGGAGAAGTCTCTTCTTCTACCTGAGAGCAGGGACTGCGGTTGCCCGTGGTCCTTGTGCTGGGGATGCATTGAGGGAGAGGCTGCGTGCTCTTATCTGAGCAAGTGCCCTTCACAATCTGACTCTTATTGTCAGACTAGTGCTGTCTATATCTCTCAGCTTTGGCCCATTTGTGTCTGTTGGTGTGTAGCCAATAATAGAAATATGTAGGATTTCTAATATGGTAGGTGTAAGTCTGTGACATGTAGAAAGAAATACCTTCCTACACTATGAACTTCCACCTTTCTTAAAGCTTGTTGGGGAAAAATACCATAAACTCTACTTGGGTTTGGTTGGGGTTCCCCCCGTTCCGCCCCAGCCAGAAAATTATTCTCACTTCTGCACATCCGTTTAACTTTCAAATGGTGCTTGGTAAAAGCAGGGGCTCTCTGCACTGATCTCACTGCAAAGTTTTTATATTTATGGCTTGTGTTACTTAGCATTTCACATGCGTTGTCTCCATTAGCAAGGGCTGAGGGCAGAAGGCAATGTGTGAATGAGTCGTGCAGGCGGGCAATTCTGAGCAGGCACCACTACTGGCTGTAGCTTTTGTTACACGTAGGAGGTGATTCTCTAGACCAGCAACACCTCATGTGGGCGTGCTGAAGTTGTGACTGACAAAAAAAAAAAAATCCTCTGTATCTCAAAAAAGATGTTGTCTCCGAGAGCCAGATTTCATGGGGGAAAATGGGCAAACAGTCTGGGGAACAATGAGAAGTGGCCTGAACCTCAACTCAGATCTCTAACCAAACTGAACCCAAGATATTTTAGATTTGGGGGAGAAGAGATGCTCAAAAGAGAGCCCTTCCATTGCTTCCTAACCCCCTATAGGCTGAATTCCATCTCAGGGTCTCAGCAGGGCTGGCTATTTTTGTTTTGCTGCCTGCTCTCCTCAAATCTCATGAGTTTCAGGTTTTCAGAGACAGAGGGTGTGAGGTATAATGCATTTTGGGGCACCCCTGACCAAGAGAAGCCCTGAAGCAGATGAGGTTTGACTAAAGCAACTAGAGTTCAAAAGAGTAAGTTCCAGAACTGAGACCCCTCCCAAAACCCTGCTGGATTATCACCAAAGGTAGGGAGCTTGCAAGGACTGGGGAGAAGAAGATGGGAGTCAAGAAACAGGATGTTGGGAACTGGTCTGTAGAGGGGTCACTCAAGGAGCTGTTAGGCAGCGGGAAGGGAGAACCCTGAGTTAAGGACAAGGAGAAAGTTCTTGGTGAGTTGGAAGGAAAGAAAGAAAATAAAACAGGATGTAGTGAGAGGAGAGGGAGCAGGGTAAAAGAAGGACCTCAGAAAATTTGGTAAGACTTAGGATGGGAGAGGAGCGGCAAGGAACCCAGCACAGGAACCTTTTGAAGTCAGAAAAAACTTGTACCTAATGAACTGGGATGGAAATAAGACGTTGAATCTCCCACCCTAAGCAGGTGTTGGCATGTCCCCTCATCGCTCACTCAGAATCCAGATCCCATCCTCTTGCTCCTAATATGTAGCCACTCACACAACACTAATAATTATACCTCATCTCCAAGGATCCCAACTAGCCACAACCATTATCTAATCCCCACAATGCTCCTGGGCAGGAGGTAAGTGCGATTATCTTCACATCACAAATAAGGAAACCAAGACACAGTGACTAAGCAGCTTGTTTAAAGTCACACAGAAGATCAGGAGTGCTTGGTGTCCTGGCCGGTGCACTAAGAATACAGACACTTTCATCCAAGGACCTGATACCGTTTTATAAACAATCAAACCTCAAACCACTTCAGTGAGGTTACGGTAAGTAGGAGTCCCAAAGCATTTCCCTGCTTTAACTACTACAGTTTACTCCCTACCTGTGCAGAAGAAACTGAATAGGTGACATTCTACTTACTGTGGCATAAAGTGCCAGAGTTATGAGCCTGGTACACAAAACAGATGGATTAAGCTGCCGACAAGTTCTCTGTCAAAAGAGAAATTGGGACAGAGGTATCATTCCACTGCTTGGACAGCAAAGAAGCTGAGAGCCTGTTGCATCCCCTACTTCAGTAAATATCAGAGATGGAGACCCTGCCAACTTTCTGTCCTCAATTTCCCTTTCTCCCTTCGTTCTATTTGTGCCACAGCAAAGTCTGCACTTCTGATGTAAAGATGCCCACACACATTCAAAGAGTTCTTTTTATAAAACTGTATTATAGAGTTATCTCTGCATCTATTAAGGACTAGACAAGTCTGTTGCCTTAACACTTGGAAAACAAGTCTTCAAGCTCTAATTAACCCAATCATGAAAACTGCGCTTTAAGGATTTATCTGTAAAAAGCAAATCTGTAAAAAGCAAATCAGATTCTGAAATCAAATAGCAAAAACTTAACCAGAGTCAGATCCTAAAATGTTCTATTGAATCTGTTAGAATTTTTTTTAAAATATCCTCCCCAGTCTCAACAACATATTTGAGTCCTCAGGGCTTAAACCCACAAACAAACCATTAAATGGAGACAGCATTATTGATGGTTAGAAATGGAAGCTGGCAGTAAGGAGATGTAATGTACAGGAATTGATAAATTCATAGCGTCTAAGACCAGTAGGGACCATTGTGATAATCAAGTCTGACCTCCTATATAACACAGGCCATAGAACTTCCCCAAAATAATAGACCATATCTTTTAGAAAAACATCCAGTCTTGATTTTAAAATGGCCCATAATGGAGAATCCACCACAACCCCTTGGTAAATTGTTCCAATGATTAATTACTCTCATCATTACAAATTTACAACTTATTTCAAATCTAAATTTGTCTAGCTTAAACTTCTAGCCATTAGACTGTGTTACACCTTTTCTACTAGGTTGAATAGCCCATTGTTAAATATTTGTTCCGCATGTAGGTACTCTTGCCTGTAATCAAGTCACCCCTTAACCTTCTCTTTGTTAAGTTAAATACATTGAGCTCATTGAGTCTATCACTATAAAGCATGTTTTCTAAATCACTTAATTTTTCTCGGAGCTCTTCTCTGAACACTCTCAACATCCTTCCTGAGCTGTGGACACCAGAACTGGACACAATATTCCAGTAGCGGTCACACCAGCATCAATCACGTACAGAGGTAAAATAACCTCTTTGCTACTCAAGATTCTCCTGTGTATGCATCCCAGGATTGCATTAGCATTTTTGGCCACAGCATCACACTGGGAGCTCATGTTCAGCTGATTATCCACCATGACTCCTAAATCTTTTTCAGGGTTATTACTTCCCAGGATAGATTTCCCCCATCCTGTAAGTGTGGCCTAAAGTCTTTGTTCTCAGATGTATGCCTTTACATGTAGCTGTATTAAAAGGCATATTGTTTGCCTGCACCCAGTTTCCAAGTGATCCAGATCGCTCTGAATCAGTGACCTGTCCTCTTCATTATTTACTACTCCCAATTTTTGTGTTATCTGCAAACTTTATAAGTGATGATTTTATGTTTTCTTCCAGGTCATTGATAAAGATGTTATATAGCACAGGGCCAAGAACCACTCCCTGTAGTACCCCACTGGAAACGGAGCCGCTTGGTGACAATTCCCCATTTACAGTTACATTTTGGGACCTATCAGGTGGGTAAATAGCTTTGGATCTCTCTAATGGCCCTCACTAGGTATGTTTACACTGCACATTAAGCTGTCTGTCTGTGGGATCCAGGCTTGTGGATTTGGTGTTTCCACACTGCATTGTAAACCTGGGTTTACAAGTGCTGGACCCAGGTCTCGTAGCTGTGCTAATAAGTCCATACTGCACTACACAGACCTTCTGACTTGGGTCTGCAGCTTCAGCCGCGTCCACACTGCAGATTGACAGGGCTTGGACCTGAGTCTCAATGGAACTTGGGCTCTGACCTCTTCCACCCAGCAGGGTCCTAGTACCAGGCTCCTGAGTTCTGCTGACCCAAGACCAATGTGTGTGTGGATGGAAGGGGGTCTGGGACTCAAACCTGAGTCAGAGCCTGGGCTTAGTGTGCAGTGTAGACATATCCACAGTCTTCTGTGTTTTGGAAGCCATCAGAACCCTGCCTGAGCAGCCGTGTATATATGTAGCTAAGCCTGGCATGTTATACGTGTTTAGTAAATGCCATTATTTGGACCCCACCGGGCCTTTGTGGTTCCTTTGTATGATATAAGACACAACAGGAGACCTAGGTTCTATTTCCAGGTCTGTCCCAACCTACTCTGCGTTGTTGGGTCAAATAGAACCTGATTTTACAAAGATGTTGACCACATACAAGGTTCATGGACTTTAATTGGAGTTGTGAGTGCTGTTTAGCTCCGAAAATCTGGCTCTTTGGCTCTCTAAGCCTAAATTTTCAGTGAGGTGCTTTTTTTTAATGTAACAACCCTTTTATTAATTAGTTATACATATGTTTACTAATGGCTAAGGAATTAGTTCTGCCATCCCACTATAATTACATATATAAAAATCAAACGAGCTGCTCTTATGAGGGATTAAGCAGACAATTTTTTTTTTGCCCTGAACATATAGATTTTTCTAACTCTATTAAGATCTACATCGAGCAAAATATAAACTGAACATTTTTGACACTTAAAATTGCACGGTAAAAAGCCTTTGGAGATCAAAGGTTTTTGAAGTTCCTTGAAGTTGTGCTTGAAATAAACAATTTCTTTTTAAAAAAAATCCTGCATTTTATTTGAGGATCAATGGTAGCTGATAGACTGTTTATTCTTAGTTGCAATGTGGGGGGTGGGTTGTTTTTTTTTTAATAATAAAAACAAGGTTCTTCTTAACCCCTTCACAGGCAGTTCTTGAGCAGCCTCTATGCAGCATTAGGATGGGAACATGATAGCTACCCGGGGCAGCACCGATGCTGTATGTTGCTCCCTGTCCCAGACACACAAGACAGCACTGAAATATAGCATTGCCAAGCCTCCAGGATTGGCCTGGAGTCTCCTGGAATCAGCGTTGATCTCCCGGTGACTATTGAAAGCAATCCGGGAGATTTTAATAGGATATTTTAAGAAAATGACATTATGTAATTGGGGGGGGGCGGGGGGAATCTCCCGGAATAACTTCAGTCAGAGTTGGCAACCCTACTGAAAAAGTTAATAAAAAATATTCTACTTTGCTTTTTTGTGATTTATTTCCTTAAGATCTGAGGGCCACTCCATCTCACGGCAGTCATTAACCGCAGTTTCTTTCAGTAGCTCATCCTCAGAGCATAGATAGAAAGCTCTTTGGGGCAGGGACTGTCACTTACTATAGATCTGTACAGCACCTAGCCCAGTGGGGCTGCAACTTGCTTGGCCTCTAGGCACTACTTCAATATAAATGTTAAATTACACACAAAAAATGTACAAGAACATTATTAAGGTTGTAAAGTCAAGCACTCAAAAGTTAGGAAATGCCAGAAGTAAGGTTGCCATCATGCAACTTCATTTGGCCTCCTTTGTGTGTCTGCATTATTTTACAGTCTTTAGTTACAGAATCACATACTATTTTTTTCCACCCAACCCCGTTGCAGACTCTGCCATGGGAAATTTCACCCCAAATGGTTTAAATTTGGCAGTTATAAGCAACTGAAAGTTGCATATTGTTGTGAGAAGTACCAGACAACTTTAACCAAGGTAGCACTCTCAGCTCTGCCTATCACAATGATAATAAAAGTATGTGGACGACATCATTTTCAAGGGACTTCTGATATGTACATGTGCACACACCTCTTTGTGTGTACCAAACCTCAGCTCCTGCAGAGTCCGTGCCAAGTTGAGCAAAGGCCATGAATTGCACATTTAAATATAGGTGTTTACCTGCACACAAAATGGAGATTTTTCGAAAACTGGTGAAAACGAACCTTGCAAAGACAGAGCATACAACCTCTGCAGTACTCTGCCACTAACAGCAGGAGGCTCTGACTGGCAGACAAACCTGCCAGTGGGTTTCCTGCATGGTAGTACCGAGCACTAATAGGTCACCAGCTCAGCTGAAATTCATTTATTAGCATGGCGTCGTTCCTGGGTCAGAAACTAGTGCTGGGGGTTAAAATGACATTAAACTGCCTGCAAAAGTAATGCCATGGTTACTGGATGTTTGCAGTGTTGTTGTAGCCACGTTGGTCCCAGAATATGAGAGAGGTAGGTGAATGTGAGATAGGTGATGTAGTATCTTTTAGTGGACCAACTTCTCTTTGTGGAAGGGACAAGTTTTTGAGCTTCACAGAGCTCTTCTTCAGATCTTGTCCCTTCCACCAACAGAAGTTGGTCCAATAAAAGATATTACGTCACCCACCTTGTCTCTCTCCTTGTTATTGAATGGCCAGTGACGTGGTTCACTGAGCTAACTGCAGGTTTCATTAATCCTTTGTCATTTTGGCATCTTCCGTTATCTTTTTGTCATCGTTAGAGTTTCAAAGTGAAGAAGGGTAGAATCTGGCCTGCAATTTGCCAGTGTTTACATAACAGTATTCTAAAATGTGAGCTTTTCCTTTTAGTATAGATTTTTCCATTTAGGGAAGAATCCATTTAAGTAATTATGTGATACTTTATAAACCTCCATCTGCAAAGTCAAATAGTTAAGTGAGTGACATTTCTTAATACAACACATAATTACAATACCTATTTTTAAAATCGTACATCTGGTGATACAGGAGGGATGGATCTTTAGAAAATATTCTCAAAGCTGGGAATAGTATGATTTCTTTCATTCTTGGTAGGGACAGACACAGTTGTTTAGAAGCCATAAGAACAGTAAAAGACAACACCACTGCGGCCAAGACTACGATCATACCTGAATCGCTAAGGTTCTCAGATGTTCCATTTCAGCTTTTGCTAGGTTGGGATACAATAGCACAATGCTGGCTGCTCTGTGGGGCTTGAAATCTAGCAGCCAAAGCAGTTTCATGCTTCATTTTTAGCTGCGAATTTTTTGTTCTAAATATATTGAACATTTTAAAAAAAGGCTTTTTGTTTTCCTCTAGCTTCTCTCTTGCGTCACTATTCCCTTTGGCCCTGATCACAGCTGTTGCAGCGTGATTTCATTTAGGGTTGTGGGTTTTCAACCAATATGTTTACATTGATACCACCCCAGTGTGGCTTCTATGCCACTTCTATGCCAATGTCGGTGGTCACTGGTATGCTGCTTTAATCATACTGGTATAGTTAAAATGGGACAACTTTTGTGTGTAGGCAAGATCTTAGAAATTGTTCCTCCCATGAATCTGTTTTCCTTTGGAGTTTCTTATTGGTTTTTTTCTCCCCGCTTCCCATTCCCCATCCTGCCCCAACCCCTGCTCCTTCTCCTTTTAGTGTTTTCATTTTAGCTCTTAATGAGAGATAAACTGGATCAAAACCCTGGTTTCATCCCCCCGGGAATTTGAACCTGGATCATTCCATGTTTCACCTCTGACCGTTACCTGTATCATGGGCCAAACCGAAACCCAAGAGCCAAAAAGCTCTCAATCTGGCTCCAGCTATCACAGACTGACCTCATCCTTACTCTGAATTGTGTTGCTTGGCTGGTATACACAGTATCTTGGTTCTAGGCTGAGAGAGCAACATAGAAGATTTGTGTGGGCGTCTGATGGACAAATGTGTTTTTGGTGGCTCTGAGGTGGTTGGTTTGAGCAGCTAGATACCCTAAAGGGGCCAAAATAGTATGTCCCCAAAGGTGAGGTGGAAAAAAGCAAGATCAGCAGTGGGTAACTTCTGGCTAAGGTGATCACAGAGCAGGGGGTAAAGAGTGTGGAAAGATGACCAGACTGGTCACTCCTGCAGTGAATGGTGCAGTGTGGGGTAGCAGTGGGAGCTGTGGGGCAGCACTGGTTCAGTTACCTCAGAGCTGGCCGTAGCCTCAGGGTGGCTTTGCTGCCACTGTGCAACCATGAGGTGAAGATTCCTTCCCTCCCTGCCCGAGCTTCTGGGGGACGTCCCTGTGCTAAACCTGGGCTTGGCATGTGGGGCAGGATTTCGTCTTGAGGCCCTGACCCTCCACTCTGTATTACTGCATGAGTTTTGCTTGAACACGGCACAGAAGGGCCCACACACTTTGGCCTTTATCTGAACCAAATCTGAATTCCTGCCTTTTGAGGTGTGCCTTTCACTAAGTCTTAGCAGTCCCGACTGCCACAGAACACACTCTCCCAGATTCCCACCCCATTTGGGGTCAGGGAAGTTGACCGGTGTTGCAGATGTTCAACACCTCTCGGTATTTAGCCCTACATAGAATATCTGGCTGCTGCCACACACACACACACACACACCTGCAATGTGGCTAGTGGCGGAAGAACATGGAGGCTGGTCTAGTTATTTCAAAGTGTGGAAGGAGGGGCTGATGGGGCCTGAAAGCTACATGGGGAGCTGCTTTTCTTGGAGGCCTTGGTGTCTCTGAGGCATCTCCTCTATAAAACAGATGATTTGGTATGGGTCAGTAATTCATATTGCACATAAAGTAGGTGTAATGATATGGGGGAATGATAGGGGGACCAAATCCTGTACCCTTTAAGTGGCCAATAGCAAGTTGGTTTCAGTTTTAACTGCTTTCATTAAGACAATCACACAAAAGGAGCAAAAGATGCAAATGTGGGTTGAAAATATGTTTTTCTAATTCTCTCCTTTAAAGTATCTTGTTGGGGGGGGGGGAAGAAGGGGGCTTGGATTGTGGCACTGGGGAAATTCTCACACATCAACCCAAAGACAGAAAACCACCTTGGCAAGGAGGGTATCTGCTGCTTCTCCTCACTTGGGTTCTCAGCAGAAGGGCCTGGAAAAAGGAAGTCCTCTGTTGGAAGGCATGCACTAGTGGGGCTGTGGTTCTGGTGGGTAGCTGTGAGATTTCTCAGGGCCACACAGGAGAAACAAACAGGAGTGGTGACAGGATATTACCAGAAAATATAATTAGCTCAGAAAATATTATTAGTCATAGTTAAAGTTATTTGTTGCTCAAGAACAACAAGATCAAGAGAAGACCATTAGCCAGAAAAGGCAGTTTGCAATGTTCTGCAGTTGTAGATTGGTTTAATAGCATTGTGTCCCTAGCCTTTGTTTGCCAGAAGCTGTGAATGAGTGACAGGGAATGGATCACTTGATGATTACCTGTTCTGTTCATTCCCGCTGTGGGACCTGGCATTGGCCACTGTCGGAAGACAGGTTACTGGGCTAGATGGACCTTTGGTCTGACGAAGAATGGCCATTCTTATGTTCTTATTGCTTTGCCTTTTCAGGTAGCACTGTTGTGCAAGAGTTTGTGGAGGGATATAAATATTCATCTCTATTATGATTTATACACATAAAGAGCAACTGTATACTTTCAGCCTGGCTGACCTATTCTTTCTAGTAAGACAACAACAAAATAAGAAAGAACAAAAGTAAGATCTCCATGACAGCGCATGCAGCGTTTGCATCTCCTCTATAACAGACAGCATCTCTGAGAGCTGCCACAGTAGTGACGGGAGTCCTCTCTCCATTTAAAGGTACACGACCCAGAAAACAAGTCATTATAGATACAAGATCGATGCATGAATAAAAATCCAAGAACAATTAGTTGCCCACAGAGCTGTGGGAATCTCCTTCTGCAGCCTTGATATCCCAGAGGGTTAGTTTCAGATGGTGTTGAGGTGAATGCTGGGATGTGAAAATGTGATCAGATTCACCATCTGAGTGCTAATTTCCTAAAGTGCTTAGTCACTTCTAACCACTTATGCATCATCTGTGCTGTGTGTTTATAAGTGAGTCATGCGAGGGGTGCTACAGAAATGCAGTAGAAATGCTATAGAAAACAGCAGGGCATTGAACAAAACTCAGATTTGCTGGCTAACTCAAGTTGGCACCTAGTAGGAGCCAGTGGTACATAATAATTGCATTATGTTTTAAATGATACGATATAATGATGCAGCAGCAAGACTGATGACCGTTGGTGTAAAAGGCCAGTAAATGCTCACTCCTGCACCTCCTCCGCCTAACTAATGGCTCTGTCATTTCTGTTACAGAGTCCAGAATTTAATCAGCAGGTGAGTCGTGCTCGTCTTACTTTCCAGCCCACAGATAACAGTCCTGTGTAAGAAGGATGTGACTCCCAGCTAAGCTCCAGCTCCCACAGACCCAGCCAAAGGTACACTGCTTTGAGGCACAGTAGACCTAAGTTAGACAGCAAGCCCCCCGATTTATGTGGGGGAGCTGCACTGAATTGTGTTGCAAAGTGGGAATTAGAAGGCAACGTGAGCTGATTACAAAATCATTTGGTAAGCTGCAGTCTTAAACAGTGGCAGATCAATGCACGGGCCCATAGGACCCATGCCCAGGGGCCCCGGCCAATTTTGAGGTCCCTGTGTAGAAGTGGGGAAGGGCACTGGTGCTGAATGGTGGCCCTGCCCCTGGCCCTGCTGGAAGCCCAGGCCGCTGTGGGGAGTTCCAGACCCTCCACCTGCCCTGGACAGAGGGCCACAGTGCCCAAGAGCAGCTTTCTTGCCCCCCAGGATGTTCTGCCCAGAGAAGGTAAAGGGTCCGGGACTCCGCCCAGGGGCCTGGGCTCCCTTGGTGGCTCTTACCACGGCCTGGCTCTGGCTTTCAGCCTGGCCAGGGGGCAGGGCTTTGTGGGGGAAGAGGAGGAATGGGGGCAGGGCCTCCTGGTGAGGGAAGGCTAAGGCCCACCTCAGCCCCCTACTGTGAAGAGGCTGGCTCTGTTAGGCTGATCACCTTATCAGCTCCCCCTCTGCGAAGTGCAACCCTTGCCTTCGCCACTCCATGCCTGTCTGAGGCTACTTCATCCATGTTAAAATATGGGTGGGCATGGCCCTCCTGCCTCCCCACCCCCTGAGTTCTGGCACCCTTGGGTCCCTGGGGTGTGAGGGGCCCAAATGTTCTTTGTGCCCAGGGCCTCTGGCCTTAATCCCCACATAGGGGGCTGTCAAGGTTCCTTCCCCACTCTGAACTCTAGGGTACAGATGTAGGGACCTGCATGAAAACCTCCTAAGCTTACTTTTACCGGCTTAGGTTAAAACTTCCCCAAGGTACAAACTAGTTTACCTTTTGCCCAGGAACTTTCGCTGCCACCACCAAACATCTAACCGGGTTTATTATTGGGAAAGAGTCGTTTGGAAACATCTTTCCCCGCAAAATCCTCACCAAAACCTTGCACTCCCCTTCCTGGGGAAGGTTTGATAAAAATCCTCACCAATTTCCATAGGTGACCCAAACCCTTGGATCTTAAGAACAATGAAAAAAGCATTCAGTTTCTTACAACAAGAATTTTAATGGAAGAAAAAGTAAAAGAATCACCTCTGTAAAATCAGGATGGTACATACCTTACAGGGTAATTAGATTCAAAACATAGAGAATCCCTCTAGGCAAAACCTTACGTTACAAAAAGACACAAAGACAGGAATATCCATTCTATTCAGCACAGCTTATTTTCTCAGCCATTTAAAGAAACCATAATCTAACGCATCTCTAGCTAGATTACTTACTAAGTTCTAAGACTCCATTCCTGTTCCGTCCCCGGCAAAAGCATCACCCAGACAGACCCAGACCCTTTGTTTCTGCCCCCCTCCAGCTTTGAAAGTATCTTGTCTCCTCATTGGTCAATGTGGTCAGGTGTCAGCGAGGTTATCGTAGCTTGTTAACCCTTTACAGGTGAGAGGGTTTTGCCTCTGGCCAGGAGGGATTTCAAAGGTGTTTACTCTTCCCGTTATATCTATGACAGGGGCCTCATAGGCAACACAGCTACATGAGCGTGCACACACACTGTGTTAGTGTTCTCTGTGCTGACATAGCATAGGCTCCCGGAGAGTGCTGTGAATGGGCTGGGCGGGGCTCGGAGCTGCTCAGGGAGGGACCTATGGGAGCTGCTCAGGGAGGATCTATGTTCACACAGCAGGCATTGCAATGGATGCAACTGGCATGCAGGAGACTGTAAACATCTGACGAGAATACACAGCACCAATCCCATATCTATAGCATGCACAAGGCTATAGCCCACTTAAAGGACATGGCTCAGGTTCCAGCCCGAAGTGCAAATTGGAATCATGTTGTAAGTGGGTCTCTGACTTCGTTGCAACTGTAGAATAGACGAGGAATGTTTGGGAGAAGTCAATTATAAAGACACATGCTCGAGTGATTGATGAAATCAAAATTTTCAATTTACACAAGCAAAGATGTGTGCCAGAGGCCTTGTATACTCCTCCACAAAAAAAAAAAAAACAGAAATAATAACCATGTGACTTCTCTGACCAGTCTCAGCTAAACAACCAGCTTGAATTTCAAATGTCATCAACCGATCCAGAAGGTAAAAGGAAAAGGTAGTTGGACACTGAGTATATGTGAGCCGCTGCAATCTGTTTGGAGATCTCCGAGCAGAAAGAGGCTAAAATTATCCAGCTTTTCATTGGGAATTATTTGTTCAGCTCTAAATGTTCATGATTTCGGATTCAGATTTTTTTTTAGGCTTAGTTTAGTTTATTTTTTTAAGATGCCTTAAAGTGCCCTTGGGAACTGCCTTAATCCCTACTACGTTAGCATGGTATGTGTCACTTTTCCCCCAAAAAGAGAGTTTCCACTGTCCTAATGCCTGAGAACCTGAGCGTATTCCAGCATCCAGATTCTCCACTTTGTACTTCTTCAGCGGAGGGAAGTGCAGCAACTGGATCTGAAGCGCAGTATGATGGTTTGCACGTCTGCAGTCATCCTGAAGTGGGTTACCAAATAATCTTGTATCTTTGGGAAGTTATGTACTGGGAAGGAATACATTTGGAAAAAACAGTCTGTACAACCGCTTGCATGCTCTGTGTACTGGGCAGGATGTTTGAAACTCTAAACAAAACAGAAACAAGGGCACAAGGTTATCAGAGAAAGGAGGAGAGTTAGCATGAAGCCAGAGTGCAGCATGTAGGGTGAGGAGCATCATGTGTTGCACTCTATTGACCCCCTGGCTGACTTCAAAACAATACACGTTGGCCCACCCCAACCTAACGCTTTTAGGAAGAGGGAAAATTAAAGGGTTGATTCGAATCCTCTGCACTGCAAGAAGAGAACACCCCATGTTAGGGCAGGAATCTGTTGGCCTCCATAAATATTTGTGTGTTCAATACAAGGAATATCTACCGTTTGATCATTTTTTTTACCCCCTCCCAGAGGTATCTCTGTACAGCCCTCTCAGTCTGCACATCACACTCTTCTTGGGATTTTTGGAGGATCCCAATGTCATGACTCTACGGTCATGGAGCTCTGCCCCTTTTACGAATAGTTGAGGGTAAGAGAAGTGATGGAAATTTATTATCCATTGTGACCGTGGTTGCTGGCAGGGGGCCACACTGAGACGGCTCACTCAGGGCAAACTGCAAAGAATGGGGCAGACAATCCCCAAAACTGAGGGTTTCTTCTCATAATTAGATTCACCAATCTTTTCACAAAATAGCATCTGTAATACCTTACTGGCTACCCAAAAGCCCCCAAATACAGTTTCCCTTAAGCAATCCAGCCTTTGGCTCCCACCCAGACAGCCAAGTCAAATATGGTGAGGATTACTTAAAATATATAAAGCTCTACCAATCCCAAGAGATCGGACACATAACCCACCAGGTCAATGAATATTTCAGATTTTACCCAAATACACACTTACAGCCAATTCTTATTAACGAATCTAAGAGAAAGAGTTATTGCGGTTAAAAGATCATTCTGCGTACAGATATGAATAAAGTTCTTAGGTCAGCTTCATAGCAGAAAACAATGAGTTTTTTTTAAAACTCCAGCTTTACCTACACAGAGGCAAGACAAGAAAAAAGTGTTGCAGAGGAATCATCATCTCCCACACTGGCTCTCAGTGATGCCACTGACCAGGGCTGGCTCTACCGTTTTTGCCGCCCCAAGCAGTGAAAAAAACTGTCGCCTATTTGCCGCTGCGGCCGGCGGGACAGAGGAGCTGCTGCCGAATTGCCGCTGCGGCGGAAACACTGCTGACCCTTTCTAACTATTGCCCCAAGCACCTGCTTGGAATACGGGTGCCGGGAGCCGGCCCTGACACTGACTACAGCACAAAAAGAGAGAGACAGAAAGGAAGCGAGGACTGGGAGGGGTGAAGCAGCGGGGGAATCTTCACAGAGAATTTCTGCAACTCAAACCGCCCGACAAATGCATCTTCAAAGGAAAGTGACGTTTTAGAAGTGGAGGGAAGGTACTATTCTGTGGTTTTCGGCTTGATCTCCCCACGACTTTGTCTCTTACTGTATATACCATTATTTGAGAGGTAAATCAGTGCAAATAAATCTACAGAATGCCTGGCAGAGAACCGTCGCCCAAGATCACAGAGACCGCGAGAAAACTGTAAAGCTGCCATCCAGCCTGATGGAAATCAGACATCACATCGTGAATTCACAGGACTGGATGATGAATAAAGGGAGAAGAGTGGGGAGAGTCTGCATCCAGGCAGGCCACAAAGACGACAATACTGGAGGTCTTGAGCTGTTAATATTCAAGGGACGTAGGAGATGTATATTGGTCCTGGGGCCTTACTTGAGCTAAACTTTCACTGAAGCCAAGGGAAGATTTCCATGAGTAAGGAATGAGTGAAAACTAAGTGAGGATATCAGGGTTTGGGCGGGGGCAGAGATTGGAGGGGACTTGGAGGGGCATTTCCTTCTCAAATTGTATACATTGATTTTTGTTCAGTAGTTTACAATTCAGGTTAAAACATTTTCTATGCACTTGAGATTCCTAATGTGATGGACCTACCTAAAACTGAGAAAAAGTAAAATAGACATTTCGAAGTTTTTTGCAAAACCAACTGTTGAACCGTCGGCAGCTGATTCACTGCACTTGCTTCGACTCTGGACACCTTATCATCACAAGTACAGCAAGAGGATCTAGAATCTTTGGATGCAGTGAGTACGGAAACAACTGAAGATGATGTGGAAGCATAACTGTTCCTACAGATCTTGGAGAAAAAAAAGCAGTGGACCTAATCAACCACATCTGCCTGATTTTCCAAGGAGACTGTTTAAGAAACAGAACCGTTCTTTTTTCAGTTTTCCATTACAATACATTTCCTTGGGTTAAATATTCAGTTCAACAACATGCTGTATTCTGATTTCCCTGCCATCACTTCTACTCTGAAACAGGCTATCTGGACAATTTATTTATCAGAAAAAGGTTGTGGGATTGGAAGAAAATTTCTGAAAAACTGTCTAAATATGCCATTAACCAGCCTCATGTGAAAAGCCCAGAACTGTATGGTCAAGTGGCTGCTAGAAAACTGTATAAAAGACCCATGGGTCCAAATCCTTTTTATCTCAGAGCTGCTTGATGCTTCAGGCAGGGGAAGTTTAAGCCATAAGGACTAAGATCCCAGTCCTGACTGAACCACTCTGAATATAAATGTTGGACTATAACCTATGGACTAATTCTGAAAGAACTCTTTGCAACTACAAAGCTCACCATCTCTTCTATGAATCTGAACCTCAAGAATTGTACTCAAGTCTGTATGTATATTGGTCTTTTAACCAATACTCTCTCTCTCCTTTCTTTCTTAATAAATGTTAGTTTAGTTAATAAGAATTGGCTGTAAGCGTTTATTTGGGTAATTCTGGAATATTCATGAACCTGGGAGGTAATGGGTCTGATCCTTTGGGATTGGTAGAACTTTTTTATATGATGAATAAGATTTTCAGTAATCCTCATCATGTTTGACTTGGGTGTCTGGGTGGAGGCCTGAGGCTGGGTTACTTTAAGGGAACTGTGTTGTTGGCTTCTGGGTAACCAGTGAGGTGTTATAGAAGCTGTTTTGTGCTGGCTTGGTAAATCTAAGCACTGGACTATCCACCAGCTTTGGGGATTGTCTGCCCCATTCTTTCCAGTTCACCCTAATTGAGTGACCTCAGTTGGGTCCCCTAGGACTCCGGTCACATAGTGCTTCTGCGATGTCAAGACGTGTAGCTGAGGTTCCGCAGAGGGTGAAAGAAGACCATTGTTTGCAAATGTATGCACATTGCACGGAACCCAAACTCAACCCCATCCTTGTGGAGTGCTGTCAAGTAAGTCCTAGTGCTGTGGGCTTTCTAAATGTACTTGAGAAATTGTATTCAGCCTTTGCAGAGCCAACCAATCATCAGATGTTTCTTGACCTGCAGGCAGCTTTGGGTCTTAAGCATCAAGAGCTTGTGCAGTCCAGTGACATGCGTTGGGCATGTAAGTGGAGAAGTGTGTTTGCAGCAAAAACTCAATATACTGCCATCATGCGGCGTCAAAGATCTCAGTGAACAAAGCGAAAAGTGGTCTATGGGAGCAAATGGTCTTTATCATCAGATCACTGGAGTTTCATTCATTGCATGCTTGATTATCTTTCAATGTATTATGAAAGTTATTCATGTTGCTCCCAAAGAACTTCAAGGCATCAATAGCATGCTTGCAAAAACTTCCGCTATCATAGAAAAAATGAAAGGGTACTTTGAGAAACTCAGAAGTGAAGAAGGCTGGAATGAAATGTGGAAAGAAATTACAGAATTCTCTCAAGACCATAACATTGCAGTGCCAGATGAAGACACTCTTCACTCACCAAAAGGACAAAGAGTTGTAAAAGCACTGGAAACTCTTAGGGAGAGACTTCATTGTCCCAATCAGTTTGGGTCAAAGAGAGCATGTATAAGGGGCAAAAAATGCATGTGAAACACCCAAGATTGTAACTGCACCTGAAAGAACAGGCAGCATCACCACCTGTACCTTCCTGTTTTGGATGTCATAATTGCAGAGTTAGAGAGACGATTCTCAAAAGAATCAATGGAAGTTGCTGCAGCATGTGACTCAGTATTAAGGTGTGACAAAAATGGCATTCATTGACTCTTGCAGAAATATGCAGATCCACTCAACGTAAATCCTCACTTTACAGCTGGAGAAATGGATATTTATACAAACGATTACAGACTCATTCAGTTAGCTCTCACATTTCCAGTATGGCCATATCAGAATGAAGCTTTTCTGCAATGAAACGGATTATAAACTGGTTGCATTCAACCATGGGAGAAGAAAGATTTTCTTCACTGGCTCTTCTTCACATAGAAGCCAATTTAACTAGAAAGCTGATTCCAGAGAACACTGTGAACGTTTACGCTAACCGAAGGGCGAGACAATTGCATCTATATTAAGGTAAATAGGGTATTTCTATGTTACAACACATGTTTATGTAGCTCTAAAACCAGGGAGACAGAGTTACATGAAAGTGCTTGGTTCTCTTCATTTAACAATTTGATTTTATGCTAATGTTGATTTCTAAGTGGTAGCTGGTAAACATGTCAAATAAGTTAAAACAAAAAATTAAGGATGATTAAATAATGAACATAAACTGTACTTGAGATTTCACACACACTGTAATTTAAGTACCACTAACACTCAGTAAATCCAGAAGTTAGACCTATTCCTATTATTAATAGTATTAAGCCCCTCTGTCCCCTCCAAATATAGAAATCAAACCACACCTATGATTTGTACAATTAAAAAACCCTGTATTTAACTGTTTTTTAAATGTCAGAGAGAAGCACAGAGAAGGAGGTGGACATCAGTGGAGAATAAAAGCTCAGTATTTTCAACTCTTGCACCCCACTAAATAATATATCTATAGCTGCCAGGCAACCAGGGTCTAGAAACACAGCAAGAGTCACTTTCATCTAACGCTGAACAAGGAACTCTATTAGACTAAGGGGTCAGTATTATCCCTAAAATTACTGTCTCTCTCTCTCTTTCTCATTCACTGTAGAACTTCTGATTAGAATCTTTCTCAGACTCCCTCCTGCCTGGCTTTCTGTGACAGGTTTAAAGAAAAACAGTACATATATCTTTGCAATAGCCATGTCTGTATCTTGAAACAAAGGGGGAATTTTCCACTGAATCACACAGGGGGATCTGGTGTATGGTACAACACATTTGTTAAACAGAGCTGCTGTGGGTATGTCTAATCCTACATGCACTGGGCCTAATTCTGGTCTCACATCAGGGTTACTTGTCATTCCACTGACTTACAGGAGTTAGTTACGTCTGATTTACACTGGAGTTTCTCAGATCCAGGGTCTGTAAAATCCACTGTACCTCTTAAAAAGAAAAGGAGTACTTGTGGCACCTTAGAGACTAACCAATTTATTTGAGCATAAGCTTTCGTGAGCTACAGCTCACTTCATCGGATGCATACTGTGGAAAGTTTAGAAGATCTTATTATATACACACAAAGCATGCAAAAATACCTCCTCCCACCCCACTCTCCTGCTGGTAATAGCTTATCTAAAGTGATCACTCTCCTTACAATGTGTATGATAATCAAGTTGGGCCATTTCCAGCACAAATCCAGGTTTTCTCACCCCCCCCCCCCACACACACACACAAACTCACTCTCCTGCTGGTAATAGCTTATCCAGTGACCACTCTCCTTACATTGTGTATGATAATCAAGGTGGGCCATTTCCAGCACAAATCCAGGGTTTAACAAGAACGTCTGGGGGGGGAGGGTAGCAAAAAACAAGGGGAAATAGGCTACCTTGCATAATGACTAAGCGGAGTGGCTTAGTCATTATGCAAGGTAGCCTATTTCCCCTTGTTTTTTGCTACCCCCCCCCCCCCAAGACGTTCTTGTTAAACCCTGGATTTGTGCTGGAAATGGCCCACCTTGATTATCATACACAGTGTGGTCACTTTGGATAAGCTATTACCAGCAGGAGAGTGAGGTTGTGTGGGGGGGGGGGGGGGGGAGGAGAGGGTGAGAAAACCTGGATTTGTGTTGGAAATGGCCCAACTTGATTATCATACACATTGTAAGGAGAGTGGTCACTTTAGATAAGCTATTACCAGCAGGAGAGTGGGGTGGGAGGAGGTATTTTTTCATGCTTTGTGTGTATATAATAAGATCTTCTAAACTTTCCACAGTATGCATCCGATGAAGTGAGTTGTAGCTCACGAAAGCTTATGCTCAAATAAATTGGTTAGTCTCTAAGGTGCCACAAGTACTCCTTTTCTTTTTGCGAATACAGACTAACATGGCTGTTACTCTGAAAACTGTACCTCTTAGTTTTTCTAAAGTCAGAACATTTGCCCATGGCTTCTCCTAAATGTTCTGCCCTTCTGAAAGTATCGCTACACCCTGAACAGGCAGCTGAGGAGGGATGCTGACTGTAGAGGAGGGGAAAGAAGTCTGCATTAAAGGACAAGAGCCAGCACGAGAGAGAAAACATCCTGTGGCCTGGTCAGTTTTCTGGATCACAATGTGTCCTGTTTCTCTGCAGGATGCCTGGTTCCAGGCCAAAAAGACAGAAAGGCAGTGCTTAATTTGTAATGGAAGAGGTGCCAGGGCTCAAGCAATTTGTTTACATTGATAACTGATACAGCAAGTGGCAGAGATGCCAGGACAATGAACTGCCAAGCCTCAAGATGCCAGGGCTCAGCCTGACAAGCCCTGACACAAAATTAAGTACTGGAGAAAGGGCTAAAGCCCAAAGGCCCAAACGGGAGAAAAAACATGGTAAGGAGCTGTAGGGTGACTGTGGGAGGGAAGAGAGCGAGAGGGGAATTACTGGAAGGAGCCCTCCAGAAACGTGGGAATGTGAAGGAGACTTTTCTACCAGAGGTGAAAGTGGGCTGGTATGGTGTACCAGTAAGACATGCCTGCCGGTACCGGCCTCTATACAGCCGACGTTAAAACACGGCAGTGGCAGCGGCCAGAGCCCCGGGCCCTTTACATAGTCACTGGAGCCCCGGGTGGCGCCAGGCAGTGTGGAACGGCTAGCTGGGGAGGCTGACCCCCAGCCCTGCCCCTTCTCCCCGAGGCCCTGCCCCTTCTGGGGCCCCACAGCCAGGCCCTGTACCTGTAAGTCTTTTATCTTACTTTCACCCCTATTCTCTCCTTTAAGAATTAATTATACTTTTCCCCGGCAACACAGAACTAGATTATGAAACCCATTGCCATGGGAAGATGTTGAGGCCAAGAATGTAGGATTCAGAAAGGGATTGGATATTATTATAAACAAGACTATCCAGACTCCTCACAATTAATTATAACAGCTTTGGAAGGGATATTAAATCTCATGCTTCCGGGTTTATTCCATCTAGAGATTAGGAAGAGACAGACTCGGGGCAAATTATCCCACATCTGCCTCCTCGATCATGCCAGGAACTAGCGTGGTATTTGTTTCTCCCGCATGCTGGGGGAACAACATTTTAGTGACAAGGATGTGCCGTTCCTCTGACAGGAAAGGAAGGAAGATTGTGAAAGAAGTTACTGAAACCGCAGCTTGTTGTAGATCTAAGGTGAATAAGAAAGGTGAAAATAGTCGTGGAAAGATGGCCGTGTCTCAGTGGTCAGCTCCTGACAGCCAGCATTCACCTGGTCCCAAAATGCAGAGGAGCCACCACCAGGCCTATGCTGCCTTTGGATCCCACTTCAAAACCTTGGGGCCCAATCCTGCAATCAATTTGCACAGGCAGATCCCAGCACTTTTGTAGGGCCCCCACTGGTTTTACTGGGGCTCTCTGCAAGAGCAGGGGTCTGCCTGTGGCTCTCCAATTGCACAGGCTTTGTGCCACTAGTGCGTAGTGAGCAAGTGTAGTTCTTACACCTTCCTGAGAAGTACCTGGCACTGGCCACTGTCAGTGACAGGATACCGGCCTAGGTAGACCTCAGGTCTGATTCAATCTGGCAATTCCGACGTTCCTAAAAGGGCACAGAATTAAAGTAATGCAGTAGTTGCCATTAAAATGTCACCATCTACAAGTTACCACACTGAACGCGGTATTAGAGACACTGTCGTCATTTCCCTACAGTTAAAAAAAGGAGAATGACTGTGGTGTCTCAAATCCCTTTTAAATACACTGCTCATGGATGCCTAGGCGCCAACTTCCCCAGTGCCGGTGGATGCTCGCGCCCCCCTGCCCCTGGCCCCACCCCGACTCCACCCCTTCCCTGCCCCTGCCCCGTCCCCATTCCAACCCTTTCCCCAAAGTCCCTGCCCCAACTCTGCCCCCTCCCTTCCTCTATTGGACCCCTTCCCAAATCCCTGCCCTGGCCCCGCCTCTTCCCCAAGTGCGCTGCATTCTCCCCTTCCCACCTCCCTCCCAGTGCTTGCCACGCGAAACAGCTGTTTTGCAGCGGCAAGCGCCGGGAGGAAGGGAGGGGGGTGAAGTGGGACGCGACACACTCAGGTGAGGAGGCGGAGGCAGGGGTGAAGTGAGCTGGGTCAGGGGGATGAGCTGCTGGTGGGTACAGAGCACCCACCAATTTTTTCCCGTCGGTGCTCCAGCCCTGGAGGACCCAGGGGGTCAGTGCCTATGAACGGATGAGTAAAAACTAGACCCTTTCCTAAAGGGAGTTCAGAAGAGAAGAGATTGCACTATATGGGCTCGATTCTGCAAGGTGCTGAGCATTCTGGCCTTGATCCAGCCATGTGCTTAAAGTTAAGCAAGAAAGTACTCCCACTGATGACAACGGGACAACACATGTTTAAAGTTAAGCTTGAGCTCAAGTGCTTTGCTCTGGTAAGGCCAATGTGCTCCACACCTTGCAGGATTGAGCTCTCTGATATTCCCAGTACATCCAGTTCTCTGAATGGTCACTACTATCTCCTGGTATTGTCAAGAGAGACAGGAAGGCTAGCAAGTGGCTTGAACAAGCACATTCAGATCTGAATTTCCCTCAGGTTTCAGGGGTCTGTGGATCAGAGATTTTGGTTTGTCCACCTTTATGTAGGGCCCAATCATGGAGTCAGCTGGAGTTGAAGTTGCTCAGCACCTTGCAGAATTGAGCCCATGAAGACAAAGTTGTCTGAGCCAGAAAGACTCTATCCTGCTTACGGTGACTGGGAAGAGACGTGATACGAAACTCAAGGGTGTGATCTTACTAGGACAAGAACAAAACGGAAGATGAATGTCTTCAGGTACTGCACAGAGTGAAATCCTGTCAAAGCTCCCACAGATGTCAGGGGGGGAGGGGTGGGGGCAGCATTTCACCTATCTAGTCTCTGCTCAGCATGGTGTGTAATTTTCCTCTTAGTGGATATTACGATGCGCTCACATTCAGGGGAGCATACATGCAGCTTTTTTGCTTCTTTTCTGGAAGTACCCGGAGAGGCAGGGGGTGTTTTGAGTTAGGCTCAAAGGGCTGGATACTTCTCCCATTGACTCAGTCTGGCTTGAAGTGATTTATTATTCGGGGGCGGGAGGGGGGGGAGGAGCAGTTATAGTTGCGTAGCTGATTGGTTTAAACTGTTGCTAGCCTAGTAAAGGAATACTGAGCACTAGCACATGGGAAGCGGGTGGGAGGATGTCAGGGTTGCTCACAGGAGGCAGATGTTGCATTTGAGAGACAGTGAACTGAAGCTGCTGTAACTGTGAGCACCCAATGAGTCTGGGCTGCACTGATTCTGTCTCGTCTCTGAGACGGGTTGTGTGTAAGGAAAAAAATCTTCAAAGGGTGCCAGGAACTAGCGTGGTATTTGTTTCTCCCGCATGCTGGGGGAACAACATTTTAGTGACAAGGATGTGCCGTTCCTCTGACAGGAAAGGAAGGAAGATTGTGAAAGAAGTTACTGAAACCGCAGCTTGTTGTAGATCTAAGGTGAATAAGAAAGGTGAAAATAGTCGTGGAAAGATGGCCGTGTCTCAGTGGTCAGCTCCTGACAGCCAGCATTCACCTGGTCCCAAAATGCAGAGGAGCCACCACCAGGCCTATGCTGCCTTTAGATCCCACTTCAAAACCTTGGGGCCCAATTTGCACAGGCAGATCCCAGCACTTTTGTAGGGCCCCCACCGGCTTCATTGGAGCTCTCTGCAAGAGCAGGGGTCTGCCTGTGGATCTCCAATTGCACAGGCTTTGTGCTGGCTCTGTGCCACTAGTGCATAGTGAGCAAGTGTAGTGCAATGTTCTCAGTGCAGTACGTTCACGCGTACCTTTCACCACTGCGGTTGGTAGTCTCCTTTTCTAACAAAAGATGTTCATTGCACCACTCCCATATTGAGGAGTTGATATTGTGGTTGATTTAGTTATGGCAGGCACCAACAGGTGGCGCAGTTACCCATAGTCTTCCCAGTTATTTTTCTTGGCATATGAACAATTTTGACTCTTAGGAAGACAGGCTATTTGTTGAGTTGTGCAAAGTTTTGCAAAGAGGCAGCTTTGGGAGAGAGGGAGCCATGTGAGCAGCAGGAGAGTCTGCTGTCTGCCTTGGGCTCTAAGTAGAAGCACTTGAAAATCAACCTACCTAGTGCAGCATATCTGTTTTTCCTGCTTTGTCTTTTGTTCCCCCTGGTAAACATACATTACTTTCTTCATGGCAGCTCTCAATATTTTTGGGGTAAATATCTTCCTACTCTCTCTGCACTGGCTAGGAGCCTAGAGGTGTGGGCTGGAGGGCACAGGCAGGACCAGGACTTGCACAGACCGTGTTATTGGAGCTCTGCAAATTGTAGCATTAGTTTTTTGCAGGAAGGAGCCCAGTCATGGACCAGGCAGGGCCCCATTGTGCTAGGTGCCATACAAACAGAACAAAGACAGCCCCTGCCCTGAAAAACTCACAGTTCAAGTATCAGACAGGAAACAACATGTGGTTACAGAAAGGAGAGCACAAGGAAACACTCAGACAATATTGGTCAGCACGATAAGCAGTTTCACGCTGGCCAGTGTAGTCTCATTGTTTCCTTGTGCTCCCACCATGTGTGTATTTTACCCACCTGTTGTCTATAGTCTTACACTTTTGGGGGACAGACTGTCTCTTTGATATGTCTGTTTGTTGCCTAGCACAATGGGGCCCTGGCCTCTAAGTGCTATCATAATACATGTAATAATCATTATAATAATAATTTCCCCTGTAGATCAAATAAACTCACAAGAACTGTGAGCACTGGAAGTGGCCAGTTGCATTAGGATAGAATGAGATTACTGAACTTGCTCAGGTTGGAGCCAATATTTAATTGTGGTCATTGGTGTGTACCATGTGCTCAAACCGTACCTGAAAAGGATTCACAAATGGGAGAAAGTGTAAGCATCCACTAACCTGGCCTCGTTTCACTGGGCAGGGGGGACAGACCTTTTTAACAATGATTAAAATACAAACTAAGTCCTTGCCTGAAGCGAATTTGTAGCAGTGGACGTAATTGGGTGTCACTGCTGAAGAGTGATATATACATTGTCATTTTGCACCCAGCACTAATTGTTAGGCATGATTCCAAACAATTAACCTGGACTGTCAGATTTTTGTGAAGACCAATCTAACAGGTCAACACAATAAAAACAGATGGCACTGGATATTGCAATACAACCACTTCTCTACTGCACCCTCCTAACAAGAATAATTTGCCCCAACTCTGTACACTTTAGTCTCATGCCACCTAGTGGCCTACGAAAGAATTACAATTTATCCTTATGCCTGTCGGACATTATTCCTTCCTTTTTGCATTTCAAGTGTTTCCCTAGTTCTGTCTTGGATAGATTGTACTGTCCTTAATCACAAACACCGGGAGGTAGCACTTCAATAATTTACCATCCTCTTGCTTATGTTGCTTAGGCATTGGGCAAGGGGAGGGAGAAGTCTGACTGTATTCATATATGGAAGAGACCAGGTAGGTGAGATTATATCTTTTATTCTGTTGGTGGAAGAGACAAGATTTCGAGCTTCACAAAGCTCTTCCTCGTAAGCTTGTCCCTTCCACCAAACAAAGTTGGTCCAATAAAAGATATGACCTCACCCACCTTGCCTCTCTGATATCCTGGGAGCAACATGGCTATAAGAACACTGTATTCATATATAGCTGTTTTACAACTCAAGCCAACACAGTTCTAATGACTGAACCCTTGCTGCCTCCGGAATACAGGGGAGGTCCCTGTCCCATCAGCTTACAACAAAGGGATGGAATTCAACACAAAATGTTCTTCTGAGTGTTAAATGCTATTTCATTATAAAGCAAAGAGGAAAGCAGCTCCAAGTGTCTGTATCAATTATTTCTGAATGGCTGCATCAGTTACTTCTGGGGAATGATTAAGCAGTTAGAGAGGGACAGTGTAGTGGTCTGAAAGCATGGGACCAGCAGCCAGAAATGTCAGCGATCTAATCCTGGGTCAGATTCGCTGGCTCGTTAAACCTGCTTTGAGCCGCTCTGGCCATGCAAAGCCGACTCAAAACTTAACTGGCTACTTGGGGATTCTCCAAGGTAGGGAGATCCGTATGTTGCATAGAGTTCCCGGCTGGCCCCTACATAGGGGGGTGTGATTGGGGAAAGGGGGTCATGGCTGGGAATCCACCATGTCTGTCTGATACCTGGGTGAACAGATAGCAAATGTGAAAAATCAGGATCTTTTTCGGGGGCGGGGGGGAAAGATGGTAATAGTTGCCTATATAAGACAAATCCCCTAATATCATGACAGTCCTGATAATATCAGGACATCCGGTCACCCTGGCTGGGTACCATGAACCTACTCTGCCTTGCACCAGGAAGCAGGGTCAGCACCTACTGCCCCCCAAGGTGGCAGAGCTATTAGAGTGGCTTAATGCCATCCTCCAGACTTCCACTGAGCATAGTTCAGCTAGTCTGGTGACTGTGGGCCGTTAACTCTCTTTGGCCTTGGGCATGTGCCAAACCCTCCCTGCTTCAGGTTCTCCTGTGTACAGTGGAGACAGACAGGTAAGGAAGTAGCATTACCTTCCTCATAGAAGGAAATGGGAAGATTAGCTAGTTAGAGAAGAGCTTTGAAAGCAGAGGCACTATGTATAACTCCTATTCAGGGCATAATTTTGCCATAGATCTTGCAAGACATAGAATTTTAATGTTCACAAAAGATCCGGTTTTATCTGGCTACTAGATAAGAATCATTAATACTTGGACAGATGATAATGCAGAGCTGAAAAAGAACTAAAAACATGTTTTGATTAGAGATTTGTGCTATCAACCAAATGTGCAACTGGTCTATTGCCAGCAAAGACAGTGCTGGCAAGAACAGAGTCTCCAAGTCCAACTGTTCCTATCTTGTTGCTCTCATTGGTCAAGGGCTTTCTGGTCTTGGTTTAATGTGCTTTTCTTCCTCCAGTCAGCCTGCTCATTGGTGGCAGCTTTGGTTGTTTCCTCAGAGAAACGCAGCCCTGGACCCCTCTGTGGCCGCCTCCTCTTTTTATTCTTTCCTACCGCAAAATTTCCTCGGCTGGCTGAAGAGGAACTCAGAGGCCACACTCCTCTCAGCCTTTCCGCCCGAAGCTACCATGATAACATCAGAGTACAGGACCAGTGTCCCACATACTGGTAACTTGGCAGAATATCTCAGGCCAGCCAGAAAAGGCTGAACATAGCTATGACAGCTTCTCTTCACAGTCTCTTAAATACGTTGACTTAGACTTTGCACAGGCACAAGAACTACTAGATATCCAACATGCACAACTGGAATCCCGTGCACATTAGAAGGGGTAGCCCTTGTAGAATCCTGCTAGGACCCTTAACTTAGAGAGGAGATCAAGGGTGTAGCAACAATGAGCCGGAGAGGTGAGTTGATGGAGTGTCCCCAAGCCCCAGACTAAACTTCAGTTATGGGTAGGACCCTACCAAATTCACGGGTCATTTTGGTCAATTTCATGGTCATAAAATTTAAAAATTGTAAATTGCATGATTTCAGCTATTTCAACCTGACATTTCACAGTGTTGTAATTGTAGGGGTCCTGACCCAAAAAGGAATTATGCGGGGGTCACAAGGTTATTGTAGCAGGGGTTGCAGTACTGCTGCCCTTATTTCTATGCTGCCTTCAGAGCTGGGCAGCTGGAGAGCAGCGGCTACTGGCTGGGAGCCCAGCTCTGAAGGCAGAGCTGCGACCAGCAGCAGCGCAGAAGAAAGGACGGCCTGGTAGGGTATTGGTACCCGTACTTCTGCGCTGCAGCCTGCAGAGCTGGGCCCTCAGTCATCACCCTCCAGGTGCCCAGCTCTGAAGGCAGCAGAGCAGAAGTAAAGGGGGCATGGTACGGTATTAGCACCCTTCCTTCTGCGCTGCTGCTGGCAGCGGCGCTGCCTTCAGAGCTGGGCAGCTGGAGAGCGGGGGCTGCTGGCCGGGACCCTGTCTCTGAAGGCAGAGCCGCCGTCAGCAGCACAGCAGAAGCAAGGATGGCCTGGTACGGACCCTCAGTCAGCAGCCGCCACTCTCCAGCCACCCAGTTCTGAAGGTAGCAGTGCAGAAGTAAGGGTGGCAATACCGCAACCCCCCTGAACTAAACTGGTGACCCCCCCCCCCGCAACTCCCTTTTGGGTCAGGACCCCCAATTTGAGAAACACTGGTCTCCTCCATGAAATCTGTATAGTATAGGGTAAAAGTACACAAAAGACCAGATTTCATGGCTGTGAATTTGGTAGGGCCCTAGTTATAGACACGTAGTGCATGGATGCAAGGTGCTGCAAAGGCAGTGCAAGCTCATGACATCCCACCTAACAGCTAGTCTTGGTGTCCTTTCACCAACAGGACACTGTGTACAGGAGTTTGGTGCTATGGGGAAGTGCTGACTGAGGACTAGATCGAATGTGACAAAACCTGTTCTCTCATGAGCTAAAGTAGATTGTTCTCTGGGCCTACAGAAGCAAGACTCCTTTGGCCACTGCACCACCTAGAGTAGCTAGCAAGTATTATTCATTGTGTTCTGTTCAGGATTTCTGTTGTCTGAAGACATAGCCAGAAAGTTAGCAGGAGATGAACCCAAAAGGTGATAATTTCTGGGGGCCGGTACTGATGAAGGGAAAACAAATCAGTTCTAGTCACTGATCAGAGTACAACAGAAGCACCAGTTAGTGAAGCGCAGATTCTCAAAGGTATTTAGGTGTCTAACTCTCCTGGGATTTCTCTCCACTAAATGGTGAAGACAACTGAGGACTTAGACTGTATAAAGTAGCCGCAGAAGGAAGGTGCACACAGAACCCACTGTCTACATGGAACAAGGAGCACCACAGAACAACAGAGAAAATACCGTTTTGCATTATATTTGTGCCTCTTTTCTCCCCGCACAGCGGCATCTAAACCCCTCCCCAGGCTGACCAAGCATAAGAATGTGCTTCACTATCAGTAGGGCTTTCCCCCCGGCCCAAAGGGATCAGAAAAAGTGCCCATGTTTAGTAAATGCAATTTAGCTGTAATGGGATGGAGTTGCTGCCTGAAGTGATAAAACATAATGGATCACAACTGATCATGGGTGGAACAAGCTTCCATTTAAAAAATATGAAAAGCACTGAAATCCAGGCAATCAGCTATACCCAAGGGCTCCTAGCGCAGACTGGTGAGCAGAGAAGAGCACGGATGGGCTGAGCCGGTTATGTACTCACATCTCTCTCTCATTTACATGTCCTGACTGGCGGAGGTGCCTGGAAAACTGAGCTGCTCCTTGTTCTTGGGAACTCCTGCGGGGAAGGTGGGCCGTCCCTGTCTCTGCAGTGGCTCTGATGCGCACTTACAGAACCCGGCCTGCCCTCAGTCTCCGCTCATATCCTCAGCTGCCAGAACACAGTAACTAGGTGGCCAGGCCGGGGGGCCATATTCATGTGCCAGCACAGGGACAGAGTGGGCAGGGGGCAGCTTGCCACCTAGTGAGGCACCGCAGGAGCCAGTGCAGCCCCAGCACAGACAAGGCCAGCCCTCAGGGCAGCTGTGAATTGTGCCCCTGCTTCCGTGGTTCCTATGGGGCTTGGCAGGGACACAGAACAGTCCCTGTCATGCTTCCTACTGCCCGTGACATCCCCCCTCCCTCCTCTGGTCTGTCCCAAGTGCCCAGGACTGCTAGGGAGAGGGCAGCAGGAGGGCGGAGACGTATGCCTTCCCTTCAGCTGCCTTTGCCAGCCTAGCTGGCATAGAGGGGCCACAGGACAACCATAAATCAGGCTTGCAGTGTTAACTCTAAGGGCTGACTGGGTAAGTTGCTATAGCCTGTAGGAGAGGGTAGTGCAGAGCCACACAAGGCAGCTAGAGGGGGCACTGGGCGAAGTGGCACCCTTCTTCCTGCGTGGCTGGCGTGTAGAGTAGGCTCAGTCATCCCGCATGCCCAGGAGAGCGTGGCTGGAGCAAGGACTCAGTTCTGCTAAACTCTTAGGTGGGCTGCACGAGAGGGTGCAGGGAGGAGACTTCCCCGCTCCCCATGTAAAGCCAGGCCCAGTCCAGTCCTTCATGACTGATCCACCTAGGAGCAGGTTGGGTTGGATATGGACAGGTTGTGGATTGTAGTTTTGGGCTAAATAGATTTTAATTCTACACAGGGCATTCAGGGGTCTGATTTCAGATGCCCCTGGAAAGGAAGTACCCTGACCATGCTTGGGAAAGCAAGAAGCTAAGACCCCTATTGTCATACTCAGGGGCCTAATCCTAGGCACCAAAACCCCCACAGGCCCCTGAGTTGTGGCTTAGTATTGGAGCATTATAAGTTCCAATTAATGGGAGTCCCCATCAGCTGACTTTCAGAGGGGTGAGCCCAGGCAAGCCCACACGCACACAAATGGGAACTGTGGCTGTTAGCAGCACCTCTGAAAAATCAGGCCACTTATTTAAGGGAGTTTAGGCCCCACATTCAACTCTCTTGGCTCAACCGACATTTTCTTGCTAGCAGCTGGGCTTACAGGGATTCTCAGCACCAGGCCAGGCAAGGGAGGCTGGGAATTAGCTGGGAAGCAACAGCACTGGGCTGAGTCTCTGGTGTGGCCCCCACAACGGTCACAGCTGAAGGCTGCGAGGCTGCTGCTGTTCTGTGGGCTATTGAAGGCTGGCGCGTGCAAGTGAGGAGGCTGCTAGCTAGCAGTTGTTCAGTGGGTGTGTTCAGGAAACGGACTCGTAGGAAGGAGGGGAAAATGAAGTTGCCTCAGTACTAGGCCGGGAAAAGTAGCACGCGGCCAGCATTGACAACTAACGTTTGTGCTGAATAATGAGTCCCCAAAAGCCTGGCAATGAAAAATGTCTAAAGTCCACTCGGGCTACAGCTCTGCCCCGTTGAAGTCTAAGGCAAAGCTTCATTCGCTTAACAACGGACATTCGAGACAACTGTTTGTCAAGAGCAGTTAAATTTCTTTCAAGAAAATGGAAGACTCACTGGGAAGGGGCTAATTATACCCTGGAACAAGACGAGGTAGCAGGGCCTCTCACCTCTGGGGTAACGCTTTGCTTTGGGTCTGCTTTGGGGAAGGGATATTTGGTGTTTAAGCATAGAGGGCCCACTCCTCCCTGGTGCTGAGCAAGAGGTGCTCACCCAATTTACATTGTTTCCAATGGGAGTGCAAGGGGCTCAGCACCTGCCAGGATCAGGCCGTTGGGAAGGAGAGGCAAGACTAGAGGTAGATGTTTTGGGGATTAACCCAGCAGCATCACTAGGCAAAGAGCAAGTCACAGGTTCAGATTGCAACCACCAGCAGGAGCGCAGCTAAACACATGATCCATTGGTGACAGAGGCATACAACAATGCAGCCCTGGGCAAGCAAGAGAACAGGGCAAGGGGGTGATGACTAAGCAGGTGTGGCTTCGTAATGCAGCATTATAAACTTCAATTATAGGGAGTCCCCGTCAGCTCATGATGTGGCAGCTCCCTAGGAGTGCTTTAGATGGGTTTGCTGCCAAAGATTAGGTAGGAAAGAGGTGGCAGACTGGGGGTGGGGTGAGGAGTTAGACTCACAGTCAGTGTATATATTTCACCTTAACTGTTCAATTGCCCCCCAAGTTATGGGCCCATCTGGAAAAGGCCAATGCCCCTGTGAATACGCATCATACAGTGCTGTCTGGATTGGCACTTGTACAGGGCCAGCATGAGGAGGTTGTGGCTTTTTGCAGCCAGACAGAGAACATTAAAGGGCTGGGGCAAGGTTACAAGGCTGGATCACACCCATCGCAGCAGGAGCCAGAGGCAGTGTGCCTCAGGAGTGCTGAGAGAAGCCGAAGCTCAGCTGGGATGCTGAGGTGCTTACATTTTCTCTGTCCCCTCCTTCTCAGCAGTGCAGCATGCACTCCTGCCATTAACTGCTGCAAAGGGGCAGGGCGAGGCATTGGCCATGGCCATGCTCCCCTACAGTGGTCCTTTGGAGCGTGTCCCCTGTGGCCATGCTAATTCACCCCCTTCTTGTCAGAGGGTGTAAGCACAGGTGTTCTGTCTTCCTTCCAGGTAGCTGCACAAACCATGTAAGTGACCGTGCAGTCTCGTGTTGAATAGGGATCTGAACAGGAACTCAGGAGAACTGGGTTCTAGTCCCATCTCTGCCAGTGACCTGCTGTATGACCTTGGGCAAGTGTCCTCACCACTCTGTGCTTGTTTCTCCTCCCAGCCCTTTCCAGTCTTGTCTATGTGGAGTGTAAACACTTTGGGTCAAGGACCGTCTCTCAGTGGGTTTGTGTACAGCACACTCTTGGCCGGGGTCCCTAGGTGCTACTAGAATGTAAATGATACAAATCAAGTACTTGGGGAGGGGAAACTCGTAGAGACCTGCCCCTAAGAGTGTAACCCTGGCTCCTACCATGTGCGCTGCACTGAAGGGGAGAACTAGCCCAAGGGATTCCACACTGCAAGGAAAGGTGGGTTTTGTTCTTAACATGGGCTAAGACACCAGTGCAGACAGGGATACTCAGCTTCTAACCAGGGGTAGCAGCTCAAGTTCAAACCCACGCTTCCCTATAGGCTTGAATGTGAGTGGCTATCCTGCGTAAAAAGCAGAGTGATCGTGTCCTCAGTGCTATTTTAACCTGACTTAAGAACACACTCCCCCAGGGTAGACATGCTCCACAATTTAAAGGGGAAGTGTGAAACTATATAGGTAATCTACCCAACTCCTTTACCATTTGATGGTGAGCTCTGTGGCACAGAGTCAAGCCGTCCTTTGTAACGTAAACAGGGAGTTATTTCTATCAGAGCATAGGAGACCATTTCCCAGCCCCCTTAATGAAATATAAAGAATGATTGATTGTGAAAAGCAGTTCTGCACTGTCAAGGTAATTGTGCCAGGGAAGATGTGATGATAAAACGCTTACAATTAGTTCCATCAGGATGTGGGTTCCCTTCTTCGAATAAATCAATTACATGGATGCAATCATTAAAAACCCACCAAGCAAACAGAATGCTTGTTGTTGCCCCCATTGCCAAAACTCATCCTTTATTTGGAAAGAAGAGAGACAGTAATGACTTCCCAAATAAGCAGTCGGCCCTGCTGCAATTCGCAAGTGGCAGGGTGCCATATGCCGCCTCTGTCGCAGTTATTTGAGGAACTAGCAGCCACATATAGGAGTGAAGAAAACCAAAACAAGACATATAGCAATATCAGAGCGTCCCTGTTTGTCTTCAAGAGCCGCTTGCAAGGGCAGTCATGGGTATATGCAAGGAAAGCAGCTAATACCTTAGTTGTGAGGGCTGTTCTAATCCCCACCAAGTTTACAAACGCCTGCAGGGGCCCTATCGCTTCCATCTTAGCGGGCACAGGACTGAGAAAGTTCCATGGGCTACAATATATTCCCATCTTAAACACAGGAATTTGAGTATAACTCCCACTTGAGTTATCAGGACACACCTCTCCCTGCAATTGGACCGCATTGCTCTGTTAATACAGTATGATGTCAGTGGGTGAGAACACAACACCCATTTACAATGAGGGGGGTTGTCCAGTTTGGATTTTAACCCTCCCTTTTCAGGGTGAGAGATGCCATCCCTCTCATGGGGAACAGTTCATTTTTATGTGCTAGGCCAAAGTGAAGGCCTGAGAGTGACACCAGGGATGGAGCTGGTCCATTCTTTTGTATCAAAACGACACTTACCCATTTCTCATTGACAAGACATGCTCCTTGTTTGTCACACACTGCCAGAGTTGGCAGAGGATATCTGTATGACCGGGATAGGTGGGAGGTTAAACCAAGAGTGTGGATACAAATGCATGTTTTGTATTGGTATGAAACACCTTCTTTACCACATGTGTTGTCTGCACACATTGGCAGCTGGCATGTGTGGTGCATGAGATCTCAGCTGATGACATTTAAGTGGTTTTCATTTTCCTTCAGTTGCACATTAAATGGAGTCTCAGAAAAACCTCACGATTCAACCTGTCTGCTATCAACACATGGTGACAAAATACCTTTCCATAAAACATTCCATACTTTATTAATAATATTGATCAAATAAAAGCCAGGGTGGGTTCAGGTACACTTGACTGGATACATTTCAGACAGAGGAATAATTACAAAGCTTCAGATTATTGGCATTATTCACCCTTACTACTTGATTTTTATCAGAGGCCTTTAAACTCCTCAGGACATACATATTGAACAAACTATCAATCTTAATTAAGCCCATGCTCCAAGGATGTCACATGACTGGGATCTTCCCTTCATTCTCATATAGACAAGCACAACTTTGTCAGCTCAAGGCAATTCAACCCCAGGCTTCCCTGTAGGCTTGAACTCTAACTGTTAACTGAGTTAAAGGGGACCCAATCCTGTAAACAGGCGTGCGTGTGAATAGCCTTATTCAGTTCAAGGACACTATTCCTGTGTATAAAAGTACTATGGTTAAGTGTGGGATCAGACCCTAAAATAGTATGTGTCCCCACTTCTACCGTATATCACTACCCCTAACAACATAAGAACATAAGAAAGGCCATAGTGGGTCAGACCAAATGTCCATCCAGCCCAATATCCTGTCTACCGACAATGGCCAATGCCAGGTGCCCCAGAGGGAGTGAACTTAACAAGTAATGATCTAGTGGATCTCTTTCCTGCCATCTATCTCCACCCTCTGACAAACAGAAGCTATGGACACCATTCCTTACCCATCCTGGCTAATAGCCATTAATGGATTTAACCTCCATGAATTTATCCAGTTCTCTTTTAAACCCTGTTATAGTCCTAGCCTTCACAACCTCCTCTGGCAAGGAGTTCCACAGGTTGACTGTGCGCTGAGTGAAGAAGTTCCTTTTATTTGTTTTAAACCTGCTGCCCATTAATTTCATTTGGTGGCCCCTAGTTCTTATATTATGGGGACAAGTAAATAACTTTTCCTTATTAACTTTCTCCACACCACTCATGATTTTCATTGAATATAATTAATAGTTTATAATCAGATCTGCACTCTATTGCTCATTCCAGCATCCACTCAGAGGGGCTTTTGTTCAGTCTTTCCAATGAACCTGTTGCACTGATCCTCTAATAGTTTCGCCACAAAATCCAACAGGACTAATTTCACCATTAATAATCTCGTTCCTGCATCCACGGTTTAACACAGATACTGCCTAAAGCAGCTGGAGACTCTAAATAGTCTCCATTTGCTATTTCTTTTAAGTTAACATAACTGCAGGTGGCAAGTAAAGAAAATGCCCTGCCTAACTTCACTCACAATTCTATTGGCTTAATTCTGCACGTATCAGTATTAATGTTACAGGAACACCCAGAGGCCCTGCTGTGCTATGCACTAAATGTGCACATGGTAAGAGACACACACTGCCCCAAAGAGCTTACACACAACACAGGCAGCAACAAGGGAGGAATGAGACTTGACCAACCTCACACACTGAGTCATCGGTAGGGCTGGGGATGGACTAGAACCCAGACCTCCTGACTCCTTGCCTACTGCTCTATCCACTAGACCATGCATTTAGAAAAGCTGGACGTGCACAAGTCCATGGGGCCGGACGAGTTGCATCCGAGAGTGCTGAAGGAATTGGCGGCTGTGATTGCAGAGCCATTGGCCATTATCTTTGAAAACTCGTGGCGAACCGGGGAAGTCCCGGATGACTGGAAAAAGGCTAAAGTAGTGCCAATCTTTAAAAAAGGGAAGAAGGAGGATCCTGGGAACTACAGGCCAGTCAGCCTCACCTCAGTCCCTGGAAAAATCATGGAGCAGGTCCTCAAAGAATCAATCCTGAAGCACTTGCATGAGAGGAAAGTGATCAGGAATAGCCAGCATGGATTCACCAAGGGAAGGTCATGCCTGACTAATCTAATCACCTTTTATGATGAGATTACTGGTTCTGTGGATGAAGGGAAAGCAGTGGATGTATTGTTTCTAGACTTTAGCAAAGCTTTTGACACGGTCTCCCACAGTATTCTTGTCAGCAAGTTAAGGAAGTATGGGCTGGATGAATGCACTATAAGGTGGGTAGAAAGCTGGCTAGATTGTCGGGCTCAACGGGTAGTGATCAATGGCTCCATGTCTAGTTGGCAGCCGGTATCAAGTGGAGTGCCCCAAGGGTCGGTCCTGGGGCCGGTTTTGTTCAATATCTTCATAAATGATCTGGAGGATGGTGTGGATTGCACTCTCAGCAAATTTGCGGATGATACTAAACTGGGAGGAGTGGTAGATATGCTGGAAGGGAGGGATAGGATACAGAAGGACCTAGACAAATTGGAGGATTGGGCCAAAAGAAATCTGATGAGGTTCAATAAGGATAAGTGCAGGGTCCTGCACTTAGGACGGAAGAACCCAATGCACAGCTACAGACTAGGGACCGAATGGCTAGGCAGCAGTTCTGCGGAAAAGGACCTAGGGGTGACAGTGGACGAGAAGCTGGATATGAGTCAACAGTGTGCCCTTGTTGCCAAGAAGGCCAATGGCATTTTGGGATGTATAAGTAGGGGCATAGCGAGCAGATCGAGGGACGTGATCGTTCCCCTCTATTCGACACTGGTGAGGCCTCATCTGGAGTACTGTGTCCAGTTTTGGGCCCCACACTACAAGAAGGATGTGGATAAATTGGAGAGAGTCCAGCGAAGGGCAACAAAAATGATTAGGGGTCTGGAACACATGACTTATGAGGAGAGGCTGAGGGAGCTGGGATTGTTTAGCCTGCAGAAGAGAAGAATGAGGGGGGATTTGATAGCTGCTTTCAACTACCTGAAAGGGGGTTCCAAAGAGGATGGCTCTAGACTGTTCTCAATGGTAGCAGATGACAGAACGAGGAGTAATGGTCTCAAGTTGCAGTGGGGGAAGTTTAGATTGGATATTAGGAAAAACTTTTTCACTAAGAGGGTGGTGAAACACTGGAATGCGTTACCTAGGGAGGTGGTAGAATCTCCTACCTTAGAGGTTTTTAAGGTCAGGCTTGACAAAGCCCTGGCTGGGATGATTTAACTGGGAATTGGTCCTGCTTCGAGCAGGGGGTTGGACTAGATGACCTTCTGGGGTCCCTTCCAACCCTGATATTCTATGATTCTATGCTGCCTCTCCAAATGCAGCAGCAAAAGGAGTGCTTTTCTTTCTTTCTTTTTTTTTAAACAAAGGACCAAGTACATCTATAGGGTGAAAATAAGAACATCAGCAAATTGCCTCCCTAAGCCCTTTCATGAAGCATACAATAACCGAGTATGTTGCTGTCATCAGAATAATCAGCTGGAGCCATAGGGAAATAAGGAAATTCGTGGAACATGTTACATTTTAAAGTAGAAATTACACTAAAGGAGACAAACAAGTTCCAACTGTCCAGTGCCGGAGAAGAAGAGAAAGAGAAGAAACACCATGTTCCCTTCCCCTACGCCAATCTCACAGCTTTCTTACCTTTATTGCTGCTCCTCACGTCCTATCGGTATCTCTTCTCTTTCACATCAGCCCACTTGCCTCGCTGCAGTCACACTGCAAACAGATAAATACATGCAGAACATATCTGGCACTCTCACATCATCATTCCATGTTCGCTGGAATCACAGTAACTCACAGAATACGTTGTAGCAAAACTCATGACTATTTCTGCATTTTACATTGTCCACTAGGTGATGCTATTTCCCACGGATTATCATAGGAAAACTACCTTTCCAGTGAAGGAAAAGGTAAAGTAGAACCTCAGAGTTACGAACACCTCGGGAATGGAGGTTGTTGGTAACTTGGAAATGTTTGTAACTCTCAACAAAATGTTATGGTTGTTCTCTCAAAAGTTTACCACTGAACATTGACTTAATACAACTTTGAAACTTTATTATGCAGAAGAAAAATGCTGCTTTCTCTTTTATTGGTTTGTAGTTTACGTGTAACACAGTACTGGACTGTATTTGCTGTTTTTTTGTCTCTGCTGCTGCCTGATTGTGTACTTCTGGTTCCAAATGAGGTGTGTGGTTGACTGGTGTTCATAATAACTCTGAGCTTCTACTGTATTTATATTCTCAGTAGCGTTTTAACATCAGTAGACCCTCCTTTGTCTGAACAGAATGGGGTTCATGTAACTTATCTTGGGAAAGAGGGTTCAGAGGGAGTTTTCCATGTAAGAGATTCACACTGGGGGACATAGGCCATGGTAATAATAGGAGTTTTCAGTGGGATTCTACTTTATTTCAGGTCCCACAATGTTAAAATACACCAGGAAAAATATTTCAACTAAGACATCAGAACAGGCCTCAGAGATACAGAACAAGCAGCATCACATAGTCAGAGGCACAGAGTAATATACAGCCTGCCTGGAGGGACCAGTTAACGTGGTTTGCCCTGGGCTGTCCCTGATGTGAGGCCCCTGTCACAGCACAAGCATAGGGCCCAGTTCTGTGAAGTGCTACCTGCCCTCAGCTCGCTGCAGCATTAGCACTAACTAGATCTGCTTTCTAACCAGTACAGTTCTTATGATCCTGTGCTGTCAGGGCCCCAGATACAGTCACTGTTGGGCTGCTTTTAAAAGTAAGGCATATGCAGTGATGCATTCTGGGTCCATCATTCAGCAGTGGGACACTGGTTAGATAGATGGAGGGTTTGTTACCAGAAGTAAAGGGGGAATATATGTAACAAGGAATCTCCCCACTCTCCTAGCATAAGTTTAATGTAGTTTGTTTTAAAGTACAACCAGTGCTTGTAAAATCATCCATTTGTTAGCAGGGATGACTGAAGCCCGCTAGCCGCAGAACAGGTACAGCAGATGCAGCAGCTGCCAAACTACCGGGGGGAATGAACCTCACTCAGCAAGTTCCCCTCAGACTTACTTCATGTTTAGATGTGAATCCAAAGCTTGTGTGAAGCATCTGACTGCAGTTTTGGGCGGCAAGTCCTGGGGGAATCAGGGTTTCTTGCCAGATTACCAGACTTCTACTCCTGGCTGCAAATACCATGAGAACAGCCTTCTGTTCTACCATCACCGTATTCTGGGCTTGGTTAAGCTGGAAACTGAAGTGCAGTACAAAGCCAAAGCCAGACACACACAAAAGTTACCCCTGTGAAGACTTGCTGTGTGTTTGGTTCTCAGAATGGGTAAGACAGGGCTGTTCTGTTACCCTTACTACACACTTCCCTATTCCAACCATTAAAGGGATGTCGGACCTGGCATAGTGCTATCACATAGGGTGAGGGGGTAATGCATTCTCCTTCTCCATTCAGTCCCAGGCCTTGCTCTTTAAACTGCTACCCTTGGTGCCAGTCAGTGCCCATTATCATGGTGAAGTATTTTGTTTGCCAAAGACCTGGCTTGAAACCACCACCAAGTACAGTTCCTATTGTATTATATAAGCAGGTTTATAAGAGCCCAGAACTGACCTGGGTTCAGCTCTGGCCCCAGCACCAAACTATACACCTGCGTTACAAATTCTACAACACCTGACTTTGATGAAGTTTACCATTTATCCTGCTTCCCAGAAGCTCCTGGACCTTAAATGATGGATTCTAAAGAACCTCGCTTTGCATTAGGAAGAAGAAAACTTGAAACACTCTCTAAATATTTTTAAAATTTCCCATTTGTTGCTTGATGTCCTCTTTGATAAGAGCCACATTTTTGTGGCTAGAGTCTCTTGAATGTCTCACACTAATAGAGAGCTGTCAGCTAAATAAAGGACAATACTGCATACAAACGACTCTGGGTAGTTAAAAGAATAAGTGAAGATGATACTACTTAGGAGTTGTTGCCTGAAGGCCCGGATTTCGCTAAGAGCTCAGTATCTAACGTCACTGACTTCCACGGATATGGGGGGTGCTCAGCTTTCAGCTTGCAGATTCAGGTCCAAAAACTGAGCAGACATTTGTTCATAATTTGGGGGCAAATCCTGAAATTTCCACCTCAGGCAAATTTCCCATTAAAGCCAAAGGGAGATTTTGACTGAGTAACAATATCAGACTTTCGCCCTTGAAATACAGCTTTGCTAAGTTTGATGTAGCTAGAGCGGCTACAGGGGTAGGATTGTAATATGAAGAATAGAACAGGTCTTTATTTGTAAAGAATTTCAGTGAAAAATATACATGATTATAACCAGTACGACCTAGTAACACTGGCAGTCCTGAGAACATGCTGCCTGTCTTTTTGTGTAGTGATTTACACAGTGGGTGAAAAGAGCTACTAAGCCAGAAAGGGAGTGGCTCACACTCGCTTTTACGGGTGTAAATGACTACACAAAGTGGAAGACGAGAGAGAATCAGAGCTGCAACCTCAGGGATAACAGTGACGACACTGAGCCAGTACTGGATAACACGCAGTCCCATTCTCCATTTGTTGCCATGAAGCACCTTCCTGGAAGACAAAGGACAAAACAGGAAACTTGAATTTCCCCACGCAAAATATGAAAAATTCCCTTGCAGAGTTTTCCAACTTCTTCCATGGACTTCTCTTGGGCTTAGCTATGTGGGAACACCTGTCCATAATCCTGTTAGACATCACATACATTAGTTAATTCCCCAAAGGCTTTTGCCTTTTGAAAGCTTTATTAGGTTAGAAGGATTGTACATGGGTGTGAAAAGATGAAGAATGGGGAATCCTACCTGAAACTGGTTGTAGTTGTTTCGGAAGGGAGCCAGAATAGCTCCATGAAGAGTAAGATGGCTAATTTGTCTTGCTAAAGGCCTGCTAGCTCCTTGTTTGATGAGTATCAACCAGGTCTACACGGATAGATTTAAAATCTGGTTCCCATCCCTTGCCACCAATCAGACCATTTTAACTCCAGTCCCCAATAACTTCTTATACCAAAGACAGCATAGGTTTTCCTAGTGGTCAGTCATATCTTAGCAGGGTACTACCACCATCTGGCTGTCTCTACTTTTTCCTTCATAGACGCTCACTTTACTGGTACCAGCTTTGTGCCTGGGCATGTGAGCCCACAGCCAGGGGAAGATAATGCATTGCCCCCAAAGAAAAACACTGAGATTCCTCACAGAGGAATCTGAATGATCATTAACCTGTAGAGAGACAAGTTGGGTGAGGTAATATCTTTTATTGGACCAGCTTCTGCTGGTGAGGGGGCAAGATTATAAGAAGCTTACACAGAGCTGTGCTTCAGGTCTGGCAAAGCATACTTAATATCTCAGACCTGAAGAACAGCTCTGTGCAAGCTCAGAAGCTTGCCTCTCTCACCAATAGAAGTTGGTTCAATAAAAGATATTATCTCACCCAATTTGTCTCACTAAAATCCTGGGACCAACATGCCTGCAACAACACTGCATATATTAACCTGTAGGTCTGTTGGAATTCTTTCAGTGACAGTCAGAGTTTAACATGCAGAAGGCTGACTGGTGTGTGTTCATATTAATAATACTGTCTGTCTTCATCATATGATTGTACAGTGCCAGTCTCAACTGGGGCTTCTGAGTACTCTTGTCCTATTAAATAACAATTACTTTAGTTATCTTATAAGTTTTCAGATCCTTGGAGATCTGTCTATTAGGGAAATCACTTATGCTCTCTGCCTCTAGTTTCCTGACCAGTGAAATGGGAGTAACACTTCGCAGTTTCATGGGATGATAGGAAATCTAGTGTTTGTAATTAGCTTTTATTATTATTTATTCTCTCCCCTGCTGCCAGATATAAGATTCACACCTGTCCATTTGCATGCATTTCTGTGACAGTTAACTATATTAGGATATATGATTTATAATTTTGTATTAATGCAATGAGCCTGAGCTCTTATCCAAGTCTCTTCAGAAATTGCTCAAAATAATCTGCTGCCCTAAGGAGAACTTCAGTGTGCTGACTCTCTCCCCACCCGTAGGCCTAGGGTGGCAGATTTGGCCCAGTCACTCTGTCATGCTAATGAAAGCTGGCCCCCAACATTTTGAATGACAAATATTAAGGGCCGCTGAAGGACATTAATGTGTGGAGATGAGGTAGGCAAAGAAAATATTGCCTAGGCAGGTATGTCCATTGTCTCCTTTACTTTTTTGCAATGGCCATAGAACCTTTTGCACAGAGGGTAAGGAGCAATGAATTTGTCACAGGAATAAAACTTGCAGGAACACATCAGGAAATAGATACAAATATTACATCAGTATATAAAGCTAACCCACACATATCCCTAAATTTAGTATCTAAAGAAATCCAAGACTTTGAGAAAGCCGTTGGATTCAGATTAAGTTATAGCAAATCTGAAATGCTAGCTATAAATTTGTCAGACTCAGAAGCCATTCTTCCAGAAGACATTTGGGTACAAAAGGACAACAAGTTCTATAAAATGCCTGGCAATTCAAATCTCAAACAACCTAGAAGAGCTCTATGATTTACTTGTAAAAAAAATCTGGAGTGATAAGGGAAATACAGTTTTGTGGTTGGGAAGAATAGTCACAGTCAAAAAAAAAAAAAAAAAAGGGTATTTTCCCAAGGGCATCTTGTTTCAAAAATTGCTCTGTGATCATCCCAGATAAAACCCTAGCAGGAATACAGAGGCCATTGTTAGAATTTATATAGGATAAGAAGAGACAAAGAGTAAGTGCAGATATTTTGTACAGACCCATTAAATAGGGTAGACAAGCTTTTCCAAATAATTGTGGCAGAATATATATCACTAGGCTACCAAGGATTAACAGGGGGTGGGGGGTGGGGAAATCACACTGCCTAGAAATTTACAATATCCTTTAGCAAAGACTACTCTATGGGATTGGAATACAAGTGATGGAGTCTCCCACTGAGTTCGATGGATGAGGTAGTCGTCACTTATTCTAGTTCCTGAAAAATGAGACCAAAGACCAATTTTGGACCTGTAGCCTGTTCACAAGGGCCACAAATGAAGACAATTGTCGATGAATGTGTGCTGCTTTTAGCCTCACAAGTCTCCTTTATTGAAGCAATCTGAGATAGAACTAGAGATAAGAACCTCTTTCCCTGTCAGTGATATCCAGATAAAATAATCCAGATCTTAACCCAAATAGCAGATTAGAAAGTTTTAAAGATTTGGAGAACCATGGAATATATACGGTTGGCCAGCTATTCGGTAAACAAACTTTCTAACTTATTTAGAGATCAAAACTAACTTTAGCTGGCCCACTGTCTCATGGTACCAGTACTTTCAAGTTAGGCATTATGTTTCTCAACTTTCCAGGAAAGTTCTTTTATACAGAGAGTTAACTTCAATAGAAGCAAGGACATCTAGTCAATTAAAAAAATAACTAATTTATATCAATCTTTGCAGATAGCTTTCCTAACAAAAGAAGAGTCCGTATATGACATGCTGGGAAAAGGATCTCGGCAGACAAATGATCCCAGAGAAATGAATTGTGATCTGGAAAAAGAGGATCAACAACCTTAGTCCGTAGCACAATGAAAGCAAGTTTAAGATATCATTGAAATGGTACCTTACATGAGTCAGATTTAAAAAACCAAGTTATATAAGTGGAGAAATTGTGGTGAAAGGGAAAATTTTATGTATGTACTGTGGACACGTCCAGTCATTAGATTGTATTAGGACACAGTTTATAAACAAAATACCAAATGATCCTGCAGTAATCCTCCTGGGGCTTCCTTATGGAAATAGTCACCCAAAAGAAAGGAAGAACTAATCTCATCTGCTAGTACCTGTGTGGCTATTCATAGCCTCCCATTGAAAAAAAGATAGTCCAACCCTTGAGAAATGTCTAAAAAATATGGGATATTATCATAAAATTAATATACCAACTATGAACCCAGCAGAATAGACAACAAACAGCTACTTAGATATTTGCCTACCATTTATTCAGTACTCGGGCAAAGCACGCTCACCTGTAAAATAAACCCAGCACACCTGTCCAATTTTTTTAATTATTAACATTTGACAGACATGTCTTCTTTGTTAAATGTGTAATTAGAGACATCACTCAATTTAATAAGATCACCAGAAACAGCATGTTATGGTTAATGTAAAGATGTTCACTCTAACGTGCTAATACCTGTTAAGCAGAGAGATCTGATGGTTATATTACTGTATGTTTCTCCAGACAAAAAGCTCACTGTTGTAATGATTGATTGGCTCTGATATTTGGCATGGCAAGGATTTTTAAACCTCTTAACTTTGTTAATACATATATTGTTAATAAAACCCAAGAAAATATTGCCCAGTGTTTGTACATGTTTAGGGAAAAAAGGAACTTTCACTCAAGCTGGTATTCAGACAGGCATACATTGGCCTTATCATTAACAAATGAAAATAATAATGGTAATAACAGAGTCCTGTAAAAGTTTGTACATTTGATTTACTTTGCTAGCATTAATGACAAAGAACACTATCCAATTTGTATGCAGTATGTGGAGTGATGAGGTTTCTAATAAAGTAATTCAAAAAGTGAAACAGCATGACAAAAAGGCACTGAAACAGAGAGTAGGGAATTAGGTCACATACCCATTGGGCTGCAACTAAGCCGTGCTCACAAGGCAGTGGAACTGTCAGCTAGAATCTAAAGGGGAGATGGAAGATGAGGTGCAGCTGTGGGGGGCAGGGAGGAAACGGCTACTTCAGAATTGAGAGGTGTGAGTGGATTTGTCTAAGAGTTAGATGAAGGGCCTGATCTTCAGCTGTAGTGAATCAGCACTGACTTCAGTGGCGCTCTGCCAATTTACAGCTGCTGAGGATCTGGTTCAACAGCATCTTTACTTCTTTTCCCTACTTTGCTTTTTGTGTGTGTGTGTGTGTGTGTGTGTGTATATATATATATATATCTGCTAGTAGCAAACCTTAAATCTGGGTTTTAATCTCACTCATAGGGGCCAAATCCTGCTTTCAACTGTATGGATGCCTAATTAACAGAGGAAGCTGAAATCAAGGAGGTTGCACCAGTGTAACTGAGAACAGAACTTTGCTGTATGTGCTATAAGTTAGTTAAGCATCTGTATTAAAAATCAACCTCGGTTTACACCTTCAATGCCACACATTTCTGTGAGGAAAATGAAAATTGAAGTCATAACAGTGACCCTAGGACAAGTCTTTGCGATCTGGGATTAATGAGGGGTTTGATTGCCAGGCCTCATCTAGGACCTGTTCCAAAGCTAATTGAAGTACACCAGAGGCTGTGTAAATGGTCAAGCTGACCCACACAATGTACTTCGTTTCAGCCTTATCAGGAAGCAGGATGGGGTCTTCCTATGGATTGTGTACATCAGTTGACTTGGTTTCTTGTTACAGTGAACTTTGTATTTCTAATCAAGGATCCAGTACAGCAAACAGTATCCAGGACTCAATGTGCACAAAACTTTTACTGTATCCTCTTGCTCATCCTTCCAAGGTTGGAGTCTGGAGATTAAATAATACCTTTCACTCACAATTATAATGAGCCAGAAAGATGTACTGTGATGGAGAAACTAATGGGCATGTGCAGTGTAGCCAATTAGTATAATTAGAGGAAGGATGGTGTAGTGGTTAGGCACTTGAAATGCCCCGCCTACATCTTTCATACCTCCTACCCCAGCCAGTCCTTCATGCCTGACCAGGACGGGTGCCCTACACTTTATGAAGATCTACATCAGTGTTTCTCAGTCTGATACTCTCTGACATGTTTTGATGAGCAGCAAAAGAGTGAAGCCTAGACCCCAGGAGACAGGGCCAGCCCTAAACCAAGCGGTACCCCAGGCAAGGAGCGTCTTCACCACCTCCCTCCCCTCCATTTGTTAAACTTTTGAATACCTTATTTTTTATTGCATTTCACAACTTTGAAGCACGATTTTTATGCCTGATTTATCCACAATTACACAATAAAACAAGGTTCACAATATTGCAGCTGGACTCTCACTTCACTTCACTTTGTTCTTATATCTCACTCACTGACTGGCGACACCCTACCCCTTATATATCCACGAGGACATGACTGACATTTTAGGAGGTTCAAGGAAAATGTAGTGTTCAGAAAGTCAGGAAAGGTTCCATGAGATTCTACAAAGGTCCAGAACATTCTAGGAGGTTAGTGAAAAATGAATCCACCAACGGAATACCTGAAACGTTTTACTTCAGACATTCTATTTTCCCTTTTGTCGCTAACAACAAAAGGAGCACCCCAAGCCCAGCACTCCCCAAGCCCAGCACTTCAGGTGGTCGCCTGGGTTGCCTGCCCCTAAATCAAGCCCTGTCAGGAGACCTGGGATCAATTCCCTGCTCTGCTACAAACTTCCACTGTCACTTTGGGCGACTCTTGTAATCTCTGTGCCTCAGTTTGTCATCTGTAAAATGCGTATGGTAATACGATGTAAGCAGTGTCAGGATGAGCTCCACCCTGACATCTGGTGGTGAGGTGTGGCAAGTTGTGGAAAAGAACTTCAGGGGCCGATCTCATTTGCATAGGCACACCCACCACGCCTAGAATGAGACCATAGCTGCCCAAATGGTCACTTTGGCTGCTGTGGGATCCCCAGTGTCTCTGTTATTGGGGCAGGAAGAATAAATTGTTATTACCCTGATTATGGGAACTGTGCTTGGAACTGTACGTGGCCTTTTGTTACGATGGAGGGATTCACCATCATCTAAGTAGCACTCGCTAGGCAAGGGTCATGGGTTCCAAAACTGTGTGAATGGAGAGAGGCTGGGGACAAGTATTAATACTTGGTGGCATGGGCCCCTTGGTGAGGGCCTTACATGCTGATTGCACTTCCTCCTCTCTCCACTGTGGAATATCAGAGCTAATTTTGATTTCATTAGAAGTCTAGTTATAGGCTGCTGAGCTCACTTTGGGCTGACAGTGCACCAGCACTGGGGCTCCCCTACTATAAGCTGAATTCACCTAAGAGCTGAAATCACTGAGCGTTGTGTTAAGCAGTGGGGGAGCCTGAAGATATATTGTGGAGCAGTTTGCGGGATGGCTGGTGAAGCAGTTCGACACGGAGCAGTGTGTGGATGGCAGGAGCTGCTTGTGGGCCGTGGAGCTGAGTGAAGGAGTTTGTGGGGCGGCTGGCGGAGCGGAGTGCAGCTGCGCGAAGGAGTTTTGTGGGGTGGCTGGCGGAGCGGAGCGCCGCTATGGAGCTATGGGGCGGTCAGCTTCAGATCACGTAAGGTGCCTCTTACCCCCGTCCCATTTCCACCCAGGTTGGGAGGTAAAGCTCCACCGATAAACTTTCGAACTCTGGGGCTGCCCTGACCAGGGACAGAGACTTTTGGGGCATTGGACTTTTGGGGTTGCTGGACTCAAGAACCAAAGGGAAAAGGGCATGCCCCAATTTGCCTGGGGTGGGGTTGTTTTTGCTCATGGGTTGTGTTATGAATCCGGTTGGTGGTGTTTCCCCAACATAATGCCACATTGTTTCTCTCTGTTATTAAAAGACTTTTGCTACACTCAGACTATGTGCTTGCGAGAGGGGAAGTATTGCCTCTTGGAGGCGCCCAGCGGGGGTGGTATATATTTGTCCCAGGTCACTGGGTGGGGGCTCGAGCCGGTTTGCATTGTGTTATTGGAATGGAACCCCTAGATATTGAACCCGGCCCTTGTTGCTGCCAATTCTGACGGGCAGAAGGGTTACACAGCCCTGCCTCACAGGAGAATTGGCCGGGAAATGCATAAAAGAGGGTGAGGTGCACAGATATATGGTAATGGAGTCCATATAGTTGTGGGACTTAGCTTCTCAGTGATGTGTGCATGACTGTGCCTCACACATACAACATCACTGCTGGGGAAGATGTCCTACAGCTCTGAAAGGAGAAATAAAAAGGCAGTGTGTATTCCCTCAGAAAACATAAAAAGAACATTAAGGTTGCACAATCAAGCACTCAGAAGTCAGGAAGTGCCAGAATTAAGGTTAACTACGCAACCTTAATGCAGTCCCCTTGTGTGTATGAATTATGATACAGTCTAATTACATGATCACAACTCCCCCTGCAACAGAACCCTTCTGTCAGTGCACAAGAAAACCTATGCTCTCTTAATGAGCAGCTATTAAATAGTTTGTTTTGTTTTCATTGTTCGTGTGGCCCACTGCACACTATTCAAACCTTGCTCAGAGGACAGAATTACCGGGTTTCTCATGGGCTTTTCTGTGCACTCATCACTGTAGTATATGAGAGCTTCACAAACATTTATCTTTACAACAGCCCTGGGAGGTGGGGGGTGCTATTATCCCCACCAGTAAAGTGCGGAACTGAGGCAGAGAGATTATGGTAAAAAGAATCCACTATTTTAGGGTGCCCAATTTAAGATGCCTCTGGCCTGATTTTGCAGGGCCCTTGGCATTAAACCGCACTTTACATGTTTACAGCATAGCTCCCAGTGACTTCAGGTGCAGCTGTGAGTGCTCAGTGCTTCTGCAGGTCAAACCCTATGGTCTCACATCAGGGACCTTGGAAATGGGGAACACACAATTAGTGGCCACTTTTGAAAAGTTTGGTTTAAGGGACTTGCCCAGCATCACACTGGAACTCTATAGCAGAGAATCTAGTTTCTCAAGGCAGCATTCAACTGCCTTAACCATGAGACCATTCTTACTCTTCTTGCCTCCCCTCCCTCATTCATGACACGCCTTTCAAATTCTGCAGCAGATGAAACAGGGATCTTACAGAAGAGACTCTCGTTCATTACACAACTCTAATTCATTCTCAAAGCACAGTCCATCCTATGCACAAAGTGAGGCAGGGGTTCTGTTGAAAAACAAATAGCATGTGACTAAAGATTATCATAATGCAGATACAAAAGGGGACTGAATTAAGGTTGTACAGGCAACCTTAACTCTGGCATTTCCTAACTTTCGAGTGTTTGACTTTACAACCTTAATAGTGTATTTTTAACATTGTGAGAGATTTGCTAGTTTAAAAAAACCAAACTGAACAACCAGAAATTCCTTCAGGTGGCATTATATTGACATCCAAATGGTTTATCAGCAGGGTGGAAACCTTTAGATCCACCACACAGACCAGAGGTGCTGACTTCCTGGTTTCCCTGGGGTGCTCGATCCCTGCTCCGCCCCAGGCCCTGCCCACACTCCATCCCTTCTCCCAAGACAGCATCCCCACTCCCCCTCCCCCTCCCTAGAGCATGCTCCACACTCACCCCACCTATTCCTGCCCCCACTCCTTCCCCTCCCTCCCCAGCACCTCCTGCACACTGCTGAACAGCTGATCACTGGCAGGTGGGAGGCTCTGGGGGGCTGGGGGAGGAGCTGCTCGGTAAAGCCGCTGAGCACCCCTCTATTTCCCCCCCCCCTTTGGTGCTCCAGCCCCTCAGCACCCAGGGAGTCAGTGCCTAGGACACAGATCTCTGCCACTTCAGCTAAGGAGTAAATGGTAGCAGAAGTGGGCTGTCATCCTCTATGTGGACCAACGCAGGAGAGGGGGGATGACACTTCTGAGGAGTGAGTGGATACAGACTGGCTAGAGGAGAAGAGTGGACCTGGGGTGAGAAGCCGAGGGTGGGGAACAGACGGGCTGGCACAGGAACAGATGGGAAGGGAGGTGACAGAGGGGGACAAGCTTGGAGGGAGGGGGGTGTGGGCAGAAGAGTCTGAACTGTCTCGAGCCTGGAATGGACCCCAAGCTTCCTGAATCTCACCATTCCTCTGCTATCCGCAGATAATTGCCATCCACTTTCAAAATCTCATCCCAGTCCCTGTCCCCTTGCCCAGACAGTCCTAGTCTCATCCCACTGGACTCTCAGTTCATCTCCCCATTGTCTCCCAGGCCCAGTCTCCTTGCCCAGCCTGTCTCAGTTCCACCCCACCTGTTGCTGTCCTTCCCCCCTGCCCCAAGTGCCACACCTGATCAGTCTCTCCTCACCATCCTGGCCTCCAGTTGCCACCCCTCCCCCACACCCATGTTCCCCATCAGTTCCTAGTCCCATTGTCCCCCCTCCTCCTCACAGCTCCTTGTTAGTCTTTGCCCAGCCAGTTCCACTTTTAATCCTGCCCCTTAACTCCTTGTTAGCACCGTCTTTCCTTCCCTCCTGGTTCTCAATCCCAGGGTCCTTGCCCATCCACTCCCAGTTTTCCTCACCACCTCCAGTCCCAGAGGGGATCACTGAGAACACACGTCTCCCTGTTCTCACAGCAAGTTGTGATGTAACAAATACTCGATAAGTAGAACCTAAACAATCCCCAAATGAGGAAGCTTGGACTGGGTCTAGTTATAGACTGCTGATCACTCCCTTCCTATGATGGGCCCAGACCCAAACATCCCTGCACTTTGGTAAGGGTCCGATACAAACCTTGCAGCTGGAGTCCATCTCTTCATATTATGTTTGCGTACTTGACAGCACACAGGACTTGGATTCTATTTTCATATGCATTTTGGGTGACACATCCAAGCTAAGGTGGTACACTTCTGCTGTAGGGGACTAGCTGGGAATTAAACCTGTGCAGAGTTTGTAATCAGTAGCTATCTTTCTCAAAGACATACCAGTGCAACGGGAAGAGATGACTAATTTAATTTGGGTCCATAACCTTGGTCCCTGGTCAGTCGTACCATTGAGCGGTCGCCACCGCAGCAACACGAGGCCACGGGTTCTGGCGGCAGCCCAGGGAGAGAGAGACAGATCGCTGTGGAGAAGAGAGCTGGGGAGGGTGGCAGAGTGAGGGGTTTCCACGGCAGCCCGTCTGATGCCAGACAGCATTTTCCCAGAGCAGTGGGCAGTTCAATGGCAGCGCTCGAGCGAGGAGAGGAAAAGCAGAGTCTGCCCGTTTGTGTTACTGGTGATTTTTAAAACCGGAGAGAAGAGGGAATTGAGAGGCAGGATTGGAGACAGAAGAGAAGGAGGCAGCAGTAAGACAAAAAACCCTGAAAGAAAAAAGGAGGCGAAAGAAAAGAATGATTCCCAGCGTCTGTTATTACAGGGAGGAAGACCTTGTGGTGCCTAGCTCTCTTCACTTTCACCAGTGCAATTCCATCAGCGTCACCGGAGTTACTCCCGATTTACAGCCCGGTAAGGTCAGCATCAGCGCCAGGCCCCCCTGCACTCTTGGGAGTTGCCCGCGGTGGGAGAAGTGATTGTAGATCACTGCTGTGCTGTGCCTTTAATGCATGTTGTGCTACCCAGTAATGAAGAGACCAGGGCAATCCCTGGGGGCTAGGCCACAGGTGCTGCCAAATACCTCTCTCATCCCGTAGAGCTGTATGGAGCAGGACCACTGAGATTTCAGCTTCAGAGTCAGTTAATTTCTTCCACGTCCTTGAAGCTGAGGCCTCCACGGTCTTGCTCCATGCAACCCTATAGGGAAACAGCTGGACTCGACGCTTGGGGAAGCTCAGGTCCAGACTGAGACTAGAAGCCAAAGAGCTCAGCCTGTTCAAGTAATACTTAAGGGCTGTAGGTATGGCTTTTAAACCACAGCCCGCAGTCATGCTCTGGTAGCAACTCAAAAGGGCAGCAGGGACGACGTGGGGAATTAGTCCCTCTTGGGCCAGTGGTAGGGCTAGCAGCTTACACCTCCTCAGTTGTGGGGCTACTGAAGGCTGCTCTATCCTGCCCTCTGGCGGCCACACTTCTCATAGGCCTTGTTCACTGAGGAATAACCAGGGTAAAAGAAAAGGAGGACTTGTGGCACCTCAGAGACTAACCAATTTATTTGAGCATAAGCTTTCGTGAGCTACAGCTCACTTCATCAGTGAAGTGAGCTGTAGCTCACGAAAGCTTATGCTCAAATAAATTGGTTAGTCTCTAAGGTGCCATAAGTCCTCCTTTTCTTTTTGCGAATACAGACTAACACGGCTGTTACTCTGAAACCTGTCAGGGTAAAAGGAAGCCCTAGCCCCTCCTCCTCAGCACACAACAGCCCCCCCTGAATCCAGACTGTCCCTTGGTAGGGATTTAAATCCGGATACATTCCTCTTGGTTCTCTGTGAGATGGTACTCAAGGACCACACTGCCCTCCTCTTTGCCATGTCCAAGGAGCATTCTTCCTAGCTAGTATCTCTGCTGCCCAGACCTTTCAAGTGCTCTGTGTGAAAGTGCTCACCAGCACCTGTTCCTCCCATGTGGCAGCCATTCCCCTGGCAGTGCTTGGAGTACAGCCCTGCTTAGAAGCTCATGTGTGCTTCTCTGGAGACATGAAAGCAGCAGGGAGGGTAGAGAACGCCCTCCCGGCTCCGCTTCTGGGCTAATTAGCTGTATGCTGACTTGAGATCAATGCATATTCAGAGTTCTCTGTGTTAATATGAAAATGCAGATCACTAGACGCAGTCTGTCACTCTGCCTGTATTACGCAAGGGAAATCAGAATGCAAGGCAGCTCCATGGAATCACTGTACCGTTAGAGGGGCACAAGGCAAGAACAGCCACCATAAGTTCTGTCCCCTTTGTTTCACTGTGAGTGTCTCTTACACATATTTAGGACTGAACTCTATGCTGCCTTGCACCCCATCCACCCCCACACTCCCGACAGCACAGTTCATCCCTAAGGAGGCTGTGTCACACAGCTGCCTTCTGAATCACTGCTCACCCACTCCTCTGCCTCCCCCCACCGCACTGACCGCTCCTCCAGCGGCTCTGTGACCATGCGCAACCCACTAGGGCCCATCAGGGTGTGTGTATACATGTCCCCCATTCAATCCACAGACTGCCTGATAGCACCCCCAGACATCAGGCAACTCCGTCAGGCTGAGTGGCAGCACTGCAACCCACCCTGCTCTTTGGGGTCCCTGTCTCAGGCCCTGACAGCAATTTGGTTGTGTACACTCCCCGCCCTCCCTTTCCTGAGACCACTGCTCCTCACAGCAAAGAAACCAGCATGCGGTGAGGTTCCGGCTGTAGCCCGGTGTGCAAGCAGACTCCAGGGCTCTCACAGCTCTCGAAAGCTCTACCTCTTCCCCGCTGAGGCCAGGCCCCCCACTGCTCCCCACCACCCCAAGACCAGAAAAGGTCTGTGCTCCCACCGCAGCTCTGGCGGGGAGCGAGAGCTTCTCCAGTCCGGGGCTGTGACAGGGGGAGATTTTTCAGGGAGCCCCAAATCTGCCACTGCCCCTCACAGTGGTGTGAGGTTTGGGGAGGCTTATGCAGCTGGCTCCTATTTTCTCTGAAATGCTTCAGGCTGGCCAACGGGCTCTCATGTCATTCGCTGGCCCTGCTAACTAATCCTTGCCTCCTCCGTTTGGAGTTCCTGGGCTTTCTGAGCCAGTAGCACGCTTGCCTCTCCCCGGACAGAGGGGTAGCATACTCTGTTGGTATCCCTCATTACTCTCCCTTACCAATATACACTCTGCGCTACCTCACCTCTCGCTATGGTAGCGAGCAACACCTCAGTGCAGAGGACTCCCAATGAACTACCCTCCACGCAGCCTCTGCCCCCTCTCCATCTTTCTCCTGCCTGCCCCACTACCACCACCTCAAACTTAAATATGTCCCACAACAACCTTCTCATCTTTCATCCTCTCCCCACCTCTGCCAGCCACTCTGCCCATGCCGATGCTCTCTCCCTCCCACGCAGCAGTGAGCCATCTGGTGCAGTCAATGCATAATTTGTCAAGGAGGTGCCGCAGCTCAAAATAGCAGTGTACCTGTGAGGTCATGCCTGGCATGCAAGAATTGCATGCATTACTAAATGCTGCTGACAGAGAGGTGCTGGAGCTAAGCCCTGGCGCACATGAAGCTCTAGGTTACAGCATCCTGTCTGACAGTGACCACCACCGGAGGAAGGTAGAGGGGTGGACAATCATGCAGTGGACAATCATGGAACCCCAGGTGACATTTATTAAATGTCTCTTATTAATTAGAGACTTGCTTCTGCCACAAAGTGTAAGGGTTTATATCTTATATGTTTATTATATTGAACATGACTGTGGCTGTTCTCATTATCCATATGAATGTCAGGTCTTGTTCTGAATCCTACAAAGCTCTTGGCCTCAAAGAAATCTTGTGTCAATCAGTTCCACAGGTTCCTGTAAGTGGTGTAAACTAGAGTACTTACTTTATCAGTTCAAAGTGTGTTGCTGTTCAATGGCATTAGATGTCCTCTTGTCTTGTAACATAAGGGGTAGATTAGAGACTTAAATTTAACTTCTGTCCCTTATTCACTATTTTATGTACCTCTGCAACATTTCCTCTTATTAATCTGCTCTCTAAACTGAAGGAATGGAGTTTCCCCAGTAGAATTACTCCAGATTATACCAGTGTAACTGGGAGCAGAATGTTGGTCTTTACATTTATAAAACCACGCTGGTACTAACAAAATTTGTGCCAGACTAAACTGCTCACTTGGTTTTATGTTACATCCCTTTTCCTCTTCCTTTCTGTGGTTTGTCTTCAGACCATATGCTGTTTGGGGCAAGGACCTCCTTTTCACATGAAGTAGGCAACCCTGCATTTATACAAGTATTCAAAAAAGTCACAAGTTTGTCTTAAAAATCCTCTCTCCTCTAGGCCTTATGGAGTTTATGGCTGGGCACCCCAGCCTGTATCAAGGGGAGCAAACTCGATAGTACTATGTGTAGGAGACTGGCCCAGGAGATTCTTCTGACGGTCTGTACCCTATGTTCACCCTTTTTACACAAACAAAATTTTGTACAAAAAGCATGCCTTGTGAGGTATCATTTGAAAACTCAATTTGCTGGTCATTATTTTCCTGGTAAAATGTGTGGCAACATTGTACCTACAATTATAAGATTCTACTGTATGACTTTACTGAGACATGCTCCAAGTTTAGAAAAGCAGGCACAGACCAGTTCCTCAGACACAAAATGCTAACCAGCACCTAAGCAGAGTCAGCATTAATCAAATGGATTAATCACCTGGTTACACAGCCATTCTTTGGCAGGAAGAAGGGTTTGAGTGAGAAATTTATATCTTGGCAAACAGACTTTGTCTCCTGAACCTCAGCTGGAGCAGATTTTCGAAGAGGCATAAGAATGAGAAACAGATGCTCTAAATCGTCTCTTTCCTCCCTTTCTCTCTGCCCATGACATCCATCACACCTGAAGGACAAGGAAAGGAGCATTGGACTGAGGGAGGGGTCCTGGCTGAAAGCATCCAGTCAGTAAGACTGCAAAAGAACATGTGGTGAGAGATATTGGGCTTTGAATTCATTGAGCCTGTTAAGTGAGGTATTAGTTTGTGTTTTACCTTTTATTTTCATGTAACCAAATTCTGACTTTTATGCCTTGTTACTTGTAATCACTTAAAATCTTTTGTTCTGAGGTTAAACTTGTTTTATCTAAAAAATTGTTTGGATTGAAGTGTTTGGGAAACTCCATTTGAGATCACAAGGTATGTGTGTCTCACTTTCTGTTAATGAAATGACAGACTTTCTATGAGCTTGTATTGTCCAGGAGAGAGCTGGGCAATACAAGACGCACATTTCTGGGGACAAGTCTGGGACTGGAATTTGTTGGTGTCACTCTGTAATATAATTCAGGAGAGGCAGGCTAAGAGCACTCTATAACTCAGCTGGGAGTAATTTACATGCTAGAGGCTGTGTGTGAGCAGGCCAGAAATAGTTGCGCTCATAGCAAAGCAGTGTAAAAGTCACCCCAGGTTGGAGAATTGAGGAGAGACAGCTGTTCAACAGTCCAGATTGTACCCTGGCAATATCACCATCCTCCCCTGCCTCCTCTCTCATAGATTTGTTGCTGAAGGGTGTGATCCAGCCCACTGAAAAGCTGCATTTGCTGGTGAAGATGCAGTGCATCGAGGTCACATATTACCAAGTCATCCCGACTGTGAATACTTGAGAGATTTGATGTGACTTCACAGATGCAGTTTCAGACATAAGGGTCTGAGCCTGCTTCCCTCTCAGCAGGCCACTTCATGCAACAGCTAAACTGCCAACCCCAGTGTTTTATGGTACATCTTAAATACCCAGCACTTAGAGATCTCACAGGCAGGGCCTTCTCCAGCCATCAAGAAGGTCTCTTCCTAAGCTCCTTCTACTGGAAACTCCTCCTTACCCCTGCAGTCTCCTCTCTTTTAAAGGCTTCTCTTTCTAGGTGCAGCCTTTTATCTCAACTGAGAAAATAGCTGTTCTACCTATTTACAGCTTCTACAGCGTGGGATTTGTACACCCCACCATACAGCGTATTTAGGAACGACTCCCTCAGCACTAGGGTGGTTTGCCTCAGGGGTTATCTTTGCTGCAGGGGGTTGGTTGGTCTTTGAGACTTGTAATTACCTGTATTTAATTTTCAACGGGATGGTGTCTACTACAAAAGCACTGAAGCACCATACAAATGGATGAAATGTTTAAAAATCAGTAAAATACTAGGAACCTTTACGTTCCGTTCCTTGTGATTAGCTAGCAAAAGGAGTTACAGGATGAGGACTCTGCCCACAACCAACCAACGCAACCCCACTTCTGTGCACTTACCCCCGTGCCTAGACATGTTTTGCCAGGCATTGCAGCACACACGACATGCGAGCCACTCTTCTGAGAGGATGATATGCCAGCTGTGAGTGCCAACTCCCTTGTCCAAAATGAAGGAACAGAGTGTGGGGGCAGGGAAAAGGAGTGAAGGGGTGCGGAAAGAAGGACCCACGGATATCCTTGTCCAAAGAAATTGGATCTCTCTTGACCAAGTTCAGATCTGGTGTCTGCGCTACTGGAATATTTGGGCTGGGTTTGCCTTTTGACTCTCAGTGGTGAGCTATTTTGGTATCTCTCGCCCTTTCCCAACACTTTCCCTTTATGCCCCTGCTGTGTGTCTCACACACATACACCCCCAGCAGCACTAGATTGCCCTTCTGAAAACCACTCATGCTGCCCTGCCCCTTCAAGATCAAGAAATGGTGCAGCAGCAGCTGTTCTTTAGGTAGGCTGCATTCTGACAAGTGACAATCTGCAACTGGTGGGGAAAATGCATGTCAGACACACAATTGCTCAGGCTCTGTCTCTGTGCAATTGGGTTAGATAAAGGAACAGGGCCAGGTGACTGGAGCTCAAACAAACCGAAACATGTTGCTCGTATAACCGTGTCTATCCAAGGTGTTCCTAGAAGCTGTTGGGAGTCATGGTGGCAACATCAGCAGCCTAAGAGCCCAGAATAAGGAGCCCAATAAGAGCCCAAATCAGTTTCCATTGCACCTAGGACAGAAGTGCTTAACGTCAATCTTTCCGTTCCCATCCACGTCACAGTTCACACAGGCAGAGACATCCCTATTGCTGTGTGGACTCTCAGAACAGTGTGCTGACCAAAATAGCTTTCATTGGTCTTAAAACAGAAATAACTATGCTCCTAGGGACTGAATGCAATGCAATGAATGCATACATAATATTGGATGAACTCCAGAGTGGAACCACGACATGTTGCCAATCCAGCAGGTACTCTGGAAATCTGTAGCTCCTCCCATTGCAGCCAGTGGCCTGTAATCTCCTGTCAGAGTCTCCCAAATTGCTACTTTACCTGTTTCTGAGCCAACAGTTGGCGTGGTTGGTGAAAGTCACTCTGGCTCAGCACTTTAACTCTTCAGGGCTGAGAGACAAGCTCCCAGTGCCACTATCCAAGGCTCTCAGGGGGCCAGGCTGTGCCTTTGAGGGGATATGATGCAGAGATTCACCTCCCCAGGGGATGCTCTTAGGTGGAATATGCCTCAGGGAGCCCAATACCTGTCTGAGCCCCAGGCATACAGGGGGTGTGCATGCTGCTACACCATCATTTCAAACGGTGCAGTCTGCCCTCCTCTGCAGCTGGCCAGCTCTGCTGTGGTCCTGCCCCCTTTGGTGTACACTGTGTGCACCAAAGGAGCAGTGCCTTTGCTCCCTGCAAGATCAGGAACTTTGATTGACCCTGGCTCTTTGGTAGGACACACAATGGAAAAGGTGGGAGAAGTAGGTTCCTGATATCCTCTTCATCTAGCACATGCAGATTATCCAGGGCTCGGGAATAGCCATCATTGACCTAACACATTCTGCTCTCAGGATTCAGAACTGAGAGTTGTGGATCCTGGAGGAGAACAGGGCTCTCTGTTTCTTCTCTCTCACGCTAATGGAAGTAACTTTTGTCAGGGGTCTCAAGTTCAGCTGATTAGTGCATTCCAGTCTGAACTTTTTATCTTAACATAATTCTAAGACAGAACAGTGCTTACACATCTAATGTAACCATTACTTCCAATGCATTGTTGGTCCTATTTGCCTTGTACACAGCCCAGAGCGAGCTACATTCGTTCTCAGTGAATAAAGTGTTACTTTTTAGAAGTGTCTCATGAAAGGTCTCCTGTAGAAGAATGCCTCAGAAAGAGGAGAGAAAAACACTAAATTTCCTATTCAGAGCACTGAGGGTCTGATCCAAAGAATTCCAGTGGGCTTGGATCAGGCCCTTTATCATCCTATAGTATGGCTCAAATCTGCTCCCACTGGAAGTTATGCTACTGACTCCATAGGGAGCAGGGTCAGGTCCTTTAATTTATTTAAAGCATTTTTTCCCATGCGTTCAACTGCTTCATGAGTCATGCCTGATCCCATAGCTCTTTGCAGAAATGCCTTTAAAAGGGTAAATTGAGTTAGTTGCCTGAGAAAATCAATGTCTCTGCTGCATGCTGGGGAAATACATATTTGACTTGAAGCCATCTGTTTTCAAAGATGATGGGCCAACTACACCCTGAATAGATCTAGATTCTATGCACTGTACATCACACGGCTCCTTTTAATCATCATCATTTGCACTTTTGTCCAATAATCTCAAAGTGCTTTACAAAGGCAGATGAACATTACTCCAGTTGTACAGATGGTGGAAACTGAGGCAGAGAGGCTGAAGTCACGGGGAAAAAAAGCCAACACCAGAGAGGAGATAAGCGTTTTCGGTGTTCTGGGTTCCAGTCCCACACTCTAACTGCTAGGCTAGTTGGCTTCCTGTTTGGAAAGCCAAAGCCTGGAGTAATGCTATGAAATATCATGAAAATTGGCAAGGCATCACCAGAGGACTCTCATTACTTCTCAGTGACTATAGCAATGGAACTGGGCTAGATGGATACTCTGCTTGGACAGAGGTTCTAGAATAGAGACTATTTTGCTTCATGGTGCTGCTTCAGATTAGCAAGGTTAAAATATTTTATTTCTCTCCAGCAGTCATGATTCCTTCATGTTTTAATACAGTTTCATTAGCACCAAGGGTAGCATCAAGCCAGGAATGAATTAGATCACAACACCACATCTCCTCCCTGCACCCACCCCTGGCTGCAATGGTCTGGTTTTGGAGCCTGTCCGAAGATACTCCTGAATGCAGTCATTCTATGGCTCCAGACTATGGACCTATCAAGAAGGGATGATTGTCAAAGAAAGCAACGTGCAGCAAATTGCAGTCTGGGATTGGGCTCAGGCAGGTATTTGCTGGCTGTGTACTTCTACTGATGCATGGAGTCAGAGAGAAGCTTGTCCCAATCTAAAAAGTTCCTTCTTACTCATGGTAGCTCACAATTCTTCCTCATCTACGCATTTCTAACATGCCCATAGTTAATGTGCCCAAAGTGTCTATGCTGCCATCCACTCAGTGATTTTTCTTACCATGAACATCTGTTTCCCAGTTGCGGGATCTGATACCCAGATATTACAGGGATGGGCACCTTAAATAGGTATAATAAATGGTGCAGATTTAATCTGCAAAGGAGATGGATTTCTCTTGCAAAGGACTTTACTACCTCTTTTTGACAGGACCTTCAGCTAGGACTTATTCAGAAGGCCATGCAGTGGGACAAGAAAACTCTCCTCATGTGCATTCGAATGAACCCCAGTGAGTATGCCTCTTTCTGCTAGATGGCCATCTTTACAAAACTTGGTTTCAGATTCCCCTGGAAACCTTGGCACTGCCTCAGCCTGTCACTCAATTTGTCACTGATCTCCTGCCAATGGTAGCTTTGACATTGACCTTTTCACATACAGAACAAACATGGATACTTTACTCTATTTTTAGGACAGGAGCTGCCAGACCACATGACTTCATCAAGGAACGGATTTTTGCTTCCTGTGAAACTGTGAGATAAAGAATTGGGAAAGGGTCTGGGGAGCAGGAAGTGACCTACTCTATCAACGGCAGGGTGCTGGAATAATTTGTATAGTGGGGGTGCTGAGAGCCATTGAACCAAACTGTAAACGCTGTACACGAGTCCGCATCCCCTGCGCTTATGATCCAAAAGGAGCTGATTTCTTGCAAACTTCTGAAGACAGAGCCTGTAGGATCAGGCACACATGAACCCCTAACTCTGTATCAACCGTTGTCTCAGTGCTGGGGAAGCCTCTTCATTTTCCTCTCACTTTCTGAGAGGACCACCCATATAGCGAGCAGCCATAATGCTGGCTCCAGGCACAGTATTAGTGAGAGCCCTGGTATAAGTGATACTGAGACAGCTTTAGAGTGCAGTGTTAGAGTGCTGCTAGAAGGAGGTCAGGGAAGATCCTCCCTGGGCTAGCAAAGGCTGGAAGGGAGCAGGCCTGCACCGCCACTGTGCAGCGGCTGCCAAGGTCAGTTCTGCCCCGGTACAGGCTAGAGCAGCTCTGAGGGGTGCCCTTCTTCGGCCCCTCCATAGCCCTGGACATGGACAGAATGCCCCCTGAGCAGGGGGGCGGAGGCAGTGCAGAGCTAGCTCTGCACATCATGTGGGGCCCCCAGAGATGGGGGTATCCCCCAGCAGGAGACATGTCTGCTCTGCAGCCCTGTTGTACCAGCCGAGCCAGATACCAGCACTTTCTTCTTCCTCCCACACCTGCCATTTCTCTGCACCAAGGAAGTGAAAGACTGGAACCCAAATGGAAGTGAGCGGAGCGGTGCCTGGTGGCAGCAGGGGGGCTTTACACCCACACGGAATGAGCCCCCTCTACTCTATAGGCAAATCAAGAAGTAGGGTGAGCCAGCACAGAGCATGCACCTGCAGATGTGTAACTGTTGCCTGATCCTCCCACGTGCACAGGTGCAACAGCAGAGCACATGCCTTGACTTCCCTAGCATCCCCCCCCCCATTCACACTAGTGGGCGTGAAAGGCCCCATGTGCTCACTTCCTTGGGCACTGCCGCAGCATCTGAACTCAGGCTCCCCTGGTGTGCTACTAGCATTGTTCCTCTCTGACCCTCAGGCTCATCTCTTCCTTTTCTGACCCCACAGCAAAGGACACCCGAGTGACATGAAGGAGGTAAGCAGGATAGATGGATGCCCTTAGTCCACACTGGTGCCACCTTGTTTGCACTTTGCTTTCTTTCGCCGAGGAATCTGCAGCATGTAGTGGGCTTTTGTTTTACTCTTCTCCACTGCTAATTGTCTTATACATTTATGGTTCCTCCCTGTGGCAGTTTTCTTTCTTTGAGCCATTTTATTCACCCAATAACTATGTACCTAATCTGAAGCAGCTACAAACTGTTGCTTGAAATAAGACATGGCATGGGGTTTCCTCTTATAAACACTCAGTTATCCCTCAGACCCAAGTTTAATGAGTGCCCCTAGGCCGATGGTTCTCTCAGCAGCTCAGCCCTCCAGCTGAGCCACACACACTGTCCCCTGTGTACCAGGGTCTACAGTCCAAATTCTTATCACTGCCCTGGTACAGGGCCATAGCTCTAAAGCTTATCCCAGCCTTCTTCAATCACCCAGCTGGGGCCCCTCTCAGTACCCGCAGCAAGTGGTGTTTCAGCGGGCCTCTCTGGGCTCAGTCTTCAACCAGACCAAGGGGGCCTACCTCAGTACCCTCACTGGCATGGCCGGGTTCTATACTCAGTCCCGCTGGGCTTCAGCCTGCCTGCACTGATCTTCTGCTGGTCCTGCTGCTCTTCTCACCAGCCAGGCTCCTGGTCTTCAGCAGCCTTCATAGAATCATAGAGTATCAGGGTTGGAAGGGACCTCAGGAGGTCATCTAGTCCAACCCCCTGCTCAAAGCAGGACCAATCTCCAATTTTTGCCCCAGATCTCTAAGTGGCCCCCTCAAGGATTGAACTCACAACCCTGGGTTTAGCAGGCCAATGCTCAAACCACTGAGCTATCCTTCCCTAGGCTCCAGTCGTGCCTGCAGTGAGCACTCCACAGTGAGCTGTTCACAGTACTGTACTGCTCTTCAAGCCACCCAGTCTTCATTCCTCAAGCTTTACACAGCAACTAAGGTCCCTGCACTGCTGCTTATCTTATATAGGGCCTTCCTCGACCCTGATTGGTCTCTCCATCAGCCCCTCTGATTGGTTGTTCCTCTGCAGCCACTCTAGGTTGCCTGGAGGACTTCTCTCTGCTCTATTCTGGGGCAAGGTGACGCAGGACCACAAGGCCTCCAGCAGGGGGCCTCCAGACCTAGTCCACCCTGGCACACTAAGGGCTTGTCTACATTACAGGCAGCCAGCGGGGGTCAATTTATCGTGTCTAGACTAGACACGATAAATCGACCGCCAAGTGCTCTCTCGTTGACTCTGGTACTCCACCAGGGCGAGAGGCACAGGTAGAGTTGATGGGAGAGCGTCAGCCGTCGACTTACCACAGTGAAGACACCGTGGTAAGTAGATCTAAGTACGTCGACTTCAGCTACGTTATTCACGTAGCTGAAGTTGTGTAACAGATCGGTTTCCCTGCCACCCCCCCCCCCCCCCAGTGTAGACCAGGCCTAAGAAACTAGACACCTCTTCCTCAGGGAATTGTGTATCCTAAATGTGAGCCTAGTGCACTCATGGGTTTGAATGCAGTTTTTTTAGGTTCCTTTTGAATTAACATCTTTGAACTCCTGCTTCAAAGGCATATTTCTCCAAACCCAGAACTCGTTTAATTAGGCATTGTTCCAGTTCAGATTCACCATCTATAAACTATTACATTTGATGTTGCTCTGTGCCCCCCCAAAAAAAAACAAAAGCAGGAGGCAGTGTTAGTTTCTGATGCATAATACAATATCCACAGATAGCCCCTTCATTATGACTCTCCAGAACAGCAGCTGCAATATTGATGAACATTTGCTATACAGTACTGTCTCCCCTGGGTCCAGTTATTGCAGACGCTACCAGGCATGGCTAAGGGATGATTAGATCCAGCGCAGATGTTTATTATGGGCACCATTACCATACTATCTGATGTAGGCACTGACTTATTTTTCCCAGTGGCTACTCCACCTCGGCTCCGTCCCCTCCCCTACACACCTTTCTCTTGCTCCTCTGAGGCCCCCTGCTGGCTCCTCGCCACTCTCCCCCAAGCGCCTCCCGCCAGGCCCTGAGCACCTGATCGGCAGCCAGCTGCCCAACAGCTGTGGCTGGTGTGTGCTGAGCACCCCCTATTTTTTTCCCAGGCATGCTTGAGCCCCACAGCACCCACAGAATCGATGCCTATGCTATCTGAGCATTTCAAAGTCTTTACTGTATCTATCCTCAAACATCTCTGTAAGGTAGGGCGGTGCTATTATCTCCATTTCACAGATGGGGAACTGAGGCACAGAGAGGCTAAACGACTTACCCAATGTCACACAAGAAACTGGGAATTGAGCCTTGGTCTCCTAAGTCACACACTAGTGCTCTCACTACTAGACCATCCTTCCTCTCTACTCTACCACACAACTGTGGTGCTTTATTGAACTATAGGCTTGTGATAAAATCTGACCTGTACTTGGTTAGAACAGCACTGTATCTTTCTTTATGCCAAGGATATTACCCATGATAGTGAAGCGGCTGTAGCAGACAGCATGTGGGTTCTCGTGTTCTGTGGTACATACACTAGCCTCCAAGGAGGATTTAGTGAGGGAACGGAAGTGGTGGCATTTGGGTGGTATTAAACAAAAGGCAGCGGAAGCGACCAGACTAGGACAAGAAGTAATACGTAGGGGTCTTTTCCTGTGTCATGGGGACCTGGTAAGTCTGGTTTCAGTGCTTCGACTGTCAGCCAAATTATTACTTCTTCATAGTTTTTTGTAGTCAAGCAGTCTTCTTGGCTAGCCTTGTGATTGCACAAGGTTGTCATTTAGCTGCTGGATTAATCCTTCAAAGGATGCTCCGTCATTCCCATACACACAAACTCTATGCATAGAGTAGGTTATCCCCTCCATGTAGCAGTATCTGTTTAATACCTCCCTGTAGCTGGGTGACTACCCCGCTCCTGCCCTGAAGGGGTTAAAGCAGCCTGGGAGAGGGCTGTGAATGGGAAAAGCAGGCTGACTGGGAAAGCAGCCACATCTGTGGCCATCTTAATCAGGGTCCAGCTGGCCCTTACAAGAGGGCTGTGGGCCAGAAGTAAAGGGAGATACTCTTTCTAGAGAGAGAAGGACCTGGCTGCCTGGGAAGTTAAGAAGGGTACCTAGGATGGAGCAGTGCTAGAGAAGGGCTGGGAAGCTCCAGCCTAGCAAAACTGCAGGCCTAATTAAAGGCCTACAAAAGGTGCTGGGGCTGCAGAGGGGCAGCCCAGAGATAGGCAGAGGCAGCTGGTCCAACCCCCATTGCTGATGAGGAGTGGTTGTAGACTGCAGTCTGCCCCAGGGAATGGGGGCTAGATGGTGACTGGCAATAGCCACTGAGGTAAGGTGGGGATAGAGGGTTGGGGGTTCCCCTGGGTGGGGAGACCCTGATTGTGGGTTGTTTCTGGGGGGGGCAGAACCCAGATGTAGAGCAGGCACTGGGGTCTGGGAGGGACATGGGGGCCAGCACTGGGCAAGACACTGGACTGCAGAGGGTGCTCTGTGTTGAAAGAGCTGATTCCCTAGAGGACCAGCAGGAGGTGCCACGCTGGTGAGTCCTCGCCCCGCCACACTCACATTTCAAGTACTAGCCATTTTCTATCCCTACAGTGGGGAGGCTGGCTTGTTGTTGGAGGGAAGTCAGGCAGCACTAGTCGTCTGGGAGACCGGCGTATCCGTGTTTGTGTTATGTTCTCAAACACTTGCAAGATTTGCTATAGGCATGGCCACAGAAGTGTTGGTGTTGCAGTTGTTCCCTGACACCCCAGCACTCAGCATCCTGCTGTGGGCCATGTTAGCACAGACAAGGGGGATGACCCTTGCAGGCACCTGAGCTAAAATTTTCAAAAGCCCATAGGTGACAAGAGCCTAAGTCCCATTTTCTGCCCTCTGCAGCCAGAGGGGCTCTAGGCATGGTAGCAAACCAATAGCAGCTGCTAAAGCCACAACCTAGGGGCTGGTTCACTGTTTCACTCCACCTATGTAGTCACTTACTTCAGTGCTAAGGGGGTGTAAAATGCTTCCAGAGCCAAATGGTAACATTTGACACCCATTTGTCACTGGTGAAAGTGACAATAGTGAGTAAGGGCTCTGCAGGGAATTCCAACATGTTTGTACTTGGCTCTGGTACTGCTATAAATATAAGAAAACACACTTTCCATAGCCCTGCTTTGTATTCAGGGTGCACGGCCTACACTCTCTGCCCCACTGCAGGATTGCTGCTTGAGCCCCTACAGTTGGCAGACACCCATGGTAGATCAAGTTTTGCTAAAGAAGGTTGCTGGACTGTCCCATCTTGTGAGATCAGCATGTGCCAGGGCCCCCCTCACAGCTGCAGTCCTATTTAAATCATCTCCCAGCTCTAAGGATATATTGCTTTGACTGGAGCTGCACATAATTTTCCCCTCCGGGAACTACCAGAGTGGTGCTAAATAAAGCCAATTATATTAAGGGGGCTGCTCACAGACAGGCCTGCAAAGCATTCAGTGCTGTTACGGGCAGGAAAGTCTTCTGAATGCCTCCTGGCAGCTCATCTAGCGGGTCACAGAGCAGGAGTAAATCAGTCCCTTCAGTCTGACCCTGTTGATGGAATTGCATCTTTGGAACCTGCGCTATACCTAGCTAAACGAAAGGAAAGAACCAACATTTGATGCATGGCTGAGCCAGAAATGCTGGCTAATGACCTGTCCCATCTGGTATTCGCATATGTGGAAGTCTGAACTGTCTGATAGTTTCACTCCACTTCTGCTGTAGTTCCATCTATACCAACATGCTTTCATTAACGGTGACCTGCAACTGGGAGACAGCACTGGGCTTGGGCATTCTTTGGCTACTTTATGATGAAAAGAGAGAGAGCAGGAAATGTTTATATACAAAAAAATCTGTTGGCTTTTACAGTAGGAATTTAAATCTCAGCTAACTCATATGGAAGACTATTGTCATTGGGAGTCACCAGGCTGTGCTTTTCAAGACAGCAGGTTAGTGTCACCTTTAGATCTGCCCTGAGCAGTCCAGGAAGCAGACTGTGAGTTTATGGAACCTGCTTCCCTTCCCATGCTGCTATCCATTATATGTGCATAGTCTGTACAAGGGAATAAGGACTGAGATGATCTAGCCCAGTGTTATATATTCTATTTATCTGACTGCATAAAAATAAGATCTTCACCAGTAAGAGTTTCTCTGTCTACATCTTTGCCTAAGCATATTTGAAGGTGTTGCTCCTGCCTATAGGTTAAACCCACAAAAGCAAACACAACAGCTCTTGGTGCCAAAACATTACAGATTCTATGGCAACTGGCGAACTAGTACAATTATATGTTTCAGAGTAGCAGCTGTGTTAGTCTGTGTCCACAATGCCTGGTACTGCGGGGTGGCATAATTGTACTAAAAAGAAAAGGAGTACTTGCCACAAGTATTCCTTTTCTTTTTAGTACAATTATGCCACCCCCGCACTACCAGGCACTCACCAAATGGCACATAAGAGAAAATCTGGACTATTTTAGAATTAACTCCCTCGTAGTCATCATGAATCCAAGGCTCAGAGGGAATCTCAGTCAAACTCAGTCCCCTTTTTGGCAATCTCCATATCAAGGCCAAGGGACATGGGGTCTGAACTTCCCTTTTGCCCCAGAGGCAGTCCCTCCAGGTCAGGGTTGAGTGACACCTTGGCTGAGCAGAGTAGGGAAGTTGCAGGGCTGCTGTTGTCTGTGTTGTACTTGGTCTGGGCATTACCAGAGGACTTTAGCTACTAATGCTGCCAGTCTAATGCCCTCCAGCTAAATTCACTCCCGCATTTATAATACAAGAGAATGACTTTCAGCCTTTGCTAGCCTCCGGCTCAGTTAACCTGTGGTCAGTCCAGCTCATAGCCCAGGATGGTTTTTGTGTTTTGAGGTTAACACATAGTCCGTTGTTGTGCTTTTTGACCTACTGCATGGTGTGCTATTTGTACCCTTTTACTCTCAATCTGCCTTCATTATCTTCTTAGATACCAGTTTGGCCTTTGATTATAATAGGTAGTTTTCTTGTACAAAAGAAAAACCAAGGTCCCCATCCTGGAAACGCTACTTAGACTGAGCTTTGTGGGCAGGGATCACCTTTGTTTTCTGTGTTTTTAGAGCACCGAGCAGGATGGGGTCCTGGTTCATGACTGACGGTGTTAGATGTTACTGCAACACAAGTCCTAAACAACAACAACTTAGGCACAGGAGGTCAAAGGGACTCCTTAGCAGTATCAAGTTACTCGCATGCCTGTGGCCCTAATCCAGTAACAAGGTGGCATCTTGCAAGCACAGAGCGCTCCATTGACTTCAGGGGACTCCACACAGATATAGGGATCGTCTATCCATGCAGTGCTTTTTGGAAGCTCAGTGCCTTAGTGTTTATAGGGTCAGGGAATAAACATTTAATAGCAGGTGTTTGTATAAATGGTTTATTAGCAGAAAATATAGATGTCATGTCATTAGTTGCTTTAGTGTTTTAAAAAATGTGAAGGAATGGAAACAAGAAGTGCATCACAAATTTCATCCATTGTTCTAGTAAACAACATCACATATTCTAGTATTTCAGTCACCATGGAGGGACTGCTTATTTACAGCCATTTAAAAAAAAAACAGGAAAAGATAACGTCTGTGCAAAAGTGTAAGTGTGGCAACTGTGTTCACGGGTCTGCCTCAGGCTGGACATACCTAAGTGCTACTGTCCATTTATCCAGAAGTGCATTAGGCTTTATCAGAGGGACCTGTTCGTCTGCTCCTCTGGTATAAACTTAAAAGACCATTTTTAAAAAAAAAACACATAGTGGTCAAATTAAAGATGGTAGGGTAAGTGTAACCGATCAGAGTGGAAGGAGAGGGAGACCCTGAATGCTTATACAAAATCATCGTAACCTCCTTATTGTCCTTTTTGTGGTGTTCTCTGTTCTGCATTTCAGAGATTTTTCAAAGCACCAAGGCCGTGGGTGTTGGGTACATGATTCCCATTCATGGCTGTGAAAATCTTCCCCCTTAAGGTCTTCACTTTGGAAATGTACTTCACAGTGTCATGGCTGGAGAATCTGACAGGACTAGAGGCCTTCTACAGAGTCTCCATATGACTATTCCCAGCTGAACAACAAAGGTAACACAAGCCACTCCCAGCAACACAACTATAAAAGAAACAGAGCACCCTTTATTATGTGTGAGAGAGCAAATAAATTATGTCTTTTTACAAGAGTGGGGGTAACTGGGAGAAGGGCTACAACAACAGCAAAGGAGGAGAACTCCAAACAGGACCCAATATCTCCCTTGAAGTATTTAAACCTTGTCTTCACACTTACTGTGAGCAAACCCTAGAGCCTGCCCCTCAGCCAGAATAAGGTCTTATCACCACCTAGAAGTTGTGCTGGTTTAACTAAAACCAGTGTGTATGTGTGTGTATGTATGTATGTGTGGGTGTATGTGTATGTGTGTATATATATATATATACCAGAAAAACCCTCTTAGTTTAGACGCAGTACTATCTGTATAAAATGGCTTAAAGCAGCATAGGCCTTGTCTCCACTAGAGAGGGTTTGCCTGTACAGGTATACTGGCAAACTTTCCTAGTAGAAGCACAGCTTAGATCAGCAGAAGAGTTCTTTTGCCAGCATACGTTATACCAGTTTCCTGAATGAAATAAGTTAAAAACACGGTTTTTGCCGGTATAGCTGTGCCTACGCTGGGCCTTCTGCCAACACAGCGATGTAGGCTAGGGGGCGATTTCTTCACATTCCTATCTGACAGCTTGCAAAACTGGTACCCAAGCTAGCGTTTAGGCCGGTTTCCCAAACTAGCATAAGCTCTGTTGGCGGAAGCGCATTTATACCACTAAAAAGGCATCAACACTACAGTAGAGCTTTTACCAACAGAGCTATATGGGGTATGGGAAGAATACCCTTAACTGACAGAATGACACCAGTAAAGCTCTAAGTATAGACCCAGCCTGAGTGGAACGGGAGAGTGTGCAAGCTGGGGCTCTGAGGAAATCGGAAGCAACCCTCCCCCAGGCCACAGAGTGGCAGCAGAGCTGCTTTCTGGCTGTTGCTGCTACCGCATCCTCTGTGGCGGACGTGCTACCTCCAGCTCGGTGAGTTGCGTAGCTGAGCTCTGCCAGACTTGCCCCTGCCCCCGCCGCCCCGTGGCTCTCCCCACCCCCAAACCCTCCTCAGCAGCAGAGTGGAGGGAGCTCCTGTGGCGCTCCGGGGGCACAGACGTCTTGGGGCAGCTCTCCAAGTCCTATCCCACTTGCATCGTGGGAACACATCCGTTCAGCGTCCCGCAGGTGGTGATGGAGAGTGGGAGGGGATGGAATCTGCCCCACTAACAAATGAACTGGAGTGATATTAAGGGTATGCTTTCCACCCCGAGCACAGCAGGCCCTAGGGCAATCACGGCAGTTTAAGGGTCTTGCCTCGCTCTACTCTCACTCTGCAAAATTAAAGACGTCTCATAAATCCCTAGTTGGTTTTTAAAGGTCCCCTTTAGCAGGAAGGACCTTCTCCCTGCCCACAAAGACGTGGGGGGAATGACCTGCTGGAAACATTCAGAAGAGAGCGGTGGCCTCTTCTAGATAAAATGAGCTTAAACATTACAAGGACCCACCTGTAAAAACACTGTTGTCAGTTGGAGATGAAGGGGAGTAGTTCTTCCACACAATGCCAGTCAGTGCTACAATGACCACGGGGTAGACAGTGAGATTATACCGCACATACTTGTCAAGCACAAAGTTTTCCAGAGAAAACCTAGGAGGAAATAAAGGTGGCAAAAAAATGAACATCCTGTCAGTGGATTTTCCCCCACCCCCAGACAACTTCTTTAGGGAGCAGGTGGGAACACGCATGGAGTTTGCCAAGGCTGGATTAGACTATCTCTGTCACTTCTCAGAGCCTGAGAAGAGCTCCAGTATGGAGCATGTCAAAAAAGGTGGGGGTTCCATGGAAACTAATAAAAACAAATAAAATTCATTTTTGTCCACTTTTTTTCATGGAAAGTTTCTATTTTTAGGTAGAAATTCCAATACTGAAAAATTTTGGCTGAAAACCAAAATGTTTTGTTTCTGAAATGCTGCCGCGGTGCCTCCTGGGAGTTGTAGTTTGGGTGACTCAAGCTCTCATTTTCCTATATAGGCTGGGCTCCCTGGTCAGACTACATCTCCAATGAAGCACTGTGGCCGCATTTCCAAATAAAAATATCTAGCCCAAACCCTGATATATTTCTGTTTATTGGATTTATGGTTTTTTGACCCTTTTTGCAGAAAATTTTGTTTTGTTGAAAAACTCAATTTTCTGTTGAAAAACAATTTTGATGGTAAATTTTCAACTCGCCCCACTCTAGTACCTTGAGCAGAATTACCATTCTCCACTTGTGTTCAGTCACTGAAGAAGCTGATAAGGCCCCTTCTCCTACATGGTCCAGCAAATATCTAATCATAGTGTCTGAGAGTGATTCTGATGCTACTCACTATGAGTCAAGAAGTGAGCAGGATCCAGATGGCCGGAGATTTTTTTAGGGACAAACGGGAGCCTATCAGTGTCACCTACCATATTACCAGTTCAAAGGTAAGGATGGCCAGAGAGGTTGCAGTTGCAATCTTATTAGATACGTTCCCACTGAAGATCAGCACCACGGCAAAATTCAGCAGAGCGGCAATTGTGGTCCATGTCGCGTACAGTGCAATCCCATTTTGCACCTGTCATGTAGAATAATGATACACTGAGGGATGATGAGAAATAAACATTCTGTATACCTCCACACCTGCCACCCCTCCATGCCCCAATGGGTGGTTAAACTGGCACTGGTATGGCACATTGGGGTAGGTGCAGGATGCAGGAAGCCCCACTTAATAGGTACACTCCTAGCTTCACAGTGGCTCCATCAGCATTATTGCAGAGAGGGGTTTATGGGAAGAAGTAAGGCGGGTGGCTTCACACCTATGCAGATCTTCAGCCATACCCCTCCAGGGAGGGGATGTAATGCCCAGTGGCCAAGGCAGGTGAAGGGGCAGTCCAAAGCAGTAGGCAAGTGTGCACAGTGGTTGGGTAGCCAGCAGGTCAATCCATATCAGAGACTGTCCAGGTCAACAGTCAGAGTTCTACAGGGATCAGCCAGAAGCTCCAATGGAAGGGGCCAGGTCAGTGGGGGCAAGGCGGTAAGGTAGGGACAGGCAAGGCGGTCTCAGCAGCAGGTAACAGGGTGTTGCTCAGACAGCTTCCTCTTCCTGTTGGGGCCTTTATATAGTCCGAGTACCCATGGAGACTGCTGCCTGTCCAGCTACTTAGGCCATGGTGTGGCCATGGCTGCTGCGGGTCTGTAGGCCTTCAGCTCCAAAGCTATTGGTCAGGGGCTGCAGCTAAGGATGCTGCCTCAGGACTTTGTGGACCTGGGTTCAGTACTGGGCCCTGATATGGTAGTGCGCCAGCTTCAGGATTGGTTGTATAGAGGCTGCACTACCCCTCCACAGCCTGGGTTGATGGAGTCCATCCCTTACTAATAGGTGCAGTTCTCCACCCTCACCCTTCATTGTGCCTGGGTTTGTAAATTCAGGCTTGTTCCATGGGGTGAGATTTGGGCCATAAAGAGCACTACGTAATTCCTAATGCACCTTTTGTAAACACTGAGCCAAATGGATTCATCGTCTTGAGTGTCGGTGTGATGCCGATAGTTCCACATGCTGAACTCAGAGTTGACTCGCTGTCTGTGCCTGTATATGGATCACGTGTCCTGGAATCTGACTATAACAAGTGGTGGGGAGACAGGCTGGGGCAGGAACGTGTATCTGGGGTAGGTCAGGACTGTGATCTGAAGAGCCTCATCTTTACAGACTGCCTGCTGCTGAGAAATCCTCCCTGGTCTCAGACTTGCATTCTCACCCAACCCACTTTTCCACTGCATGTTCCCGGTTAGGAATCAAGCAATCAGAGGGGAGGGTCAGGGAGGACATTTCAGTCAGGGGAGGGGTTACAGTAGACCAGACAGCTAGGGGGTGTAGGGTTTCTCGGTGGTGGGGGATACGGGGAGGAGGGTAAGGAGGGGAGGTAGCAGGTATGAAGCTCTTTTCTGCTGTGGGGAGATGGAGGGAGGGAGGATCACATGTGGCTGAAGATATTCAACATCATTGCCTCTGTGCAATGTACTGAGCACAAACAGCCAATGTTCTAAACCAGTGGTTCTCCAACTTTTATTTTTTGCAGACCACTTGAAAATTGCTGAGGGTCTCGGCGGACCACTTAATGCTCTTTCCGAATGGTGTTTGTACCATTAGCTAACTATTGTAAAGCACTTTGGATAAAAGTGCTTTATAAAAAAAAGTTATAATAATTAATGTTTTTTTGTTCTACAAATAAAAGCACACAACACCTATATTAATATCAGTAGTCTTACCTTTCTAATGCAATGGATGTGCGCTCTCTCCCCCGCCACGGCAGCCCCCGAGTTGGGGCTGGGAAGGAGGGGGGTCTCTCCCTCTATCCCCCACCGCAGCAGCCCCCAAGCTGGGGCTGGGACGGAGGGGGGGGTCTCTCCTCCACCACAGCAGCTGCAGAGCTGAGGCTGGGAAGTGAGGGGGGGGGTCTCTCCCCAGCAACCGCAGACCTGGACCTGGCGAAAGTCGCCTCTTGCTCTCGCCGTCGTAGCCCTGCGTGTCCCAAATTCGCCCCCTCCCTTCTTCTCACCCCACCTTAGAGGGAACTATCTACGGACCACCTGAATGGAGCTCGCGGACCACTGGTGGTCCACGGACCACTGTTTGAGAATCTTTGTTCTAAAGATTGGGGGATCAATCCCTTTCATCCAGAGCGTGGAACAAAAGGAAAAGGCAGAAGAAAAGTTTCCACTCCAGCTATACATTCTTAATAATGGTCTAATGGATTAAGGACTATCTGGGGGCAATCTGGACTGTCAGTCTATACGTGAAGCATCGTGAAACAGATGAGGGGCTTATCTTCCTCCTGTTGACTCCTATGCTGTCAACAGATGAGGAACTGAGATACAAGGGAAGCCTGAAGATATGTGCAAGGGGTGTGAGTTAACACTGGGGTAGGAATCATAACGATATTGTGCATCTGAACTTCGCCACCTTTAACCCTGCATGAACGTGGTTGTATAGCTTTCCTATAAATAACAGTGCTCACACACAGCATACCAGAATTCGGATGAGCCACAGATCTGCTTTGTGAGACTTTAGGAACCAAACGGCATGGATATGCAAGGATCGGTGTGAAATGAAGAGACCAACGTAACAGGTAAAAGGGAGGACTGCCAGGAGAACCAGGGCTGAAATGAGATACCTCGGGGGAAAACACATGTGATACAGTATTTTAGCTAAATTGTATTACATATCAGCGCAATGGATCCCTCACCTTATAGCCTTACTCTTGGACTCATAATGACCCTTAACAGAGCTAATCATTACGTGTAGCCTTTACTTAACCTATAGCTGTTTTACTTTGTTATACAATTCATGCTCGTATTTAGCAACTGCATTCCTCTGACAGCCAATGACAATATGACTGCAGTGCTGCGCCCGTGAAATGACTATGATAATAAAAATAACCAAAAGCCACAAAATTAACTGGCTTAATGAAGAGTGGTACAAGATGACTGATCCTAGCTTCCTGCTTATATTGACAGTATGCAGGAATGGCAAGTTGGAAGAGATTTTAGATTTAGATATCACAGATCCAACTCATGGGCCAAAAGCAAACATTACACAAAACAAACATGATATAAAGGCTTCCTTTTGCCTAGTCCAAGTGTATTAAGACATAAAGCCTGGTTCCCTGGCCTAGGCAGTTTTACACCAATGTGACTCAGTTTACTTCGCAGGGGTCACACAGGGGTGAAAATGGTGTAATGCAGCAGTGAATCAGGCCCAAGGAGCGGATTGCAAAAATCCTCTCTTCACAGTCACTTACTCTCGGTCCCACAGAAACAGCCATCCAACATTAATGGCGTTGTTCAGTATCCACACCAGATAGAACGATATTGGCAGTAAATCTGGCTCTGTGTAGACCCATCCAAGTTCATTCCTGCCAATGAAAAGCAGGCATCTGGAGAAAGCAGTACTGACTATCAGGAAGATCAAGCATTGCAGGTCTGATTCTCCTCCCACTTATAGTGGATTGGCACTGGCTGAAGCCCATTGACGTGAAGGAAGTACTTTCTGTTTTACACTGGTGTCAGTGAGATCTGGCCTCGTGGCTTTACAAAGCATGCTTTCCATTTAATTCATTCATAATATCCCATGATATGTCACTGTGTGCTATGCACACCAACTACATTGAGATTATGCAATATATACTAGTGTTTGTGTGGTTAACCTCAGTGTCCTAGACTCATTTAGTGTTCAGGCCTACTGCATCCTTGGCCTCTCCACTGAGACTGGGAAAACCCTGTGCAGAGGTTGGTGTCAGTAATGGCAACATGTTGTGAGCTGCATACCTGTCTAGCTAGGGTTGAGCACACCAGCTCATTTCACATATGTCGTTGCATTGCTACCCCTAACGTTTTTGGCTCCCAGCACAGTCTGGAACTGCAGAGCTGAGCGATTCATTCTCATTTACAGTATGGCCCTATTCTACCACTGTCAGCAGAAAGGGGCTGCCATGAGAATCAGGCCAATCAAGTTTTGTTACATGATTTCCCCACAGATCTTTGCTAGTCCATTTAGCCTGGCTATTTCTTGCCCACTCAAAAAGCTCCCCAGGGGCCAGTGTATATAGTAAACGCAGATCTCAGTGTCTGCAGACTCTTATACCGTGAGTGTTGTGGAAACGACACTGTGGCTCTTCTCCACCACTTCCTACATCAGTGTAACACCACTGATTTCAATGGATTTGCTCCTGATTTACACCGCCATGAGAATCAGGCTCTGTGTGTTCTGGTAAAGCAGCATCACAGTGTATCATTTCCCAGCACTCCAGTTGAGTAATATGGTGCACTGGTGCCAATCTCTGACCATGGTAATCCTGCTGCCCCCTTAGTGGGAAAGGCAGTGGTACTAAAATAGCTGTGTATCACGGAGACAGTTAGGGGCAAGGGATCATCACAGATGGATCACCCCATCTTCATTCAAATCCTACCTCTGACCTCACTCTTTCCACCATGCCCACAAGCAACAAGTCAAGGCTAATACTGAGACATACATAAAAACAATCGTAGCCAGTCCCTCCCCTGGACTGCCCAGTGTCTCCTAGGTGTCCATCTTGTCTAGGTTGCAAGCACTTTGGGGCAGGTCCTGTCTGTATCTTATGCCTTGCACAGGGCCATGCACATACAAATAATAAATATTCACATGGGACCAGAAAACAGAAGGCAAAAAACTGACAAAGATCCTCAACTCAGGGTCAGCTCAGCTATGGTAGTATGTGACGGAGACTCCTGCATTCAAATTCTATGGAGAAAAAATACCTTCTGCAGATTCCTGACAGTGCATAACCCAGCCACGCAAACTGCCAGGCATAGATGACATTCCAGATGAGGAAGGCCCAGCCAGCTGGTGTGAAGTCGGTGTTGTACTTGTTTGAGATGTTTCCAACAGTATTTAGGAATACACCTGGAGCAATGAAGGTTATTGCAGGAAAACATGTTACTGCACACAAGTAATGGAAAGAGCCCACAATTCTCCACGCCCTCTCTCAGGCTTTACTCATTGCATCAGCATACATCTGTGAGAGCTGATTGGACTCTCTTGTCAAAATGATTCCTGTGTTGTAATGGGGTTGTCTTTGCAGAATCACTGAATATGTGATGATCCTCGCTTATGAAGGCCAGGTGTGACTTCGAGCAAGTTATATAAAGAGAACAGAATTACAGCTACACAGAACCAGAAAAGCCAGTCAGGCTTGAAAGACAAAGCTGGGAGTGAGCCGCGATATGCAGAGCTGACAAACTCTGTTGGAGTTGGGAATTGGCAGCACTGATCTTTATAAACAGGCAGCAGTAACAGAAGAAGCTCATCCTTTCTTGCTGCCAAGTCACTGCATCCAGGTGCTGTATAGCCCTCACTTCTGGGAGGGTGAGAGGGGGCTTTCCTTGTACACCGCTCACATAGAGCCTGACCCAAAGCCCCCTGAAGTCAAAGGAAACTAAACCAGGCGGAACTGCCCCCAGCAGTGGGAAGAAATCAGAGGCTGTTCCCTCCCTATTCCTCTGGGGAGCTCATAGCATCCCAAAGGGGACAGGGAGGAGGCAGGGTATGTCACCACCCCCTACACACCAGCCAGTGTAGTTGACAGGATGGAGGGATGGGAGGTTGTACCCTATAGCCCATCAAGGGGCCTAGTAGTAGGGAGTATGCTGACTCTTTGAACCTGGGAAATGCCCCCCAGTATGCTCTGGGGGAAAGGCAGCTCTAGGGCCATCTCTTACTATGGGGAAAAGACTGGGAAACAGCAGAGGGTAAAACGGTGACAGAGTGGGACAGGCAAAGCATGAGAATCTCTACCATTAGGTGCCTGACTAATAAAACTACTGAATTGGAGGAGCTCAGGATTCAAAACGCAAGCAGTCATGTGTTCTGGGAGCGAGAGGCACCTAGTCAAATCAGAAACATCTGCTAGTGTTTACCTTTGAATGCCCCTGAACCGGCTCCAGCATTGAGCCCCACCATGGCTGTGTAAGTGGCCAGTGCCAGAAGCATTACGAAAATCTTCAGTTTGTTGTGTGTAAACATCTGTCGGACAGAAAAGGAAAATCAGAACAGAAGGAAGCCAAGCAGAGTTTAATCCCCTCATTCTTAGATTGTTGAAGGCGGCCCAGCCTCCTGCGGGGCTGGTGTAACATCGTCCAAAAATGGGCTATACATGCTTGTAGATGGCGAAGTAAGTGGCTGTAACTCGCAGCAATTCCGTGGGTATGGAAGACAAATGTAACGTATCCCAGGTTGCTATTCAGGGGGAGGGTGGGCACAAGTACTCCCATTACGTCAGTGGGACTTCTCAGAGTGAAGGACTGGACACCAAGTGAATGAAGAAACAGAGCAGGAGACGTAGTAAGGGCAGCACATTCAGCAGACTAAAAAATTCAAATGGACCATCCGAGTGTGGTCAGAGCACCAGCATCCTTGACAGCATGGACCCATTTACTTAGAGGAGCAATAGAGGAAGGACATTACAGATTAGAAATGCCCAGGGACATATTGTGAGTGTGTTTATGGACGAAACAACTAGCAAACATCTGCAAATCTGTCTTCTTTACATCACAATCACATTTATACTGGATCAGGCAAACCTGCCATTTTCCCTGCTTTTTTCTAGGTTTTTACACTACTTCAGTCTTCTACTCCGGCTTCACACCAGTTCCTTCAGTGTAGCTTTTTCATGTTCATCTACTGACTTTAAAATCTGTAAGTCTATGAATCTTTAATCCTACAAAGTAATCTTTTATTTTCACCATGGTATTACCTCTCCATCTATTGGCTAGAAATAAGATTTAAACTGCTTTAACAGCTCCTGGGTATTTTATAGATTTTAAAACCTATACATCAATTTTTAAAGGAGGCATTTGAAAATATAACTGACGTTTTCTCAAATAATATCTTTTAGGCAAGTATTTTGACATCTAGGGAAAATGTTATGGCATCTATCAAAGTAAACTTCCATACTTCGGGCATATGATTTTTTTTATTCGAGTTTTCTGCATCAAATAAATGGCAGCACAGCAATTCCTTCTATACTGGATAGAAATAAAAAGTGAACGGTTCTGAGTTGATAAGGGTTAAATTAGTGAATTCCAGGTCACACATGAATGGATAATTTTAGAGTCCTGTCCTTTGTTCCTGGATTTAACTACACCCAAATGCACCATCGGGAAGTGGGAGGGGAAACTTGCTTTTTCTCTGTTCGGTCCAAGTGAGTTTTTTTCTTATGTGTTTCTTTTGGATTGTTTTATTGTCAATTTATTTCAATTAAAATCCTAGATTTCAAATGTAGGGGAGATCATTTAAATAAAAGACGAAGATTCTGATCTGGATAATACCAGCATAAATCTGTTATTGAGATTCCCTCAACTTTACTGAAGATATTCTGGATTTACAATAGTGTAACCGAGACCAAAATCCAGCATGAGCTCTCTTTATTAGCATATTTGGAATAGGCCTTTGATTAGAGAGTACTGGGGAAATAAGTATTTGCTTGTGGAAATCTGGGAGGGAAAATATTTATGCCTTAATGACATTTTCACAGGTCACCTTTCTCCTACTGCCTCCCTTTGATTCACTGTTGACAATAAAGGTTTTCATTATTTTCCTAGCTGCAATTATAGGTCATTCATGTTGTTTAGAAGATTTAGAAATATTACTCACAGTGTTCCTCCCAATGCTGATTTCTGGGACGTCTTTCAGCTGTGCTTCTGCTACTTTCCAAGCTGGAGTCTCACTCTGCCTCTAGGAATTGTGCCTTCAGGCTTATGTACAGAAGGATTTATACAAAGTTAGGAAGATCAACAGCATGTCCTCCTTAGAAAGCTAGTGGTTATTGAATGGACTCTTTGTTTTGCACATTCTTTATTGTAGCCTCTGATTGGCTGAAGCATCTTGAAAGCAAAGCTTATACAACAGAACTGTGGTTACTTAACTCAGACCTGTTATATCACCCAGAGTCCTGCTGCCCATCTCGAAACTTGCTGATAGGGAAAATGACTAGTAAAGCGCATATTTGTAGACTTCCTCTTATTTAATATTTTGCTGTCCCTATGATATATGAATCTAACGCTCTGTAATTCAGTGGAAAAAAGACACTAACACACTATTATAACTAAAGAGGATGATACCGTATGTCAGACAGCTCCATGTGTTATGTAAAGTGGAGGGGTTACTCCAAAACAGCATAGATCCCAGCACCATTTTAAAAACAGCTGCTTCTTTTTTTAATTTAACCAAAAAATCTGGCTTTTAACTATCACATTCATCTTCGCTGTCACCCCTGCATTTCTGTTGCTATAAAAGTACTGTATGGAACATAGTGTTCCTGCTGGAAAAAGAGATGGCTTGCCAGATCCCTCCCTTTTTCAAGCAGGAACCATTGAGAGTGGTTTTTGTTTTATGGACTTATTAGCCAAAAAGAATAAAACTAGGGCATTTAAATAGACTTTCTGAGTGACTCCCTGCAGGCTAAACTGTACTGTTGCAGCACAGAAGATGGTTAAGGAGTGTTGCTGAGTAGAGCTGGTCGAAGATTTTCAAACAAAATGCTTTTTATCGGAAAATGTCGATATTTTCCAACAGAAACTGTTCGTGAGAACCCAAACTGGCCACCTTCGAACATTTTTGAAAAACATTTTTGAAAAAGCCAAAAGCCTAGAAATTGTCAAAATGTCCCGTTTTGACAGTTTACAAAGGAAAAGTTTCATTTTTCAATTCAAAACAACTTTTCATTTTGAAATTTTAATCAATTTAGACCCCAAAAAGTTTTAAAAGATTTTAAAATGTAAAAATCTAAATGAAACATTTCAAAATGATCCAAATAACACATTTGTATTGACCCAAATGGATTTTTTTTCAGATTATTGGTTTGTGAACATTTTTCAAGATTTTGACTTTTCATCCTGTTTCGAAGGGGGGGGGGCAGAATTGAAATCTTGAACTCTCTCATGGGACAAGGAAACCATTTGCCACCCATCTCTAGTGCCGAGCCTCACCAGGCCAGCGTTAGTGTCCCTGATGGAATGCTTCCCACAACTCCCAGCTGTGAAGAGGCTGCACACCTGCCACTGCATCCCATATGGGAAGCAACTTACGACACCCTGTGTGACCAGCCAGCTTCGCTGTTGGGTGTGTAAGGGGGTGGAGGCATGGCCTTGCCTCCTGTCTCCTCCCTGCCCTCCTTTGGGGTTTCCTGTGAGCTGAGAGGAATATGTCCCTCTGAGAGGAGGGACTGGATTCAGCGTAGTCCTTGTACAAGCCACCAGGGCAGAATTCCTTGTGCGCTCCCCCATACTGTCCACCCAACTAAGAGCCAGCCAGATTTGGTCCTGATTAAATACTACAGACCTAATTCTAGCATCCTTTCTCATGGTGAGTCAGGGTGGCAGAATCAGACCCTATATGATTCGGAGAACTCCCATGGAGCTCATCAATTCTATAGGAGAAAAAAGCATTAAGGAAATAAAGATCTGGGAAAATTCAGAGAAACAGCTGGATTTTGGTGCGACTCAGAGTAATTAGAATGAGAAAACAATCAGACAATCCGAATACTTAGCACTGGGAAAGCTCTTGACTTCTTCAACCCCAACATACAAATACTTCTTCTTACCCACTAGGTTTAAGCATGATTTGTTAGTGCAGGACATATCAGTGAAGGAGAGTTGGCATCCTCCAGGTCATTTGCTTATAATCTCTGTGGATCTTATATTCTCTCAATAATACAGTGTGAAACTAACCAGATCCAGTAAAATCCACTGATTATTTGTGGCTAGGTGCTGCTTTCCCCTTATGCATTGGGGAAGGTGTGGTGTCTTCTTTCCCATGCACAGCCTGTGTAAGGGTCAGGCAGAATGGCAGTGCCCAATGCTTTCGGAAGGGCAGGGAGAGCTGCTTCAGGGTGCCCGCAGTTCTCTAAAGGAAACAGGCAGGAGGTTGAGGGACATGGCTCCACCCTTCCCACAACTGGCCAGCGGAGTTAATTGGCAGGGAGGGCAGGCAGCAAGCTATACCCACAAAGGGTGCAGTAGCAGGCATGTAGGCTCAGGAGTCTCCAGAGGAGGCATGGCTCTGTGCTGGCTCATATCTTATCCTTAACTGCAGGAACTAGAGACCACAATGACTTTGGTGACACCTGTCATACCCAGAACATTGGCAAAATGCACCTCCCGAGCTGTGGCACGATACAACATTCTCTGGTGACATCGGTGCGACTCTCGGACAGCACAGGAGCATGATGCAGCCCCACAGAAGCTGGAGTGCAAGGTAAGAGGTACATCCGGATTTCTGTTCAGCCATCACTCCCATATACACTGGGACCAGCAGTAACAACTCGTCAGGCTCTATGTGCCAAGCTAGCCTGAGCGCCCCACTGCCCTGAAATTAATCTCTTGATGCCCGAAGTCTGATTCTTCTGACCTGAATTCCAGCGTTGGCAATACCACATGCAAGCACTGCCATGGAGTTCAATTTGCAACCTACACGGGGAGGAACTGGAGAGCTTTATAGCTAGAGATCTCCCGGGAAAGAGTTTGCACTGGTGGCTGACTCCACCCTTCCCCAGTATAAATATGCTCAGTTGCCGCTGTACATAATATGCTAAAAATACGCTTCTTGGGGAGGGATTTTGTTTTCAGTGACTTTATAGAAGCCACAAATGCTACCAATGACAGCTCACTCCAGCCAGACACCGACTGTGAGCGTGAGGAGGATTTTTTCTCTCTAGGAAGGAGATGAGAGTACCCTATTTGGTTCTATGTCTTTGCATTTATTTATATATACATATTTGTTTGGTTATACATCTGGAGCACTGTATAATTTAAACGCACCTGGTCCCAATTAGCCAGCTATCCACCACTCCAGCCAAACCAAACCAAACCAAACGGACAAAGAAAACAGAATAAAAAAAGGACATGGGGCTGAAAAAGGAAGAGAGAGAGAGAGCTGATGCGAAAATCAGGTCCATGCGCCAAGTCCTGAATGCAGACACTGTGGGAGGGGACTTTGGCAGACATACTACAGAAGGGGTGCCAGGGACAGGATCCCTTAACTGAGCAGGCACTGTCCCTGCCTTGCCCCAGCTTATACCTCAGGACAACTTGACCAATTGCAACAGCCTGAAGGACTTTGTGGAGAGGCAATTTGGTACCTTAGGACTTGATCATTGAGGACTATAAGCAAAGCCTTGAACTAAATTCATTTGTGGCCTAATGTAGCGGTTCTCAAACTTTAGCAACCCGAGGACCCCCATTTTGATTGAAAATTTTTCGCGGACCCCAAGCCCCCCGCTCAGCCCCAGACCCCAGCCCCACGCCACCCTTCTCCCAAGGCCCCACCCCCATCCCACTTCTTCCCACCCTCTCTTCACACCTGTCTCTCCTCTTCCCCGCCTCTTTCCACCCCGTCCCCCAAGCGTGCTCCACTCCCACTCTTCTCCCTCCCTCCCAGCGCCTCCTGAACACCGCTGAACAGCTGTTCCCTGGTGTGCAGGAGGCACTGGGAGGGAGGGGGAGGAGTTGAGGGTGGGAGGGGGAGCAGTTGATCAGAGCGGCCTGCGGACCCCATGAAGTACCCTCATGGACCCCCGGGGGTCTGAGGACTCCAGTTTGAGAAACCCTGGCCTAATGGATACCCCTGCTGAGTGACCTTGAGCAAGTTACTTCCCCGCTCTGTGTCTTGGTTTCTCCAACTATAAAATGGAGATAATAATAATACTGACCTGCTTTTGTAAAGTGCTTTGATGAAAAGAGCTGTATTACTGTTGCCAGTGCAAATCACTGAGGGTAGGGATTGGTGACTGTCTCCTTCCTACGAAGGGTAGCTGCTCTCTGCAACTGGTGAAGCTTCCCGGCGAAAATCAAGTATAAACTCCAAGTAGGCATGAAGGACAATGACGTGATAGCCATATGAATGACAGGGGCGAGATCTGCATTAGGAAGCAAAAGACAGAGAAGTCTAAGATTGCTGTGGCCTTGGTGACTGTAGTGGGGCAGTTACCCCACTCCTGGGGGAAAGGTAGGCTGATTGAGGAGGTGGCCACAGCTGGCCCGGATATAAGGGCTAAGGGAGGAGCTGGGTCAGTCTCACTCCAGCCTTGGAGTGGGAAAGGCCTAGCTGCCTGGGAGCATAGGGTACCTGAAGTAGAGCAGTGCTGGGGAAGGGCAAGAGAAGCTGGGGAGCTCTGGCCTGGCAATTCCCCAGGCTGAGGCCTTGTTTAAGGCCTAAGCAGGTACTGGGGCTGCAGAGGTGCAGCCCGGGGATAGGCAAAGGCAGCTGGTCCAACCCCCTTGCCAATGATGAGTGGCCATTACACACTTCAATTTGCCCCAGAGAAAGGGGGGAGTTAGATGATGACTGGCAGTAGCCACTGAAGCAAGGTGGGCATAGGGGGAGGGGGTTCCCCTGGGTGGGGAGACCCAGGGTGTGGGGGTACTGCAGTGGGCAGAACCCCAAGGAAAAGGGGCACTAGGGGCTGGGAGGGACACAGGGGCCTGAGGCAGGAGAGACACCGGCCAGCAGAAGGAACTCCAAGTGTTGGAATTGAGCTGATTCCCGGATGACTAGCAGGAGGCACCGTGGCCATGAGTGCTCAACTGTGAGTGCTTGTGACCTTGAGGTTCCAACCCACTTCACAACTGGTAGCCTTACCCTCTGAATACTGGAGGGCCAGGGGGAATGCAAACCACAAGTCCCTCCAAGTACTTTCCCTGACCTGTTGTTATCATCTCGCTTGCATCTATAGACACAGCTGTATCTAACACAAGCCAAAATGGCTGCCCAGCAATCCTGCAATGGTTGCATGAGATGGAATTTTAAAATGCCGAGCATCCAGCGCTGTGGAGGAGTGTTATATAAATGGAAATGAATGAATGGTAATAAACATTATCCCTAGCAGTCTTTGCAAGATCAGGAATTAGTTTGTAACACCTTTGGGGCATGGACCTTAGCTTAATAGCAGTTACCATTTATTAATTATCATTATTATTATTATGATGGTAGTGCCCCAACCAAGATCAGGGACCCATTGTGTTAGGCACTGTACATACACTGAGGATATGTCTACACTGCAATTGGGAGGCGCAACTGCAATACATGGAGGTATATCCAAGGTCGCTTTGATCAAACTAGCTTGTTAAAAGCATTACAGTGTAGCCATGGCAGCCCGGGCTAGCTACCTGAGTACAGTCCTGCCCAGGAACCTAGGTGCACATGCTGGTGGCTAGCCCATGCTGCTGCCTATGCCACTGCAGCTACACGGCAATTTTTAGTGAGCTACCTTGGGTATGCCTACATGCGCTGCCCTGATTGCAGTGTAGTCATACCCGTACTGAGCTCTTTCAAAGAGCTCACAATCTAAATAGACAAAGGCCAGGAGGCAAAACAGAGTCTCTGAGAAGTGAAGTGACTTGCCTGAGGTCACCTAGCAGGTTACTGGAAAAGTCAGTACTGACTCCAGTCTGTGTTGCCTTTACCAATAGCTATCCATAAGGAACCTACCACATTGTCTGAGCTGTAATAAACCCCACTTTTTAGTAGTAATAACCCCACCCACACCATCTTGGGTGGCTATGACCTGGCAACTGAGACTGAGGAAAGTCTCTGTAGGCCATTGTCAAGCTCCTGAGCCCTTTAGTCTCCTAGTCCTGTTTACCTCTCCAAATAAAAATCGAGTGAGTCCCTGTAATATTGTCACATTTGTGACAAAGAATAACATGCTAAATGCACAGAAACTTGCTCTGGCCTTTTCTGATTTAAAAATTCCCTCCAGATGCTTTAGATCAGGACATCCTTAGAGCGGCAACAGAAAGTCAGTGACCTCACTGGAAATCATTTTCAGTACAACTTTGGAAATGTTGAGAACTCCATATACTAATCCTCTAGCAACAGCTCGACATCTTAATCCTGCACTGGGCTAATCTGGGTGCCTTCAGTGCCATGGATTAACATCTTTGCACTGCCGCATGGGAGGGGATTTGAGTTGGTGCACTGGCAAGGGCAGCAAGCCAAGAGTATCTGGGTTATAGAGCCAGTTTGTCTGGTTTTCAAGGCAAGAGCATCTGCCTTTTATTGTGCGAGACAGGGATCTGTCCATCTTTTGGCAGCTCTGACTCTGGGAATAAATTTTTTGGGGGGGAAAGACTAATAAATTAATGAGATTGCAATGCCTAGTTTACCTCAACAGACTTTGAAGCAGTTGCCTTGATAAAACTCATTGACTGATCCCTATCAAATCTTTTGCTTGAGCTCTGGATTAAAAGAGGCTGATTTGAATGTCTAAGTAAATCAAAACTCTTCCATTCCTTGTCTCTCTCTCCCTGTAAAAACAACAGTGCTTTGCCAACCACTAGGCTGAACATCATGAGAGGCAAACAATTGAAAAAACATTTCACATATGTTCTCATTTACTGGTTGTCTGTTGGTAAATTAGTCCGGTTCCAGCCAATAAGGGAGAACTTGTCCTATCAGTGATGGCAGCATTGAGGAACATGAGTACAGCAGCTGGTAGTTGGAAGTTTGACATGCAGTATATATAAATGTGTTTTTCATCCTAATAAAAACTACATAAAAACTTCTGGATTAAAGGAAGATTAAGATTACTAAATCAAGTGCTCAAAAGTCAAAAATGCTACAATTAAGGCTGCCTGTGCAACCTTAATTCAGCTGCCTTATGTGTATGCATTATGATACAGTCTTTAACTGAATGCTATTTTTTGAAAGAACCCCTTCCTCACTCAGTGCAAAGGATGGACAGCGCTCACTAAAGAGGTAGCTATTTAATATTTCTTTTAATCCTCATCATTCAGAGTGTGGCCCCAGGTCTACTTAACATACACCAGCCAAACCCTGCTCTGAATACAGAATTATTAATTTCCTTGTGGGTTTTCTACAGTGCTCATCACTATGGCATCTGAGTGCTTCACAGACATTAATTTATTTCCACAACACCCCTGTGAGGTGAGAATATTATCCCCATTTCAAAGATGGGGAACTGAGGCACAGAGAGCTTTAACTATTAAGTTTCCACTAATTGTGGGTGCCCAACTTGAGATGCCTAGGGCCTAATTTTTCAGGCTATTTAGTATTTGTACAGTACTTTATATGTTCTGAGTACAGCTCCCAGGGATGTAACTTGAAGTGGTGAGTGCTCAGCACTCCTGCAAACCTGGCACTAGGTATCTCAAATTGGCAATTGAGAAAATGAGAAACAAGCAGTGGCCATCTGTGAACATTTTGGTTTAAGTGACTTTCTCTCACGGGAACAGAATTAAGTTTGAACAGTCAACCCTAATTCCAGCATCTCCTAAGTTCTGAATGCTTGACTTTGCAACATTAGTGTTTTCTTAATACGGGTTTGGGGTTTTGGTGGGAAGAGGGGGTTAAATGTAATTGCCTAAGTTTAAAAAAACCCTGAAAAAATAGAAATTCCACCATGTTGAAGGCTATTGACTCCTACATGGATCATCAGTAGGGTTGGAACCTTTAGATCCACAGCACAAATCTCTACTACTTGAGCTACTGGTAGCAGTAATAGGTTGTTATCCTCTATGTGGATCAGCTAAGACAAGGGGATGAGACACATTTTGCCAGTGGGGTTCACAGCTCTTCACAGACAATAGAGGCATGATGAGACTCAGGACTCCTGGGTTAAGTTCCAGATTCTGGAAGGCAGTGTTCTCTATTGGTTACAGATCCTTTTGCCCCACTCCTCCCTTTTTGGACCCCCTTCTGACCCTATTCTGCACCATGTCTCCCCCAGCCTTCTGTCCCACCCTTCTTTGCTTCTACCCCTTTGTTCCCATCCTACTGTCCCACACCCTGCAATCCCTGGCCCTTTCTGCTTAGTTCAGATGGAATCTTCAGAGACTAATGGTGCCAGCCTCTAACAGTACATGCATGTGTGAACTGTGATTTTCACATGCTTATAACTTGCTAAAATTATTGGGCAGATTTTCACAGAGACAGCAAAAGGCACATCCCTGGTACTACCAAATTTCAAGCCCTTACACCAAAGGATGGATGCACTAGAGCTTCTCAGTGAAATGGTTGTAAGAATACTTTAACAAAGGCAAAACAACATATTTCCCCCCAACCTTGTTCTCAGAAGTAGCTGAATCATTTGTGCTGTAACTTTTCAGAAAAATTCAGTCCAAGATACCTTTGGAGCATCTCAAACTGGCCCCCCAAAATTGAGACAACGAATCACTTTTGAACATTGCCTTTACAAAAGCCTTGAGGCCTTATTTTCAGAATGCAGAGCACCTGCTATGTCAGCTGAAGCCAGGGGTGGCACCGGAGTTCTGCACCTCTGACAATCTGATGTAAGTATCACTAGAAAGGTCAGTGACTACAATCCAGAGCAGTAATGCACGATTGTCTACAGAGGTTTAGAGAATTGATTGGGCAGTGTGTAAGAGAACGGTTGCGTGGAATGGCACAGTCGAGGATTTGGAGAAGTGCAAGGTGGAGAGGACTGAATATATAATCCAGGCCCCTTCCCTGCTGATGCAGAATCATTCCCTCTAGTGCAATTTTAAAGATTTCATGGACACAGAAAGACAAAGATAATTATTATTATTGCACCGTGGGCAACTTGCAGACTATGTGATTTGCCATTGTTTCACACAGATGTCCAGTGTTATGTGGCCCAAGAAAGCTCCTACACACTGTAGGCAATGAATAGCATACCCCCTTTGAATAGCTGCCACCACCACACAACTGGGAACGATGGAGAATCACAGCTAGCGCTGGCTGTGATAAAGGGATGACTGTAGCTTAATGACCACATCAGCTCTTTCTGTGAGATCAGACCTCTCCTTACCCCACTCCCCAAGAATGTGGCAATATGATATAGAAGTGTGGCTTTCTCCTGTTAAAGCCAGGGACTGTGCAGTTCACAATATGATACAGCATATTCCTACTGGAAAGAAAAAATTGTGCATTCACTCTGCATAAGACTACTTTTCTTTTAGATGTTTGTGGACCATTTTAGCAACAACTGTCTTGTCTTTTCAACTAACCTGACCTATCCTTTGATGAGTGTAGGCTAAATTCTGCTCTTTGGTACAGTTAAGAACTGTAATACAGTACTGCTTGTAATGAAAACAAAAGAATAAGGCCTAGATCCTTTATTCATTGTGATCAATGAAATATCTGCCATCTCTGGAATGATTTATACAGATGTAATCTGTACATCTCATTAGGGATTTCAATAGTTCTGAAAAAAGTGCAATCAGGGAAAGCTACCAAGCCAGACAAACACCCTCAAATCATGCAAGTGTCTTCCAAGGACAGGCTCCCATCTCATTTGGATGGATTTATGTGCAAGGAGACATGGCACAGAAATGACAAATGTTGGGTTTTTTGCAATACATCACGGAACAGAGCATGGAAGTATACAAGGAGGTTGCTGCTTTGACTGCAAGAAACCTCTGTAAACACAATCACTTTAAACAACTCTTAATATTCTTAACCATTTCGCTACTGGTTAATGTCCTTGGTAGAGTTCACTGGGAAAACTACATTGCATGGGGCTACAGCCTGTACCAGGTACATCTCACAATACTGACACCATCTTCTAATCCTAGCCTCCTCCAACACTACCTCAAAATAAAAGGAGGAGATTAATAAAATATTTTAAAAAACAAACAAAAACCCTACCCCCAGCAGAGTTTTGACCAGAAAAGAGAACAGCCAGAAACTCCAAGACCACCAGGGACTTCATTCTTGCTATTGATTTTACATGGAAGACACTCAGATACCATAGTGATGTATAAAACCCTCAGATAGATATATCAGAGCATTCTACTGCAAGCCATCAGTACAAACCTGTGCTGCCACTGTAGAGATGCCGGAGTTCAGCACCAGTAAAGAAGTGGTTACATTTTCCTGATGAAAAAGGCATTCATGCTATGCCTGATGGTAGTGCTCTATGCAGCTACATGGGATGGAGAATTGGGTTTGAGTCACATATTCTCAGCCTCATGCTCCCTGTGTTTGCAGTACAGCAGAGACATCACACAGAGCCTGAGAGGGAAGCAGAAACAACTGTAGGTGCCAGTCAATTAAAAAAGAAAGTTAACAGGCTTGGGAGAGGAAACTCTCCCTGTGCTAGAAGGATGGAGGTTGCATCCCAGGGTCTCCTGGTTGGAGAACCTGGGGGATCTTCAGACCTTTCGCAGAGATATAGAGCTCCCAACCCAAAGACACAATTTATTATTGCAGTTAATAATATCATTTAAGTGTTCAGGAGATACCAATATGCAGACTGTGAAAGCGGTGACCCAAAAGTTCCCATCAACATCACTAACAAGAAAAACTGTCTAATTACAAATTTTTATTTGTGATGTTGGTGTAAATAATAGTCCCAGAAAACATGAGACACACTGACCTAAAAACAGCAGGCCTGACTCCAGATGGGAATCAGAAGTCCTCCGCAATCATGGATTTGCACTAGTGTGAGAACAAACCCAAGCGCGGCAGTGGGCGAGTCCCATTCCTTTGGCGTGCTGTGGTTTGATGCATATTGATGTCTCCCTTTGTGCTCCTGTCTCTGTTAGAACACCAATTGATTTGTTCACGTAATACTGACCATGGAACTCTCCCCCAGGATAGTCCTGCCTTAAAAATTGGATAGCTGACAGCTCATGGGCCTGATCCTTCTCCCATTGATGGTAATGGCAACACTCCCATTGACAGTACACTTCCCACAGATTCTCAGGGGGATGATGCCAGGAAGAGCATCTCTGTCCCAACTCCTCCTAATTGCAGGGCAATGCACCCATAAAACCTAGTTGGTCCCAGCAATTACCCAACTGCACCCATAAACGATCACCTCTAATAATTTCCAGGCACAATTATCCAGTTGGGAGGTGCAAGATCAGTAATTTCTGGCACAGCTTACGTAACTATTTGTACACCCAACTTGTTTCAGAAACAGGTCACGGATTCTTCCAAACGCTGCAGCTTGTGTGGATTCAAAGCCTGCTGAAGATTTTGTCCACAGTTCTTAGGCACACCCATCAATGCAGGGTTTTTGTCTTGGCCCAGTCGTCCCTTTAAGCTAGTCACTAGGATGAGTTTGTTTCAGTCTCTGAAGAAAACATTCAGTCCTATCTAGTCCTGCCCGTCCTGGACTTGTCAATCGTTTTCATGTCTCACTGGATAAACTAGGCCTAATTTTTCCACTGTGTGGCATGCAGTGTAGTCATTGAAACGATGCAGTGGGGGCCTTATGTAAAGCTATTGGCAAAAGCAAGCAGGGCCAGAGGCCAAGGTACTGGACTGGGAGTCAGGAGACCCGGATTCTATTCCTGGCTCTGCTGGTTGGTCAAGTCGCTTCCCTTCCTCTCGTTTATCTGTTTAGATATTAAGCTTTTGTGCAAAGAGGCTAACAAATGCCACAGACTCAGAACGCTGGCATTTCACAGCCCCCTGGCACTCATGTGACATAGGCACAGATGGCTACACAAAGGGCGAAGCAGTGAGAAATCCCACTCCCTATTTCCTTCTGGTTTGTTCTGCTGCTTCCAAATCATTCAGAAAGTTTCTTTCTGTGCCACATGACCCTTACTGATGCACACACAAAACCCTGCCTGGGCCAGAGTCACCATTGTTTACACCAGTGCAAGACAGGTGTAAAATGCAGCCAAGTCAGAACAGCAGTATTTTACTCCACCTTTGCACAAGGTGCAGGCCAGTGGAAAATCAGGCCTCCTGACTTTTTCTAGCTACTGACTCCACACTATTAGTCTTCCTTCACTTCTTTCTCCTCATCCATCTCCTGTCACTTCACTTTTTTCGACATCCCTTCTCCTGGTCCCGTCTACGCTTCTCTTCATTACTTAACACAGCTTTTAAGAGAGCACAGAAGCATGTTTCTCCTCCGTCACAAAACCAACAGCATACTATGCAACCTGAACAGTCATTCAAGGTCTGGCAAAATCAAGCTGGCCTCTTCATTTTAGGTCTTGAGCGTTACAAGAGTGTTGCACGTCTGTATACATATAGTTAGTTAATAGATGAGGCGCCAGTAGGTGGTTCCCAAGAATAGAACCTGAGTTTTGTCAGGCCAATTAAAATTGCTTTGTCCTACGTATGGCTGTCTCCGTGCAGCTCTTCATGTCAGTTCTCACCACTGGGGGCATATCCTGCTATTCATATGTGTATGATTTCCATTTATATCTTTGGAATGACAGGTATGGCACTGCTGCATTCTGGGGATCACCTTCTTCAGGCCTGGTGGCTGGTGTATTTTGCTCTTCTAATGATCAGCCAGGAAAACTGTTTCACAGATATTGACTTCCTATCAAACACAACATTCAGAACGCTTACTTACAACTACCTTCTGTGTCATCATTGTCAACGCAACTAACATGCTCCCTCTTCCACTGTGAGCATACACTGGGCAAAGACTGATGTGATGATCAGAGTGTCAGGAGAAAGGGACATCTACTGATGGTGCTAACGAGCATTATTACAGCCAGGAGTACAGCTGCCCTCTTGCTTTGAAAGACTCCCTGAGCTGTAGGGTGATGAGCAATCCCCAATGACAAGGTGCAATGAAAACTGATTCCGTTTATGAAAGAATTTTATTTTAATCTGATTTTTCTCAGTGAAATATGTGAAAGGAGACATGGTTGATGGTTCCTACCTGGGACTACCATTGTGATCACATCACAGGAGCAGGGCGACACAAGCTCACCTGAAGAGAGGTGTTGCTTGTTACTTCATTCCAGAACAGACCACTAACTCACCTCTACGTGCTGCACCAGCTGATGCTCCACCCAGGCTTGCAGAGAGCAAACTTTGCATCACAACTTCCTGAGCAAATCATAGCCTGTATCATCCCCTCCTGTGATCAAACCCAAGGAAGTGGCTCTGGGGGAGGACGTCTCAATGAGAATTCCCTCATGGAGAACCCTTCACATCATTCTGTCGGGGGGCCTTGCAACCCCCACCCATGGAAGAGGCCACAGGACCTGCCCCCAAACCTGGCAGATCCCCAGTAATCCATGAGAGACCAGCTCCATTGGAGTCACATTACTGGGGGCTCTCCCAACTGCAGCTCCTCCTGTAACCTGGTTGACGGGCTTCTGCTAAGAAGCTAGCACAGTTTAGGGTTGTATTATCTATCGGAGGAATCTCTGCAGGGCCAAAGGAGAATGATGTCCATCCGCTACCCCTCCCCAGCCTGCTCCTTCCCCAGCATGGACCCCAGACCCTTCATGGGTCCAGCAGAGGAGAGGGAAATGGTGCCACAAAGACAGCTGAGCAACCTTCCGGGTGGGAGGGGGAGATCCACATGGGGAGGATGCATTCAGTGGGGTTCCAGAGGAGGAACTTGGGGCAGTGTTCGGCCCACAGAGCTTTCGTGATGACGCCTGAAAAGGAAAGAGGCTCTCAGAGCCCCCAGGCTGAGTGTGCCAGGCTGGCATTTGGGTCAACATGTTTTTCTTGCAGACTGATCACATCACTGAGAGACGAAAAACATGGACACCCACTTTTACAGTCCTTTTTCAGAGAAAATCACCATGTCCAGGTTGTCCTCCTTAGCTGTCTGTCTGCCAGTCAAGGAAACACTCACTCCCGATGGAGTTTGAGGAGGTATTGCTCATGCTTAATACCATGCTGACCTCACCTGTGTACTTCCCACCGCCTCCTCTTCCTCTGGGCATGTGGCTCAGCCAGCGGGGAGAGAGCAGGCTGGCAGGTATATGCTATACTGCCATCAGGATTCACATAGGTTTCTGCCGCTGTGGATCCCAGCCAGGCCTGCACAGGCACCTAGGGCCAGGCAAGGTAGGGAAAGAGGCCGGTTGCAGAGCAAGAGGCACAAGGATGTTGCCAAGCTGTGGCCATAGGCTAGACCAGTAACTTTCCAGAAAGAGCATAGAAGAGAGAAGCACCCAACACTGCACACACAACAGAGTTACTAGGGTAACAGCAGCTGCAGGGGGAAGTGATGCAAGAGCAGCTAGATGGAAAAGGGTATGACAAATGCACCTACGCATTGGAGGAGAACAACAAGTTTATTGAAAGGGCAAATAATATAGAACACACGTCTCCCATGTCCCACACAACATGAGTTATTGGCTAACTAAAGGCTTGCTTGATGCCTCTGACCAGAGCCACACAGTGCTGTGGAGTGGAGCTCGTGCCGGTGGTGGGTCCCTGAAACAGGGGACAAGGTGCTCAGGGAGGCAGCCCTGGGGCTGGTGTTCCAAAAGGGGAACAGAGCTGGCTGGGACGGGGAAGCTGCTAGAAGCAGGATTACCAGAGACCCCTGGGAGGAGAGGTCTGGAAACCCTAGGACAAAGGATGAGCTGAGGAACTCTTTTTGTCTGTTCATGTTCTTATGTTTGGATAAGTAAGCTTGTTTAAAGGAGACTAGGGATGGCAGTGAGTGCTTGTTAAGCTGGGGAGAAGCCCTGCTGCGTCACATACGGTGGAGAATGTGGACATGTTGGTTGGCCCCTAATACAAGGAGACAGGGGCACTGGAACAAGGGAGGTGAGGGGGCCATGTCCCTCCCACTTTGTACCTGCCTTAAGGGTGAGTGACAGGGGCAGAGGAGGCGGAGAGCAGCAAGAGGGGTGCGGGGCCTCGGGGGCTTGGGGAGAAGGGGTGACGTGAGGGCAGGGCCTCGGGGGGAAGGGGTGGGGTGGGGCCTTAGAGGTAAAGGGGGGGCATGGTTTGGGCACCAGTGGCCCCCACTTTCAGGGACTTTCTGTCGCTCCTGCAAGGATCTTTGGTGCTCTGTGAAGAAGGGGAAAGCAGAGCAACCTGTGGCCATGAGGGGTGGTGGACATCATAATTACAGGAACATTACAATGAGGGTTTCTGGGTAGCTGCAGTGCACCTACCCTTGGCATGACTTCTTGTTATTACAGGGAGTTGGGCTCTATTATCAGGTCTGCCTGAGTTGCTGTACTTTCTTGGGCAAAGGACTTAATTAACTTCTCCTTTCTTCAGCTTTCCCATCTTTTAAAGGGTGATAATGATACTTACCCACCTTTGTAAAGAGCTAATACTTAGTGATCTATAAATAAAAAGCTCTAAGTAGCAAACGTTGTTGTTTATAATACCCATGGTTCTCCCTGCATCTATAGATGTACCCCTATACTGGTAGCATTGTGTTTCATATATGAAACAGAAAAACAGGGACATAGGCATCTAAATACCTTTGAGGATCTGGGCCTAACTCCCATTGGGGGAATTTATGGCCCAGATCCTCAAAGGGCCATAATTATTCTGCCATGTTATCCAACAGTACATTCACCAGGACATCACATTCAGCATGCTATTCACTTTATGTAGATTCTGTAAAGACTATTAGTATAGCAATGATAATTGAGGCCGCAAAGCAGATTTGTCACAATGTGCTAGTAATCAAAGTATCACAAAAGACTCTATTTTTAACTAAGAGTCCTAGTAAATAATAATACAACGTTCAGCAACACACACTATTCTGATGCTGCAATAAATGATCAGATTCAATACCCAGACAGATAGGGCCAAATGTTCCAAAAGCACTAAGGGTCTTTTCTTTAGTCTTTTCATTGTCTTCTGTGCTTATTGGATAAGGTCCAATGCAGCTAAAACAGTATCCTTTGTTAGCGTGGAGGAATTGCCCATTCAACAAAAATATGACCTGAAATTCAGCCCTGATCTAAGTAGAAGCAACTCCCATAGCTTTGATTTAAGGATATGAGACACTCTTATGAGTTTCTGCACAATTGGAATCTCCATAATTTTGTTTCAAGGAGATTACACTTTCTAAAGATGTCATCAATGGGATTTAAGAGTTTGGTTCAAAGAACTTTAAACTTTCCTAGACACACCCAGAGTAGTCGCCATAATCCACAAAAGAATAGCTTTCATTCAGGGAGGTTACAAACTCCATGAGTTCCGGTATATTCTGCATATTTGTAAAATGCATCAGCTATAGGTCTGGCTGAAGCAATGTATACGTTTTACAGACCGACACGTGACACAATATGGGAAATCTGGGAGCCAAATGGCCGCCACTCAAGAAATACAGGCACTTGCAATGATAAAGCATTTAGTGTCGGCAGTGGGCTGTATAAGGCAGGGGAGTGTATTCCTTACAATATGCACAGGCCCATTCAACAGTCCTTGTAAATGCCATTGAAGTAAACATGGAGTTTACAAGGCCTGCAGGCATTGGCTATGAAATTTAGGAAATCAACATGTTGCCTATGGATCTGAAAACGTCTAAAAGTTATAATTTTGATACTGAGCACAGTGGGCCCCTCGTGACTTTTACAGGGTTGGTCTTGCGTACTTTGAAAGCTCTGCTGTGTTTATGACTATAGTTCAAAGACACACTCAAAAGAGATTATCAGTTCTACAAGACCAATATCTCCTGTTCAAGAAACATACAAGATCCACAGAGCGGGGGGAAAGTGACAAATAGATACCTAGCGAGTTCAAACAACAAATACTTTAAGGAAAATCCTGATGTGCTCATGGACATTCCATGAGCAGAAAAACATACTGAATACTTTAAATAAATGTTGTGTGAATTATTCACGCAGTTCTAGTTAAAAGCTCTAGCGCCATACCTAGACAAGCTTTCAGTTCCCATGTAGCCTCTGCAAGTACATTTTAAAAAAGCACCCTTTAGGAAATTCTAAGGTAAAAGAATGAAGATGACAATAACTCTAATACCATTAAAGCGGTAAAATAAAGATCTATTAATTCACAGCATTATAAGAAGCTGCAGTTATGTAAACAAGTATTTAAAAGTGAAGACATTTGTAGCTAAGTTTCTACAAAACACCTTAATACCAAGCCCATGCCTGCAATCAGCTGTTTTGCGAGGGAGTTTTTAGAACAAGAGGAGGAGAGCTAGATATCCCTGATTAACATTCTCTAAAAAATTAAGGCAGTAAATACACACACACACACACACACACGATACAAATAACAAAGCAAAACAAAAAAACTAAACCCAACAACAAAGAAAGCTGCAGCAGTAAAGACAATACAGGGAGAAGTCCAGCAACAGAGTGGGCACTATCCAGTTTATTGCACTGAATGCAGCATGCATGATTACCTGCCCTATGGATAGGTGGCATGTGAGTGAATTTGGTGCAAGGAGCTCATGGTCCTCAGAGACTGAACAGGGGCTCTGGAGACCACAGTGGCTGAACTGGAGGAGAGACAGAGAGATACATAGATGAGACTTTCCAGGACACAGTAGAAGGGTCCTGTCCCACCCCCAGCCTGACAGCCTCTGTGCTGTTAAGGAGGATGAAAGTCTCAGGGAAGGAAAACATCAAAGTGGAGTGGAGGTAATGATCCCACAGATGGGACCCTCCCTCCAGATGATGTCATGGAATCCTCTCATCTTGCGGATACCTCTCCAGGGAAGGGAATCCCAGTTATTAGGAGGAGATAGGTAAAAGTAATGCGGGATTCAACATTAGAAATAAAGATAGCTGGGTTTGTGATGACCGAGAGAACCGCATGGTGACTTGCCTGCCAGGTCCAAAGGTTGCAGATCTCTCGAGACATCTAGATAGGCCTATGTGTAGTACTGGGGAGGAGTCAGTGGTAATGGATACATGTAGGTACCAATGACATACTACTGACCACCTGACCAGGGTGGTGATGGTGACTGTGAAATGCTCAGGGAGATTAGAGAGGCTGTAGAAATAGAAAACTCAATAATAATGGGAGATTTCAACTATCCCCATATTGACTGGGTACATGTCACCTAAGGACGGGATGCAGAGCTAAAGTTTCTTGATACCATAAATGACTGCTTCTTGGAGCAACTAGTCACGGAACCCACAGGAGGAGAGGCAATTTTTGATTTAGTCCTAAATGGAGCATAGGATCTGGTCCAAGAGATCAATATAGCTGCACTGCTTGGTAATAGTGACCATACTATAATTAAATTTAACATCCCTGGGGTGGGGGGGGCACATACCAAAGAAGCCCACCACAGTAGCCTTTAACTTCAGAAAGGGGAACTACACAAAAATAAGGAAGCTAGCTAAACAGAAATTAAAAGGTACAGTCCCAAAAGTGAAATGCCAGCAAGCTGCATGGAAACTTTTCAAAGATGCCATAATACAGGCTGAACTTAAATGTATACCGCAAATTTAAAAAACATAGTAAGAGGACCAAAAAAGTGCCACCGGGGCTAAACAACAAAGTTCAAGATGTGGTCAGAGGCAAAAAGGCATCCTTTACAAATGAATGTAAAAGCCTCATTTAATGCTTTACATTTCAAATGCTTTAACTGTTTTCCCTTTTCTGTATCTTTAATAAAAGATTAAAAGGATTTTTAATAGTGTGTTTGCCAAGGTTCTAAAGAGTCTGAAATCTTGGTTTACCAAACCCCCAACCTCGTTTAAAACTGTTGAATGTTGGCCAATGCCTGGGTTACGTTAACACCTTTAGTGCATACATTCCATCTAAATTACTACAACAGACTCAACTCACCCTCAAACCTCAGCTTTCCACTGTGATTGAAAGACCACATAGGGTATGTCTACACTATGAAATTAGATCGAATTTATAGAAGTCGGTCTTTTAGAAATCGGTTTTATATATTCGAGTGTGTGTGTCCCCACAGAAAATGCTCTAAGTGCATTAACTTGGCGGAGTGCTTTCACAGTACCGAGGCAAGCGTCAACTTCCGGAGTGTTGCACTGTGGGTAGCTATCCCACAGTTCCCGCAGTCTCCACTGCCCATTGGAATTCTGGGTTGAGATCCCAATGCCTGATGGGGCTAAAACATTGTCGCGGGTGGCTCTGGGTACATATCGTCAGGCCCCCCTTCCCTCCCTCCCTCCGTGAAAGCTGCAGCAGACAATCATTTCGCGCCTTTTTTCTTGAGTTACCTGTGCAGACGCCATACCATGGCAAGCATGGAGCCCGCTCAGGTAACCGTCACCGTATGTCTCCTGGGTGCTGGCAGACGTGGTACTGCATTGCTACACAGCAGCAGCAACCCATTGCCTTGTGGCAGCAGACGGTACAATAGGACTGGTAGCTGTCATCGTCATGTCCGAGGTGCTCCTGGCCACATCGGCCAGGAGCACCTGGGCAGACATGGGCTCAGGGACTAAATTTGGAGTGACTTGACCAGGTCATTCTCTTTAGTCCTGCAGTCAGTCCTATTGAACCATCTTATGGTGAGCAGGCAGGCGATACGGATTGCTAGCAGTCCTACTGTACCATCTTCTGCCAGGCAGACAAGAGATGAGGATGCCTTGCAGTCCTTCTGCACCGTCTGCCAGCCAAAGATGTAAAAGATAGATGGAGTGGATCAAAACAAGAAATAGACCAGATTTGTTTTGTACTCATTTGCTTCCCCCTTTCCCCCGTCTAGGGGACTCATTCCTCTAAGTCACATTGCAGTCACTCACAGAGAAGGTGCAGTGAGGTAAATCTAGCCATGTATCAATCAGAGGCCAGACCAACCTGCTTGTTCCAATAAGAACAATTACTTAGGTGTACCATTTCTTATTGGAACCCTCCGTGAAGTCCTGCCTGAAATACTCATTGATGTAAAGCCACCCCCTTTGTTGATTTTAATTCCCTGTAAGCCAACCCCGTAAGCCATGTCGTCAGTCGCCCCTCCCTCCATCAGAGCAACGGCAGACAATCGTTCCGTGCCTTTTTTCTGTGCGGACGCCATACCAAGGCAAGCATGGAGGCCGCTCAGCTCACTTTGGCAATTAGGAGCACATTAAACACGACACGCATTATCCAGCAGTATATGCAGCACCAGAACCTGGCAGAGCGATACCGGGTGAGGAGGCGACATCAGCGCGGTCACGTGAGTGATCAGGACATGGACACAGATTTCTCTGAAAGCATGGGCCATGCCAATGCATGCATCATGGTGCCAATGGGGCAGGTTCATGCTGTGGAACATCGATTCTGGGCTCGGGAAACAAGCACAGACTGGTGGGACCGCACAGTGTTGCACGTCTGGGACGATTCCCAGTGGCTGCGAAACTTTCGCATGCGTAAGGGCACTTTCATGGAACTTTGTGACTTGCTTTCCCCTGCCCTGAAGCGCATGAATACCAAGATGAGAGCAGCCCTCACAGTTGAGAAGTGAGTGGCGATAGCCCTGTGGAAGCTTGCAATGCCGGACAGCTACCTGTCAGTTGGGAATCAATTTGGAGTGGGCAAATCTACTGTGGGGGCTGCTGTGATGCAAGTGGCCCACGCAATCAAAGATCTGCTGATATCAAGGGTAGTGACCCTGGGAAATGTGCAGGTCATAGTAGATGGCTTTGCTGCAATGGGATTCCCTAACTGTGGTGGGGCCATAGACGGAACCCATATCCCTATCTTGGCACCGGAGCACCAAGCCGGCGAGTACATAAACCGCAAGGGATACTTTTCAATAGTGCTGCAAGCTCTGGTGGATCACAAGAGACATTTCACCAACATCAATGGGATGGCTGGGAAAGGTACATGACGCTCGCATCTTCAGGAACTCTGGTCTGTTTCAAAAGCTGCAGGAAGGGACTTTATTCCCAGACCAGAAAATAACTGTTGGGGATGTTGAAATGCCTATAGTTATCCTTGGGGACCCAGCCTACCCCTTAATGCCATGGCTCATGAAGCCGTACACAGGCAGCCTGGACAGTAGTCAGGAGCTGTTCAACTACAGGCTGAGCAAGTGCAGAATGGTGGTAGAATGTGCATTTGGACGTTTAAAGGCGCGCTGGCGCAGTTTAGTGACTCGCTTAGACCTCAGCGAAACCAATATTCCCACTGTTATTACTGCTTGCTGTGCGCTCCACAATATCTGTGAGAGTAAGGGGGAGACATTTATGGCGGGGTGGGAGGTTGAGGCAAATCGCCTGGCTGCTGGTTACGCGCAGCCAGACACCAGGGCAGTTAGAAGAGCACAGGAGGGCACGGTACACATCAGAGAAGCTTTGAAAACCAGTTTCATGACTGGCCAGGCTACAGTGTGAAAGTTCTGTTTGTTTCTCCTTGATGAAACCCCCCGCACCTTGGTTCACTCTACTTCTCTGTAAGCTAACCACCCTCCCCTCCTCCCTTCGATCACCGCTTGCAGAGGCAATAAAGTCATTGTTGCTTCACATTCATGCATTCTTTATTCATTCATCACACAAATAGGGGGATGACTACCAAGGTAGCCCAGGAGGGCTGGTGGAGGAGGGAAGGAAAATGCCACACAACACTTCAAAAGTTTACAACTTTAAAATTTATTGAATGCCAGCCTTCTGTTTTTTGGGCAATCCTCTGTGGTGGAGTGGCTGGTTGGCCGGAGGCCCCCCCACCGCGTTCTTGGGCGTCTGGGTGTGGAGGCTATGGAACTTGGGGAGGAGGGCGGTTGGTTACACAGGGGCTATAGTGGCAGTCTGTGCTCCAGCTGCCTTTGCTGCAGCTCAACCATACACTGGAGCATTCTGGTTTGATCCTCCAGCAGCCTCAGCATTGAATCCTGCCTCCTCTCATCATGCTGCCGCCACATGTGAGCTTCAGCCCTGTCTTCAGTCCGCCACTTACTCTCTTCAGCCTGCCACCTCTCCTCCCGGTCATTTTGTGCTTTCCTGCACTCTGACATTATTTGCCTCCACGCATTCGTCTGCGCTCTGTCAGTGTGGGAGGACAGCATGAGCTCAGAGAACATTTCATCACAAGTGTGTTTTTTTCACCTTCTTATCTGTGCTAGCCTCTGGGAAGGAGAAGATCCTGTAATCATTGAAACACATGCAGCTGGTGGAGAAAAAAAAAGGGACAGTGGTATTTAAAAAGACACATTTTATAAAACAGTGGCTACACTCTTTCAGGGTAAACCTTGCTGTTAACATTACATACATAGCACATGTGCTTTCGTTACAAGGTCGCATTTTGCCTCCCCCCACCGTGTGGCTACCCCTTCAACCCTCCCCCCTCCCCGTGGCTAACAGCGGGGAACATTTCTGTTCAGCCACAGGCAAACAGCCCAGCAGGAACGGGCACCTCTGAGTGTCCCCTGAAGAAAAGCACCCTATTCCAACCAGGTGACCATGAATGATATCTCACTCTCCTGAGGATAACGCAGAGAGATAAAGAACGGATGTTGTTTGAACGCCAGCAAACATACACTGCAATGCTTTGTTGTACAATGATTCCCGAGTACGTGTCACTGGCCTGGAGTGGTAAAGTGTCCTACCATGAAGGACGCAATAAGGCTGCCCTCCCCAGAAAGCTTTTGCAAAGGCTTTGGGAGTACATCCAGGAGAGCCGTGAATGCCAGGGCAAATTAATCCTTTCACATGCTTGCTTTTAAACCATGTATAGTATTTTAAAAGGTACACTCACCGGAGGTCCCTTCTCCGCCTGCCAGGTCCAGGAGGCAGCCTTGGGTGGGTTTGGGGGGTACTGGCTCCAGGTCCAGGGTGAGAAACAGTTCCAGGCTGTCGGGAAAACCGGTTTCTCTGCTTGCTTGCTGTGAGCTATCTACAACCTCATCATCATAATCTTCTTCTTCGTCCCCAAAACCTGCTTCCGTGTTGCCTCCATCTCCATTGAAGGAGTCAAACAACACGGCTGGGGTAGTGGTGGCTGAACACCCTAAAATGGCATGCAGCTCATCATAGAAGCAGCATGTTTGGGGCTCTGACCCGGAGCGGCCGTTCGCCTCTCTGGTTTTTTGGTAACTTGCCTCAGCTCCTTAAGTTTCCTGCGGCACTGCTTCGGGTCCCTGTTGTGGCCTCTGTCCTTCATGCCCTGGGAGATTTTGACAAAGGTTTTGGCATTTCAAAAACTGGAACGGAGTTCTGATAGCACGGATTCCTCTCCCCATACAGCGATCAGATCCCGTACCTCCCGTTCAGTCCATGCTGGAGCTCTTTTGCTATTCTAGGACTCCAGCATGGTCACCTCTGCTGATGAGCTCTGCATGGTCACCTGCAGCTTGCCACGCTGGCCAAACAGGAAATGAGATTCAAAAGTTCGCGGTTCTTTTCCTGTCTACCTGGCCAGTGCATCTGAGTTGAGAGTGCTGTCCAGAGCGGTCACAATGGAGCACTCTGGGATAGCTCCCAGAGGCCAATACCATCGAATTGTGTCCACAGTACCCCAAATTCGACCTGGCAAGGCCGATTTAAGCGCTAATCCACTTGTCAGGGGTGGAATAAGGAAATCGATTTTAAGAGCCCTTTAAGTTGAAATAAAGGGCTTCATCATGTGGACGGGTGCAGGTTTACATCGATTTAACGCTGCTAAATTCGACTTAAAGTCCTAGTGTAGACCAGGGCATAGTAGCATACCTTGCTCTTCCTGTGTAGTCCTGAAAAGACACCACTTTCAGGAAGCTAACTACACCATGCAAATTAGGAGGATCTTTCTTGCAGGCATCTTCCCTTAACATGTGACCTCCAATGAAGATCCCTGGCTCACCATTATATTTGTAATATTAGTGTTGTGTCCACAAGGGATTATTCTGGATGGCCTAATCAGCCTGGATACCTATTAAGGCTTCCATGGGTAAGAGTGTTATTAAGATTCTAATGAACTTAAGTCTCTGAGGGATGTTTACTCAGTCACTCCGTGCATGATCCTATGAAAAAGATCAAAGAGTCTTGGAAATGGGTCAGCACTCTAATATGACTGGAAACAAATTAGGAGAAAAATGAAAAGCTTGTACCTTTCTAGAGAAAGGATAATGAATACATTTTAATCTGAAAAATGCAGTTGTGATTGTTCACTGCCAGGGAGGTAAGATGCAACATGCTGCTGCAATGCAAGTGCAGTTGTACACTACTGGGGAAGTAATGACCAACATGCTAAGGAAAATGTTTGACATCTGAACACAAACCCCAGAAAGGCATGCAAATGAAAGCTCTGTGTACTTACATGGAGGGCTAACAGTCACTCACTGACCCTCTCTGTAACTCAATGAGCCAGTGGACAAAATCTGCTGGCGAGGTAGACAGGTTTGCTGGGGGAGCGGGGCAAAGGCAAACTAATTCCCTAAGATATTAATATAAATATTGAAAATCCTGTGTGCTTACTTAATAAACTGTCACTGAAAAAAGTCTGGCCTAGTTATCTAAACTTACTACAGTGCTAGGCTAGCTGGGTTTTAGGCAAAGAAAAACGATTTTGTGCCTAATGCACTGGACTGGGACTCAGGATCTACACAGACACCCAGTGTGACCTTGGGTAAGTCACTTAGCTCTTTGGGTGACAGTTTCACATCTGTAAAATGGGATAATAATACCTTCTCTTGCTTGGCTATTTAGACAGTAAGTTCTTCAGTACAGGGTTGTTCCTTTACAATCTGGCACAATGGGATCCTGAACTCAGATGAAGTCACTACATGCTACTGTAATAAAAGTAACAATTGGCAGCATTGTATGCACTGTTGTTGTAGCCATGTTGGTCTCAGGATATTAGAGAGACAAGTGGGTGAGGTCATAGCTTTTGTTGGACCACCTTCTGTCGGTGAGAAGAACAAGCTTTCGAGACACACACAGCTCTTCTTCAGGTCTGCGTAAGCTCGACAGCTTTGTCTCTCTCACCAACAAAAGTTGGTCCAATAAAATATATTGTTTCAGCCATCTTGTCTCTCTAATTATCAGCATTAGTCTTCTGATTTCCTCTCTGTTTTACTTTAACAATTCCCACCCCCCCCACCCCCCCCCACTACCCAGCCCTGCACATTTCTGTAATAGCCCAAAATTCTTAGCCGCTTTTCCAATTCTGCTTTTAGGATTCTTTGCCGATGGTAGACTAGACCTTGGTTTTATACATAAACAAAGCTGCACGTGAATACCCCATTTGCTGACTTTCTCTGGTGCATAGGTGAGTTGATGCAAAGTAACCAGAGCATTGGAATAAAAGCTTTTTGTAGCATTGTGGTTATTTTACATCGATGCATAATGTCCACAGGCACTGTCATTATATTTCATTTTGATATACTCCATTCACTTCATGTTACTGCTTTTAGGCATAATTGATGAATACATCTGAATTACTTTTTAGTAGGGCTGTCAAGCGATTAAAAAAATCAATCATGATTAATCGCAGTTTTAATCGCATTGTTAAACATTAATAGAATACAATTTATATAAATATTTTTGGATGTTTTCCCCATTTTCATATATATTTCTTTCAATTACAACACACTACAAAGTGTACAGTGCTCACTTTATATTTATTTTTATTATAAATATTTGCACTGTAAAAATAAAAGAAATAGTATTTTTCAATTCACTTAATACAAGTACTGTAGTGCAGTCTCTTTATCATGAAAGTTGAACTTACAAATGTAGAGTTTTGTACAAAAAATAACTGCATTCAAAAATAAAATGATATAAAATTTTAGAGCCTACAAGTCCACTCAGTCCTACTTCTTGTTCAGCCAATAGCTCAGACAAACAAGGCTGGTTACATTTGCAGGAGATAATGCTGCCCACTTCTTGTTTACAATGTCATCTGAAAATGAGAACAGGTGTTCGCATGACACTGTTGTAGCTGGCGTTGCAAGATATTTATGTGGCAGATGCGCTACAGATTCATATGTCCCTTCATGCTTCAACCACCACTCCAGGGGACATGCGTCCATGCTAATGACGGGTTCTGCTCGATAACGATCCAAAGCAGTGCAGACTGATGCATGTTCACTTTCATTATTTGCGTCAGATGCCACCAGCAGAAGGTTGACTTTCTTTTTTGGTGGTTCGGGTTCTGTAGTTTCCGCATTGGAGTGTTGCTCTTTTAAGACTTTTGAAAGCATGCTCTACACCCTGTCCCTCTCAGATTTTGGAAGACACTTCAGATTCTTAAACCTTGGGTCAAGTGCTATAGCTATCTTTAGAAATTTCACATTGGTACCTTCTTTACGTTTTCTCAAATCTGCAGTGAAAGTGTTCTTAAAATGAACAACATGCTGGGTCATCATCTGAGACTACTACATGAAATATATGGTAGAATGTAGGTAAAACACAGAGCAGGAGACATACTATGCTCTCCCAAGGAGTTCAGTCAGAAATTTAATTAACGCATTATTTTTTTAACAAGCATCATCAGCATGGAAGCATATCTTCTGGAATGGTGGCCAAAGCATGAAGGCGCATATGAATGTTTGGCATATCTGGCATGCAATTACCTTGCAATGCCGGCTACAAAAGTGCCATGCAAACGTCTGTTCTCACTTTCAGGTGACATTGTAAATAAGAAGCAGGCAGCAGTATCTCCTTCAAATTGTAACCAAACTTGTTTCTCTTACCGATTGGCTGAACAAGAAGTAGGACTGAGTGGACTTGTAGGCTCTAAAGTTTTACATCATTTTATTTTTGAATGCCATTATTTTTTGTACTGTTATAACTCTACATTTGCAAATTCAACTTTCATGATAAAGAGACTGCACTACAGTACTTGTATTAAGTGAATTGAAAAATACTATTTCTTTTATTTTTACAGTGCAAATATTTATAATAAAAATAAATATGAAGTGAGCACTGTACACTTTTCATTCTCTGTTGTAATTGAAATAAATATATTTGAAAATGTTGAAAAACATCCAAAATATTTAATAAATTTCAATTGGTATTCCATTAATGTTTAACAGTGCGATTAAAACTGCGATAAATCACGATTAATTTTTTTTTTAGTTAATCACGTGACTTAATGGCGATTAATCAACAGTTCTACTTTGTAGCAAGGAAACTGGAGCCACTGTAGCAACCTAAACAAGCAACATAAAGCCATATCTACTTCAGGATCAGTCACACCTTAAGAGCCCAAACCTGATAACAGCCATGGATTCTGGGATGATTTGCAGCTTTGGCTTTGAGTGTGAATGGAAATATTAGTTCTTTTGCAGATGATTTGGTCAGCAGTGTTATGTTTAAAATATGCACTGACTCTCTAGGAGCATGCACACTGGTATAAACTGACTGACACACAATATTTAAACATGACTGTTGCACCAGGGGGCCAGAACTCCATGCTCAGTCATTGTGCTTTAGGCACAGATCACACAGGCAACTGCTCAGGGCACTATGCTTAAAGACAAGTAAGTCAGGGCAGAGTTTCATTTGGAACAACCTACCAGAGCAAAAGACCCTTGCTATGGGAGCCTATCTCCAGAGTGCAAGCTACTGGACGAGGCTGACCGTCATCAGAAGAACATGTCCTAAGCCTAGAGAAAAGAGGTGGGGAGGCTAAGGCATTGCAAAGGAAACTGGGACAGCAGGAAGTTGCAAGGGGCAAGTGAAAGAGATGGGTGGGACTCACAGATGGGATCTGATGGAGAACCTATCTTGTTTACTTAGGGATGTGGGAGTCAACAAAGCAGGTTCTCCATCTATGGCAATTATTTGCCCAAGGCACGAACACATTAGAACTGGCCCTGTTCTGAGTTATGTGCAGTAAGATGTGTTAGACTCTGCCCTTCCCTTTGAAGACTTCTCTGGATACCTTCTTTCCTTTCTATGGGTAAATTGGGCAGCTCTTTCCCTGCACTTCCATGCTATTTTTCAAGGATATAATGGAAAAGGAAGGTTTCAGAGTAGCAGCTGTGTTAGTCTGTATCTGCAAAAAGAAAAGGAGTACTTGTGGCACCTTAAAGACTAACAAATTTATTTGAGCATAAGCTTTCGTGAGCTACATCCGATGAAATGAGCTGTAGCTCACGAAAGCTAATGCTCAAATAAATTTGTTAGTCTCTAAGGTGCCACAAGTACTCCCGTTCTTTTTATGGAAAAGGAAGAAGACTGCCTTGCCATCAGACAGTTTTATATTGAGAGACACTATAAAAATTACTTGACTGTTCAAATAACGGACGCCCCTATTACCAGCCCCACAATGAACAGAGTTATGGTCTTAGAAGAAACTATAACTTAAGAAGAGCTACGTTCTGTTGAGAAAGAAATTCGGGTACATTTTGTTCACAGCCGCCCATCCTTTACTTTTGTCTGTAGTTGTTACTCACTGGTCTGAGGAATATATTGATAATGGATGTGTAGGTCCTGTGGATGTACAAAAGGACCCAAGGATCTATGATTTCCAATAATCAGCCTTCTGAATGGAGTCCCACATTCCCAGTGAGTGATCTTCTTCTATGAATGCTAGACATAGCCAAGAGTTGCTTTCTTAGGTGGTTACTCACTTTAATTTGAGAACCTCTCTGAAGTCCCGCTGCACCTTGCCCGTGCAGGGAGGGGGGGGAACGGGGAGAAAAACGTTGCCTGGCAAAACTCTTGCTTGTGAATCGATTGTGATGCAGCGTTAACGTTCAAATGGGTGTTCAGTGGTTTTGAAGAGGCAGTATTTTCCAGTGCTTAGAGAAAGAGGCTGAGAGTCTGTACACTTGAGTTCTATGCTGGGCCCTGCCACAGACTTGCACGCAAATCCCATAACCTCTCTGTGCCTCTGTCTTCCCATCTGTAAAATGGAATAATAATGCTCACCTTTGAAATCCTCCCATCAATGATGGTGCCTCTGGGCCCTACCACTACATTAATATTAAATACCATAATAATAGAGATGCTAAGTTGTTATTAGCATATAGTGTGCATGATACGAAGGGCATAATGCAACACAGTATTTAAAATGTAAAGAAGAAAAGTGTTTTCAGATCTCATGGTGTATCTGTAATTATTAATTTGAGTGGCAAATATATTATTCATGTCTGTTACCAGCTATCGTAGTATTCGCACATACGATAAAGAGCCTGCAGTGCTTGCCAGTAATACTAATTTGCATTGCTATAGTGCCTTTCGTCTGAGGATCTAAAAAAGGTTCATGGGCTTTAATTTATTTAATCCTCACAGCACCTACATGAGCCAAGTAAGAATGCCATTCCCATTTCACTGATCGTTAAGTTGAGCTTCTGCAAGGGTGCTCAAGGTCATAGGGAGTCCGGGGCAAAGCTATGCAATGCACTGATTATTTTGCATCAACCCACTCGTCGCACCACAGAATGTCAGCAAATGGGGTATTCATGCACAACTTTGTTTACGTCTAAAGCCAAGGCCTAGTCTATCACACTGTCTACTGCACAAAAATATCAGGTCCAACAAGATGGTTAGTGAATGTTTCTTGTGTGAGTGAGCAGGGACTGAGAGGACCAATAAAAATTGTCCTCCTTGCCTAGGCCTGGCAAAACAAAAACAAACACACCCACACCCACACCCAAAAACAAACCTAGAATCAACATTTTATTTGACTCACAGTCCCCCGCTCTAACCATTAGACTACACTCCCTGAATAGCCAGGATTAAGAGAATTTGCTTGAACTGTTATATTATTCTTATTAATTACTCTCATCATCACCATCCATATTGCAAGTACTTCCAAATCTAAGAGTATTCTCAGGCGTGTGGCTAGGTAAAATATTCTGATTATCTTGTGGTGCATCATTCCTTTAAGAGACATTTCAGGGTTAATATGCAAACATGCCCCTGCCCTGCTATCCAGCTGTTGATACACTTGTTTGAGGAGATAAGCGAGACAGACGGGTGAAAGCGACAGGTGATGCATATTAAAGTTAATGAAAAAATTATGCTGCAATACATTTCAAAGCAATTACCAGGAACACTCAATACTTCTCACAAACATGTATGGACAAACACATTCCCTGTGTCCTAATGACATGGGCTGCACTGTTGCAACTGATAAGCATGGGCTGACTGCTGAAAATGTGCCCTATCAATTGCAGAACTGGGTGCTTGGCTGTTCTTTTAGGAATATTTGGATAAATTGGCTTTGTGGGTGTAGTGCAGGGAGAACCCCATTAGCCACTGAGAATGAAACCCCAAAGCTGCCATCTGCGTTCCGACTCCATTAGTCTTCTGGGTGGGAGTGACCCTCAGATCCAAGCAAGGCACAACTGAACCAATACAGAAGATTCCTAAACACTCTAATAATGTCTTTTATCCCAAGCAGTAGGATAGTCAAGGGTAAACAGAGTTTACCCACTTTTCATTTGAGGAATATGGAGTTTAGTTTTAGTTAGTTTATCCTCTTTTTTTTTTAAACCACTCCATGCAGGATTCCCAAAGGCATTTTATAAGCAATATATCTAGGGATCTCTCACCTACTGAAGAAATAAATGCCTCTCACTGAGATCTAATTTAGTCAGTAAACACCGTCAGTGATCCTTCATCCTGCCCCTGCTGACCCAGTAGTTCAATCTGTCTCTGGTGTGGTCGAGGTGGCCAGCATACAGCTTCATGAGCCAGGGGAACAAGGGGCAGGCTGGGTCCCCCAGATTCACTACTGACATTCCAACATCGCCAACGGTAAAGTGCTGCTCAGGGAAGAATGACCCTGCTTGCAGCTTTTGGAAAAATCCTGTGTTCTTAAAGACATGCATGAGCATGCACCATCCCCACCCAGCGCACATGGATATCAGCAGTGGGATAGTCCTACATCTCAAGGCTACCAGAATGGCCGGGGTGGAGCATCGTCCTCTGCAAAATGGCGTCCTCCGTGCAGTGTGTGTGGGCTGCTACTTTGGCAACCTTCTAAAATAGCACCAGAGTGGCATTCTGGGCTGTTCCCACTCCACTTCACCACTGGTATCAGTGAAGCACCCACAGTGATCAACTTGGCCTGTTGGGTGACCTTGAGCAAGTCACTTTACCTCTCAGAGCCTCTGTTTCCCCATCTGCAAAATGGGGATAATGCTACTGACCCCTTTGTAAAGCACTTTGAGATCTACTGACGGAAAGCGCTGTATAATAGCTAGGTAGTATTCTTAGAAGAGGATAATATGTTTTCTGTGTTGCTTTCTTTTTTTCTTTATTTACGCACTTTTATCATAAAAAATGAAAACCAAAAAAACCACATTTTAATCCTAAGGCAAGATAAGGCTGTAACACTACATTATTGAATGAACGTAATAGAATTCAAGACCAAAATCCTATGTTAAAATATAGAGAAACCTGTTTTACACAGTCACCGCTAAATCCAGCAATACTTAGTTTCTTAAGAGATGTGGGCCCAGTTCCTCAGCCCTGCTCCAGCTGCTTTGTACTGCTCTGCAAGACTGATCCAAAGCCCACTGAAATCAGTAGAAAGATTCCCATTGTCTTCAGTGGGCTTTCCATCAGGCCGTGGAATCCCCTGGCTTAATTGGAGGGGATTCCTCAGGTTAGTTGTGAAAACGTGGCACTTTCGTACCCAACTCCCCATGTGCAGGCAGAGCCACATCTGCCATCTTCCATGACTCAGTGAAATTGTTACTGGTCCTTCATTCCTGCTAGCCTAGCAGAGCCTATGAAGATAAGAGAGACAGTGGGGTTGCACAGCTGCAACTGAGCGTAGAATTTGCTCTACAGAAGTAGGATCTTTACTACGGATGAAGATGTGCAAAACATAAAGACCCAGCTTGACTCCCAGATTCCAGGTTGAATTTGCAGGGCTGGCCATCACAGGGAAAAAAGCACATTGGCACTGGAGTCTCTGAGACAATAAACATGGAATCCCAGGATGTTATTTCCGTGCTCATTTTTCAGAGCAGAACCACACTTTAGGCCAGGGCTGGTCCTGAGGCAGAACTATGCTGCATTGTCAACAGGAATGGTGGTCTACAGAAGCTGTAGTGGTTTCCTGTAAAGCTGAGGAGAAGGTCAAGAGTTGGGGGAACTTCTCAGATGCATCAAAGTGAGTTAGGAGAGCAAGGTGAGTCTCTGTCCACTCTAGAAAAAGCCCCCCAGCTGTGAAGCATCTCATGTATTTCAGTTGCAACCTCCGGAGCCATTTAAAGGTGTCAGAGGTGAGAATGAATTAAAATGAGGAATTCTTAGAACTCCATATTTTTGTATTATGCACAAAGGCCACTGGGCAGCCCACAAAATGTAACTAAAAACCTGACAAACATTTTTAAAAGGCCTCATTGTCCGAACCTAGCAAAACAACAAATAACCCAGCTTCCACTATCTATTAATAAAATAACCACCCACCCAGATAAAGCTCAATAGTAACAAAAAAGTACAGAGGCTTCTTCCGCAAGATGTCACTAGACATGGACCTGAAAAGCCCTGACCAGTGGGGAAATTCAGAGCCAGATGCAGCTTCAAACCTCACAGCCGGAGCCCAGCTCCAGATGCCATAAATATGCACTATTTATCGGTGAAGAGAAGATTCTACACATATGGATCTTCAATGGAGAAGCGGCTACAATACTCTTGAGCTTATGTTGGGGGGCTGCCAGGAGCTTCAGTCCTGCCATTTCCAATTATTGTAAAGGAACACAGAAAGCAACAGGTTGTCTCTCTCAGGCAGAGTGGTCCTATAGCAATTTACGATGTGCATATTGAGAAGTACAAGGACCTTTTTGTGCACACTCATTGGGAAAAAGGCAGCCAATGAGTGTTGTGGAGCATGGGCTTCACTGACACTCATGGGCAAAAGCTTGTTAGCAGGCATGCTTCCAAGTGCTACAGTAGCTGCAATGCTACTGCCAAGCCCCGGCATTCAAAATTCATGAGTCAGGCCACAAAAATTTATGAGATTGGCTTAAAAAACATGCCATTTAAAAATATATAGAATTTTTTTTATTTGCCTTCTGGTTTTTGTGCCATTTAGGGAGTCACATTTTCAAGCTTTTCTCCACACCCATGGTGGCCAAAAACTTACATTAAAAAATAAAAGCCGAGAGTCAAGTGAAATAACATGACTCCAGGAGATGAGGCTTTAAGAAAAGAGATCAAATACCATGAGACTAATGATAAAATCATGAGAGATGGCAATACAGTGTTTTTCAAAGGAAGTCCCAAATAAAACACAGTACAATAAATAATCTGCCTTGAGGTCACAAGACATGGTTCACGACCTACGGATCTCCTGATTCCTATCAGATCTTTGCAACTATCACTTCTGCCCACCCTAGCATTTGGAAATTATGGATGTGGCTACAGGAGGACTTTGAAGATCCAAAAGCCTCCTATTCAATCAATAGCTAATCCCATATCTGGTTTACATTTATGCACACGTTCTCGGCTCAAGGTGCCTTCTTCTATTTATCACACACACTGCAGGATCTATAATTATTCTGCAATACAAATGGACACCAAAGAGTAACCTAACAGGGGATCAACAGTGTGTGTGGTTAAATGACTCATTCATCTGACCCATCTCTTCAAATAGGAGTTTGTTTGGTCCCAGTCAGTGTGAGCTTTGGAGGGCTGATTTCTCCATCACACACATGAAGAAAATATGAACCCACGAGGTGATACTCATACCAAAACATTTCAGTGAGCAACAAGAAAAGGTTCATAGTGTGAAATAAATGATCCTTTTAATCTGAAATTATAAGACACTCTGTATAAATACAGGTTTCAGAGTAACAGCCGTGTTAGTCTGTATTCGCAAAAAGAAAAGGAGTACTTGTGGCACCTTAGAGACTAACCAATTTATTTGAGCATAAGCTTTCGTGAGCTACAGCTCACTTCATCGGACATCCGATGAAGTGAGCTGTAGCTCACGAAAGCTTATGCTCAAATAAATTGGTTAGTCTCTAAGGTGCCACAAGTCTTTCTGTATAAATAATATGTCAGCCAATGATGAAAAACAAACAGCTGGTGCTGGGGTGGATCCTGGACTCCTTTATCAGTTTGTCAGAAAGGAACACAATTAGCACATGACAATGCACAGTCATGTTAAATACCTGTCCTGTTCTGTTTGTTCTGCTGCTCTAAGAGTTGCATTGCGTAGGGGTGAGTGTGGGAGGGTGTGTTTATGAGCACACCAAATGGTATGTGATGTGTGGAGAGGTCACTTACCCAATTCACCTCAACCATGACACGCAGAAGGGAGAGGCTAGGGAACCCAGCACTGTCCTGAGGAAGAGTAGTTACGCTCACATCCAAGCTGCCTACATTTGTAAACAATGTTTACCAGCATGAAAAAAAAAATGAAGCAAACAGCGCTTTCTCTGAAGCTGCTGGTGCTGGACACTGTAGGAGACAGGATGGACCATGGGCCTGACCCAGTACTGCAATTCCTATTGGGTGCGCCTCATTATCATCCAGTTTTACACCTTGGAAGTGAATTAAACTAAACCGAATTAAGGCTACTTTAATTCTGAATGACAGTATCCACACAGGGATTTAATGCAGTTTAACTAATCCACTTTAAATTCACACCTTTAGTTAATTCAGATAAACTTTCCTGAGTATCCCCTGTAAACAAACCCTAATATAACTGCAACAGCATAAGGGAAAGGAGAATGAGGCCCTTTATAACACTAGACCAGGATTGCTCATTCCTGTACACTCCACTGAGGTACCAATACAACCAGAAAGACCCAAGGAAATGGGCTAGGTTCCAGGCCCCTTCAGCAGCACACATTCTCCTTCTGTAGCAACATCTTGATGCTATTCAGCTCCCGTGGAAAATAGAAATGTTAAGGCCACTTTACAACTATGTAGAGCCCCCACAGACACCACCATCCCTCCATCACCTCCTGTGTGATGAATACATGTGAATAAGTACTGAAGGCAAATTCTCGCTCAATAATGATATAAATACATACAGTTTTGATGTCTTCCATACCTATCATAACAGTACACAGTGGTTTCTCCATCCCCTGAAGTCTTCAAATCAAGACTGGATGCCTTTCTGAAAGATATGCATTAGTCAAACACAAGTTGTTGGGCAGTACAGGAGTAAGTGAATGAAATTATATGTCCTGTGTTATACAGCAAGTCAGACTAGATGATCTAATGGTCATAAAACTCACCTCTAATCTATGCTAGCTACAACATACCAGAAACCCTACCAAAAACAGACTTTTGACTTTCTATAATCGTAAGAACATAAGAACGGCCATACTGGGTCAGACCAAAGGTCCTTCTAGCCCAGTATCCTGTCTTCCAACAGTGGCCAATGCCAGGTGCCCCAGAGGGAACGAACAGAACAGGTAATCATCAAGTGATCCATCCCCTGTCGCCCTTTCCCAGTTTCTGGCAAACAGAGAATAAGTATTGCCTTCAGTACTTATTCCCTGCCCATCCTGGCTAACAGCTTATCTAGTTCCTTTTTGAACCCTGTTATAGTCTTGGCCTTCACAACATCCTCTGGCAAAGAGTTCCACAGACTGACTGTGCATTGTGTGAAAAAATACTTCCTTTTGTTTTAAACCTGCTGCCTATTAATTTCATTTGGTGAGCCCTAGTTCTTGTGTTAGGAGAAGGAGTAAATAACACCTCCTTATTCATTTTCTCCACACCAGTCATGATTTTATAGACCTCAGTCATATCCCACCTCAGTCATCTCTTTTCCAAGCTGAAAAGTTCCAGTTTTATTAATCTCTCCTCGTATGGCAGCTGTTCCATACCCCTAATCATTTTTGTTGCCCTTTTCTGAACCTTTTCCAGTTCCAATATATCTTTTTTGAGATGGGGCGACCACATCTGCACGCACTATTCAAGATGTGGGTGTACCATGGATGTATATAGAGGCAATATGATATTTTCTGTCTTATTATCTACCCCTTTCTTAATGATTCCCAACATTCTGTTCACGTTTTTGACTGCCGCTGCACACTGAGTGGATGTTTTCAGAGAACTATCCATAACGATTCCAAGGTCTCTTTCTTGAGAGGTAACAGCTAATGTAGACCCTATCATTTTATATGTAAAGTTGGGATTATGTTTTCCAATGTGCATTACTTTTGCATTTATCAACATTGAATTTCATCTGCCATTTTGTTGCCCAGTCACCTATGTTTGTGAGATCCTTTTGTAGCTCCTCGCAGTCTGCATGGGACTTAACTATCTTGAGTAGTTTTGTATCATCTGCAAATTTTGCCACCTCACTATTTACCCCTTTTTATTCCTACCCTTTGTTTCCTATCTTTTAACCAGTTACCAATTCATGAGAAGACCTTCCCTCTTATCCCATGACAGCTTACTTTGCTTAAGAGCCTTTGGTGAGGGACCTTGTCAAAGGCTTTCTGAAAATCTAAGTATAATATATCCACTGGATCCCCCTTGTCCACATGCTTCTTGACCCCTCAAAGAATTCTAGTAGATTTCTTTGGAGTTGGCAGGTGTGATTACAGAGCCATTGGCCATTATCTTTGAAAACTCATGGCAATCGGGGGAGATCCCAGATGACTGGAAAAAAGCTAATGTAGTGCCCATCTTTAAAAAAGGGAAGAAGGAGGATCCGGGGAACTACAGGCGAGTCAGCCTCACCTCAGTCCCTGGAAAAATCATGGAGCAGGTCCTCAAGGAATCAATTTTGAAGCACTTAGAAGAGAGGAAAGTGATCAAGAACAGTCAGCATGGATTCACCAAGGGCAAGTCATGCCTGACTAACCTAATTGCCATCTATGATGAGATAACTGGCTCTGTGGATGAGGGGAAAGCAGTGGACGTGTTATTCCTTGACATTAGCAAAGCTTTTGATACGGTCTCCCACAGTATTCTTGCCAGCAAGTTAAAGAAGTGTGGGCTGGATGAATGGATTATAAGGTGGATAGAAAGCTGGCTTGATCATCAGGCTCAACGGGTAGTGATCAATGGCTCCATGTCTAGTTGGCAGCCGGTATCAAGCAGAGTGTCCCAAGGGTCGGTCCTCGGGCCAGTTTTGTTCAATATCTTCATTAATGATCTGGAGGATGGTGTGGATTGCATCCTCAGCAAGTATGCAGATGACACTAAACTGGGAGGAGTGGTAGATATGCTGGAGGGTAAGGATAGGATACAGAGCGACCTAGACAAATTAGAAGATTGGGCCAAAAGAAATCTGATGAGGTTCAACAAGGACAAGTGCAGAGTCCTGCACTTAGGACGGAAGACTCTCATGCACTGCTACAGACTAGGGACCGAGTGGCTAGGCAGCAGTTCTGCAGAAAAGGACCTATGGGTTACAGTGGATGAGAAGCTGGATATGAGTCAAGAGTGTGCCCTTATTGCCAAGAAGGCTAACAGCATTTTGGGCTGTATAAGTAGGAGCATTGCCAGCAGATCGAGGGACTTGATCATTCCCTTCTATTCAGCACTGGTGAGGCCTCCTCTGGAGTAATGTGTCCAGCTTTGGGCCCCACACTACAAGGATGTGGAAAAATTGGAAAGAGTCCAGCAGAGGGCAAAGAAAACGATTAGGAGTCTGGAGCACATGATTTATGAGGAGAGGCTGAGGGAACTGGGAGTATTTAGTCTGCAGAAGAGAAGAATGAGGGGGGATTTGATAGCTGCTTTCAACTACTACCTATTTGCCAGAGTTTATGCTCCTATTTTCCTCACTAGGACCTAACTTCTACTTTTTAAAGGATGACTTTTTGCCTCTCACTGCTTCTTTTATTTGTTGTATAGCCACAGTGGCACTTTTTTGGTTTTCTATGTTTTTTAATTTGGGGTATACATTTAAGTTCAGCCTCTATTATGGTATCTTTTAAAAGTTTTCATGTAGCTTGCAGGGATTTCACTTTTGGCGCTGTACCTTTTTATTTCTGTTTAACTAACTTCCTCATTTTTGTGTAGTCCCCCTTCCTGAAATTAAATGCTACAGTGTTGGGCTGCTGTGGTGTTTTCCCCGCCACAGGGATGTTAAATTTAATTATTTTATGGTCACTATTACCAAGCGGTCCAGCTATATGCACCTCTTGGACCAGATCCTGTGCCCCACTTAGGACTAAATCAAGAATTGCCTCTCCTCCGGTGGGTTCCGGGACTAGCTGCTCCAGGAAGCAGTCATTTAAGGTGTCAAGAAACTTTTTCTCTGCATCCCGTCCTGAGGTGACGTGTACCCAGTCAATATGGGGATAGTTGAAATCTCCCATTATTATTGAGTTTTTTATTTTAATAGCCTCTCTAAACTCCCTGAGCATTTCACAGTCACTATCACGATCCTGGTCAGGTGGTCGGTAATATATCCCTACTGCTGTATTCTTATTATCAGAGCATGGAATTACTATCCATAGAGATTCTGTGGTACAGTTTGGTTCATTTAAGATTTTACTTCATTTGATTCTACACTTTCTTTCACTATAGTGATACTCCCACATCAGCATGATCTGTTCTGTCCTTCTAATGTATTTTGTACCCTGGTATTACTGTGTCCCACTGATTATCCTCATTACACAAGTTTCTGTGAAGCCTATTATATCAATATCCTCATTTAATACAAGACATTCTAGCTCACCCATCTTATTTCGACTTGTAGCATTTGTATATAAGCACCATTAAAGCTTGTCACTTTTTAGCTGTCTGCCATTACACGATGTAATTGAATGGGACTCCTTTTCATTTGACTGTTTCTCATCAGATCCTACCCATATTTTATCATCTTCCATCCTTTCCTCCTTACTAGGACACAGAGAATCTCCATTAATAGATCCTCTCCTAACAGGTGTCTCTGTCCAAACCATGTGCTCCTCCGTACCTGTCAGCTTGCCCCCAGCCCTTAGTTTAAAAACTGCTCTGTGACCTTTTTAATTTTAAGTGCCAGCAATCTGGTTCCATTTTGGTTTAGGTGGAGCTGATCCTTCTTGTATAGGCTTCCCCTTTCCCAAAAGTTTCCCCAGTTCCTAATAAATCAAACCCCTCCTCCCTACACCATTGTCTCATCCATGCATTGAGACCCTGCAGTTCTGCCCGTCTAACTGGCCCTGCGTGTGGAACTGGAAGCATTTCAGAGAATGCCACCATGGAGGTCCTGGACTTCAATCTCTTAACTAGCAGCCTAAATTTGGCCTCCAGGACCTCTCTCCTATCCTTCCCTATGTCACTGGTACCTACATGTACCATGACCATCAGCTCCTCCCCAGCACGACACATAAGTCTATCGAGATATCTCGCGAGATCCGCAACCAGGGCTGCCCCTAGCTATTCTAGGGCCCTAGGCTACCCCACCATGGGGGGGCAGGCCTCCATGTGTAGTGGGGGGGGGCTGGCCCCAGGCCTCCCCGGGGGGAGTGGAGCTGGCTTGGGGAACAGGGGGGAACCACTCCCCAGCACTCACCGGCTGGGTCCAGGTCACTGCACTTCCCGCCACTGGTGAGCGCAGGCACAGCCCTGCTGCACCCCTCGGGCGTGGGGGCGGGGCTGGGCACAGCAGGGGTGGGGGCGGGGCGGAGCAGGGGCGGGAAGAGGTGGGGTGGAGGCTTTGGGGAAGGGGTGGAGTGGGGGCAGGAAGAGGCAGGGAAGAGGCGGGGCAGGGTGGACCAGGGGCGGGGCGGAGGCGGACCTGGGCTGGGGCCCCTGGGGAAGAGGCGGAGCAGGGACTGGAGCAGCACGCAGCTGCGCAGGGCACCAGGAAATTGGTGCCCCAAATTTCCTGGTGCCCTACGAGCTGCGTGCTTTGTGTATGGGTAAGGATGGCTCTGTCCACAACCACAGGAAAATACCGATTACACCTGTGTACACCGAGTGTACACCGAGTACACTCCCTATAGGACACAACCCTCCTTGGCCCTACCATGGCAGTGCAAACCCTCACTAGTTCACACACACCTGTCAAAGAGCCGCTCCAATACTGAAGCCGTCCTCTCGCACAGTACTCATTGAGGAGGCTGTTCCCACCTGTCATGCATTTGGATCTCATGGGAGGTCCTTCTTGCCAGCTCAGGCTAACTCCTGTCATTACTCATTCATTTACCTATATACACTCCAAAATAGTGGGATAATTAAGGGCGGGCAGCAACTGGTTGTGAGAGAAGAGTGGAAGATATTGCATCTCCCTCAGGTGCTCGGGCTGTAATAGACTTTCATGTATTAGGATGAACAGGAGAGTACCTGGGTACGCAATGTGGAATGGGTAAGTAAGAGATTTATTTCTAATGAGCTACTGAGTCAGCATCCATTGGTGAGGCATTTGCTATGTTCATAATGGTCAATGAAAACTTCTTGCCTGGATCTTCACATAACGCACAGTCAACCTGTGGAACTCTTTGCCAGAGGATGTTGTGAAGGCCAAGTCTATAACAGGGTTCAAAAAAGATCTTGAAAAATTCATGGAGGATAGATCCATCAATGGCTGTTAGCCAGGATGGGTGTCTGTCGGAAGACAGGATACTGGGCTAGATGGACCATTGGTCTTACCCAGTATGGCCATTCTTATGGTGCAGCCAGGGTTAATGGGAACACATTTTTCCCAGCAGTGGCCACCACATAGTATGGAAAAGTTGCGACCCACGTCCTCTAGGAAAAGCCAGTCTTGGCATGACATCCTGCATTATTGGAAGGCAAGACCAAAGACTCACCCCCACCAAATCCCTCCCACTTTTGGAAGTCTAGCACTGTGGCAACGCTAGAGCTACGGACTCCCTCTACATCCTGCGCACAGGAGCTGGGACTGTTCCCAATCTGTGCACAAAGAGAAAGGAAAGTACCTTTTACCCTCCCCCCAACTGGCACACCAGCACGGACAACCTGTATTTACACAGAATTATAGACGGGCTGTCAAACCTCTGTCAGGTAGCAGGTTCCAGCCCCATATGATTTACAATGGCTTAACTACAAAGCTGGGGATGAAAAGCCAGGGACCCTGACAGATGGATAATGATACTGCGAGAGCCTTACTGTCATTCTTCTGAACTTGTTCACATGCAAAACATTAAAAAAGATTTGGCTCCAGCCACAGTTTGCTTATATGAGTAAAACTTGTTGCTATATTTTCTCTTACTCATTGCTCAGGTGTTCCAGGTTGTTACTAAATATGGACCCTAGTTCCTTTCCACCCTGAAACCAGGCAAAGCTTCCATGAAACCAGCAAACACCTCACATCTTGACAGCAATTTCATAAAACCACGGCAGCAAGACCAGTCAGTCTATAAGCCTATAAATGAACACAGCCATGTCAGATGTAATGAGGTGAGAAATGCAAGGTAATTATGCCACACCAAAACTGTAATTATGCTGCATTCCTTGTAAGTGAGGGACAACTAAAAATTAAAAACACCTCTTGAAATCCACAAGGGGAGTGGCACTTGGGATGTGCAGGGTTAACAGACCCCCGGCAATGGCTTTGGTGCCTGGGTGAAGGGTTGCTAAATGTTCCTGAGTTTTGTTCCCACCATGCCACTTCCTGCCTGGCTTTCATGCCTACTGGCCAAGGAGGATTCAATACTCACTTCTCCGTGCAGTAGCTAGTTTGGGGCCACATCCCACTCACCTAGCCCCCGGTGTTGCAATCAGGTTTGCGAGGTCAGAGCCTTGTGACTGCTCAGAGCTTCACTGACTCCAGTGGGGCTGCACACAGGCACAAGGATCTCTCCACACATTATCTGCCAGAGCCCTTTTCTGCAGAGGAGTTAATGGGACTTCATGTAAGGTGAGCAGACTTGGCTCAGAGTTCTCTTTACTGAAGAACATTGTGGGCTAGATTACGGCATCTACACCACAGTCCTGTGTAGAGGGGGAGCTACATGATTCCAGGACGAGCTGCAGGGAGGTTATTTCTCAAGCAACCACACTCAACTGCAGGGCTTTTTTGTGTGCACAAGTGGATCACAAGCCTGGGGCATATAGCTCCTCTGCTGTGCCAGCTACAAGGACTGGTGTAGAGGGTGAGGCTAAGCCAGAATCCTGCCTCCTCCCTGCTCCCTCTGGTGTCTTGCTCCCCAGAGGGAGGAACAGGGGCGAACACCTCCCCAGCAGCGCAAGGGGGTGAGGTTTTTGTGTGGCTCCCTCATCTGGCACTGTCCCACTCTGGCCCTGTGTGTAGCATGAAGCATGCCTTTCAGAGTTCTCATGGACCACTGTGTAGGGGAGGAGAATGTAGGACAGACAGCAAAATACACAGACTGTCATGTCCTTTCCTTCTGCCTAAAAACGCAAGGAATTTGCTCCATTACCACCTCACAGTGCACGTTGTTTAAACCTAATCCTTCCAGGCCCGAGAGAACAAATGCGACATTTATTCTAGCGTCTGTAAACAAGCCAAAACAAATGTAGCGCAAAGAAGCTAGAAGGGCTATGTTTTATTATTTAATTATGTAGCAATGAAAGATTTAGTTTAAATTTTTTTTTTAAGTTGTAATAATGACCACACTTCCTACTAGAGCTGACCCCTTTCAAAGTTTGGCCTGAAGGATTTGCCTCTATGATTTTAAGTCAGCTACCTCGAATCTTTTTTAGAAGGGTCTCCCTCTACAAGGCGGGGGGAGGAGGGGTGTCTTCCCTCTACAATGGGAGCAAGATGGAAGGGGGTGAAATATTTCACAAAAGAGTTCCTCATGCATTACTGAATAGGAGTCCCTGCTCCGTTAAACAAAATTAAAACCCTCAGAGCAAATTCTGCTCTTAGTTAGACTGGTACAAACCCTAATGGAGTCAATGCGGCTGCATCAGCATAACTGAGAGCACAGACTGGCATCATAGATAGCCTGACAAAACGATAAAACTACCTCGCACTTAGAAAATCCTCTTTGTGATTATCTTGTGATTATTCAAATGTACTAAACTTACCACAAAGCCAATAATTTTTAATATATGATGGCACCATGTTACTGAACTGTTTACGAGTTCAATTTTCTAACATGATTTGAGGATTGTGTTTTTCCAAGCCGTGAATGCCCATAGCTGAACAAACTGGCCCAGATTTGCTCCTGCACTAAGATTTGGTTGGCCTGTTATGACTTCTTGATTCTTTACCCCAATTTGTGCCAGCCCCACTCAGGAAACCATGAGTATGATGTTCAGGAGTGCTGAGTACCTGCTGTTGACTGCAGGTGCTAAGGATGTCTGAAAATCAAGCCCAAGATGTCTGAAACTGAGCATTCAGAAAATAAAGCACCCCCAAATCATCATCCATTATTGAAAATTTTGGTCCAAAATTTAATTTTTTCACAATATTACCTTGTTCCCAATAGAATCTTGATATCCTCATGTGAATGCAGATTTAGACAGAGTGACTATTATTATCCAGCCACTTTATTTCCCAGGTACCTATCATTATGGTATCTAAAACCCAGATAACAGTACAACTAAGCACTCACACAGCACTTCACAAACTGCAACTAATTAATCTTAATAATGCCTCTGTGAGGAGATCCCTGTTTTACATATGGGAAATCTGAGGCATAGAGAAGTGAAGTGACTTGCCCAAGGCCACACAGCACAGCCAGAATCAGAAGTCAGGACTCCTGACCCCAACTCAGGCACTCTGAGACCATGATAATGGGAGTAGCATAAGAACCCGAACAGAACAGGAAAAAGTCCAATGCTCAGTCCACTGTACCACGCTGCTCATTATGGTCCCTGCAGAAATCATGCTCATCTGTCCACATTCGTGTCACCAAATCCTAGCTTGGCGGGGGACAGGGGGCTCTTTAAATCCCAGAAGAACATTGAGCTCATGAATAATGCAGTTACCACACTGTCGCAAATAGATATATAGTGAATTCTAATTGTCACAAGGCACTAAGAGCTGTGATTTCCTTAGTCAGGCATTGTAATTCTCTCATTCATACGGCTTCAGCACCATTAAGGTCTCCTTGACTTCAGCAGATTTGTACTAGTGTAACTGAGAGTGGAGTGGGTCCAAGAGATTTTATTTTGTGGAGCTAGGATTCCCTATTGCACCACCTTCTGTGAGCAAGAACTCTCCATATGCGTAGGTGTTAGCTAGGTTTTGGGCCTCTGTAATGAGCAATAAACGCCCTATTGATTCACTCAGTTAGCTTATGTCATTAGAATGTTGTAGGGAAGAATTCAAAACAGTTGCTATATGACATGGGCAAGAGACTAGTATATTACCTAATGCCTTGTAGCATCAAATACATACTGAGGGTCTGATCCTGCAAGTCTCATACCATTCAATGAGAGTTTTGCCTCAGTGAGATCTGAAAGATCAGGCCCTTAATATATGAAATTACTTAAAGCCCTTGACTGTAAAATGTAAATAAATGTAGCAATAGACATTTGTTTTTCAGGGATGCACCTTTACAAAGGCACAGTGGATCTCAGAATACTTTTGAATCAAACAGAAAAATACCACCCCCTAAAAATAAATATAAAAGAAAATAAAAGTAAACAAAATAAACGTAAACCTGTACCAGAAAAAGGCCTAATGTACTTACCTGTAGCAGTATCAAAACCAGTTCCTGCTCCCATTAAAGTCAATGGCTTAAACGCTGACTTCCATGGAAGCAAGATTGGTGCCAAAAATGTGGGAAGGTAAAAAAAGGCAGGGAAGTGTCTGTCACCTCCATTACAACATCCCTCTTTGCAGATAGAGATATCTAGAGGTCCAGGGTTCTGCCCCTGGACAGGGAGTGGGACCATTTGAAGTGTCTGATGGCTCTATAACCTCCTTTCTTCCCCTACCCCAAGCCACTCAATTGTGAAGGCAGCAATTTTAAAATAAAATGACAGACTGTTCAAACAAAATGAAAGGCCTTCTCCAGCTCAACTGCTCCTGATTTTCAGAAACCTCATCTTCAAATCCCCCTGCCCTGACACTTTGGGAGCTGATTCAGGGCCCAGCTCTAAGTACAAGCAAAGCAAGAAAGAAGCAAGCACTTGGGGTCTTGCTCTTTTCAAAGCTCTACAACCAGGGACAAAGCCTATCTCCTCCTTTAGCAGCATGAGCACACAGAGAGAGAACAGCTCATCACTCACCAGGACCTCTTCTGCTAGGGTAGGGGTGGGCTGCTGGCCGTTTTAATCCGGCCCTCAAGCGCCCACTGGGGAGAGGGGTCTGGGGCTTGCCCTGCTCCGGTGCTCCAGCCAGGGAGCAGGGTCGGGGGCTGCTCCGCATGGCTCCGGAAGCAGCGGCATGTCCCCCTTCTGGCTCCTATGCATAGGGGCAGCCAGGAGGCTCCACGCCGCACGCTGCCCCCACAGCTCCCATTGGTTGGGAACTGCAGCCAATGGGAGCAGCAGGGGCAGTGCCTGCTGACAGGGTAGCACGCAGCAGAGCCTCCTGGCTATGCCTCCATGTAGGAGCCGGAGCGGGGACATGCTGCTGCTTCTGGGAGCCACTTGAGGTAAGCGCCACCCAGAGCCTGCACCCCTGAGCCCCTCCTGCCCTCTGAACCCCTGGATCCCAGCCCGGAGCACCATCCTGCACTCCAAACCCCTCATCCACAGCCCCACCCCAGAGCCTGCACCCCAGCCAGAGCCCTCACCCCCTTCTGCATCCCAACTCCCTGCCCCAGCCCAGAGCCCCCTTCCATACTCTGAACCCCTCATCCCGAGCCCCCTCCTTCACCCCGAACCCCTCATCCCCACCCCAGAACCTGCACCCCAAGCCAGAGTCCTCACCCCCCACCCCAGCCCAGAGCCCCCTCCCACACCATGAACTCCTCATTTCTGGCCCCATCCTGAAGCCCGCACCCCCTCCTGCACCCTAACTCCAATTTCATGAGCATTCATGGCCCACCATACAATTTCTATACCCAGATGTGGCCCTCGGGCCAAAAAGTTTGCCCACCCCTGTGCTAGGGGAACCACAAAAGGGCCAACTCATGACTCAGTTCACCCTTCTCCAGAAGCTTGGGGTCTGGCAAATGAAAAGCTGGCTCTTGGATTTTCTCTGGAGCAGAGAACTCTTGGCAGCAGGAAACATTGATGGAAGCAGAGCTGTATCTCCAGCAGGAAGGAGCAGCGATCTTAGCCCTGATCTACACTACGAGTTTAGGTCGGATTTAGCAGCGTTAGATTGGTTTAGCCCTGCACCCGTCCACACTACGAAGCCATTTTTTCTGACTTTAAGGGCTCTTAAAACCGGTTTCTGTACTCCTCCCCAACGAGTGGATTAGCACTGAAATGGACCTTGCTGGGTCCAATTTGGGGTAGTGTGGACACAATTTGATGGTATTGGCCTCTGGAAACTATCCCAGAGTGCTCCATTGTGACCGCTCTGGACAGCACTCTCAACTCAGATGCACTGGCCAGGTAGACAGGAAAAGCCCCGCAAACTTTTGAATCTCATTTCCTGTTTGGCCAGCGTGGCAAGCTGATCAGCACAGGTGACCATGCAGAGCTCTTCAGCACAGGTGACCATGCAGTCCCAGAATCGCAAAAGAGCTCCAGCATGGACCGAATGGGAGGTACTGGATCTGATCGCTGTATGGGGAGACGAATCTGTGCTATCAGAACTCCGTTCGAAAAGACGAAATGCCAAAATATTTGAAAAAATCTCCAAGGGCATGAAGGACAGAGGCTATAACAGGGACCCGCAGCAGTGCCGTGTGAAACTGAAGGAGCTCAGGGCAAGCCTACGAGGGAACAAGGAAGACGATGATGAGGAGGAGGTTGAAGCACAGCAAGCGGAGAAACCGTTTTCCCCAACAGCCAGGAACTGTTTCTCACCCTGGATCTAGTACCCTCCCAACCCACCGAAGGCGGGCTCCCGGACCTAGAAGGCGGAGAAGCAACCTCTGGTGAGTGTACCTTTGTAAATGTAATACACAGTTTAAAAGCAAGCGTGTTTAATGATTAATTTGCCCTGAAGACTTGGGATGCATTCGCGGCCAGTACAGCTACAGGAAAAGTCTGTTAATGTGTTTGGGGATGGAGCAGAAATCCTCCAGGGACATCTCAATGAAGCTCTCCTGGATGTACTCCCAAAGCTTTTGCAAAAGGTTTCTGGGGAGGGCAGCCTTATTCCATCCTCCATGGTAGGACACTTTACCACGGCAGGCCAGCAGCACGTAGTCCGGAATCATTGCATAACAAAGCCTGGCAGCGTATGGTCCTGGTGTTTGCTGGCATTCAAGCAACATCTGTTCTTTATCTCTCTGTGTTATTCTCAGGAGAGTGATATCATTCATGGTCACCCGGTTGAAATAGTGGAATTTCATTAAGGGGGCATTCAGAGGTGGCCGTTCCTGCTGGGCTGTTTACCTGTGGCTGAACAGAAATCATCCCCGCTATTAGCCACGCAGTGGGAGGAGGGGTAAGCGATCATCCCAGAGAATTGGTTGTGTGTGGGTGTGTGTGTGTGTGGGGGGGGGTGTTAGTTGGGTTTGTGCTGCACGTTAACCTGAAAATCGCAACCCCTCCTTTTCAATGGCCAACCCCTTTTAAAGGGCCAACCCAACAGGTGCTTGGTATGTGAAAGGAGGGCGCTGCTGTTTGAAACCATTCCCACATGTTAGGAAGGTTAAAGAAGCCAAAAGACGGTGGCTTACCATGTCCGCCTGCAAGCCAAATTCTGTTGCCCGCCGGCCCTGCATGTGATCTCTCATCATACCGGCAGGCCCTCGATATAAGAGGCAAAATGTGACCTTGTAAAGAAAGCACACGTGCTATGTAATGTTAACAGCTTGGTTCACCGTGAAAGAATCTACCCATTGTTCTCTAAAATGTCTCTTTTTAAAGACTAATCTCCCTTTTTTCCCTCCCACAGCGCCAAACGTTTCATCACTCCACGTATCATCTCCGTCCCAGAGGCTATCATAGAAGCCCAAAAAAACCGCACTCATGATGAAATGTTCTCTGAGCTCATGCAGGCCTCCCACACTGGAAGAGCCCAGCACAATGCGTTGAGGGAGACAATGTCAGAGTCCAGGAAAGCACAAAATGAACGTGAGGACAGGAGGGACGAGTGAGAGGAGAAGAGGGACGAGCGAGAGGAGAGGTGGCATCAGTGTGATGAGAGGAGGCAGGATGCAAAGCTGAGGCTACTGGAGGATCAAACTGATATGCTCCGGCATATGGTTGAGGTGCAGGAAAGGCAGCAGGAGCAAGACCGCTGCTACAGCCCCTGTGTAACCAACCGCCCTCCTCCCTAAGTTCCATAGTCTCCTCACCCAGACGCCCAAGAACGTGGTGTGGGGGCTTCCGGGCACCCAACCACTCCACCCCAGAGGACTGCCCAAGCATTCAAGGAGTTTTGAAGTGCAGTGTGGCCTTGTACTTCCATCCTCCCCTCCTCCCCCACCCCTCCTGGGCTACCTTGGCAGTTATCCCCCCATTTGTGTGATGAATTAATAAAGAATGCATGAAATCACTTTATTGCCTCTGCAAGCGGTGATCAAAGGGGGGAGGGGAGAGCAGTTGGCTTACAGAGAAGTAGAGTGAACCAAGGGGGCGGGTTTTCACCAAGAAACAAACAGAACTTTCACACCATAGCCTGGTCAGCCATGAAACCGGTTTTCAAAGCTTCTCTGATGCGCAGCATGCCCTACTGTGCTCTTCTAACCGCCCTGGTGTCTGGCTGCATGTAATCAGCGGCCAGGCGAGTTGCCTCAACCTCCCACCCTGCCATAAATGTTTCCCCCTTACTCTCACAGATATTGTGGAGCACATAGCAAGCAGTAATAACGATGTGAATATTGGTTTCACTGAGGTCTAACTGAGTCAGTAAACTGCGCCAGCGCACTTTTAAATGTCCGAATGCACATTCTACCACCATTCTGCACTTGCTCAGCCTATAGTTGAACAGCTCCTGACCACTGTCCAGGGTGCCTGTGTATGGCTTCATGAGCCATGGCATTAAGGGGTAGGCTGAGTCCTCAAGGATAACTATAGGCATTTCAACATCCCCAATGGTTATTTTCTGGTCTGGAAAGTAAGTCCCTTGCTGCAGCCATTCTCACAGACCAGAGTTCCTAAAGATGCAAGCGTCATGTACCTTTCCCAGCCATCCCACGTTGATGTTGGTGAAACGTCCCTTGTGATCCACCAGTGCTTGCAGCACTATTGAAAAGTACCCCTTCCGGTTTATGTACTGGCTGCCTTGGTGGTCCGGTCCCAAGATAGGGATATGCGTTCCATCTATCGCCCCATCACAGCTAGGGAATCCCATTGCAACAAAGCCATCCACTATGACCTGCACATTTCCCAGAGTCACTACCCTTAATAGCAGTAGCTCAGTGATCGCGTTGGCTACTTGCATCACAGCAACCCCCACAGTAGATCTGCCCACTCCAAATTGATTCCCGACTGACCGGTAGCTCTCTGGCGTTACAAGCTTCCAGAGGGCTATCACCACTTGCTTGTGAACTGTGAGGGCTGCTCTCATCTTGGTATTCTGGCACTTCAGGGCAGGGGAAAGCAAGTCACAAAGTTCCATGAAAGTGCCCTTAAGCATACCAAAGTTTCGCAGCCATTGGGAATCATCCCAGAACTGCAACACTATGTGGTCCCACCAGTCTGTGCTTGTTTCCCATGCCCAGAATCAGCATTCCACGGCATGAGCCTGCCCCATTGCCACCAGATGTCCAAATTGCCGGGTCCCGTACTTTGAGAGAAGTCTGTGTCCATGTCCTCATCACTCTCCTCACCACGCTGCCGCCGCCTACTCGCCTGCTTTTGCAGGTTCTGGTTCTGCATATACTGCAGGATAATGCGCGTGGTGTTTAGCATGGTCACAACTGCCGCGGTGATCTGAGCGGGCTCCATGCTTGCCGTGGTATGGCATGAGCGAGAGAGCAGAGTGGCAGTGGAAGCAGCAATGCTGGAGGACAGTGCTGACAGCAATATGGCGCCCGCATGGAAAAAGGTGCGAAACAATTGTCGGCTGTTGCTTTCACGGAGGAAGGGCTAGGCTGGCTGGGAGAGCAGCCTGAGGCAGAATGGCCCCCTCAAGGAGTGAGCTCACAACGCTGGGTTTAAGTAGGCCAAGTCTCAAACCACTGAGCTATCCCTCTGCCAATATTCCAGGCAGGACTGAATCTCCATTAGACAAAACTTAAAGAAGAGAATTGCCTGAGTCACTCCCATTTATATGCAGGCACCCCTGACAGACTTTACAGAGGTCTGCTAGGAGCACCCATGTCCACCCAGGTGCCCTGACCAACCAGACCGAGGCCAGCCAAGAGCACCCAGGAGACAACGAGGACGGCTATTGATCATACTGCACTGTCTGCTGTCACAAGGCAATGAGCTGCTGCTGTGTAGCAATGCAGTGCCACGTCTGCCAGCACCCAGGAGACATACGGTGACGGTGAGCTGAGCGGGCTCCATGCTTGCCATGGTATAGCGTCTGCACGGGTAACCCAGGAAAAAAGGCGCGAAAAAATTGTCTGCCGTTGCTTTCATGAAGGGAGGGAGGAGGGGCCTGACGACAGGTACCCAGAACCACCCGCGACCATGTTTTTGCCCCATCAGGCACTGGGATTTCTACCCAGAATTCAAATGGGCGGCGGAGACAGCGGGAACTGTGCGATAGCTACCCACAGTGCACCGCTCCAGAAGTCGACGCTAGCCTCGGTAATGTGGACACACTCTGCCGACTTAATGGTCTTAAGTAGGGGGGGGACACACAACCGACTGTGTAAAATCGCTTTCTAAAAATTCGACTTCTATAAATTCGACCTAATTTCTTAGTGTAGACAGACCCTGCGCAGAAGCCACAACGTCGGAATCCCAGCTTCCGAGACCCCAAAGCTCGAGGCACGTTTGGATCTGGGCTTTTGATGTGGCCCAGTACAAACACGGGGGCTATTTGCAAACTTCTGGCCCAACCCCAGGCGCAGAGGTGGGCCATAACAGGTTGGAGGGTGTTCAGATTCGGGGTCTTGGCTTGGGAGAAGCCCAGGAGACAAAGGAGACGGTTGGGGGCGGGGCCCAACGTGAGGCCCCCATCCCTGACCGCTGGAGCGTGTGAAATCCAGCCCCCGCTCTCCCTCAGGAGCTGAACCAAGCGCCCCTTCTCCAGGGGGGCCTCATCCTAGGCAGGAGGCCCCCGGGAGCCCGGCGCTGGCTCTCAGCTGCTCGCCTGCCCTTCCCAGCTCGCCGCACGGCCCCCGGCCCCCTCCCGACTCTCTGCGTCAAGAGCCAGGCGAGTGGAACAAGCTGCAACAACCCCGCCGAGTCCCCACCCGGCCCCTGCCCTCGGGCTGCCCCACGGCCGGGGCAGGGCTTTATATGCCGCCTGCCGCCGCCGCTGCCACTTCCCCTGCTGCGGCACCAGCCCGCCTGGCTGCACGCGGGCCGGCGGGCTTTGCTCCGGGTCCAGCGCCGAGCCCCCGCCCCCTCCCTCGGCCGGGTCAGCCCTGCGCGGAGCTGCGGCCCGCGCCCGCCCCCCTTCCCGCTCCGGCCCCGCACCGGCCGCCTGCGCCTTCACAACTGCACCGATTCAACAAGATGGCGGGATCGGTGGCGAAGAGGGACGCGCTGGTAAGTGGCCCGTTTCCTGCCTGCTGCGGGGGGGGCCCTGCCCTGCCCTGCTCCGCTCCGGGGGCCATGCAGCGCCCCCACCCCTGGGACGGAGCCGCTGGGCGCCCAGCGCCGCTCGGGACGCCGGCCGCCGTGTCTCCGGCATACCTGTGAGCAGCGCCCGCCGCGGCGGCAGCAGCAGCAGCCCCCCCGCCCGTGAGCCGGCCAGGCTGGCTGCGGCTTAGGCGTGTGTTGTGGTCAGGGCGGATGCGGTGGCTGGGCTGGAGGGCTGAATGGGGGGAGGTAACCCATCCCCTTGTGTGGCTCTCTTTCCCCTCTCCCCCATCTCTCCAGAGGGACGATCCTGGGGTGCGTGTGAATGCTCCTGCATGCAGCTGGGCATTGGTAGGGGCGAGGAGCGGGGTCGGGGGACACACTGTGTGCATAGCTAAATATTGCCTGGGCTCGACATCTGGCTTTTGAATTTGAGCCTGAGCACTTGCTGGGAATTTAAGAGAAGCACCCTCGGAGAGCAGGAAACACCCTTTGTTTTGCAAAGGAGTTCGGAATATGGACCATATTGAGGAGGTGACTTGAAATTAAATTGGCAAGCTGCAGAGAGACTTTCCCAAGCTGTTGTTTGCTGCAGACCGTCCCAGTCACAGGCAGGCTCAGTAATAAACGCACAGAAGGAGCAGTGATTTCTCTGTCTCAGTGTGTGTTTGTTTCCTCTTTAGAAAATAGAGGACGGACATTTAAACAACTCGTTGGGATCTCCAGTGCAAGCAGATGTGTATTTTCCACGGCTGGTAAATTGTTTTGACTTGCTACCCTTCCCTTTTCTATAATTGTGCTTGTGGTCTGGATTTGGCCCAGTCTGTTTCCAGCTTGAGGGTTCCTCCCTCTGATTCCCAGCTGTTCTTTTCCAGATCGTCCCATTTTGTGGACACATCAAAGGAGGAATGAGGCCAGGAAAGAAGGTCTTAGTTATGGGCATGGTGGATCTCAACCCTGAGAGGTAATAACACAGAGGCAGAGCTTGCTTCTGGTTGGCAGGGCTGCTCCAGTCCTGTCTGCATTTTCCCAATGAAGAGCTCCAAGAAAGTACTACATTCCCATGATGAGAATTTGCCCAAAAAACATCCATCATTTCTGAAGACAGCTATTTTTATCAGAGATTATAGAGTGCTGATTTCTCCTTTGACCCATAGAGGGGGCATTTCTTAAAAGGATCGTTTTGTTTCCCAACATTTTAAAGGAGGACACAATTTAGAGAATAATATAGGAGCACAGTGTATATTGTGTCATGGTCCCTTTCTCAACTTTGGGGACTAGCCATTTCCCGTTACAAATTCAGATAGGCTTGTTGAATAAGCGTAGAAATCAGGCGTGCTGCTGCATTTTGGATTTGTTTGCTTCTTTCTTGGCGAGTGAGAGCCATTTTATTCCTATTTCAGCTTTGACATCAGTCTGACATGTGGGGAATCAGAAGATCCTCCTGCAGATGTAGCCATTGAACTGAAAGCTGTATTTACAGACAAACAGTTCCTCAGAAACTCTTGTGTATCTGGTGAATGGGGCGAAGAACAATCATCGATTCCTTACTTTCCATTTATTCCAGACCAGCCATTTAGGGTGAGTACCACCAGCCGAAGAGTATACATCATATTTGACAAGGTGTTACTTGATGTGATCGTGCAAAACATTTTTGTGTGCATGTTCAGAAATCACATTAAGGTACAAGAATTTCTTCTGTTACGGTAACAACTAACAGACCTAAAGGCATTAAAGTATTGATCAGCTGTTGTGTGTTTTCATGCATATGCTCATACTTGCAGCTGTAGAATATTTTCCCAAATAGGCTGTAAAATCATAGTGGACATAGTGTTTGTAATTTTTATAGTTAAAGAGGGCTTTATTCAGCCTTGGTGTAACTGTTTGTCCCCAGTGGAGTTACGCCAGGGTTGATTTTGGCCCATTGTGTTAATAGATTAAAATATATATAAAAATATATATATATATCATTAGTAATTCTGTACCCTGGAGTTAAAAAAAATCTTATACAATGTAAAGATGTAGCAGTTTGAACAATCCTGCACTGGCAGGGAGATGGACTGGATTGACCTAATATACTTTCCCATTTCTAATTTTTATGATTATATGAAGACATCTTTGCTAATCGTGGCCAACAAACAATGCCTCTGCACAGGGCCTTGCTCTCAGCAACCTCAAAGTGCACAGAGAAGAAAGGCAGGCAGGCTGCCTTCTCCATGCAGCTAATCCAGAAAAGGCCTCGCTCCTCTCCCTAGTAATAAAGCCTGTCTGACCCCCAAAACAAATGCCAACTCTGACCAACTGCCAAACCATCCTGCCCCAAGATAATCGTCCTCCAACCCAAAAAGCTAACAGTCTTCCACACGGGGTAGATTATGGAAGCATGCTTCAGGCACTGTCTGTCTGATTTTGCACAAGGCCCCAGAAAGCCTGTGGGTGCTTTATTTGCTCCTGTTAAGCTTTAAAAATCCTGATTAGACACAGATCCCTGGAGATTCTCCAGATATGGATGGCCAGGATCATATGGACCTACTCTGTGCCCCCAGCAATCTCACATCCCTGCTTCCTGGCAGTATGGCTCCATGACTCCCTCTGACTGCAGCTAGATTAGGGATTCCCTTAAATGTGAGTAATCACCATGGACAATGCTGTGCAGAACAGATGATTCAGCACTAGGCTACATCACTTTTTTCAAGGTGTCTCCATAGGGCAGTAGGGGGAGATGATGTGCATCCTTCCCTGACCCCAGGCACACCCAGTACGGTACTATCCCTTACCTGCTCCAGCTTAACCAGTCCCTAATCTCTTCCCCTCTCATGAATTTCAACACCCAGAGAATCCTTTGAAGGGAAGGGTAGTGCTGTGGAAGCAACTACCCTTCTTATTAGGGTGACCAGATGTCCCGATTTTTGGGTCTTTTTCTTATATAGGCTCCTATTACCCCCCACCCCTACCCTGATTTTTTACATTTGCTGTCTGGTCATCCTACTTCTTATTCTGCACAGGAGGGAGTAGAAATCCACACGTGACCCTGGAGGCATGATCTATCCCTCTGTAATTACATGTTACTTAGCATATGGGGCCTGTTTTTGCCATTATTCCAAACTGGGAATTCCCATTGAAGTCAGTGGAACTTTTGTGTGCAGAACAATAGGACTGGGATCCAATATGCTTCTGACTGTACTACTGTACATCTAGAGTAACCTCAGTGATCTCTGTGAAGTAACTCCAGATGTATGAGAGTAATGGAAAGCAGACTTTGGCCACGATACCCTCACTGGTACATGGTGTTTCAGTAATAAAATGGCCAACAGTTATGTAAAGAATAACTGAGTGACATTTGTGCCCTGGGAAATGAAGCACTCCAGTTACACTGTGAACCTGGTTCATCATTTTTATTTTTTACAGGTTGAAATACTTTGTGAGCACCCACGTTTTAGAGTATTTGTGGATGGACATCAGCTTTTTGATTTTTACCATCGTATTGAAACGCTGTCAGCAATTGACACAATAAAGATAAATGGAGATCTTCGTCTTACTAAACTTGGCTGACCTAGTGAAAACTGTAGATTCCAAACTGGCTCAGGTGAATCTTCTATCTGGAAGATCAATGACAGCTGAGTTTGGACACAACTATTATAGGCAAGCTTCACTGTTTCTTTCCTGTGTCCAGTAAAGAATATGTTGATGAATTGAACTGATATTTATCCTACTGAAGAAAGCTGTTGATTTATAGACACTGAGCCATTTTTCTTCAAACAGACTAGCCCCTCCATGCAAGATAATCAAATTAGAATGGATTCAGAAAGATTTACAGTCTTGTCATAAGTTGTAGCAGCTATTAACCTTCTCAGAGAAAGGCAATTTCTGAAACAAGCGCTAAAGCCAGCTATTGATCAGCGATTTAAAAAAAAAATTTTGTTTTGCAAATAGTTTCTGCACTGAAGTGGATTAGTGTAGCACAAAACAGGGCCTAATGCTGACGTCCTTATCCAGGGCCTGATCCTGTCTCTATTTAAATCAATGGCAAAACTCCCATTGACTTCAGTGAGTCATGACTCATGATCAAACTTTCAGTCCTTTAGTTGAGCACAATTCTCATTGATTTCTGTGAGTTTTGCCAAAGAAGAGGGCAGATCCTCAGCTGATGTAAATCAGCATAGTTCTATTAACTTCAGTGGAATTAGGTTGATTTATGCCAGAGGAAGAGTTGGCCCACGGACTGTGCAAAAACTGAGTAAGGGCTTCAGGATTTGGCTTGTATATTTTAGTCAGGGTATTTGCATAGAATGTAGATTGTTACAAGTTTTTGCACAAATGAATGTTAATACAGTTTTTGACGCTTACCCGTAGTTTGTTTATTTATACTCATCTCTGTATGTATTCTTAGTAAAAATGAACAATTTTACTGATAATTAAGAACAGCAAAGTATAAGTATTTTGAATGTACAAATGTCTTAGATTCTTTGGGTAAACTTGACATATCATTATTGAAGCACTACAAGTGTCTTGCTGAACGGTCGGTTACATTCTAATTGTCCCCTGTAGACCCAGAAAGGTAGGGGGTCTGCTCGTGTATTCACTATAGACTGTTTTTCAGGACTTTATAACTTTGCTGTAAATGTTAAGTCTGAGCTAAAGCAGTTTTTTAAAAAAAAAATCTTTATATAGAAGGTTTGTAGGTTTAGTTGTGCTTTTTGGATCTTAGCCTGCAGAATTTAATTCTGTTTCCATCAGTTCATAATGGCACTAGTCTTTTGGGGGTAAGTGGGAAATTCTCTGCGCGCATCGAAGGGCAGAATTTGATCTTTGGTATTAAAATTTAAAATAGTGTGTGGACAGCCAAGTTATTAGCACTTGAAAATCAGCTACTGCACTTGAATAAGTTTTCCAAATAGCTTTTTAAGTAATAGGTGTAGCTCTCTAAACACTGTAACTGCTCTACACTACGGATGAACACAGTAACTTTTCATAGTTTCTTTAGGACTTCATACACTTTTCCTTGGATGTACACAATGGACTACAACAAGTCTTTTTGAGATGTTCTAGTCTGTGAAATAAACATTTATTTAGACAATTTATAAAACATGTATTATAGGGACTTTTTTAAGACATGTATTTTGGAGCCTTTTTTGTAGCACAACATAAAACAAAAAAAAAAAAAGGAAGAATAATCTCTGAACTATGTTAAACTTATGATAAAGATCTGGTTTAAGCCAACCAAAACTGAAACATCCAGAGTGAGGATAGAACACCAATTGTCAATCAGTTCATTTTGCCCTCCCTTTGAGCTAATCTGGCCCTGAATCAGGAAGCCTTAGACAGTGAGCCAAAATTCCAATTATGGCCCTGATCTAACTCTTATTAAAGTCAGTGGGAGTCTTTCTGTTGACTTCAGTGGCCTTCGGATGAGACTCCATATGAGCTAAAAACATAGAGGCCTGATTCGTATCTCACTTACGCTAATGTAAATGAAAAGTAACTCTGTTAAAGTCTGGAGTTTTGCTGGTGCAAGTGAGATCAGGATTGCGCCCCTAGCCATACAGTACAAATTAAAGATGGAGTTTTAGCCTTATCTTTGAATTTGTGATTTCTCCTCTCCCCCGCCCTCCCCCCATTTAAACCAGCCCAAATATTATTTTCAGATGACTTTTTTCTGGTGTGTGACTTTATATGTAAAATGGACTCTGTTTGTATTGCAGGTTGATTCTTGATATGAAATGTTCCTGTCTTGCTTTGTTTTTATCAGTTTTACACAGATACATAAGTAATGAAATGACTGTGTCATTTTCAAATATGTTAAGAATGCTGGCCGTGTTTCAATACAAAAATATATTCTTAAAAATAAAATACTAGGAAAAGAAGCTTTTACATGAAACCTCTGGATTATTCTCCAGCTTTGAAACTGTTTATAGTTGCAAGGCAGATGCAGGTAGAAGATGAATTATGCTTAGGAAGATACATTAGTAGCCAACTGGTCCAGCATCTTCTCAACCTTGAATGTTTAGGGGCAGGCTCTCTGGGGTGGTGCTGCTACTTTGTGCCATATCACCAGCAGAATCCAGTCAGAATGCTCGTGTACCTGGCCCAAGGAGGCTATCACCAAAGAAAGAACAATCCTCTGATAGCACCTCCACTGGCTCTGGGCTCTTATGCCACTTCCCGTCCCCACTGTTTGTATAGCTGGGGACAAGAGGCTTGGTTGGGCTGCCGCTATGCTAAGCTGATCTCTCACTGCGTTTTCTGCCCCTTGGGACTGTTTGCAGCTGGTATAAGTTAGAGCAGCCCCCAGTCTGCTGTAACCCAGCACTAGCCCTGTACAGACCAGCAGCAGGACCAGAGAGTGCAAAGCACATGCCCATGACAGGTGCTCTGTGTGGATCAAAAGACTCCATGATGTGGCCCATCCAACTCTCCCACCCTTATATGGCTCTTAGTGCTATACCAGTCCCTTATAAGCTACTGTTTTATGGCTCTCAACTGCATTCAAGTCCCTCTTTACAACATATTATACTTTTCTGTCCCAGGAAAAGGCTAGTAGGGCCTGATTCCAGTCTTGCCTAATATAATTCCATTGACTTCTATGGCTAGCCTCTTGATTTACACTGGTACGAGATTAGAAGCAGGCCCAGAGAGACGGAAGATCATAAACACATTTATAGTATGTTTGGACTTAACTTAGCATAAAGATCTGCAGCCTTTAATGCTGAGGAAACCTGCCAGGAAGTCCCAGTTATGGCTTCCATCCCCATTAGTCTCTTTGGTAGATACTTGGAAGCCTTTTCATTTTTTGCATTGGTCAGTTCCAGGCTATAAAGAATCAAACAAGACTGGAGATGGCATGTAAGTAAGCGCCAGATTCTGATTTACTGGAGACTGGATTTATACAAGCTAACTCCATTGAGGAGCTACTCTTAACTAATTGATGTGTGGAATCAGTCAGACAAGAATCAGGCCCTACATGTTTCTGTTCAGTAAGCTTTAGAACCAAATACATCACCAGGCCCTTATGTGACTTAATAGGAAAATGCAGAGTATTCATTAGAGATGGGACTATGCTGCAAAGCTTGGGTCTGGATGAAAGCCAGTCTGAATAAAGCCCCGAGTGATAAAATACCAATAGGAGTAGATGCTATCCTCTTAACTAGTATAGCTTTAAAATCCACACTGTTACGTTTGGAATTGGCAGTGATAAAACACAACCTGATTTCATTACTGAGAATGAGAATGTTGCCTACTCAGAAACAGCCTTGAAATACTTCAGCATTATGTAGAGATAGTGTTTCTCTGAAAATACTTCACGGAAATGCTTTTTCTTGGCTAAGTTGCGTAAAATGTTACAGTGTGTCTTCTAATGTTTCTATGTCACAGTTAAAGATATTTGCACTAAACTAGAAGAACGGTTTGTACTAAATATTCTCGCGTTGTGTAAGTGAACCTCCAAATTATGTGTGAGATGTTGAATTTCCTCTCGTTTCCATGACCAGCTTGTAAAAATATGCGGTGTCACGAAACCAATTCACTGTAAAGTCTGCTTGAAGCAAACGTCTTGCTTGAGGGCTGTTTTGAACATACTGCATGTGGCATGAGCGAGAGCCTGATTCACCATTCTGCTATGCCAGTTTGATGCCGTTGTAATGCCACTGAGCTCAATGAAGCTGGTGCATCCGAATGGAGAGGCAGGCCCGGAGATTTTTGTTGGTTACTCTTAATGTGTAGGAGCGGGGTTGAGATTTTATCTTCCATTATTTAAAATTGTGCACAAGGAGGAAATGAGAACCATGGGGCCATCACACTGGCTTTCTAGTAACACAGTGGTAGCACGCTGTATTGCAATGCTAATGGAGTGTAAGCTCAAAGGCAGAGTTCAAGTTCTGTACCACAGCCTGCCAAAGCATAAGAGAGTGAGTTAAGCTGAGTTTTCTGAGAAGGTATGTTTGAAGGACATGCGCAAATGTCCCTGAGGCTAGTTTTAGAATGTGTTAAGTTTGGAAGACCTGACCTTACTTAAATTCCTAGCTTCCTTGTTTGAAACAGGGACTGAGGGTAAATAAGAAGATAACTTAGGGAAAAAAAGCATGGTAGCCATTCTAGTGCAGTAGTCTGTAATGCTGACAGTCATATGGTACATTTGACATGGGCCTGTAGCTGCTCCTTGCATGGGCCTCCCATTGAAATCCATGGGAGCGCCATGTGCCAAATGGCTCCAGAAGCAGACCCATAGTGCACGGTACCTTGATCACTTAGGTCAGTGACACTGACTTTTCTATATCGAGAACTGCAGCACCATGGGCCCTGAGTCTGCTCGCACTTAGGTGGAAATCAAGAGGAATTTTCCTGAAATCAATGGTATTTCACCAGTGTAAGTCACATCAGAATTCAGCTGATGGTGATTACAGGCCAAATTCTGACCTTGGATACCTATGCTCAGCTCCTGAAAATATATGAACTAGATCCTCAGCTGGTATATGTAGGCATGACTTCAGTGGAGCTTCACCAATTACACCAGCTGAGGATCTGGCCCTATAGGTCAATTTGCGTACACACATCCCAAGGCAGAATCTGGGTATCCCTTCCCCTGCCGCTTTCTAAAGAGTGCAAACAAATATTTCAAACTCTAATTTCTTAAGATAAACTGAACTCTAGCAATGAATTCCCTGCTTTTTGCAGAAAAACGAAAGATTACTCCTTGGTGAGAGGTGTATATTTTTCTGTTTGATTAAACTGTTTTCAGCTATGTGTTTGAAACTTGAGCTGTGCCATTTGTGTGATGTGTTAAAGAAAAAGGTCCAGATTCTGATCTCAGCTACACAATTAATTAGAAAAGTTGTATCTGCGTTCATAACTAGGGCCAACCCAAATGGGGGAAAAATGAGCTGTACGCACTTTTTGTCTTGCTTTGATACACCCTCTCGGCTCCTCCCAGCAACCAGTGACTTGTATGAAAAATACAATTAGTGTAACTAGGGATTGCCTGCTGTATGATGATCAGCACTGTGTGCAACATCAAAATAATCAATGCCCACATAACTACACATCTTCCCTAGTTTCTATTGCTAGACCTATTGGATCTGTCTGTTAGCATAGAGCTGTATCCTCTTCCTTTTGAGGTCAATGACAAAATTCTCTTTGACCTGAGTGGGAGTAGGTCCATAGGAATGAGGATATTTCTATCTTCTACACCCCGGTCCTATTATTCTGACCTGAAACATACAAAGTTTGAGCATCAGTTTATAGGTGTATTTTATTCTTCTAAATTTACTTTGAAGTATGAGATGGGGAATATTTCTTGCCTGCCGTATGTATTTGAATAGAACCATTAGAAAGCACAGCCTTTCCGTTCTGCAGTAATGCTGGTTTGGAGGTGAGCACAGTGGAGAGCTTCACGTAAGTTACATTCTGATTTTAAAAAGGGGTATGCATGATTTGATCTGGCAATAATAATATGTATTGTTCACCACAAATCTATTTTTATGTTGTGCCAATTTGATAATGAACTTTTAATAAGAATAAAATATGAAACCATTAATTGGTGGTGTCATTTACCTGGATGCTTTATTCTAATTACACAGCCTCTTCATTTCTTTCAAACGTCATCCTCTGAATATTTTCTAGATTCTTCCCCTACTAAAACAGCAGTGTGGGGCTCCAGACTGCAGCTTTGATAGCTGCTTGGGTGAAACAACTTTTCAGTTCAAATGCACCATCCTGGACAGTCAGGTCACATTCTTAAGGGCAAATCTTACTTGCCTTACTCATGCAAAATTCCCATTGACATCAAGTAATGTAAGATGAGCATGACTCAGCTCTTAATGCCAGGACAGCAGGGTTTCTATATGGATGTTTGGCTGTAAGATTTAGGGGGCTGAGTCTCTAAAGCATCACCCAAATGAGCAGTCCTTACTCACACATGTAGTCCTGTGGACTTCAGTGGGAATACTTTCATGCATAAGGATTACTTTTGTGAGTAAAGCCTGCAGGATCGACACCTGGGTCTATGCCAGAGAAGTAACCCTACAATATTTCAACTTTTGACATGAGTGATGCTGATTAAAAGCTTGATTCAGTGCCCCCTGAACTCAATTGGGAGTCTTCATATTGACCTAAATGGGCCCAGATCAGGCCTGAAGGTCTCATACTGTTACTATTAAAGTTATTGTCAAAACTCCAGTTGATTTCAAGGGGAGAAGGATGGGCCCTATAGCAAACTCTGTGCTGTAAAAGGTAGAAATGGGTCCAAGTCAAAACCCTAGATCCAAACAGCATTGAACAGCTGGGGAATTGGGATTCAAACTTAGCTATTCTTACCCTTTTCCAATAAAATGTTACATTTTGGCATGGAAAAGAGGTTTTGGAACTGGGAGATTATTTGCCTCTCGACCTTTTTGCAGCTGTGGACCAATTTCACACTTGGTGTAAGTCATTGCCATCAAAGGGGTTACCAGCTTGCACCCACTTTGAAGTTGGCTCTATATTTTCTCCACTATTCTAAACAGAATTTGTATATTAAGAAATCCCAGCAATCCATGTGAAGGGGGAACTGGCAAATAGTCTTGGGGCACAAATTAGCATTGGTTTAAAAAGAAATAAGTTTCTCTCAGATATGGTGGCCTGAAATTTGTACTGCACTGAATTATTCTACAGCTGGGGCCCAAAGCCAATGGGAATCTCTCCCCTGACTGGTGGGCTTTGGATCTGGCCTTAAATGCTAAGGGGTACGTTGTGGATCAAGTGCACTTCCTGAGTAAATTAGCTGTGTGCTGGCAGTGGAGGGAAAGTAGCCCTTTCAAAGTGCGGAGCAACAGCAGACTGTAGACTCAGGGTTTCATTAGCCCCTGAGGCTGCTGCACCCTTATGTGTGAGACTGGGAGTGGGTGGCAGGGTTGGCTGGTAGATCTGCATAGGTATGGGTTCATCTTTCCTTTCCCCAGACCTGTCAGGACACAGAGAGCCCCTGCAGATCGCTAGTTCATAGATCTCATGAGCCCTCTCCCTATATCCACCGTCCTTGCACCAGTGCAGTGGAACTATAGTAGCTCTGCATTAAGGGCCCTCAGCACTTGAAGAGAGGGGAGCAAGAATTTCACTAGATGAAATCTGGCCATTTTATATCCATCTTGTGTGAGTGTAAACCACAGTGGTCTTCAGCATCTGTCACAAATGCTGTCCCTGAGAGCTGGATTTTGCATTTAGCTCTCTGATTTAACTGAAAGGTATATACAATTATATGTAGCCAGCCAGTTCCTGTGCATTGATTATTCCAGCAAAAGTACAGAATAAATTACACTTAAAGTTGTTCCTGATCAGTTTGTATTCTACAGCTGGGTGGAGTCTTGATGTTAAACCTCCCACTTTCGATCAATCCACACCCCATTTTTGTTCTCTTCAGGCACAGACGTGTTAGAAATGTGTATCTGTCTTAGCACACTGTTTGGAGAATGCCAATATCTTGGCACAGCAAAAATGTTGTACGAAGGCTGCCGTCAGCACCCAACCGATACCACAGCACTGACTGTGATATAAGTGGCTGGAGGGGGAGGTTTTCAAAAAGTAGGAATGGGAATTCGATGTCTAACTTCCAATGATTCTCAATGATAGTTGGGTGTCTAACTCCCACTTCAGCCGTGGAAGATCTAGAGCAGTGGCTCTCAACCTTTCCAGACTACTGTACCCCTTTCAGGAGTCTGATCTGTGTTGCGTACCCCAAGTTTCACCTCACTTAAAAATTTGGGCTCGGCTTTAGTCACATGTGGCAGGGCTCAGACTTCAGCTTTCTGCCCTGGGCCCCAGCAAGCCTAACGCTGGCCCTGGCGAACCCTATTAAAACAAACTCACCCACAGTTTGAGAACTACTGATCTAGTATATAGAGCAGTATAAACAAGTCTTTGTATGAAATTTTAGTTTTTACTGACTTCACTAGTGCTTTTCATGTCACCTGTCATAAAACTAGGCAAATATGTAGATGAGTGATGTATCCACTGGAAGATCTCTGCATACTCCCAGGGGTACATGTAGATCTAGAGAATTGATTATGTTATGCCACGTTTTGGTGGAGTGTAGCTGAAGCCCATTCATGTGGAGGGATTTACACGCAGAAATACCATTAATGCAGCTACTTACTGCAAATACAGCGGCAGGTATTTTTTAAAGTATGAAATCTGTTCACTGCTCATCTAAGTCTGGCTCTGAAATTTCATGTATACATCTTCTGAAGGGTTATAAATTCTTTTCTTATGCAGGGATTTAGGTAGGAGGCAGTTCAATTCCCAGACAGGGCTTGTTGGCACAGGCAGGGAATGCTGCCACCCCAGACTCTGACGTGGAGGGTGTACCTCAATAAATGCCCCTGCAGCCACCTAAAGAGCTTGAGGAGGAGGTGCGTTGCAGCAACAATCCTTCTGGCCAGTTAAAGACCTGTGTTGATGTGACAAAAAGAATCCCCGTCCTTTCCCTGGGCTGACCAATGGTAATTTTGAAATAGAGATTCAAGAGTGGAGCAGCAGTAAAGGTTTGGGACTTCTCAGGATTTTCAAAGTGGCATGAAGGAATTGGCTTGCCCAGGTAGAATGAAGGTTGGGTTAGTGAGAGAAAACTTTCCATGAGGCTGAATAGTATCTCTTTTTGGTTGCAGCAATTCAAGTGGAGCAGAGAGGCCTTCAGTCCTAGATTATAATGTCTCAGTGACATAGGTCCGTACCCTGCTTGGTGCCCTCCTCTTGTGCACAGTATCCAAAAGGCAGTGCAACAGAAGTGGTTCTGCTATACTGAAAGTGGGTGTGTGGGCCAAGATAGCCCCTGCTGGGTGATCCACACCCCCTGCATACCAGGGAAGGAATGTTTTGCAGGGTCCTGATCAGAGTTATTGTACAGGAGATTTCAGAGACATGCCCAGCAGCACTGTGACTGCACAGATCCATTGGCCAAAAGCCACTATGTATGGGGCACAACCAGTGCCCATAATATTAAAATCCATGAGGAGTTTAGTAGCAGCTGCAAAGCTACTGCATGGCTGACTTGTAGCCTGGGATAGTGGATTCTCTCTCTCTCTCTCTCCCCCTCAGAAACTTCCAATTTACTCAGCCTTTATGCATCATGAACCCTATTCAAAGCCCACAGATTGGAGCCCAGGAGGGTATTTGGCCCATAGTAAAAAAGGAGTTTTTAAAAAAGCCAATAGGTCCAGTACTTACTAGAGATGAAAACAAGATCTTTGAATTAAAGAAACACAAAGATAGCATAGAGGATGATGCAGACGGGCCTCCTTTTACCTCCCAGCTCACGGAGTAAAAGTCACATGGGGCTGCACAGAGCAAACAATAGCCCAGCTATACGGATTTGGGTTTGCAGGACTCATGCTGCGGTGCTAATAATAGCAATGCAGATATTCCCATTTGGACTGGAGCCTGGGCCTTAAGACCTACCCCCCTCACCAGATTTCAGAGCCAGAGTGGGAATGTCTATACTGCTATTATTAGCACCATAGTGCAAGCCCTGCGAGCCTAAGTCTGTAGACCTAGGCTCTGAGACTCACTGCTGTGTTGGGGGCGAGGGGGGGGTTGATTTTTAGTAGTGTACACAAATGCACAGTCAGAGAAAGCCAACGCAGGAGTGACTATGTATTATTGTACTGAAAGGATCAACAGAAATGTGAGACTTTTCTTCATTCATCACCACTCAACTTCACATACTTAGTGGTGACAGATAATCTGCACCAGAGATAAACCTGGATGAAAAATCCTGGCTCCAAAGAAGTTCAGTTCTGGATCTGGATCCTAACTTGGAGACACAGACCCATCTCTTTTCTACGCACATCATCTGAGGCACTTACTACTTCATTCAGACCTGAATATGTATATAATAGTGTTCACTTACATAGCACCTCTTACAGAAGAATCTCAAAACACTTTACAAACCCTTAATAAGATTCACAAAATATCATTTAATTTTTATTGTGTCATTTTACAGTCTGGAGAACTTAGGAATTAGGTTATATGTGGCTTTCACAGACATCAGTGACAGAGCTGGGAATAGATCTATCTAGCTACATTTTAGCACACCCATCACTATGATACCTGAGTGAACCTCTGAGTGCAGGCTCCAATCACCAGACAACACTGTTCATTATAATGATAACTATTTAGGGCCAGGTTCTTCCACCCTTATTCCTACTGAGTAGTAATATACTCTGCAAGTACTTCAGTTAAAATGAAAGAGACCATTTGTGGAGTAAAGCACTGCTCACAAGAAGAACAGAAGTGGCAGAAGTTGGCCCTCGGACAGTGTGGTCTCTATAGACTCAGTCTTAAAGTTCCGTAGTATTGAAATGCATATTTTATTATTAGAATTGTGCAAAAATCCTGGTATTTGGTGCAAACATTTTATCCTTTAATTCTGGACCATTTGGTGACCCCCAAAATTTTGTTTCTTGTCATGAAATTTCATGAAATGGCCTTTTCGCACATCAAAAGCATTTGAACAAAATTCAATTAGAATAAAAATATGTGGAACATTAAAAGAAAATATCACTTCAAAATTATAAAATATTTGTGTATTTCATACCTAAATTGAGCCAACCGGAACCTTATTTTTCATTCAAAAATGGCCCACAATGAAAAAAAATCCACAGAATTTCAAAGGCACTTTTTCTCCCTCCCCCCAGAATCCGACTGTTTTAGAAAAAAGAAATACACAATGATCAAACCTTGCAAACAGAAGGTTTGGCATTATGTTAAAAAGTGTTTGCATACCACTACTGAAGCACGTTTTAAAATGCAATATAAATAATACAGAATGAAAGGAAATCAGGCCCAAGAACAAGCAGTAGTTTGCTGCACCTGCCTTTCAGAAGATGTTGTGGCCAACACAGACACACATTCCCGTAGACAAAATGATTGGCTAGATCCTCAGCTGGTGCAAACTGGCATAGCTCCATTGATTTCAATGGAGGGACACTGATTTATACCAGTTGATGATCTGGTCTAATATGAGTTTTCTTAGGGACTCACAATAAAACTAATTACTTTATGCTGTTCACAAATGCTCTCAGGCAAAAAAGACTAACAGGAGTCTAATCAGCATATGCAAAGGGAAGCGTGTGAGAATTTTAATTCATTGTGCGAGTGAGGGTGTGATACTGCAGGATAAATGACAATGGGTTTCTTTAAGGCTGAAGCAAAAGGAAAATCAGCTACAATTACTATTGTTTTTTATGTTAACAGCTGTATTGATTAGTTTCATCCTGTATGTCACTGGTAACTAAGGAACATGACACATTATCTTTGGCTATTGTTAGAGGGTAGCAGAGACTGCAATATTTTTAGAAACAGATTCCCACAATGTAATTGTAGCAACTGGATGATCATGTACTCCCATATCAAAACATCAGTGGAAGAATTCCTGGGCAACACCACCAACAGTTCTCCTATTCGGAGGGGCACAGGATAGCTAAGAAGCTTGACAATTGGTGAGGACAGAGCTGTTACCTCTAAGTCTCCAGTTTGAAACTGCACCGATCCTGCACTGGCCAGTATGGAAGAGAAGTGGGAGCCAATGCGCCTTACTTGCCACAGTGAAGAGATGACCCATATGCAGTCTTGCCAGTCTGCTCTCACCGTTCCTCAGTTTGCACCGTAACACATTAGAAAGTACATCATGATGTTGGTGGAGAATATTGGCGGCCATGTGTTAGACTCCTTACACAGCTGGCCATCAAACTCTGGAAAGTTATAGTTATTAAGAGCAAACATAGATACTTGGGTACACTTGCAGGAGTAACAAGAGATACACGCTTGAGGCAACCAGCAGTCTATAGAGTGAGGAGTCAGACTGTCACTTGTATATCTTCCATTTCTACATCCTGGCATCTCCTTCAGCCACTGCATGGTCTTGCCACAGGTCAGTAGACTCAGCAGAAAACCATTACTCTCTGAAGTAAAGGAGATTATTATCTCCATCCATTTTAGGAACCTAGGATTTGCTATGTTGGATCCAATCAGTGGTCCAACTAATCGAATATCATTTCTGGCAGTGGCCACTACCAGCTGCTTCAGAGGATGGGGTAGATAGTGCTGAGACAGTTATGGGATAACCCGCCCCCAGGGAAAGTTTTCTCCTAATCCCCATTAATTAGAGGTTAGTTTCTGCCCTGAAGCATGCGGGTTTGTATCCTATTTAGAACTCCTGAGTTTTATATATTTACTGTTATAACTCTGGATATTCTTGTTTCATATAAAAGTCTAATTCACTTTGGAATCCTGCTTCACTTTCGGCACGATGATATCTTGTGGCAATGAAACTAATTTGCACTGTGTGAAAAAGTATTTTATTTTATCAGTTTTGAATTTGACCCCTTTCAGTTTTGCTGAATGCTTCTTTATACTTTATTACAGGATAGGGTAAGTAGAAGATTAGAGAACAGGGAAAATAGAAGATCCCAATCTACTTTCTTTATACCAGTCTACATTTTGCATACCTTTATCACATGCTCTCTTATTCATCTCCTCTCTAAGGTAAACCATCCCAATCTTTTTGATCTCTCTTCATCTGAGATTTTCCATGCCCCCCAGCAGCACCCTTTTCCACACTTAGCAAAGGACAGGATGGACATGGTACTGAATGACTGCCTGCTACCCTAATCAGCAGTCCTTCCAGGTCATAGCTGAGACACTATCCTGTTGATGTCCCCCTCAAACACTCTTAGTGACTCTATTAGTATTATTATTTGCATTACTACCATAGTCCCAAGGAGCCCTAGTCGTGGACAAGGCTCCCACTGTGCTACGCATTGTACAAACACAGAACAAAAAGATGGGCCTGCCAAAAAAGAGCTTCCAATCGAAAACGTCAGTGAATTTCAATCAGGCCCTGAATGCAATCTCATTCCTGTTCCGTTTTCACTTTTTTTCTTTAATGTGGTGGCTTTACTGGTTCTTTCTGCCTCTTACATCTTCCTCAGTCATTAAGGTTCTGCAGTCAGAACTTGGCTGACAATTCTATTTGAGTGAGGCAGAACAGATTCCAGCTCAGTCTTCCACACCTGTACTGGCTCTGTTATGCTAACAGTTTTGTCAGATAAGCAAGCAGCCGTGACTCAAACACACACAGGAAGCATGTATGCGGAGTCAGAAATTGCCATTTTTATACAGTCGCCTTTCTGCCACAATCACACTTCAACTCCTTGCAAGGGAACCACACTTCACTAATCCACAAACCACAACACTCCCCGCAAAAATCAGTTTGATCTCATTTCCCAGCAAAGACTTAATGGCAGATTCATATTACTAGGACTCATCACTTGCACATAATATCTTAAAGCCAATTTACCAGGGGATATTATCATAAATAAGTTCAGCTACATTCAGTAAAATAAGTGAACAAAATACATTGTGTTTTTATGCCTATGTTCTCTTACTAATTTGAAAAATTCAGTCATTTCAGTGGGTCTCCCATTCTTTACTGTGAGCTAGCAATAGCCTGAGATCCTTTGTAAAGTACTCTGAGACACATTGAGTATGGAAGCTCTTAACATAGACTCCTCTTCTATTTTGTTCTATTCCTGATGACCTATACACAGATATTGACTATCGTGTTATCACCGGAGTTATTTGAGAATCTATGGAAGGATGTGTGTGACAGGAGACGCATATCCATCACAGCAAACTTTTTTTTAAAAAGTTAAATAGTGTCGATGCAAACCACACAATGAGAGTTAACTGGCAGAAGAACAAAAAGTGTCTCTCAGACCAAGAAAGGTACATTTCAAGAGATTAAACATTGTCTAACACCGACCTGAGATATGAAAATGCAAGATGAAGACCCACCTATTGAGCCAAATCCTGATCACTTGCATAAAGCCCAAGGAAACTAACTGGGCCCAGGAAGTGTTTGGCCCCAATTTAGGACAATTTAAACAATGGTAGGCATGAGCTTAAGAGCTTTTCTGAATCAGGGCCTTTGTGGGAAAACAGGGAATGAAATCTCCACAGTTACTACTGCAGCCAATGGATTTTACTAGTGACTCCTGTGCTTGCCTTCTATGTACATGAGGGATTTTAAACAGTGGACCCTTGTAGTCATGGTACTGGATTCTACTGTCTTGCGTCTCCTCAGCTAGCTTTGACCTACCTCCACTCCTACTGTGTGAACTCTCCAAAGCCTGCTCCCCCATGTACAGTAAACCATTGTTACTTCCTCTCTACTGAGGCCAGATTTTTAGCCCACAATGCTGGAGTGGAGTGGCAAGATTTGGCCAATGGTTTTATTACTATTTTTTAAGTGGGGTTTGACTGACAGAGTATAGCACACAAAGTTCATTCCATTCCTGGGAGTGTTTGAAACTAAGACATATAATTCATGACTTTCACGAGAATGTGAAGCAGAGCGAAGTGAGCGCTGACAGCTCCTCACCTAGAGATTGCAACAGATGTTGAACACACGTCACATATGTTTACCTTTACCTGAGCTATTCATCCTATTCCTCAAGCATGTCCGAAGGGAAACTCTGGATACCTTCACAGGTGAGTTTCCATTTATGGTCATGGAGCAACTGGCTGTGATGTTTGGCAAATGGATATAAACAATGTGCCAACACTTCCTTCAGTGAGCAGGAACATATAACTAATGCATATAAACAAAATTATATGTGCATTTATTGGAAAAAGATAGCACAGTGACTCAAACATGTGTCAACAGCTTCCCAGGGTGAAGGCTTCAAAGAGCAACTCTGACTATTTAGTGCAGTAAAATCTGATGCTTAATCCACAAATGATCTGCTTCAGATTATACCAAGATGCCTAAATTAGGGAGCAAAGTTGAGAATCTTGTTTTGAGTGACTCCTACTAGCCAAAACTTTGTGTCCAAGATTCACAAAAGAATAAAGCCAAGCATGCCATAACTAGTGGTGAATGTATGACTCTGAGATGCATCTCCTTAAATACCTAAGTAAAAAAGGAAAAGTGAAAATACACCACACTAAGGTAAGCAATAGAATCAGCTTTTGGCTGCCAAAGGCAAATGAGAATACATCACTCACATAATAAACAGACACTAATTATTTTGCTTCCACAGGGGACCACCTGTTCTGACAATACGGTGGCTCTGAATGGAAAAAAGCCCTGGAATTAACAGACGGACAACCTACCTGTGACAATATATACATAAAGTACCTCCTTTTCAATCTGACAGAGAGATGCAAAGACGTTTTACTAGAGTTACCATATTTCAAGTTCCCAAAGAGAAGACACTGCCAGTGGCAGCAGGAAGGGTAATTGGGAGTGGGGTAAAGTTGGGAGGTGCTGGAGGGAGTATTTGGGGGGCACTTGAGGGATGTGTGGGTACTGGGAGGGAGTATTGGGGGTGCTGAAGGGGTGTGTGTGTACTGGGAGGGGGTATTTGAGGGGTGCCGGGGGTGTATTGGAAGGGGATATTTGGGGGGTACTGGAAGGGCATATTGGGGATGCTGGAGGGGTGTGTGTGTACTGGGAGGCAGTATTTGGAGGTGCTGGTGTGTGTGTGTACTGGGAGGAGGTATTGGGGGTGCTGGAGGGGTGTACTAGGAGGTGATATTGGGGGGCTGGATGGGTGTGTGTACTGGGAGGTAGTATTTGGGGGGTGCTGGAGTGGTGCATGTGTTGTGGGAAGGGGTATTTGGCAGTGCTGGAGGGGACGTTTGAGGGGTGCTGAAGGGGGTACATGAGGCCTCCAGTCACACTCAAGGTGGGGGGCAGTGTCACAGTGGCAGGGAGGCTGTTGCAGGCCAGGGACGCAGCACCAGCCCATCAGTCAGCACCTCTCTGCAGTCCTCTCCCACTTCCCAAGCTAGGGACCTAGGGCTTGGCCCTGTCACCCCTCCCGACTGGGCTCTGAGGCAGTGCAGGTGACCTGGCCAAGAGGCACTTGGCAGCTCCACTTACCTGGCGGGCCGAATTCAGCAGCTGCGGACGCAGGGTAGGGGCCAGTCAGGGTGTGGAGACTGCTGTTCCTGAGCTGCAATGTCTGCTCTGCAACAAAAAATCCTGGACATTTCCTCTTATTTCAGAAATCTGCCCAGACAGAGAGGCCATGTCGGGGGAAAACCCAGATGTATGGTAACCCTACCTTTTACACGTAAGGAATACAACCAACTCTATTAACTAGAATCTCCATATGATGTGGAAAGAACTTCAAGCATGTAGGGTTTATTTAAGAACTTCTGTTTTGTTGCTTTTTGGAGCAGAGGTCCCTAAGGAACTGATCCAACATCCATTGAAATTAATGGGAATCTTCCCATTGACTTCAATGGGTGCTGAATCAGGCCTAAATTATTAAAAAGAGGTAGACCTCAGAAGGGTAAAGGGGAAATTTTCACCCCCAAATGTCTGGCTCATCTTTGTAAAGAAAGATAAAGCAGAATTGTATCTACAGAGACCAGGTATCTCACTTCAGACTGAGCTCAGACTGGAGAATTTTATAACCATACCTATTTCTAACTGACCACCATCTTTCTCCTGTCTCTGAAAGGAGGAAGAGAAAAACAGATCTCGGAATGCTAGATATTCTGGAAAGTGGGGAGAGTTGGTCCATGGCACCACTTGCAAGAACAGTAGATTGCATCCGATGAAGTGAGCTGTAGCTCACGAAAGCTTATGCTCAAATAAATTGGTTAGTCTCTAAGGTGCCACAAGTACTCCTTTTCTTTTTGCAAGAACAGTAGAGTTATCTCCTGGATGTCCCAGCTAAATTCCAATTGGGTAACTGAATTGCAATCCTCTGTGCTAAATTCCCCGGCAGGTTAAATGTAATAAGACAAAGTCAAATACATCCCTTGCATAACTCCATTGATGTTGGTGGGTTTACTCTGGGGATGAATTTTGCCCACAGTCTTTCTTTTTTGTCCTTTGTTTCAGGTGCAGCATTTGTGGGTGCCGTTTAAAGCCTGCCACCTTTTCACTCAGAAGTGGCTTAACATCAGTGATGGGTGAAGTGATCACTGTATACAAATCTGTTTGTCTAACTCTTGGGAATATTTGGCTAAAAGTATAAATGTCAGTTACTGTTATTAGATGGACACCTCATGGGTGAATGTATGTGACAAACAACGTGCAGGTCACATTCTCATAATAATCAACCAGCAACAACCCAGACTGGCTCTGCCAGTAAGTGTGCAGATGATTCTCTTCTTACATAATACTGCAAAGTATTGGCAAGTTACTCAAAACACAACAGCCTCTCTACTAAAAACAAAAAGCAAAAAATCCACAGTGCCTCTGAAAAATAGAGGGAAAAGGAACATGGTTTCAGTGAAGAATAACAGCTACTCCAACTGCTTACTCAGCCTTTAGTCTGAATGCATTACATTGAGTATATTTGCCACCACCCAGGGAAAAGCATTACTCAGCAGATCAGGACTGAAGGGGAGGGAGGAAGATAGCTCAGTGGTTTGAGCATTGGCCAGCTAAAGCTAGGGTTGTGAGCTCAATCCTTGAGTGGGCTATTTAGGGATCTGGACCAAAAATTGGGGATTGGTCCTCCTTTGAGCAGGGGGTTGGACTAGATAACCTTCCAACCCTGATATTCTGTGACTGCAGGCTTTTCATTTTCTTACAGCTGTGTTCTTTATATAGACACGTTAAGCCAAATCCAGGAAGTTCTGTTGTGTTCTTACTCAAGCAAATCTCCCACGGACTTCAATGAGAGCTTTGCTCAGGTAAACACTGAGCAAAGACTTCAGGTTAAAGACTGTGAGAGTCACAAACACCAGTGAATACAGGTGTAATGATCAGCTAATAGGACTTGTTAAATTAAGGAACTTCAGATAGACACTACTTCCTGGTTCTATTCTTTCCAGGGCATATGCTGCCACGGTGATGATGGAGGGCAGGACAGAGCTTAGAAATTCAGTGCCTGATTCTCCCCCCACTTCAACCCATTTCATACCACTGTAACTCCATCACTGCCAACAGAACTATTTTTGATTTATACTCGTATCTGTGAAGGAAAAATCAAGCCCGCAAATTCCTGGTTAGATTAGGTTTGGATTACACCTTCTAAAGGCACAAAAGTGCAGATGGTTGTTTTGACAGACAGTTTTATTCATACCAGGAGTGCATTTTAAAGAGAAAGCCCCCACTTTTAGGATGGATGAGGGAAGGGCTTGGTGTTGCCCCTTCTGAGTTGGAGAGATACATGGTCCCCTTTGGAGTAAAGTTATAAAGAAATTTTATATAAAAACAGCCAGTTAATTTTAAACCCTGTCACACAACAATCTGAACAACAGCTTGGAGATAGTATTTTCATACAGACAAAATTAGTCACAAAGTATGCTACACACTCCATATTTGGCTAAATGTATACACATATATCAGCATGTTTTGTGTGGGTGTGTACACACCCACACATCTCTGACATTTGAAATGTTTTGACTTTTAATTAATATGACAAGAGTGTATGTGAGGTGAGTTAGATGTTGTAACATAAGCATGATGGGCTGCTGAGTTCTTTGATCATGGAACAATATTTTGGTAATGGTCTATTGGAGGCCTCTCTTCTGGCAGTCATCTCCTGGTTAAAAGAGTCACCTTCTCTGGTAGTCAAATGATAACAGGCAGTGATAAATGCCAACTGCACCTGTGTGTGCTGGTGGTGATGTTCACTTCATAGGAACTGAAATGGTCACATTCAAGAACAATTTATCAGCCCAAAGAAACAGAAGTGCAGGAGTAAAACAGGATGCAAAAGCTCACACAAATGCAGGGCATTTTCTGTGGGTAGTGCTAGGCTGTCAGGACTACAGAGACTATCTGCTCCTTTGCAGATTACATACTCACTCTCCAACAGCATCACTGTAAGTGAGCTTCCCCAGCAACCTGCTACAAATTTCCATAGCACTTTGTAGAGCCCCATCTGTGCTAGGAGTGAGCTCTGGGTCTAACACAGGTGGAAGCTTCTTCCATGTAACTCTTCATATCAATCCTAAGAAAAGGGCAGAGCAGGCAGGAACCACACCAGCAAACTAGGCAGCTGCTAGAACTGGGAGGCCATAGGGGCTAGCAGCCCTGCAATGGAAATATTCTGGGGGTTGATCTATGTTTCCACCCTCCAATATTTTCTCTCTGCCCAGGGTGGGTGTGAGATGAGAGAGCCTAGGTTCTGCTCCTCCTCCGGCCTGAGAGCCTGGAGGGAGGGGATGGGTAGGGAAGGGGCAGCTGGGTGGAGCGGCATCATTTTGGGCATGGAGAGAGGGTTTTTCCCCCTCCAGTGCAGGAGGAGCTGCCAGTTGCACAAAAGCAGCAGTGGGGGCAGGGAGTTGGGTGGGCAGCTGCTGTGGGTGCAGAAGTGGGGACACTATGCTGTCGCTGCCATCCTGACCAGGCCACTTCCTGAGCCTGCTGCATGTCTCCAAGACCAACTTGAGTGCCCGCCCTGCCACCCGCCGCCATCGCCCTGGGTGCTGCCTGAACTCCCTCAGTGCCACACCCCCAGCCCCAAACCTCAGCCCCCCCCATTCAAGGTGAGCTTCTGCCACCTCTGGGGGAAAGCGTTTGGTTTTTTATTTTATTTTGAATGCTCCGCCTGTGAAACTGAGCCGGGGACGAAATGACAGCTTTACAATTCAATCACCCACTGTCAACCAGCCTGCCGGTCTCACTAATACCCAAAGAATAAACTCCTACTTGAGCTGGCTAACGGTGGCTAAGCAAAGTAGGCTGGGGCTCACTTGCAACAGCTTAGCATCAGTTAGCAAATTTAGCACTGAAGTTTGCCTAGGGTGACAGATTGTCTTGAGCAGCATCTCAGAGCTGATCACCCCTCCCCAGTTAGGGATGTGACAGCCCTAGGTATGCCACAGCAATAAGGGCGTGAGCCTTCCTGCAGTTGAAACTTTCCCATAGATAAATATAAGCCTGGAGAATCTCTTCAGATTAGTTTATAGCCTGGTGATGGCTACCTCCAAGCAGTACAAAACAGAAAACACCCCACAAACACCTCAGAACCAGGGGGTTCTAATCCATGACCAGATGCTATGCAAAATAATTAAATAAAAAGAATAGAAACTTTCCTGGTCCATCAAAGCTGAATTAAAAGTACAATAGCAGCTGCCCGAAAAGAAAATACAGCTCCAAAACGAAGCACAAAGTGACTCTCTGGGTACGTCTATACTGCAGTTTGGGAACATGCTTCCCAGCTGGGGAAGACAGAGGTGCTAGTTCTACTCCAGCTGGTGCTCTAAAAATAGCTGTGTAGCCAGGTGTAGCTCCCTGCTTGCCTAGAAACCTGCCCCCACCCCCTGGGATCGGACTTGGGCAGCTAGCCTAAGCCCCTGCCTGTGCTACCCCAAGCTGCGCTGCGATTTTTAGCTTTCTAGCTTGAACAGACTTAGCACCTATTTGCCTACCGAATCAGGGAAGCCTGCTCCCAGCTGCAACGTAGACATACCCATTTGTAGCCTTTATTTTAAATTGAATTGGTAGTTTTGTGTTAAATGAGTGTGCCTAATGAGGGACTCCGGCTCCTGTGTTGCTACAGTTTTAAGATCAACGCGGTGAAAGATACCCCTAGCAATTCTCTTCGGTTAGAAGGCTTTGGGAACACATGAAGAACAAAGTAAGACAGTGACCACAAACATAGTCTGTATTATAAGTTTCACTAAAGCTAAGCAGATGATTAAGGCTACAATCACAAATCCCCAAGAGAGCCAATGCAATAGCCAATGCTGTAGTAGTATTCACATACCCAAAGATACCCTGGCATAGAGTCTGCTGGAACTCTCAACAGGTGGTCATCGATAGAAGGGTGATTCCTTCCTCACCCTATCCATACCAGGGAACCCTTTTTATCCTGTCTCATGACCCTATCATATGCATGAGGGTTCCAATCTGTATTTCCAGAACTCCATAAACTTTCAGATGGGCCCTGCTTCTTATAGGTTGTTCTCTTAATTCCCCTTATTCTCATTAGTATCTTATTAGTATTTACATAAACATGTTCCCATGATAACCTGCAGTGAAAGCAGAAATGTCCATGATGCTACCATCAGGTGTCTTGCGGTCTCTACGGGTACACTCCGGCATATTTTCCCGAACATCACCTATTGGCACATTCTTTACAGTAATCTTGTAACTTTGCGGGTACAGGGTTATTCCTGGGTCACCTACGTATGTCAAGCCTCCTTAGGCCTGAGGCATAGTATGGCTAAGCTGAAATTTTACAGGCCTTAGCCTGTAGACCTTGCATTACAGCCTTACTTTATTTACATATCTAATACACACTCATCACTTCTAAATACTTGTCAACCTTATACTCGTCCTCCCATGCTTATATCTACAACTTAACTCTATGCATCACACATTAATTACATATGAAATAATGTATGAGTTAACCACAACAATAGATAGCACAATTAAATGATAAAATGAACTAATTGGCTACACATTGTTGGTAGGTGACACTCTGCTTTCCAGTTACAGCAAAAGTGCAGCTTTGTCTGCCTTAATATGTATTGATCTGAGAGGATGAGCTCCCAAGGGGATTGCCGTGCTGCAAGCAAGCACTGCAGTGTGAACATTCAGCCGAGCCAGGAGATGTGTAAATGATGCAGGTGTCTTTGGCGTTCATCATATAAGGAATTTTATCCACATCTTAATGGTGAAATAACCACAAAATGGAAAAAAATCTCTTTAACATGCCTTTCTGGAGTGCTGCCTCTGAAGATGCTGATATGGAAAAAGACAAAAAGAGTTCACCCCTCTTTCAGCCATGGAGAGGATACAAGTATATTCCAAGTTGCCTGAGTGTAGGGACAATGGGTTAGAACAGGTCTGTGGTGCTTTTTCCTGAAGTGGTACAATACAGGGATCTCTAAAGGATTGATAACAAAAATATAATTTTATTTCAGTTCTAATTCAGGCCGCATCATCTCCTCTGCTAGGCAGTGCATATGGAATCAAATGAGTGTAATTTCTGCCAGACGTACCCCAAAAGGGCAGCTATTGAGGCATTATCTCCCTAGTCCTCAAGCCTCCAGAACCCCCCACCCACCCTGATGAACAGCTCTCAGTAGGAGTTCCTTCTAGTTTAGGGGGCATGTCTGCTTGGGGGGTCATTATCCCCTGGGAAATCCATGCTATTTCCATCTGATTTCTTATCAGTGCTATTCTGAGAAGCATTCTTACCATGCAGGTAGCCCACAAATAACAACATGGTTCTTAAGTGAGCTGTGCTGTCAGGATAGGTTTTACCTGTGAATCTTGGGGATAACTGTGTGGGTGGAGGGCCAAGCATCTTGATTTTTCTGCAGGGGAACAAACTCCATTTGAAAGGATGAAGCACCGTGAACTTCACAAATTTTCACGAGTATATTCCCTCCTCCATGGGACTTTCTATGGGAAAAGACAATAGGGCCCTTCACTTTTAAATGGTTTTATGGATACAGTCATTCCAGCACTCCGAATATAAAATTGCAAATTGCACAATTATGCAAATAGCACCAATACAATTTACATATAAATTGCTCATCAGTAGCAATTAGTACTTCATTAAAGGCACAGAACTGTTGATTTGGACATTGACCAAGCAAACAATAAAGTCCATATTGCCAAAATATATAGTAGTTGTAAATAATTCCTTAAACACATATGAAGAAATAAATACAAAGCTACTCCTTGAAAAATGTATGTGTAACAAAATATGCAATACATAAGTGTATATTCTTCAGGGCTTTTGTCACCATGCCTGTGCCTTCATCGCATCTGAGAAATGTGCATATTGACAGATGAACCAATAGTGTGTTATTGTAATTATCAAACAGTACTGATTTTTTAAAATTAAATGGTTAATATAAATAAAACAAATTCTGGTCTCATGTAAATCCATTGACTTCAATAGAATTACACCAGGGATGGTGTCATGGGGCGGGGCTGCTCCCTAGCAACCCCTACTGGTCAAATGAGGCACTACAGGTGTTCCCTGCTTGAGTTTCATTGCCCAAGGTGGACCTCCTTGGTTCTCCACACATGCCAGTCTGTGCTGGAGATGTGGCTTAGCCCTCTAGCCAAGTCACAAACAAAACTTAACCTCCTCTAGGGTAGGAAAAGTCCAGCTAAAAGTCCTAACAAACAAAAAAGGTTATTCTTCCCTTTGAGGGCTTCTCTTCAGCTGTACCTCTGGGCCCTATTCCCAGGCCTTTTCTGTGGTACCTTTAAGAGTCTATATTTTGGGAATAGAGCACTCAGCCTCCAGGCTAGTTCTCCTGGAGTATTGTTCTCAGCCTCTGCTGGGCTCTGTTCCTTGCATCCTTCCCCGCTGTAGCACAGAGCACACAGTTCACAAGCTCAGGGCCTTCCACAGGAGCCTGCCTACTCCCTGTGGTGCCACTGGGGAAACTGATCTCTCTCAGCCCTTTCATAAAGCCCATCTGTCCGTTAAACTATCAACTGACCCTCCTTAGTCTCCTCCCCTCCTCAGAATGGGAAGCAGCTAATTAATTATGGCATGAGTGCAGCTGACTCTATTTCCCATTAAAGGGGTCAGTCACCCGGACAGCTGGATTTGGCTCATCGTTTTTGTGATGCATACGTTTCTAAAAAAAGTAGTCCCTTTTTAAGTTGTACGGGCTCTATTTTGGCTCTGTTATGGATCCAGAGCTTTGCTGGGAATGCTCAGCACTGCCTGAGTGGGGGTCCCTGGAGACTGGGGGCCAAATGAACAGCCTCATATAAGTCAAAAGAATGGCTCTGTGATGTGGCGGCTGCTCCCTCACTGATATATAAGGGGTTAAAGCAATCCTTGAGAGGCTGTGCAGGAGGCAGCCAATAAGGAAAAGACTTGAAGTGCCAGCCAATTAGGGGAAGGCTTATTGGAGGAGCCAATCAGGTCCAGGATGGCCCATATAAGAGAGGTTGCTGAGCAAAACAGAGGTAGTCACTCTCTAGAGTTTGAGGGAGGAGGACTGGTTGCTTAGAGAGCTGGAGCACCATGGACAAAGCAGTGCTAGGCAGAGTCAGCAGAATATGAGGAAGCTCCAGACTGATAACTGCCAAACTAAGGCCCTGATACAAGAGCAGAGGAGGTGCAGGGGCTGTGGGGAAATAGCCTAGGGAAGGAGACAGTAGAGTTGAAGGAGGGGCAGTATGTGGCTCCTGGCTATAGGGTTCCTGGGTTGGGGCCTGGAGTAGTGGACAGGCGTGTGCTCCCCTCTGCCTCCATTGGCCACTGAGGGAAGTGACCAGTGCATAGACTACAGTCTGCTACTGAGATGAGTGTCTAGAACCTGGACTGCAGATTGCCACTGAGCCAAGTAGCTGGACTGAGGACTGTCAGTCCCCTGGAAGTGGGGAAAGAACCACATGGGGCACAGCTGGAGGGCTGTGGCCATAAGAGTATAATGTAGTCAAGGAAACAATGCAGATCCTGGATGCGGAGACAGGAGTGATGACGGGCAAGACACCACCTGAGGAGGGTGCACTGACAACCCTGAACTAATTCCCAGGACAGTCAGCAGGTGGTGCTGTGGTGGTGAGTCAAACACCCCCATTACACCCGGTGGAGAATGCAGGCAGACGGTCACCCCTGATAAAAGGGGAAGATAGAAGACTGTGGGGACTATTGCCTATTTGAGAGACTAAGGGATACCTAAGGTGGAGAATATATTGCGGTATACCAAGGCCTTCTTTGCAGAGGATTCTGGGCCTTCCCAAACTGGACTCCGAAGGCGGTGCCCCTGTGGGAAGAGGCCGACAGGTCGCAAGGACAGCTTCAGACTCTGCTACAGCAGGTGCTCACCACCCAGCAGAGACAGTGGGAGGTACAGCAGCACCTGCAAGCCTATATGGTGGGGTTAGCAAAACAGCAGCTGTGCCTGTTTAAGTTTCTGAGAAGGAGAGTCTGATAGTCACAGGGAGTGAGAGGAGAAGCCAAGCACCAGGACCAGGAGGCCAAGATAATGTTTTACCTGTGGGTGGCTAGCACACATTAAGAGGGAGTGCCCCGACCAGGATGGGGCATGGAGGCCCCACATGGAGAACAGGAAAATAAAAGAGCCCAAGAGAAACCCCCTTGTGAGGCGAACGGGAGGCACTGGGTATGTTGGACCTGTGGGCACCAGGGACATGTGTGGAGGCAGTGCCCTCTGGATTGTAGGGGTAAGCCTAGCCCAGGGGAAGGGGCCAAGCAAAAGGAGAAGGACCATGAGAGGGCCATGGTCAAGGGGAAACAAGGGATGTGCTTCCAGTGCCATGAGAAGGCCATATAAAAAGGCATTGCCCTCAGAAGAGAAGGGGGTGGATGTCTGAGTGCCAGGCTCAGTCAGAAAATGCTCAGAGTGAGGGGGCAACGAGGCCCAAGGCCCTGATAGCCATCTCTCACACCCAGCAGGGGGAGGTAGGAAGTTGATGGATAATATGAGTCAGGCAGAGAGGACCCAGAGAAACAGGAGAAGCCACATGGGAGTAGGACAAGCTACAGTAGGGACCCAGACAGGAGAACCCACAAAGGAGCGGGACAGGCTATGCTGGTGACCCAGACCCTGGAAGGGGGAGACAGGGTGCTCTTCTTTGTGGAGAGCCTGAGGCAGGAGACAGACACCCTACAGGCCCAGCTGCAAGGGAAGCTAGGAAGACAGAAACTCCTTCTTACACCCCCCCCCAGGGGTGTGGTCTTTAACGGGGAGGGTGTGCGATGGGGCGACTGCCCCTCACTGGTATATAAAGGGTTAAAGCAACCCTGGGAAGGCTGCATAGGAGGCAGCCAATAAGGAAAAGGCTTGTAGTGCCAGCCAATTAGGGGAAGGCTTATTGGAGGAGCCAGTCAGGACCAGGCTGACCCATATAAGAAGGGGATGCTGAGCAACTCAGAGGCAGTCACTCCCTGGAGTTTGTGGAAGGAGGACTGGCTGCTTAGAGGGCTGGAGCACCATGGACAGAGCAGTGCTGAGCTGGGTCAGCAGAGTATGAGGAAGCTCCAGGCTGATGACTGCCAAACTAAGGCCCTCATACAAGGGCAGAGGAGGTGCAGGGGCTACTGGGAAGTGCTCCAGGGAAGGAGATGAGAGAGTTGGAGGAGGGGCAGTATGTGGCTCCTGGCTATAGGGTTCCTGGGTCAGGGCCTGGAGTAGTGGACAGGCGTGTGCTCCCCCTCTCCCTCCACTGGCCACTGAGGGAAGTGACCAGTGCATAGACGGCAGTCTGCCACTGAGACAAGTGGCTAGAACCTGGACTGCAGATTGCCAGAGGCAAGTGGCTGGACTGAGGACTGTCAGTCCCCTGGAAGTGGGGAAAGAAACAAGTGGGGCACAACTGGAGGGCTGTGCCCAGAAGAGGATGATGCAGTCTGGAGAACAACGCAGGTCCTGGATGCGGAGACAGGAGTGATGATGGGTGACACACCACCTGAGAGCACATTGGCAACCCCAAGCTAATTCCCAGGATGGTCAGCAGGAGGTGCCATGGTAGTGAGTTGAATGCCCTGTCACAGGCTCCCAATTACAATGGTTGAGGATCTGGCCCATTGTGCCTGCCTAGAGAAGAGAGCAGGCGTAACGTTGCAGGGGTGCTGAGGTGAGCATGCTTAGCAGTGGTAGCTGCTATGTCAGTTCTACAGATATAGCCTATGCTGGCCTTTAGTGCTGCTCTGCAGCTGCGAGTGAGTGTGCAAGGAGAGCGAGGGTTGTGCTCATACCCTAAAATTTCTCTCTAGGCTCTGGAACACTGCCATAGTCACTGGCTGACTTTTTGTTCCTCCCACCAAGCACGAGCAGCCAAGCCTCATGCAGCAACATGTGCTTTCACTTCCCTCTAGTACCCAGATAGAGTCCTACAACTTAATGCAATGTTTTTTTTATGTTCACATACTGATTAGTTAAAACAGAATTTGCAAATGTTTGGAATGCTTGCTTCAGCTGTTTCTAGTCTTTTCTAGTTGCCCCAGCAGCAACTGATTCTGCCACTCCATGGGAATCTGTTTGATCCTGTACATTAAGTGTGGGAAAAGCTTTCAGCTCCAGACTTCCCCCCCCACTGCTTCATCAGTCTCCGCCCCAGAACCTCTGTTCCAGTGTCCCTTTGATTGTCCTGCTGTTGTTCCTTGCTCCTTCCTTGCTCCATCCTCTCCGTTCAATCCTCTCCTCCTCCCACTGCTGCTCCATTCAACTCATTTCTTCCCAAGTCCTTCCTCTAACATTTGGGCCGTTCAAGCCCAATTCGGAACATGCTTCTTGAGGGTCTGATCTTGCTCCCATTTACTTGACCTAACTCAATATGTTCCCGTTACTGCCATTTCTAGGTTAGTATGCAGTGTTGTAGCTGTGTTGGTCCCAGGATATTAGCGAGAGAGAAGGAGTGAGGTAATATCTTTTCTTGGACCAACTCCTGTAGAGAGAGAAGCTTTGGAGCTTACACAGAGCTCTTCTTCAGGTCCAGGAAATGTATTCAGGTTTCTAAGTCAGGGCAGTGGCGTTTGCTAGGGATGTGACTCCCCAACAGCTGGAGTAGATGGCGTATTCCCAGATGATTTGTATTGATATTTACAAGGCTAAGTTACACAATGCTAACTGATGTGTGGAGGGAATGTCCAGAAGCTCCTACATCAATATTAATATTCTTGTGAATCAACATCAAAGCAGAGCATTTTAGGCTCCAAAGGCAGATTAGTGGTGTATACATTTTCAGATCATAAAGTTCAGAAAATGAATGGAGGATGGTGCCAGTGTTACTGTGTATTGTTGAAATTCAGATAAGCTTCTAAATAATTGAAATATCTGCATCTTAGACATTCACTTTTAGCCATTTCAGCTCTTCCATGTCTTCAGAATGCTCATAGCACATACAATTTTGACATCATTCCATACAGGGATGTGAAGACTGCTGACACTTTTCTCCATTGCCACAAAACTCTGGCAGAACTGATTGTTGCAGCCACAGAAGTCTCCTTCTGTGACAGGAGAATGCTCCTGAACTAAGGAAAATGTACATTTTCTAGATTTACTCAATGTAATGGTTGATCCCCTATTTCTGGGCATCCTGATGCCTTTATCTGATTGCTTGACACAAATAAACTAAAAGATCACTACAAAGCCCAGATGTATACACACTCCCCTCCATTTTTCAGTGTGGAGAACAGCAATTTGAAGTAAATGACTCCACCAATAGGTAGGCATCCCACTGGACAAGGGAGTTTTCTCTAAGCATCTTGCTGTCATTAGGAGTTCTCCTGACAGCAGAAGAGGATGCCTGATTAGAACTGGGGCCAACCCTCTGGTTATACATATGCTATAACTTAGTATCTGTGTGTGTAATGGTTAGAAACTTATTACAAGTTATTGCTGCACATTGGCCTCTGTGCCATGAATCAGGTGTCTGGATAGGTTCATGTGGTGCCCAATCAGAAAAGGAATATGTGTCCCTCTTGTCAGTCTGAGACTGTGGATGGCTATTCATTGAGGGATGTAAGGGGTGACACAGCTCCTATAATTCCTCCACGTTTAGTTGCTCTGTCCTACATATCTACTATAAGCCCTAGTGCCAGGATAGATTGCTTCCACTAGGCTTTTTAGCAGTGATCTTTCTTCTCTGCATTTGGGTGTTGTACCATGCCATGTTGCTTCCTCATCGTCTGCTGATCTGTCTGTTCAGCAAGGAGGTATCTCTACCCTATTGACCATGTTTGTATTGGGAGACCTGATGGGATTACAACACAATGTAATATGGCTGCTGACTAATTGTTTTATGTTTAAAAGAAAAATAAACCAGTTCAAAAACTCAGTATTAAATGGTTGCTGCACCTATGCAGAAAGTCTAATTTCTAGGAGGTGAAGAAGCCTATTAAAATGTTAATGAAGGTTAACAGGGTTTATATTACTATTCAAAACAACTCAATTTGAAAGAGACCATTATAATACTTATCACTTAAACATGTTTAGTACTTTACATGTTTAGAGTTCCATACAAACCTTAACTGTGAGGTATTTAGGTATTATCCCCATTTTACAGATAAAGAAACCAGGGCATAAAGAAGGAGAATGACGTTGAAATTTTTTGTTTTGCTTAATAAAAATAAGAAAAGTAAAACAGAACAATTGTCTTCCTACATTTTGAGTATTGCCAACCCCAAGTGTTCAAAAATCATCAGGGTTCTGAGCCTTTAGAGTATACTCAGTTAAATCTTCAAGCTTTTCTCTCCAATCCTGAGGGCTAGAAACGTGCTTTTGTTTTCTTAATGAAAGCTGAGATTTCCACATAATCCCATCTCTCTAGGAGTTGGGACTTTAAGAAAAACAGCAAATTATGGTGAGACTAGGAGAAAATAGCAAGAGTTAGCAATATTGCGACAGGTTTAATTGTACATTTTTTGATAAACTGAACATCTAGTAATATGCATTTTGCATGTGATGCTTAATAGATGAAGTATGCACTGGGGCAAAATTTATCCATGGTGTAACTCCTCTGAAATCAACAACTACGACCACTTTTGTATGTGGAAAGGGAGAATGGGTCTCTTACTTTTTTGATCCTTTTGTGTTGGCTCCAAGATGGTTATTCCACTGGGCTGCTCCCTTGTGGCCAGCTTGAACTGATAGTTCAGTAGAGGCTCTGACAGATGATTAGTATCAGAGGGGTAGCCGTGTTAGTCTATATCCACAAAAACAAGGAGTCTAGTGGCACCTTAAAGACTAACAGATTTATTTGGGGATAAGCTTTCGTGAGTGTAAAAACTCCACTTCTTCAGATGTATGGAGTCCAGTGGATTTTTTACCCACGAAAGCTTATGCCCAAATAAATGTGTGTCTTTAAGGTGCCATCGAACTCCTCATTGTTTTTGACAGATGATTGGTATTCAGAAAGAAGCTCACAAACATTAATGCAACTATTTTCAGTTAACTTTCCCCCATCCTAGCAAAATCAATCTGAGCCAAAATAAGGATGCCACAGGCCTCACAGCCCCCAATATTTTCTGGGATCCATATAAAATAATGTCAGAACATAAATATCACTGGATATTTATGGGAAATGATTGTGACAGACTTTCAACTTGAGCAGCTGGTTTACATTTTGAAGGTTCTTTGTAATTAAAACTACTAGATTTACTTGCTTTCTAAGTGCCTGCTGAAATTAGCTGTGACATTTTTAAAGGATCCCCAAAACAAGGAGAACAAGGCTTAGTGACTCTGCAGACCCAAAGGGTCAGGTTGTCTGATTGGAGGCTGCGGTGTTGCAGAAAAAAACATTTTGACATTAGTGAAATGAAACAATTCAACATTACTGAAGCAAAACAATTAGATGGTTCTGAACAGAATTTTTTTGGAACTTTCATTCTGAGGAAAGTTTCAGCTTTTTGTTCCAATTCAGAACAAAAATTCCCACAGAACAAAAATTCTGGTTTTTGACCAGCCCTATTGGCAGCCTTAACAGAGAGGCCAATGAAGGGAGATAAAGAATGATCTATCCTTCAATTAGAGGTGGTTTCTTCAAGTCAGGGTTGGGACACATAGGTGGGGAGGTGAGGGGATGCTGTGCTGTATCTATTCTATAATAATGGAAGAGAGGACTTCAGTATCCAGGGCTGTCGAGCCATCATCTTTCATGAACACTAAATTCACACCAGAGTGCTCCAGGCTCCAAAGTGGGCATCAATTAAACTGCAGGATCTTTATAGAAAATTGCCATTTTATTAAGACTGACAAATGGTTGGGTTTTATGACAGATAGGCAGGTGAATCATGACAGTTTGTCCTTGCCATTTCCAGTTCCACTTTCACAGGCAGTGTCTGATAGGCAGATTTTATAGTTTCAGAGTTATTGGGGACAACTTTCTAGGCCTCCAGATATCCAAATAACAACAGCTGCAAAAGATACCTTTGATTATGACTGGTAAAGAGATTAAAATCTCTCCTGTCAGATTAGGATTTAAATACAATGATCCATGAATTCAAGACCTCCAGACTTCATTATTGTGTTTCTCTGCACCTAGGTATGAAAACACATACTTTAAAAAAGCTATAAACCTTTAACAACACAGCAATACATGCGCTTAACAATCCAGGTCACTGGCTGCATGTTACCATAGTCCTCCGCTGTCTTTCCTGGCTCTCCATGACATATCATGTCAAAAATCAAGCTTCCAATCCTCATCTTCAAAGCTTTGAGGGGATTAGGCTAAATTACATGAGGAACCATCTCACCCTCCATGCTCATGTGCTTCCACAATAGCTATATTCTACTGGAACAACTGAATTATTAGCCACCAAGCATTGTTCTCCTTGTTTTGGGGATCCTTTAAAAATGTCACAGCTAATTTCAGTTGGCACTTAGAAAGCAAGTAAATCTAGTAGTTTTAATTGCAAAGATAACCTCCAAAATGTAAACCAACTGCTAGAGTTGAAAGTCTGTCACAATCATTTCCCATAAATATCACTGGATAGTTATAATTATTATCCTCAAGAACAAAACTCGCATATACAGGAATCAGAGCTTTCTCAGCAATGAGCCCACAAAATCTGGAATTCCACCCCAGAAGATATCAGGATGACCACAAAGTTCTGAAACTTTAGAGCAAACTGCACACTTTGTCTAGGTATCCTTCTAACACAAGGACCACACAACAAACAAACAAAAGTAAACAAAGTCCAGTCCCTGCTGGTCAGAGAGAAGAAAGACAGAGCAATATATCTTTATATATATATATGCTTTATAATTCTGGGAGGCACAGAGGTTCTGTCGGTGCCATAATATTTTCGCATTGCCAGAGATGTGGCAAGCCCCTAGCAAGTCTCTAACATACTTTGAGTCCATTCACAACAGTGCTTACAACAGCATACAATAGATCAACCAGCTGTTGTGACTGTACGGGCTCTGAGTCAGGCTAAGCAATGTTGTATCCATCATCATGTCACTCTGACCTGTTACAAGGAGAGCACAGACAGCCTGTGCTAGTGCAGCAGCTGCAATGGTGCAATGAGTCCTCCTAGTGCAATCCCACAATGCTCCTGTCCAGCTTTCAGTGACAGTTATGAGAGCACAGAGCACTAGTTTCATTACTCGTGAAGGTTCCCCCCCCACCGCTACATGCAGCACCAAGAAGAGCGGAGGTGGTCTTTGGCTGGGCCTGATTCTGCCCTCTCCGCCCCTGCAGGGCACATCTAAACAGCCAATTACATTTTTATTTTCGAAATGGAAAAACGGTGTTCCCATTATTTTCCTTTCAAAAAATAAATCTTTATTGATGGAATCTCCCATTGAGTTTGAAGGATGAGCTACAGTCACTTCTTGTGCATCCTGAGCTGAGACCAAAGACCAATTTCATACCTACAGCCCTATCTGTGAGTGCCACAGGTGAAGACTATTTAGTAGGTGAACGTATACTGCTTTTAGCTTCATGCCTTACTTGTCTATCCTTGATTTGCAGCAATCTGCGAGCTTTCAGAATCTCTGTCCCAGGTGGCAGAGCTGCCTCCATCAGATCTTGTCATGGGATAAGAGCTCCCAGGTGTTGAGGTCAACAGTTAAAGATTAGAGGTTGAGATGGAGAGTGTCTTTGTAATGCTTTCTTGGTCTGTGGCTAAATGAGTTCCAGGCTGCAATTCTCCATAAAAGACAGTCTTAGGTATTCTACTGTCAGACATACAGATCACATGACCACACCATCTCAGCTGCGGTCTCACGATAAAAGCTTCAATACCTATGATGTTGCAGCACTCAAGCACCTCGACGTTTGGAACCAAATCTTGCCATTTAATTTTGATTATCCACCATTGTTACGAATTATACCTGTGAGGACACGCACACAACTAATGTGAATTATACCTGGTAGGACACGCACACAAATGCTACGAATTACACCTGGTAGGACACGCACACAAATGCTGCGAATTATACCTGATAGGACACGCACAGTTCGAATCTAGGCTGAGGCACATAAACAAAGTCCACAACTGCAGAGTTCCCAAAAAACATTAAGTTTATTATGCTCGAGCGTGGTGCCCCCCTGCTAGCCAGGAGGGGACCCCAAATACAGATTATACAAAGGTTATATACTTTTTAGCAAAGCATGTTGCCCTCGTGCATCAGAAAGCTTAGCCAATAAACAAACCCTTTTCTTATCTACCACCTATCCCTGCTTGGTGCATTCCTCTTGCTAAACCAGTATGTTAATTACACAGCATGGTCCTAAAGCCATGCATCAGTAACTTTTATTGTCAGGATGGGAGGCCTCATATCAAAGGCCAGGAGATAGGGAGTTAGGGACTGACAAAAAAACAGATACTGGGAGTCAAGGCAGGCTGGAGACAAGGAGGAGGATTTTCACAGGAATGCAGTATCTAAGGAACACACCTTCTGGTGCATGATGTGCTTGTTTTTAGACAATGGTGGGCCCCAAACCAAAATGGAGTCACATGTGCTAACTTTTCCTTAACACCACAGACACTGTAGGTGGAATTGGATCAAGTGTTTTATGTGGCACTGATAAGTAGTCCAGGTATTGCAGTCATAGAGGAATGTGAAACAAATATATTCATAACTACTTTACACAACAGACTTTGCATTTTTTAAGAAAATATTTTTAACAGTATAACCCATTCTCCTTTTCTTTTAACCTTGGTATCAAAAAAGAAAGGAAAATAAAAGGTTAGAAAACAGTACAACACTCTAGGCCTGAATTTGAAAGTGAAGCACATGTGAAATAAATGTCTGTCCCTTACAATGGGCTTAATCGGGCAGCAGATGCACAAGCATCTCCTGGATACTGGAGACCCAAGACAGACAATACAAAAGGAACAATTAGGAAAACAACAATAAATATATGGGGGTTGCTGGTCGTGATCTTGCTGGAGTTAAATTGGTTTAAAATTAATATTAGAGAGAGAGGCGCAGAATCACTAGTTGAACTTCCCAACCCACCCTCAAGACATCTTTAACTTAACAGCAGGTGGCTCTCTATTGACCATGCATTTCCTCTGTCCCCCTCCTCCTGCTGCACAGAATAGCCCCCCAATGAGAGCACTGCCATAGATGTGGCAGGGGAATTGGGGCAGCTGAGTTCTGGGTAAAGGAGTCTCCCAGAAGGACTTGCCCAGCTTCCATGTTCCCCTTTGGGACTCTTGTCTCTAGATTCTAAGGAGCTCACATGAGAGAAAGAAGCCATTATAGTATGAAAACAATAACGCTTTCACACACAACCACTGTGTGGAAAAGTAAGGAACTATTTCCTTGCTTGGTTGAGCACCACATGCAGCAGTGCTCTTCAGAATACCTTCGTGGGCACCAGTGGGAGGGGGAACAGCCTGGGCAGCTATCCACCATCTCACCATGAAGAGTGGTGTGAGCAGGTAGACCCTGGGATGCATGCACATTTCCTCAACCAGGACAGAACCGGCTGCAAACAATCATCGGACTAAACCATTGGGACTAGCCACCAAACACCAAAGAATCAGAAGCAACATTATTTGTAGTAATTGTTACAATATAATTATAGTAAGTTGCATGTTATATTGCAATAACTAACAAGTTATAATACTTTAAATTCGTTTTAAATATCTCATATGGAATATATCATAAGCACTAGTTACAGTGCTGCCACTTATGCACTGAATGGTATTTTTTGCAGGTTGTTCTACTAAAATAGTGGGATAGGAACTGTGTTGGGGAACTTCAGATCAGGGAGTCCTGTGTGTGGATTTATGGCAGTAGTGCACCCAAAATAAGATGGCTAGCGTGAATACACTGCTTCATTACAATTTACACCTTTGACACTGTGACGGAATACATTCCTACTCACTATTGTAATGATCTTTGTACAAGGTATGCCTTGTAAGGTATCATTTGAAAACTCATAATTTGCTGGTCAGTGGAAACACGTTTTTGTGAAGTTACAAGATTCCCCTGTATGATGTTAAGAGTGCATGTTCAAAACTCACATAGCACCAAACTGGCCAAACGGGCCTGTCTTGAACAAAGGAATGTATGTTTGCCTTAATTTGCATTTAAGTTGTAAACACACTCAAGAAGACAAAGGAAAACAGCTGTTGGACTTTGCGGGAGGGGTCCTGACCTGAAGAGTTTGGTCAGTAACCTTGCTGAAAGCATGTGGTGAGAAATTTTGCTTGAATCAAATATAGTTTAAGTTAAGCACTAGAAAGCATTTTTTTTATTTTTCTTGTAGCCATTTCTGACTTTTATGCCTCATTACTTGTACTCACTTAAAATCTCTCTTTGTAATCAATAAACTTGTTTCACTATTTTACCTAATCCGGAATGTTTAAGTTAAAGTGTCTGAATAACTCTATTTAAGATAATTAGCTGGTATATTATTCCCTTAAAGGAATAATGGACTTAATATATTTGTACTGTCTAGGAGAGGGCAATACAGAACATACATTTCTGGGTGGAAATCTGGGACCAAGGTGGGTTGGAGTCACAATGCAGTATAACCAAGGCTGGTGATAGCCAGGGCCTAAATGGCAGGCTGCAGTTACACACGGATACTTAGAGTGTGGTTTTTATGGTAGAAGGCTGTTTGTGAGCAGTCCACATTGGAGCCTACAGCAGCAGGGCAGGGGTGACACAGGCTTCTCCCCACACTGGTTTGAATGGTATCCCGGTATGTCACAGTCATCCACCAGCTTCAAGCTGCAACAGTTCAGTTCTCTAGTCCAGAGAAGACTTAAAGTGTGAAATTCAGACTGTGTCTTTGCCACAAAAAATGTGTGTTTTTATATCAAGATAGTTATTGCGATGTAAGCTCCTAGTGAAAACAAGGCACAGATTGCGTTTACCTTGATGTAGGTAGTTGAGGTCAACCTTATACCCTCCACTTGGCCCTGGTCTACACTAGGACTTTAGGTCGAATTTAGCAGCGTTAAATCGATGTAAACCTGCACCTGTCCACACGATGAAGCCCTTTATTTCGACTTAAAGGGCTCTTAAAATCGATTTCCTTACTCCACCCCTGACAAGTGGATTAGCGCTTAAATCGGCCTTGCCGGGTCGAATTTGGGGTACTGTGGACACAATTCGACGGTATTGGCCTCTGGGAGCTATCCCAGAGTGCTCCATTGTGACTGCTCTGGACAGCACTCTCAACTCAGATGCACGATTGTCTGCCGTTACTCTGACGCAGGGAGGGGCGACTGACAACATGGCTTACAGGGTTGGCTTACAGGGAGTTAAAATCAACAAAGGGGGTGGCTTTACATCAAGGAGTATTTCAAGCAGGACTTCATGGAGGGTTCCAATAAGAAACGGTGCACTTAAGTTATTGTTCTTATTGGAACAAGCAGGTTGGTCTGGCCTCTGATTGATACATGGCTAGATTTACCTCGCTGCACCTTCTCTGTGAGTGACTGCAGTGTGACCTAGAGGAATGAGTCCCCTAGATGGGGGGCGGGGCAGGGGGTTGCAAATGAGTACAAAACAAATCTGGTCTATTTCTTGTTTTGATCCACTCTATCTATCTTTTACATCTTTGACTGGCAGCAGACAGTGCAGAAGGACTGCATGCCATCCACAGCTCATCGCTGCTCGGCAGAAGATGGTACAAGAGGACTGCTAGCAATCCGTATCGCCTGCCTGCTCACCGTAAGATGGTTCAATAGGACTGACTGCAGGACTAAAGAGAATGACCTGATCAAGTCACTCCAAATTTAGTCCCTGCACCCATGTCTGCCCAGGCGCTCCTGATCGACCTCGCAGAGGTGACCAGGAGCACCTCGGACATGAAGATGGCGGCTACCAGTCCTACTGTACCGTCTGCTGCCATAAGGCAATGGGTTGCTGCTGCTGTGTAGCAATGCAGTACCACATCTGCCAGCACCCAGGAGACATACGGTGATGGTGAGCTGAGCGGGCTCCATGCTTGCCGTGGTATGGCATCTGCACGGGTAACCCAGGAAAAAAGGCGCAAAACGGTTGTTTGCCCTTTCTTTCATGGAGGGAGGGAGGGAAGGGGGGCCTGACGACATGTACCCAGAACCACCCACAACAATGTTTTAGCCCCATCAGGCATTGGGATCTCAATCCAGAATTCCAATGGGCAGCGGAGACTGCGGGAACTGTGGGATAGCTACCCACAGTGCAACATTCCGGAAGTCGATGCTTGCCTCTGTACTGTGGAAGCAGTCTGCCGAGTTAATGCACTTAGAGCATTTTCTGTGGGGACACACACACTCGAATATATAAAACCGATTTCTAAAAAACCGACTTCTATAAATTCAACCTAATTTCGTAGTGTAGACATACCCTTGGATACCCCTGCTTGGAGTTTGTCAGGACTAGTTACCTCAAGGTAAAAATTACAGTGTTTTGTCTCCACTAGGATTTACATCAAGCTAGCTAACTTGAGAGAACTAGTTTCTACACCCAGCTGCTGAGAGATTAAATGTCTTGAAAGTATAAGTGAAAAAACAACTTTTAAGAAAAAGATCCTTAAATCAAGATTAATGGAACAATGTTTTCATGACCCTCTTATGACTTACAATGCTCACCAGTAATACACTTTTTATAAAGGAAACTTTAGATGGTGAAAAGGTTTTCTATTGAAATTAGTGCTGTAACGTGTGGGTTCAGACTCTAGAAAGCTGGGCTCTCACAGAACAAATCTATAGTAGTTATCGCTGTCATAGAGTGAATCTCTTCATAGTGGAAAAAATTTGACCTCTTTCAGTCACAGAAGATATAAAAATACACATCTCACCACACATTCCCAGCTACCCATACATATTGTACATGAATACTGAGCTTCATCTTCACTTTCCAGGTTGAATGCTTATTTCTCATGTCTGATGCTGCATTCCATTTTGATTGTTGTAAAGTGAATTTCCATACAAAACAACCAATCAATGCTGATTCATGGTTCTGATCATGTGAGCCGTGAAACACTACCAACTCCCATTGACTTGGAGATCCTCAGCACCTCATAGGCTCAGGCCCATACCTATGGAAGTCACAGTCATGGCATATTATTGATACACATAGTTCCTACAGTAAATTTAAAATATTATTGGATTTTTTTTTTAGATTAGCACCTGTAGTTATACTAGCTAGAATAAGTTTCAGAGTAGCAGCCGTGTTAGTCTGCATTTGCAAAAAGAAAAGGAGGACTTGTGGCACCTTAGAGACTAACACATTTATTTGAGCATAAGCTTTCGTGAGCTACAGCTCACTTCATCGGATGCATTCATGAAGTGAGCTGTAGCTCACGAAAGCTTATGCTCAAATAAATGTGTTAGTCTCTAAGGTGCCACAAGTCTTCCTTTTCTTTTTACTAGCTAGAATGAAATTATTATAAGAGCTATCAACACTTATGGCTGAGACCATAAACTGATCACAGCTGGAGTCAGAACTGAACCCTTCATGGTACACTGCTGGGCAGCTAGGTACATTATCGGGCCTTTAAGACTTTAATAGCTATTGCTAGATATGGGAAGAGATGGGCTGCTTGTCTGTTCACTTACAACCATTGGTATTTTCCTGTTCTTAAAAAGATTATTTTCTTCCTTGTTTCCAAACAGAATAATCTAAGATGTTTTACCCTGACCTTTTGTGGTGCGTTAAATTATCCTGCTTCCTGTTCTCCTCCTTCCCCCATTTCATTTTTTGCTTCCTTTCAGATCAACAGACGCTTTATACATGATTTTAGACAGCTATCTGAAAAAACTAAAATAACCACCAGGGGGCAAAATATAATAGCAATAAAACAGCAAATGAATCACATATTATTGGCTCCAGCGGCAATAATAACATTCCTAACCTAACTGAAACTGAGAATATAATTTATCATATTTTTACAATGATTTTATATTATTTATTAAATTTAGTAGATTAATTAGAATTACTTTTAAATTCATTTGATCATTTTTTATTCCACATATGGGCCCCATACCTACAAAAAACGTATGCATATGCTTATTTTTAAGCATGTGAGTTCAATGGGATTATTTGCATACTTGAAGTTAACCACATGCTTAGGTCTTTCCAAGATCAGGGCCGTAATAGTCCAAATTCATCTTTTTTTATTATTATATTGCACAGCACCTACCACAGGAAAACTGTGGTAGGTGCTGTACAATATATAGTTAGTTCACTGAAGTCAGAAGAGTCACAGCAGGAAAGAACTGGGCTCCCATTATACATTACTTAGATTCAAGCTATGCATTTGAAATAACTTTCAGTACTTTAAACTTGGAGAATATTTACTAATACTATGTACAGATTTGCAATTTTAAAAAATCTGAATATATTAATTTTATTGCAATTTACATAGTGTAAATACTTACTGTTTTTTCATCAGTATTCTTTCATGTATTACCTCTTTGACTCATTTTCCAAGGGTTGTTCTCTCTCCATCTCTCTCTCTCAGTAGAAGAAAATGGAAGATTTTAAAATAAAATAGCCTAGAATCCTCTGTCCCTGACTCTTTACCCTCCACAAAACACACTTCTCCACAGAAGTTTCAGTATTCCTTCTGAACAACAAATAAATAACATTGTAAAACTGAAACTCTGAACAAGAGTGGATTGCTCAACTAAACTACAGTGTGATCTACAGCATGATTACTGTAGTCACTCTTGTACTCCCAGCTGGGTGTTTGTACCCTTTCTCTTCTTCTCCTTAACCTCTGGACAGATGCTGAAAACCCTTGTGCATATTTTGTAATTTCACACTTCAATCTTCTCTCCTCTTCATCCAAATAGCACATTTGCACCCATTTATTCTTTGACACTGGCAGCTCCAGCAGATTCTGCTGCTTGTGAAGTGTGTGGTCCTAAATCCTGGTGTGAGCGCTATGTGCATAGACCTATGGGGATCCACCTGGACTGAGCTCTTTGCTCTAAGTATTGTGCCCTAAAGTCACAAAGGGTCAAAGTGGAAAGTGGAGTCCGAACTGCTGGATTCTTTCCTTGAATAGATTTAGAAACACAGGAATATAAGAACTGACATACCAGACCAGACCTGTAGCCAATCTAATCCAGGAACCTATCTCTGACATTGGCCAAAATACTTTTCCCTGCATCTCCTAATTCTTGCACACTCCACCTGTGGTCTCACAAATTTATGGAATCTCCTCATGAACCTCCTCTTGGTGCTGGCCAAGATGGCCATGCATCATTCTCAGAGGAAGCTGGACAGGGGTTGTGGCTCTGGCAGATCAGGCGCCCGCTCATATCAAGGGCCCAGACCTCACTGAACACTTACAAATATATAACTGGAAACCAGTCCTGTTTACCTGTGTGTTAGCATTATCAAAATCAATATTAGATGTTAAGTCGATAAGAATGTGTTTTTATAAAATGCTTGTAGGATGCTGCATATATTTTTCTCACTCAACTATACACCATATTATAATGTCACAGCAGACATTTGCATTGTATATACTCCTGTCACTATGACCCATCTAACAAGAAAAAAGCCTTGTGTAATGCAAATGATGGTCTCTTACAAGAAGATGTTAAATCCTGTTCATTAAACACACATGGGCCATCCTGTGAGATCAAGGACCAAAGACTTTAAGTGCATTCCTCCTCTCCCCCAGCCACTCCATGAAGAAGGGATCTGCATGGGACCTGTTGCTGTCCGCTTGGGTTCTGAGAGAAGCTATAAGTACAGACACAAGGAAGAATTCTTTATCTCTGGACTGTTTGGGTTCTAACGTGTGTGACAGGGTCGGGCCAGATGGCTATAGGAGAGTAATTTTTTTTTTTTTGCCTCTTTTCATTTGCTTTAATGCACCAATTCAGGCTGAGTTTCCACAAAAGGAAGCACCCCACTAACATAATATGCGATTCTACGAGAGAGAAGGGCAATGACGATGATCAGGAGTAGCACTCTCCAGAAGCCCAGATCCTCCACAAACTCTTGCCATGTTGTGCGGAAGCTGGAAAGAACCCCTGCACCTTGCTGCAGGTTCGGATTAAGGAGGGAATGGCTTTCCATTGCACTTTCACTTTCTGCAGTCTGCCTGGTTTCCATCTTAGAGTGAGCTCCTCTGTTAAATCCTTTCACCTCCTGCTCCTCCAAAGACTCCAGCAATCGAATTACATCCTTATTTACTCCTCTTCGTTTTGCCAGAACAAGTGGTGTTGCACCTTGGTGATTGCAAATATCAATTTGGAGTCCATTAGAGACTAGGAGCTGGATGGTATCCACATGCCCACACAGGTGAAGGGCTGTGTTACCTTGGTAATCAGTGGCCAGTAGATCAGCATCAAATTTGTGCAACAGCTGACAGATGTCTACATTTCCTCTGGCTGCAGCAAGGTTGAGACCAGTTCGGCCATGACTGTCACGAATGTTTGGGTCAAAACCACTCTCCAGCAGCCGCTTGGAATAGTTAAAATAGAAGGCAGATATATTAGCCCCTGGCTAAGTAGGTTCCTTTTCCCTGGGCAAGGTAACGGAAGATTTTTTTTTTTTTTTTTTTTTGAAACAGAAAGGAAATTTATTTGTAACAGTTACAAAGAATACAAAAGGATAAAAAAAAAACTTAGCAACAAAACAACGCAATCAAAAGGTATAACACAACAGCTTTCAGGAGGGAGAGGTGTTCAGGTTAGCCCAGGCCCAGAGCGGGGGGGCTTCCTCGACACTCGTGGTCTTCCACCCTCCTGAGTTACCTGGTGGCCTAGAGCGGGGGGGCTTCCTCGACACTCGTGGTCTTCCACCCTCTCGAGTTACCTAGTGCCGCGCCCAGGGTCACCGACCCTCCCTCTCCTGAGAGTGCCCGACAAGATGGGCACGGCTGCGGGGTGGGTGGTTGGGAGGGAGGGGGGTACACCCATGTATTATAGGACCCCTCCTAGAAGACAGTAATGATGGTATTCACAGCAACTAACGGCTGTGACTGGCGGCTCTCGCTCTTTCCCTCAATCAGAGGGTCAGACGGAGGGAACCGGACGGGGTCACCGAGCAGAGAACCCCGGACAGCGCCCACCGCTCCTCGAAGGTGTCAAGGGAGTCGGTGGACGCTGCCCAGAGGAACTCCGCCCGGATACGTGAATGTACTGAGAGTCGGAAAACGGCCTCACAATCGCAGGACGCCTCATGAGCCAACCTCCGCTCTCTGGTCTTATAAATGGCTGTTTTAGCCAAGGCTAGGAGGAGGCTAACCAGGAGATCCCGCGACTTGGTGGGGCCACGGATGGGGAGTGTATAGATAAAGAGGTGGGGGGAGAAATGAAGCCAAAAGCGCAAAAGAATATGTGTGAGGAGCCGAAAAAGAGGCTGCAATCTGGCACACTCTAAATAGACGTGCGCCAGGGTTTCCCTCACATTGCAAAAAGGGCAAGTCTCCGGAAGGGAGGTAAAACGTGTCAAAAACACGCCCGTGCTCAAGGTAACGGAAGATTTTTTTTTTTTTTTTTTTTTTTTTTTGAAACAGAAAGGAAATTTATTTGTAACAGTTACAAAGAATACAAAAGGATAAAAAAAAAACTTAGCAACAAAACAACGCAATCAAAAGGTATAACACAACAGCTTTCAGGAGGGAGAGGTGTTCAGGTTAGCCCAGGCCCAGAGCGGGGGGGCTTCCTCGACACTCGTGGTCTTCCACCCTCCTGAGTTACCTGGTGGCCTAGAGCGGGGGGGCTTCCTCGACACTCGTGGTCTTCCACCCTCTCGAGTTACCTAGTGCCGCGCCCAGGGTCACCGACCCTCCCTCTCCTGAGAGTGCCCGACAAGATGGGCACGGCTGCGGGGTGGGTGGTTGGGAGGGAGGGGGGTACACCCATGTATTATAGGACCCCTCCTAGAAGACAGTAATGATGGTATTCACAGCAACTAACGGCTGTGACTGGCGGCTCTCGCTCTTTCCCTCAATCAGAGGGTCAGACGGAGGGAACCGGACGGGGTCACCGAGCAGAGAACCCCGGACAGCACCCACCGCTCCTCGAAGGTGTCAAGGGAGTCGGTGGACGCTGCCCAGAGGAACTCCGCCCGGATACGTGAATGTACTGAGAGTCGGAAAACGGCCTCACAATCGCAGGACGCCTCATGAGCCAACCTCCGCTCTCTGGTCTTATAAATGGCTGTTTTAGCCAAGGCTAGGAGGAGGCTAACCAGGAGATCCCGCGACTTGGTGGGGCCACGGATGGGGAGTGTATAGATAAAGAGGTGGGGGGAGAAATGAAGCCAAAAGCGCAAAAGAATATGTGTGAGGAGCCGAAAAAGAGGCTGCAATCTGGCACACTCTAAATAGACGTGCGCCAGGGTTTCCCTCACATTGCAAAAAGGGCAAGTCTCCGGAAGGGAGGTAAAACGTGTCAAAAACACGCCCGTGCTCAAGGTAACGGAAGATTTTTTTTTTTTTTTTTTTTTTTTTTTTGAAACAGAAAGGAAATTTATTTGTAACAGTTACAAAGAATACAAAAGGATAAAAAAAAACTTAGCAACAAAACAACGCAATCAAAAGGTATAACACAACAGCTTTCAGGAGGGAGAGGTGTTCAGGTTAGCCCAGGCCCAGAGCGGGGGGGCTTCCTCGACACTCGTGGTCTTCCACCCTCCTGAGTTACCTGGTGGCCTAGAGCGGGGGGGCTTCCTCGACACTCGTGGTCTTCCACCCTCTCGAGTTACCTAGTGCCGCGCCCAGGGTCACCGACCCTCCCTCTCCTGAGAGTGCCCGACAAGATGGGCACGGCTGCGGGGTGGGTGGTTGGGAGGGAGGGGGGTACACCCATGTATTATAGGACCCCTCCTAGAAGACAGTAATGATGGTATTCACAGCAACTAACGGCTGTGACTGGCGGCTCTCGCTCTTTCCCTCAATCAGAGGGTCAGACGGAGGGAACCGGACGGGGTCACCGAGCAGAGAACCCCGGACAGCGCCCACCGCTCCTCGAAGGTGTCAAGGGAGTCGGTGGACGCTGCCCAGAGGAACTCCGCCCGGATACGTGAATGTACTGAGAGTCGGAAAACGGCCTCACAATCGCAGGACGCCTCATGAGCCAACCTCCGCTCTCTGGTCTTATAAATGGCTGTTTTAGCCAAGGCTAGGAGGAGGCTAACCAGGAGATCCCGCGACTTGGTGGGGCCACGGATGGGGAGTGTATAGATAAAGAGGTGGGGGGAGAAATGAAGCCAAAAGCGCAAAAGAATATGTGTGAGGAGCCGAAAAAGAGGCTGCAATCTGGCACACTCTAAATAGACGTGCGCCAGGGTTTCCCTCACATTGCAAAAAGGGCAAGTCTCCGGAAGGGAGGTAAAACGTGTCAAAAACACGCCCGTGCTCAAGGTAACGGAAGATTTTTTTTTTTTTTTTTTTTTTTTTTGAAACAGAAAGGAAATTTATTTGTAACAGTTACAAAGAATACAAAAGGATAAAAAAAAACCTTAGCAACAAAACAACGCAATCAAAAGGTATAACACAACAGCTTTCAGGAGGGAGAGGTGTTCAGGTTAGCCCAGGCCCAGAGCGGGGGGGCTTCCTCGACACTCGTGGTCTTCCACCCTCCTGAGTTACCTGGTGGCCTAGAGCGGGGGGGCTTCCTCGACACTCGTGGTCTTCCACCCTCTCGAGTTACCTAGTGCCGCGCCCAGGGTCACCGACCCTCCCTCTCCTGAGAGTGCCCGACAAGATGGGCACGGCTGCGGGGTGGGTGGTTGGGAGGGAGGGGGGTACACCCATGTATTATAGGACCCCTCCTAGAAGACAGTAATGATGGTATTCACAGCAACTAACGGCTGTGACTGGCGGCTCTCGCTCTTTCCCTCAATCAGAGGGTCAGACGGAGGGAACCGGACGGGGTCACCGAGCAGAGAACCCCGGACAGCACCCACCGCTCCTCGAAGGTGTCAAGGGAGTCGGTGGACGCTGCCCAGAGGAACTCCGCCCGGATACGTGAATGTACTGAGAGTCGGAAAACGGCCTCACAATCGCAGGACGCCTCATGAGCCAACCTCCGCTCTCTGGTCTTATAAATGGCTGTTTTAGCCAAGGCTAGGAGGAGGCTAACCAGGAGATCCCGCGACTTGGTGGGGCCACGGATGGGGAGTGTATAGATAAAGAGGTGGGGGGAGAAATGAAGCCAAAAGCGCAAAAGAATATGTGTGAGGAGCCGAAAAAGAGGCTGCAATCTGGCACACTCTAAATAGACGTGCGCCAGGGTTTCCCTCACATTGCAAAAAGGGCAAGTCTCCGGAAGGGAGGTAAAACGTGTCAAAAACACGCCCGTGCTCAAGGTAACGGAAGATTTTTTTTTTTTTTTTTTTTTTTTTTTTGAAACAGAAAGGAAATTTATTTGTAACAGTTACAAAGAATACAAAAGGATAAAAAAAAAACTTAGCAACAAAACAACGCAATCAAAAGGTATAACACAACAGCTTTCAGGAGGGAGAGGTGTTCAGGTTAGCCCAGGCCCAGAGCGGGGGGGCTTCCTCGACACTCGTGGTCTTCCACCCTCCTGAGTTACCTGGTGGCCTAGAGCGGGGGGGCTTCCTCGACACTCGTGGTCTTCCACCCTCTCGAGTTACCTAGTGCCGCGCCCAGGGTCACCGACCCTCCCTCTCCTGAGAGTGCCCGACAAGATGGGCACGGCTGCGGGGTGGGTGGTTGGGAGGGAGGGGGGTACACCCATGTATTATAGGACCCCTCCTAGAAGACAGTAATGATGGTATTCACAGCAACTAACGGCTGTGACTGGCGGCTCTCGCTCTTTCCCTCAATCAGAGGGTCAGACGGAGGGAACCGGACGGGGTCACCGAGCAGAGAACCCCGGACAGCGCCCACCGCTCCTCGAAGGTGTCAAGGGAGTCGGTGGACGCTGCCCAGAGGAACTCCGCCCGGATACGTGAATGTACTGAGAGTCGGAAAACGGCCTCACAATCGCAGGACGCCTCATGAGCCAACCTCCGCTCTCTGGTCTTATAAATGGCTGTTTTAGCCAAGGCTAGGAGGAGGCTAACCAGGAGATCCCGCGACTTGGTGGGGCCACGGATGGGGAGTGTATAGATAAAGAGGTGGGGGGAGAAATGAAGCCAAAAGCGCAAAAGAATATGTGTGAGGAGCCGAAAAAGAGGCTGCAATCTGGCACACTCTAAATAGACGTGCGCCAGGGTTTCCCTCACATTGCAAAAAGGGCAAGTCTCCGGAAGGGAGGTAAAACGTGTCAAAAACACGCCCGTGCTCAAGGTAACGGAAGATTTTTTTTTTTTGAAACAGAAAGGAAATTTATTTGTAACAGTTACAAAGAATACAAAAGGATAAAAAAAACTTAGCAACAAAACAACGCAATCAAAAGGTATAACACAACAGCTTTCAGGAGGGAGAGGTGTTCAGGTTAGCCCAGGCCCAGAGCGGGGGGGCTTCCTCGACACTCGTGGTCTTCCACCCTCCTGAGTTACCTGGTGGCCTAGAGCGGGGGGGCTTCCTCGACACTCGTGGTCTTCCACCCTCTCGAGTTACCTAGTGCCGCGCCCAGGGTCACCGACCCTCCCTCTCCTGAGAGTGCCCGACAAGATGGGCACGGCTGCGGGGTGGGTGGTTGGGAGGGAGGGGGGTACACCCATGTATTATAGGACCCCTCCTAGAAGACAGTAATGATGGTTTTCACAGCAACTAACGGCTGTGACTGGCGGCTCTCGCTCTGTCCCTCAATCAGAGGGTCAGACGGAGGGAACCGGACGGGGTCACCGAGCAGAGAACCCCGGACAGCGCCCACCGCTCCTCGAAGGTGTCAAGGGAGTCGGTGGACGCTGCCCAGAGGAACTCCGCCCGGATACGTGAATGTACTGAGAGTCGGAAAACGGCCTCACAATCGCAGGACGCCTCATGAGCCAACCTCCGCTCTCTGGTCTTATAAATGGCTGTTTTAGCCAAGGCTAGGAGGAGGCTAACCAGGAGATCCCGCGACTTGGTGGGGCCACGGATGGGGAGTGTATAGATAAAGAGGTGGGGGGAGAAATGAAGCCAAAAGCGCAAAAGAATATGTGTGAGGAGCCGAAAAAGAGGCTGCAATCTGGCACACTCTAAATAGACGTGCGCCAGGGTTTCCCTCACATTGCAAAAAGGGCAAGTCTCCGGAAGGGAGGTAAAACGTGTCAAAAACACGCCCGTGCTCAAGGTAACGGAAGATTTTTTGAAACAGAAAGGAAATTTATTTGTAACAATTACAAAGAATACAAAAGGATAAAAAAAAAACTTAGCAACAAAACAACGCAATCATAAGGTATAACACAACAGCTTTCAGGAGGGAGAGGTGTTCAGGTTAGCCCAGGCCCAGAGCGGGGGGGCTTCCTCGACACTCGTGGTCTTCCACCCTCCTGAGTTACCTGGTGGCCTAGAGCGGGGGGGCTTCCTCGACACTCGTGGTCTTCCACCCTCTCGAGTTACCTAGTGCCGCGCCCAGGGTCACCGACCCTCCCTCTCCTGAGAGTGCCCGACAAGATGGGCACGGCTGCGGGGTGGGTGGTTGGGAGGGAGGGGGGTACACCCATGTATTATAGGACCCCTCCTAGAAGACAGTAATGATGGTATTCACAGCAACTAACGGCTGTGACTGGCGGCTCTCGCTCTTTCCCTCAATCAGAGGGTCAGACGGAGGGAACCGGACGGGGTCACCGAGCAGAGAACCCCGGACAGCACCCACCGCTCCTCGAAGGTGTCAAGGGAGTCGGTGGACGCTGCCCAGAGGAACTCCGCCCGGATACGTGAATGTACTGAGAGTCGGAAAACGGCCTCACAATCGCAGGACGCCTCATGAGCCAACCTCCGCTCTCTGGTCTTATAAATGGCTGTTTTAGCCAAGGCTAGGAGGAGGCTAACCAGGAGATCCCGCGACTTGGTGGGGCCACGGATGGGGAGTGTATAGATAAAGAGGTGGGGGGAGAAATGAAGCCAAAAGCGCAAAAGAATATGTGTGAGGAGCCGAAAAAGAGGCTGCAATCTGGCACACTCTAAATAGACGTGCGCCAGGGTTTCCCTCACATTGCAAAAAGGGCAAGTCTCCGGAAGGGAGGTAAAACGTGTCAAAAACACGCCCGTGCTCAAGGTAACGGAAGATTTTTTTTTTTTTTTTTTTTTTTTTTTGAAACAGAAAGGAAATTTATTTGTAACAGTTACAAAGAATACAAAAGGATAAAAAAAAAACTTAGCAACAAAACAACGCAATCAAAAGGTATAACACAACAGCTTTCAGGAGGGAGAGGTGTTCAGGTTAGCCCAGGCCCAGAGCGGGGGGGCTTCCTCGACACTCGTGGTCTTCCACCCTCCTGAGTTACCTGGTGGCCTAGAGCGGGGGGGCTTCCTCGACACTCGTGGTCTTCCACCCTCTCGAGTTACCTAGTGCCGCGCCCAGGGTCACCGACCCTCCCTCTCCTGAGAGTGCCCGACAAGATGGGCACGGCTGCGGGGTGGGTGGTTGGGAGGGAGGGGGGTACACCCATGTATTATAGGACCCCTCCTAGAAGACAGTAATGATGGTATTCACAGCAACTAACGGCTGTGACTGGCGGCTCTCGCTCTTTCCCTCAATCAGAGGGTCAGACGGAGGGAACCGGACGGGGTCACCGAGCAGAGAACCCCGGACAGCGCCCACCGCTCCTCGAAGGTGTCAAGGGAGTCGGTGGACGCTGCCCAGAGGAACTCCGCCCGGATACGTGAATGTACTGAGAGTCGGAAAACGGCCTCACAATCGCAGGACGCCTCATGAGCCAACCTCCGCTCTCTGGTCTTATAAATGGCTGTTTTAGCCAAGGCTAGGAGGAGGCTAACCAGGAGATCCCGCGACTTGGTGGGGCCACGGATGGGGAGTGTATAGATAAAGAGGTGGGGGGAGAAATGAAGCCAAAAGCGCAAAAGAATATGTGTGAGGAGCCGAAAAAGAGGCTGCAATCTGGCACACTCTAAATAGACGTGCGCCAGGGTTTCCCTCACATTGCAAAAAGGGCAAGTCTCCGGAAGGGAGGTAAAACGTGTCAAAAACACGCCCGTGCTCAAGGTAACGGAAGATTTTTTTTTTTTGAAACAGAAAGGAAATTTATTTGTAACAGTTACAAAGAATACAAAAGGATAAAAAAAACTTAGCAACAAAACAACGCAATCAAAAGGTATAACACAACAGCTTTCAGGAGGGAGAGGTGTTCAGGTTAGCCCAGGCCCAGAGCGGGGGGGCTTCCTCGACACTCGTGGTCTTCCACCCTCCTGAGTTACCTGGTGGCCTAGAGCGGGGGGGCTTCCTCGACACTCGTGGTCTTCCACCCTCTCGAGTTACCTAGTGCCGCGCCCAGGGTCACCGACCCTCCCTCTCCTGAGAGTGCCCGACAAGATGGGCACGGCTGCGGGGTGGGTGGTTGGGAGGGAGGGGGGTACACCCATGTATTATAGGACCCCTCCTAGAAGACAGTAATGATGGTTTTCACAGCAACTAACGGCTGTGACTGGCGGCTCTCGCTCTGTCCCTCAATCAGAGGGTCAGACGGAGGGAACCGGACGGGGTCACCGAGCAGAGAACCCCGGACAGCGCCCACCGCTCCTCGAAGGTGTCAAGGGAGTCGGTGGACGCTGCCCAGAGGAACTCCGCCCGGATACGTGAATGTACTGAGAGTCGGAAAACGGCCTCACAATCGCAGGACGCCTCATGAGCCAACCTCCGCTCTCTGGTCTTATAAATGGCTGTTTTAGCCAAGGCTAGGAGGAGGCTAACCAGGAGATCCCGCGACTTGGTGGGGCCACGGATGGGGAGTGTATAGATAAAGAGGTGGGGGGAGAAATGAAGCCAAAAGCGCAAAAGAATATGTGTGAGGAGCCGAAAAAGAGGCTGCAATCTGGCACACTCTAAATAGACGTGCGCCAGGGTTTCCCTCACATTGCAAAAAGGGCAAGTCTCCGGAAGGGAGGTAAAACGTGTCAAAAACACGCCCGTGCTCAAGGTAACGGAAGATTTTTTTTTTTTTTTTTTTTTTTTTTTGAAACAGAAAGGAAATTTATTTGTAACAGTTACAAAGAATACAAAAGGATAAAAAAAAAACTTAGCAACAAAACAACGCAATCAAAAGGTATAACACAACAGCTTTCAGGAGGGAGAGGTGTTCAGGTTAGCCCAGGCCCAGAGCGGGGGGGCTTCCTCGACACTCGTGGTCTTCCACCCTCCTGAGTTACCTGGTGGCCTAGAGCGGGGGGGCTTCCTCGACACTCGTGGTCTTCCACCCTCTCGAGTTACCTAGTGCCGCGCCCAGGGTCACCGACCCTCCCTCTCCTGAGAGTGCCCGACAAGATGGGCACGGCTGCGGGGTGGGTGGTTGGGAGGGAGGGGGGTACACCCATGTATTATAGGACCCCTCCTAGAAGACAGTAATGATGGTATTCACAGCAACTAACGGCTGTGACTGGCGGCTCTCGCTCTTTCCCTCAATCAGAGGGTCAGACGGAGGGAACCGGACGGGGTCACCGAGCAGAGAACCCCGGACAGCGCCCACCGCTCCTCGAAGGTGTCAAGGGAGTCGGTGGACGCTGCCCAGAGGAACTCCGCCCGGATACGTGAATGTACTGAGAGTCGGAAAACGGCCTCACAATCGCAGGACGCCTCATGAGCCAACCTCCGCTCTCTGGTCTTATAAATGGCTGTTTTAGCCAAGGCTAGGAGGAGGCTAACCAGGAGATCCCGCGACTTGGTGGGGCCACGGATGGGGAGTGTATAGATAAAGAGGTGGGGGGAGAAATGAAGCCAAAAGCGCAAAAGAATATGTGTGAGGAGCCGAAAAAGAGGCTGCAATCTGGCACACTCTAAATAGACGTGCGCCAGGGTTTCCCTCACATTGCAAAAAGGGCAAGTCTCCGGAAGGGAGGTAAAACGTGTCAAAAACACGCCCGTGCTCAAGGTAACGGAAGATTTTTTTTTTTTGAAACAGAAAGGAAATTTATTTGTAACAGTTACAAAGAATACAAAAGGATAAAAAAAACTTAGCAACAAAACAACGCAATCAAAAGGTATAACACAACAGCTTTCAGGAGGGAGAGGTGTTCAGGTTAGCCCAGGCCCAGAGCGGGGGGGCTTCCTCGACACTCGTGGTCTTCCACCCTCCTGAGTTACCTGGTGGCCTAGAGCGGGGGGGCTTCCTCGACACTCGTGGTCTTCCACCCTCTCGAGTTACCTAGTGCCGCGCCCAGGGTCACCGACCCTCCCTCTCCTGAGAGTGCCCGACAAGATGGGCACGGCTGCGGGGTGGGTGGTTGGGAGGGAGGGGGGTACACCCATGTATTATAGGACCCCTCCTAGAAGACAGTAATGATGGTTTTCACAGCAACTAACGGCTGTGACTGGCGGCTCTCGCTCTGTCCCTCAATCAGAGGGTCAGACGGAGGGAACCGGACGGGGTCACCGAGCAGAGAACCCCGGACAGCGCCCACCGCTCCTCGAAGGTGTCAAGGGAGTCGGTGGACGCTGCCCAGAGGAACTCCGCCCGGATACGTGAATGTACTGAGAGTCGGAAAACGGCCTCACAATCGCAGGACGCCTCATGAGCCAACCTCCGCTCTCTGGTCTTATAAATGGCTGTTTTAGCCAAGGCTAGGAGGAGGCTAACCAGGAGATCCCGCGACTTGGTGGGGCCACGGATGGGGAGTGTATAGATAAAGAGGTGGGGGGAGAAATGAAGCCAAAAGCGCAAAAGAATATGTGTGAGGAGCCGAAAAAGAGGCTGCAATCTGGCACACTCTAAATAGACGTGCGCCAGGGTTTCCCTCACATTGCAAAAAGGGCAAGTCTCCGGAAGGGAGGTAAAACGTGTCAAAAACACGCCCGTGCTCAAGGTAACGGAAGATTCCAGAACAATCAGGAACCTTCTGGAGACAATTAAGACAGGCTGATTAGAACACCTGCAGCCAGTCAAGAAGCTGCTAGAATCAATTAAGGCAGGGTAATCAGGGCACCTGAGTTTTAAAAAGGAGCTCACTTCAGTTTGTGGTGTGTGTGAGAGGAGTTGGGAGCAAGAGGCAATAGGAGCTGAGAGTGTGGACTGTTGGAGGACTGAGATGTACAAGCATTATCAGACACCAGGAGGAAGGTCCTATGGTGAGGATAAAGAAGCTGTTGGGAGGATGCCATGGGGAAGTAGCCCAGAGAGTTGTAGCTGTCGCACAGCTGTTCCAGGAGGCACTCTAGACAGCTGCATTCCACAGGGCCCTGGGCTGGAACCCAGAGTAGAGGGCGGGCCCGAGTTCCCCCCAAATCCTCCCAACTCCTGGTCAGACACAGGAGGAGTTGAGCTGGACTGTGAATTCAGAAAAACGGCCAAGCTGAGGGCTGCCGTGAAGCTCCAAGGCAAGCAAATCCGCCAATAAGCGCAAGACCCACCAAGGTAGAGCAGGAACTTTGTCACACATGGTAAAATAACCAAACAAGACAGAGATTCCCCCAAGTTATTCTGGGTAGCCCTAAAAGACTTTTGGGAAACTGGCAGATTAATCTCTAGTACCTTTTGAACATATATCTGTAACTCACCTGTACATATATTTTTATCTGGTTTGACCTCTCAATAACTCTCATTCCTTTTTCTTAGGTAATGAACCTTTAGTTAGTTTACTATAAAATTGGCTACCAGCATTGTCTTTTGTGAGACCTAAGATGGATATCAACCTGGTGAGTGACTGGTCTCTTGGGACTGGGTGCAATGTGAATATTTTGTGATTTTCAGTGTAAGTGACCATTTATTACATAGTCCATCCAGCTTGCCTGGGTGGCAAGATATACTGGCATGTCTAAAGGGACTGTCTGTGATTCCATTATAAGACTATTGTAGTACTTTGGGTGTTCACATTTGGTTCTGAGTTGGTGAAATCTAACTATAGAACATACCACCAGTTTGGGGTGACTGTCCTGCTTTCAACAGTCTGTCCTGAGGTAGGCACTCACGGTCCTTAGCCACTGCAGACAGTGTGACAGGGGGTTACTTCTGTGAGTGTAGGGCCTATATAATTCTGGATGTTCTTGTTACTTGTATTCACGTCCAGTCCTTTTGTGACTCATGATAAGCTTTTGACCTCAATGGTATTTTGGGGCAATGAGTTCCACAGGCTAATCATGAGTTGTGTAAACATGTACTGTATCTTCTTTTATCGGTTTTGAATTTGCCACCTTCCAGTTTCATTGAGTGTCTCCCCTTGTCCTTGCGTTAGGAGACAAGTAGAACAGAAGATTCCGATCTACCTTCTCCATGCAATTTTTTATTTTGTATACTTTTATCATGTATCCTCTTTTTCACCTCCTCTCTAAGGTAAGCAATCTCCATCTTTTCAGACTCTTTATAAGAGTCTTTCCATGTTCCTACTCAATCTTGTTGGTCCCATCTCTGAACCCTCTCCATTACAACTACATATAATTTTTTCGCAGGCGGCAGCATGGATCTGGGGAAAGAGAACCATAGTACAAACTTCTCCCCCATAACACACCTGGCCTTAAATATCACAATAGCAAGCCCATACCACAAGGTGTTAATTTTCTTTCATTTTTAATTCCTTGGGAGACCACACTTTCCTATTACTATGGCGGAGGCTGATAAGTGCCTAGAAAGGCAGAACAAGGGGCTGAGATTTGCTCTGTCTCTGCATGAGCTTGGGCGAGCCACCTGCTCTCTGTACCTCACTCCTGCCCCAGTGGGTGTGTTACACCACGAGCACTTAGAGTCACATGATTACCTGGGAATCTCAGATTTTATTTTTTTTAAAGATACAATGTCCTGTCCTCAGGGCTGGTGTCGAGAAAAACTTGAAAAGGGGAACATAAAGGCTCAGCCACCCCAAAGCAAATAAAAATTAGTGTTTGTAAAAGCCTGGTGATTTTTAAGCTGATCTCCTGATTCCTTGAGGCCTGACTGGTGATTTTTTGAATGCATGGGGCTGCCAACAGGGGCGTGAGCCTCCTGCTCTGCGACAGGGCTAAGGGCAGGGCGATGGGCAGGGAGTGTGAAGTCAGTCACCGGCTGTGCTGGTCCCAAGGCTGTGCAGGGAAGGGGGCTGAGTGAGGGGCAATCCCCCCCTCCCCAGCTTCACTCCTCCCAGCTGCAGGCGCAGCCAGACTCCCCTAGGGTGGGGCTCTCCCTCTCTAGGGCCCAGCCTGACGCGCGAGTCCCTGTTGCCCGCTCAGGGAAAGGGCAAGGTGCCCTACTTCAGCATGGCCGCTCGGGCTTCCATATCGCTTCATAAAGCCCCGACAAAGGCAAACGGGGCCGCTCGGCCCTAATCTAAGATGGCTCCTACCGCTACCATACGGAAAAAGGCCAGTTTGCCCGGGTCCAAGATGGCCGCTGAATCCCTATCCTTACCATAAGGCGACGTGAGATTTGCCCGGGTTTAAGATGGCCGCAGGGTGTCAGGCACCTCCCTGGAAGCCGCTAGGCTACAGGCTGGGGCTTCCGGGCGGCTCCAGCAAGCGGCCGGAAGTGGCGTGTCCGCGGTTGTTGGTCGCGTTGCATGCTGGGAGGAATGGACTAAGTGGGCGGTGGGGGCTGGGTCGGACCGAGGCGGGTTCTGTTGCTGCGGGCTTTGACATGGAGTCCCCCTGAGGGCGGCCGCCCCGGGAGGCCCCAGATAACACCCGCCTGGTCCCTGTGCGGAGCTACCCTCCGCCCGGCCATGCCAGGCCCAGCCGCCCCTGCCGGAGGCCGGAGGTAAGAGACGGGGCCGGGCCGCTGCGCTCGGGTGACAGCGGGGAGGCGGCCGGGTCAGGGCTGGAAGGTGAGACCCTGGCCTCCCCCGCCCCTGAGGAGAGCGTCCCGAGGGCAGGCGTTGACTCCGGAGACACGCGCCCCGCTCCCCCACTCTGCCCTCGCCCCACCCCACCCACAGACTGGGGGGCCCAGGCACTGCTGTGAGGCGACAGCCTGGGGGGGGGGAAGGAACCCCCCATCTGGGATCTTTGGAGGCCCCCCCACAGTCACACACCCCGCCCTTGGAGGGCCCAGAGGCTGCTCCTGTGGCCCTGTGTCGTGTGTGGGTCGGGTTTCTCCTGGGACCCAGCGGCTGGTGTGTGAGTGAGTCTGACCAGGGCCTGTAGGTTCCTCAATCGTTTCTTTCCCCACTTCTGTGCCTGGCTGTTAGTGGTGAAGATGGGGAAGGCGGTTTGAAGGGCTGTTTTTTATTTTAGATTTCTGTGCCCACCAAAAGGGTGAGGGGAACCTTCTGAATTTCACTCTGCTCCCACAGATGAGTTAAGGTTGCTGCAACACTGAGGTAGTGTAGTGGTAAGTGCTGTAGAAAATCTTAAGTGAATAAATTTGTTAGTCTCTAAGGTGCCACAAGTACTCCTTTTCTTAAGTGAAACAGATTCCCTCCCTTGACGGCTGTCCTTTGGGTCAGTAGATCGCCTTTATTAGAGACAACTGTCACATGGACACCTGATTTCTGTTTAGTTCTCACTGTACTCTAGTAAAGCCATACATCAACAAAACTCACTTGTTTGTCAGAGGTGTGTCTCTAACTAAAGGTCAGACAAAACTCTTCCACCTATCTTGGAAGATATTCCAAAGTGATTGCTTAAAATAGGGGTTTCCTGTTAGAAATGGGATTTTAGTGCATGTTCTGCTGTATTTAATTCCATTAAGAACTATGGTTGGAGGGTTGGGTAGTGTTGTATATGATATGCTATTGGACATTTAAATTGTGCCATGTTGTTCACTGCCCAAACTTTTTTTTTGTCTTTGTATGACGAGGAGTGCTTGACACATTGTTTTAATAATAGTCCACAAACAAATTAAGTAGTACTAAAAGTAATGTTATGCTGTTGTTTTTCAAGCAGAGGAAGTCTGAAGTGTGCCAAAACAAAATTGTCAAAATGCTAGAATGGTTCTGCTTATTATTACATTTCAGCATATACTTGTTTTCAGGATCATACGTGGCTATCCAACGCACAAACAAAAATTGTTTTCTTATTAGAGATGGTGTCTAAAGAGTAAACACAGTAATGCTGTAGTTACTTCAAAGTGGTCACTGAGGACAAGTGATTGGCTGCTTGTTAATGGTGGCCCTGCCGGAATGTTTCACTCTAGGCAGTTTCAGTTTAATTCAGTGTACTGCAATATGCAGTTCCTGTTACAGTGAACTTCTGCTCATAAGTCGTTCTGTAGGGGAAAAAAATCTTTAAAAGAGGGTCCCACTGTATTTACTAAGTAATTTGTTTCTCCTATGGTTTTAAATAGAGAACTATATTTCATTTGAGGTACTTTTTAGAAGTTGAGCTCATTGTAAAGTGGTCTTATTGAGTTCTGATTAAAAAATGCTATTGGACTTGTTCTGAGAGTTAATTATTTCCTTTTCATTTATTCAATAGCCATGCTATTATGAAGTAGACTTTTGGAAAACTCAGCCTACTTAAGCATAGGAAAAAATGCTGGGTTATATGCTATGTGAGCATATGTAGATGCACACAAACTTGCATTTAGGATGAATTGTTTTAAAAAGTCTTCTGTTTTAATTCCTCAGTATAACAACTCCTGTACTGGATACCAGAGATATAACTTAAAGAATACAGTATTAACAATTTTTGGGTGGGAAATGGGGAAGTCACGTTGCTTTTTGTTTTAAGCAGACCTCTTCCTCGTGTGGTTGAAAGTAAATAAAATTTAAATCACGTTAACTTTCATCCGCAGAAAAACATTAACTTAAGTAACTAAGCAAGGATACGCCCAAAACAACACATGTAAATTTCTTTGACTGACATTTAAAAAAAAAAAATCCGTTTTTCTCTTTATGTTCAACCCACTCAAACTACACTGTTCAGCTGCTTCTGTAAATGAGGAGGTGCTTGAACAGTGTCTTGTTTTGAAGTGAACTTTTGTTTATAGTAGAGTTTCTTCTAGAAATATTTTTTTTCTCTAAATTAAAGGTTTGGGTTGGTGCTACAGGGAACAATTATGTATTGGCAAAGATATTTGCAAGGTGACCAAATAGGTCTTTCATTTCTATGATTCTAATATTTATTAAATGATTTGAATAATTTGTTTAAAACCTAAGAACCCTTTTCTGAATGAACAGAAGGAAGGTAATTGACTCCATTCACATTAGTGTTTTAGGAAGCAGGTAGCTGGGGAAGGAAATGTGAAACCTGAAGTTCATGTTTTCATTAGAAGACAATGGAAAACAGAGTGTGTTGTTTCAAGTCCTGGACTTACGCAAGTACTACGTTGTTCTTAATATACCAACTATATAGATAACATCATCTGATAAATGATGATTGATGTAAGTCTACTGTTGCTAAGCCAGTACAGCACAATACAGCCTGATGGGTTTTTTTTCTTCTTATCCGTTGAATACATGTTTTTGTCTGTTGAAGGAAATGTTTATTTGCTTTAAAGCTGGTGAGCTGTAGCAACAATAAAGCAGAGGCAGCAGTGACTCTTTTGCCTATTAGAGCTGTACTCCACCTACCAAACTTGGAGTGAACCTTACAAATGAGAGGTTTCAGAATAGCAGCCGTGTTAGTCTGTATTCGCAGAAAGAAAACGAGTACTTGTGGCACCTTATGGCACCTTAGAGACTAACAAATTTATTTGAGCATAAGCTTTCATGAGCCACAGTTCACTTCATCGGATGCATCCGGTGAAGTGAGCTGTAGCTCACGAAAGCTTATGCTCAAATAAATTTGTTAGTCTCTAAGGTGCCACAAGTACTCCTTTTCTTTTTACAAATGAGAATTCACCTCTGGGCTGTTGTCATCTGCTTCTTGCTTTAGTGCATATTAAGTTTGAAGGGTTTGTTATATGTAGTTCAGAGGATATTGTTCTGAAATATATCTGTAAGAACAATTGTGCATGTAGAATCGGTCAATGTTACGCCTGACTCAGGAGACAGCTAATGGTCATCAGGTCATCATCAGGTGGTCCAGAGACACATACACAGAGCACATCAGGGGACATCGTCAGTACCAAGTCGAGTAATCGAGAAACGCCGGTCAGGGGAATAACCCACTTCCTTCCTTCGAACCAAGGGACGCACCCCACCCGTGTACTTACTCACTACACCAATACTGACTTGGACTCTAAATACATTCTATGGGTGGCATAATCGAGATCACTTATCCACTGACGTCTTAAAAACTCCCACACCCCAGTCTGGGTCTATGCTGGTTATGTACTATGTATATATCTTAAGAACTCCCCAGATGCACAGTACCTTCTTAACTTGTGTAAATTTGATTTTAAACATTAACTTTAATAAAATTTTTATATCTGTAACAGTTGACCCATGGTAACATAGTTCTAATGGTGTGTAATCAGGTACCTAAAATTTATACTTAAATACTGAGTTTCATGCCGAAAAATATTGCTGACTTAGTTGAAAACTGTTCTAAAGTGAAACTTCAGAAGCAGTTAATGCTAAAATTTGTGAGTCATCTTGTAATATTTATGTATATTATGGATTAGTAGTTTGCTCTGTATGCAACAATACAATGTGTATTTCTGCAAATCTAGACCTTAAATTGATTCACAGTCAATGACTGTAGATGGCTATATGAATGATAGAAATACTCATTCTCTGGTAGTGAAGTTTTAGAAGATACAGCAACTGAAACTTGGTTATAGATTATTAAGGAAAAGTATTGAATCTGATTTTGTTAAGGGGACACTGTCAATTCACATTGGGCCAAAAATTTACATTGTATATTTAAAAGTTTCCAAAATCTGCTAGGACTAGAAACATTAATTTAAGTGAAAATATTTTATTGTTTTAAGAAATTCCTCAGCCCGAACATAATGCTTCTTCCTAAAAACTAAAATAAAATTTTAGTCCTATTTCATTGCCCAATATGAGTGAAATACAAAAAGTAAAATGGCAAAAATTAAATGTATTAACCATGAAACAATTTAAAATCTAATCTGATATTATTAGTAACCCAGGAAAGGACTTTTTTCTAACGTTTAAACAACTGAGTCTCTTGAGTTTCATTTTTATTTTCTTTTTACAACCTAGCACTTGCTAATGGAAGGCTTTGCAGAATATTTTAGAGCTTACTGAGACCACAGACAATTGATGTAAAATGTTTATAAAGGGATTCAAGAGAAAATGGTATTGATTATTTAAAAATGTTGTGTACATTATGTTTTGTAAATACAAGCAGAGATGAATACAGGTCATATTTTTAGACAAAATGAACATACTAGATCTAGAAAACAGCTATTTTCCTCAACTGTTCAGTGTGTCCCAGCACTTATGGTGTTCTGGAACTCCTGCTGCAGAAATCTTACTGTTGTGACAGGGATAGAATTGAAAACATTGATTTATTTTTCAGGGCTGTCAAAGGTAAAATCTTCTTGTGGATTTTACCGGTAAAATCCACAACACAGAAAAGAAAATTAGGCTTAGTAATTAAATTTAGAAACAAAATTAAGTTATTCCAGTTTGATCAGTAACACTCTTCCTAGGATGGGTTTTTTGGTAAGTAGGAGTGTTGGGAATAAGATGGTGATTTTCTCTCACTGTCCACTCCAATCACTCTAAACGAGGAGTGGGTTTATATACTGCATCTCTGATTTTTTTCTTCATTTTTTCTTTCATTATTAGCACATCACCAGTGCATTGTCTAATGTTCTGAAGTTATTATTTAGAGGATTAGAAGTAAATACTCAAGGCCATGGCTCTCCTCTCTATTCCTATTCTCAAATGCATCACTTTGGTAATGTTTGCTCTGCTATTGACCCAGATGCAGTTGATTATTGCATGACTTGAACTTAGTGCTGGTTCAAGGCTATTTTAAGGGTCATGGGGGGAAAAAATGGGGATTTAGCTTGATAGGCCAGTAATGAGTAGAGTTATAAGAGAGGAAGATGTCTTTCAGTAGAAAACAACACTTTGGTGTCCTGAGGATCACAAATGTCATTGAGGTAGTTTTTGTTCCCATTTAAAAAAAAAAAAAAACCCTGCAAAGGCAGGAATAAAATGCTGTTGAGGAAGGGGAGATAACAGAAGTTAGTGACTGAGTCCATTTCACTGCTGATGCTGGTTTTTTCACCTAAAGCACTTAAATATTTTAGTGATTGGTGCTAAAGAAATCTCTAACAGCACATTTTTTGATCTTTTATTTTCCAATCTACTTTCAGGTGTCTCAAATGATAGGCTTCCTTCACTTCCTCCGGGGAGAATCAAATATGTTACAATATTTTATTGTTGGAATGTCTTGCTAATCAGCTTCAATTTTTCACTTCTTCCAACTACTTTTAATTATACTTTTTTACCATCTTAAATAGTAATCTCCCTCCTTAATGTTTACACCTTTAAATATGTCTCCCCTTTAGCTCTTTTCTTTCCTTATTAGTCCATTCCTGGCATGCATATTTTTGTAGCTCTTCTACAGCCTACCTCTGAAATTGGATGCTCAGAACTGGGCACACTATTTTGAGTACAGTATTGTCTTAAGAGCTAGATAGAAAAAGGAGGTACACCCTTGCTGCCTCTGTGTACATTTCCCAAAATTACATGGGTGTTTTTTCCTGCCATATCACATTATAAACTAGCTGTAGCTGTGTAGTTGACAAAGTCGGGCTGTCACAGGGCAGAGCCCGTTGCCCCTCTGGGCTCCCCATTCCCAGCCATGCTGCGTCCGCCCCACTCAGAGTCTAGCTGGTCCTTGGCTCCCAGTCCAGCTGCTGCCTGGGCTCCGCGCTCTGAACTGGGCTGCACCTGCCTGGCTCCCCACAGGTGCTGCCTGGTGCCTTGGTACTGCTCTTGGTCCTGCCTGGAAGCTCCTGCTCCCCATTGCAGCTGGGCTTCCTTTAGGGAGCTGGGAGCTTTAGGGTAGTTGCTGAGCTCCCCACTGGCTACCTGGAGGCTGATGGCTCCCCACAGGGAGTCTAGTGGCTTCACAGAGGCTCCCAGGAGCCACCCGGATTTTAGGCACGGAGCTCACAGGTGGGAGCCCAACTGTGGCAGGGAGCCAAGAGCCCCAGGAAGCAGTTGGGTTTCCGGCGGTGGGAAGCAGCATGTGGCGCTGAGAGCCCAGACTCTCAGCCCCACATACTGCCCCTCTTAAGTTGGTGGAAGAGCTCCTGGTGAGACATGCACCACCAACAAAAGGAGGGTAAAGTACAGCGTTCCCTCTAATTTTTTATGTCCATGTGCGGAATGAATTTTGTTATGTGCACCACTCCGGAGGTGATGTGTGACACATCACCTTCATATTGGTGCACATAACAAAATTCATGTGGTGGGAGTGAGGCCTAGAGGTTCGGAGTGTGGGAGCGAGCTCAGGGCTGGGGAAGAGGGTTGGGGTGCAGAGGGGGTGTGGGCTCTGGGGTGGGGCCAGGGATGAGGGATTTGGGGTGCAGGCTGCCCTGGGGCTGCAGTGGGGAGAGAGGACCCCCCCGGCCCCCTCTCACTGCAGCAGCTCGGGGCTGGGGGATAGGCTCTTTTCCCTGGCTGCGGCAGCTCCAGCAGGACTGCGCTGAGCTGAGGGAGGGGCTCTTCTCCCAGGCAGTTGTAGCAGACCTGGGCCGGGCTGAGGAAGGGGCTCCTCTCCCACAGCTGCAGCAAGTACAGGACTGGTCCGTGCTGGGGCTTGGGGCTCAGGGCTGCAGTGGGGAGAGATGCCTCTCCCCGCTGCGACAGGTCAGTGCTAGGGGAGAGGCATCTCTCCCCACTGCAGCCCTGAGCCCCTGCATGGGGCTTAATAGGCAACTGCACGGCCACACAGCTTAAAGGGAACAGAGGGCTTGGCTACACTTGCAAATTACAGCGCAGTAAAGGAGCCCCAGGTGCACTAGCTCACTACCTGTCCACACTGGCAAGGCACACAGAGCGCTCTGACTCTGCGGCTACAGCGCTGCTGGTTCTCCACCTCAGCAAGTGGAATAACGTTTGCTGCGCCCCCGCTGGAGCGCCATTGTGCCAGTGTGAACTGTACTGCGCTCTGATCAGCTTTACTGATCGCTTTACTGCGCTCTGATCAGCCTCCGGAAATGTCCAATAATCCCCTTAAGTCAGTAGTTCTCAAACTAGGGCCGTCGCTTGTTCAGGAAAAGCCCCTGGTGGGCCGGGCCGGTTAGTTTACCTGCCGCATCTGCAGGTTTGGCCAGTCGCAGTTCTCATTGGCCACTGTTCACTGCTCCAGGCCAATGGGGGCTGCAGGAAGATCGGCCAGCACATCCCTGGGCCCACTCTGCTTTCCCCAGCCCCCATTGGCTTGGAGCAGTAAACCGTGGCCAGTGGGAGCTGCGATCGGCTGAACCTGCAGACACGGCAGGTAAACAAACCAGCCCGCCCCGCCAGGGGCTTTTCCTGAACAAGCGACAGCCCTAGTTTGAGAACCACTGCCTTAAGTCAAGTGGCCACTCTTGTCATTGTTTGGAATCGGCTGTAGGAATGCGGAAATGCCTGTTGAAAGCGCCGTTTCTGACAGCCGGCTGCTTATCTCCTCTGAGACAAAGCAACCCTTACTGTGGAATGCTCTGTGTGTGTGTGTGTGAGAGAGAGAGAGAGAGAAGAGGGGAAGGGTGGGGGAGGGGGGCCTGCTGCTGTCTGAACTTACAAGACAGCATGCTGACATGCTCTCAGCCCCCCAAAAGCCCTCCTTCTCTCCCACCACATACACACAACGCACTCCCTGTCACACTCCACCCCACCACCCAATTTGAAAAGCACGGTGCAGCCACTTGCATGCTAGGATAGCTGCCTATAATGCACCGTTCCCAATGCCGCTGCGAGTGCTGCAAATATGGCCACGCCAGCGCGCTTGAAGCTGTCAGTGTGGACAGACTGCAGCACTTTCCCTACTGTGCTCTATGAAGGCTGGTTTAACTCAAAACGCTCTACATCTGCAAGTCTAGCCATGCCCTTAGGTAGAGTGGACCTGAACCACCGCAGTAATTACTAACATTACTTAAAGTTGACCTAACATAGGTCAACTTAGTTTCTAGTATAGACATGCCCTTAGAAGTAGGTCTGTGGAAATTGAAGCTGATGTAACTGTTTTCCAGCCTGCCCAATGTGTATACTGCGCCCACTTGCCTCCTACACATTGCCTATGAATTTGGCCCACGGTTTAAATATAAAGGAGCCTAAATTGGGGTAACTCTCAAACCAAGGAATGAGAAGTAACTAAGGGAACAGTATATGAATGTGTAAATTTAAAGCCGGGGGTGGTCTACTTTAATTTACACTTTCTTCGTTTCCAAGTAGTTGGTAGAACATGTAAATTAGATAAACTCCCACTCCCTTTATGCTCTCGCAGTGTTAAGTGCTTCTAGAGTTGTTGGAGGTATCTAAGGATGTCTGACTTATACCATCTTAAAAACCACCTCTGAATTCAGCTCTTAGAGTTTGTGATTTATCTGTGGTTATGTCTACACTACACTCTGTCCACAAAATTTGTGTCACTCGGGTGTGAATATTCTACTCCCCGAGAGACAGAGTCGCTGGTAGAACTGAATTTGGAAATGGGACTTCCCAAATCCATGATTAGGGCTGGTCTGCAATCAATGTAGTAGGGATCGATTTAGTGGGTCTAGTGAAGACCCGCTAAATTGATGGCAGAGCGCTCTCCGGTTGACCCTTGTACTCCAGCTCTCTGAGAAGAGTAAGGGAAGTTGACTGGAGAGCATCTGCTGTCGACTCAGTGCAGTGAAGACACCAGGGTTAGTTGACCTAAGCTACGTCGACTCCAGCTACATTATTCACGTAGCTGGAGTAGCGTAATTTAGGTTGACTTTACCCCGGTAGTGAAGACAAGCCCTTAGTCCACTGGACCACTCAAACCTGTCATCTGTCACTCTCTGGCCTCTTTCAGCATTATTGCTTTCCAGTTTTCACTCTTCCATTGAATATTTTTATTTCAGATTAAATTTCTTGAGATGTATATACTTTCGTATTTTTTATTTAGAAACTGATGAAACTAAGAGCTGGTATAACATAACTCACCTTGATCAAAATTAAATATTCAGAATTATTGCTCTAGTTTGCCTTTAAAATAAAATGTTCATTTGCATGGTGTTGTCAGTGCATCCTTTCAATAGCAGTAAGTTTGTCAGTAGTTCCAATGCCCTTATAATTGATAGTCATGGAAATATAAAGTTACAAGTTGAAAACTTGAAACCAGTTTGCAACAAGTCATGTAACAAGAAAGTAAGCTTGGCATAAAAATTCTTTTGAATGGTAGGTGAAAGACTGTAATGGACCTGCCTAAGAGATACGTTTGCAGGTTTTAATGGTCCTCATGGAAAATGAGCTCTTTGTACAGGTTCTCCAAACATATATTCTTGCACTTTATGCAGCAATAGTGGAGAACATATATCTGTATAACATATATAGAGAAAGATAAAGGAAGCAAAACATTATAGACTATACTGAATATGGCCCAAACCAATTTTATTTGTAAAACTTAGAGGTGTGGTCAGCTCTGGGAGAAGCTGTGTGACTTTCATCACTCAACACTGACCTCTGTGGATCAAAATAAGCTTTATGTAATTCAAATGGAAATACAGTCCTCTTCTTTTAACACAGAAGCCATTGTGGGATCTCAAGTTGTTGAGAAGAGAGAACTAGGACTCCTCATCATAGTACAAACAGTCTGGTCCTCTAAGGCTATGGCTACTCTACAGAGCATACAGCGGCGTGGCTGTACCGATGCAGCTGTGCCACTGTAGCGCTCTTAGTGCAAATGCTGTAAGCAGATGGGAGAGAGCTCTCCTGTCGACTTAGTTCCTCCAGCCCCTGCTAGCAGCAGTAGCTATGTCAGTGGGAAAAGCTCTGTCTACACTGATGCTTAGGTCAATGTAATTTACATCACTCATGGGGCTGCCTTGTTCACACATAACTTATACCAACACAAGCTATAGTGTGTACATAGGGAAGTCAGTTGCCTCTTTGTGTTGGAGACTGAGATAAGACTTAGAACAAAAGTGTATGCATGACGCTTGTGATCATAGAATATTATCAGGGTTGGAAGGGACCTCAGGAGGTCATCTAGTCCAAACCCCTGCTCAAAGCAGGACCAATCCCCAGTTTTTGCCCCAGATCCCTAAATGGCCCCCTCAAGGATTGAACTCACAACCCTGGGTTTAGCAGGCCAATGCTCAAACCACTGAGCTATCCCTGCCCCCTATATAATATAATATAACCACTGCTTTTTATAACCATACAGATATGGAAAGGTCATGAATGATAGTTAATGTTTTTTTTCAGTATGTGTCTGAATAGGCATTGGAAGTTAAAATTCACACTCTATAGGGGAGGATAGGAGTGTGACTGTTCAATCCAGTTTACTTACGGTAGCAATATTGGGCATGATCTTCCAATTTTTCTGCCTTTGAGTACAAAAAGAGAATTGGAGCTGCTCAGAAGGAGGATAACTATTGTTGAAGGTGCATTTTGTATTGAGAAGAAACTGATCCCTCTGATATATCTAAGTATGATTCTAAAAGTGAGTTTGTGAAAGTGTCCAAACAAACCGTTTAGAGGTGAACAGTCAAGGACACATTCCTTTACCTCACATTTTAAAAAAAAATAAAATAAAAAAAAAAATTAGCTCTACTGCCAGGTTAGTACAAACTTCAAACCATGGAAATAAATGCCTTCCTTACATCCTCTCGCACACAGTGGCACTTTCTACAAAAAAAAAAAAAAAATCCTTATTTTAAACCAATTGCAGATAAAGCTCTGTTCATAAATTCATGTTTCCAGAATTTTCAAATGATTGGATCTTGGAATAAGCTCTTCTAAACTTCTATTTCAGAGCCATCTTCTCTAAAGGGTAGGGTGGGATAATTTTATATATTTCTCTGAAGGAGTTAACCAAGGCGTGTGTGTGTGTGTGTGTGTGTGTCTAAATGGCTCTAATTGGATGGGCACAAACCCCACAGAAAGAAGGAAAACCTGTTTTGCCAGATTGTATAGGCAGTGGTTCTCAACCAGAGGTACCCGTACCCCTGGGGGTACACAGAGGTCTTCCAGGCAGGACATCAACTCATCTAGATATTTGCCTAGTTTTACAACAGGCTACATAAAAAGCACTAGAGAAGTCAGTACAAGCTAAAATTGCATACAGACAATGATTTGTTTATACTGCTTTATATATTAAACTTTGAAATGTAAGTACAATATTTGTTCCAGTTGACTTATTTTATAATTATATGGTAAAAATGCTTGCTTTCTTTTTTAAAAAGTGTGCTGTGGTACTTTTGTATTTGTATGTCTGATTTTTGTAAGCAATTAGCTTTTAAGTGAGGTGAAACTTGAGAGTACCCAACACAGATCAGACCCCTGAAAGGGGTGCAGTAGTCTGGAAAGGTTGAGAGACACTGGCCTAGAGTGTCTCAGAAGATGTTTAAACTGAGAAAAGAATTCTCTGTCACAAAAGATAAACCCACAATTCTAGCTCTTAGACTCCATTTGAGATGTCAGACAAAAGCAGGGATTAACAACTAAAGGAATTAATGAAGAAAGCTGTCATGCTGAAAAGCCACAGATTTTACAGAATGTTAATGTCTGAGTGCATGACAGTGGATTCACTTCAATACTTTGTCTTGGGAGAGGGAAGCTCTCACAGTAAATCCTCCTTTTTTTTTTTTTTTTTTTTTTTTTAAGATTCTGAATTTTTAAAAAAGAAATTTAGCCTGCGAGCTGAAAATTCTAATGCTTGTTTCCTTTTCATAGTGAGAGTTGATAGTATTGCCATCTCTTAAACTGAAAAGTGTAATCAAATTCAATTTTTGCCATTTGAGTTAGCCAATCTTAGGAAAAAATGGCATGATTTTTTTCCACTGAATTTTTAACTTAATATACTTAGTTTTTTTCAAGAATTTGAAGACAGATTTATCCTTTTATGTACTGTGATGCACCTTTCCTATGCCCCTGTGAATTAATATATTCTGTGTGTGTGTGTGTGTGTGTGTATATGTGTATATGCAGGTACCTCCTCCAGCTCCCCCAACTGTTCTCTTCTCTCCCTCCTTCCCTCCCCACAGTATCCTCTTTTTGGGAATGTGAAATATGGTAACCCTAAGAAGAGCTCCATACATACATGGAGCTCTTCTTAGGGTTACCATATTTCACATTCCCAAAAAGAGGATACTGTGGGGGGGAAGGAGGGGGAGAAGTGGAGGAGGTACCTGCATCAAGGGTACTTACTGGAAGGTGGGGGGTAGTTTCACTCCCTGTCACTGTTGCAGGGTGGCTGGCATAAGTCCAAGATGCAGTGACAGCCATCCCTCAGTGCCTCCCTGCAAGACCCTCCCAAGGGCTGGGAGCTGGGGCCTGGGTAGGCAGGATCCGGCAGCTGTGGCTGCAGGGAATGGACCAATCAGAAAGTGGACCAGTCAGGGCTCTTTCTGAGCTCCAGAGTCTGCTCTGAAAAAATCTCAGACATTGCCTGTTTGAAAAATCCACCCAAAAAGAAGCTCAATAAAGAGACAATATCCAGGAAAAACCAGACGTATGGTAATCCTAGCTCTTCTGTATTTGTTACAATTGAAACACATATGTGTGATCTTAACACATCAGAGCTTCCAAATAAGTCATATGATATACATGTATGTAGTTGAATATGCAGTTTATTTTTAAAAAGACAGTTATTTTACATGGGGCTAGATTATAAAGTTAAATATACAAATGCTAAGGCGAGATGCCAACTGGCAAAGTTATGATTGCTGAGAGGCGCTGTAACTTGACATTTCACAAGTCTTGACCATTTAAAATCATTTGCAGGTCCTGTTGCAGGATCTAGGCTTTAAACAGTTCCATTGTGTTGCTGTGTACTAATTACTAAACAGTTGATCTGTTTTATTCCATTCTAGTGGTGGATTAAGTGATCCCTGTCTCGTTTTTAAAAAGCTTTGAGATAAACGCTATATATACACACAAAATCATCTTTGGTAGGGACATTGTCTAGCAATAAGAATTACGTTTCTTTTAAATTCATTGGTGTTTGCTGTTCATTTCTCACCTGAAATCCTAATCCTTAGTGTTTGACATCAGTTTTATTAGCTGTGGAGATAAATGTGGTTTTTGAAAGGGTTGAATTCATGTGATGTATAAGCAGCAGGAACAATGAATCTGATTTCATGCAAATCCCTGAATTTAAAAAAGCAAATTCTCCACATGTGGTGATAGTGCAAAATAGATACAGGCTGAATGTTTTCTAAACAAAAAGCTTTCAAGTTTAAGCAAGGCTTCTGACTAATTTTTTGAGGATTAATTTTGGTGCATCTTTCAATTAACATAGAAAATTTGAAATAGCAGTACAAGTGTTTTCATCTTCTTTTGCTACTGAAAATGTAGCTGTCTTGAACTCAGATCGTGTATAATAAACATATATAATAAGTATAATAAAATCAACTGTTTAGTAATTAGTACACAGCAACACAATGGAACTGTACAGTCAATGTTTAGTGGAATCTGAACTTCTTAGTCAATTTGGTGACATTTTAAAAAGTTTGCAGGAAAAATGTTAGCAAGACATTGGCCCATATCTTGTATAAACTAGAAGATTTCTCTAATTACCTTTCTCCCCCAGTCATTTATTTTCCCTCCCTTTGTTCATATCCATGTACCCCTGATGATGCAGATGGAACCCACTTCTCAGCCCTTTGCTGCTTCTCTGCCAATCAGATGGACCACTGAATTGTATAAGGTACTGTTTTCCTGGGACCTAAAAAGTACTACCTTTTACAGCTCTTTAAAAACTTGATGGCCTCTTGAATGGGAAGAGCAAACCAGACTTTTGTTTTATTACTGAACTAACATAGCTACCTACGCTTCACAATACACCACATGTTTGTTAGGGCTATCAATATCTATTCTAATGTATTTTATTAAATTTTTAAAATGTTTTCAAATTTTGTTCCATTCTCTTCCCCCCTCCCCCCCATTTCTTCTGCCCCACTTCCCTTTTCAGTTAGAGCTGAACATTTCTAATGCTTTGTTCAAAAACAGAGTGATTTGGTCACTGACAACATTACAGAAGGTAGCATCGATCTGGAGGTTATGTTCTGTTAAAGGTGAAATGTAAAGAAATAAGTTAGGAGTTTGTGTGTCCTTTTATTACTTCTTTCTGATTGAGAAACATGTATTTTGTTTTTCCTTTTAAAGAAATGTTTAAAGAATTGTCTGCTTGGATTTTTTTTTTTTTTACTTGCAGAAAAATCAGGAATATCAAATCTAGCAAAAACAGGGAAAACAAGAGGTCAGAAAGCCAAAAAGTAAACTTAAGGCTACAGAGTTATTTGTTTTTTAAAAACAGATTAAACTTTCTCTACCTTTTTAAGATCATTTTAGCTGCTACTACAGATCCACAACCAGAGGTGAAAAACTGTTTGTTTTTATGGTATAAAAAGCTAGTGGTTGTTTGTTAGTGGTAGATATTATCTAAATCAGTGTTTTTCAACCCGTTTTCATCTAAATGACTGGAAGACTATCTTCACTGTTTGAATTCTTAATCTTTTAAGTCTCCCTTGAGTTCGAATAATCTTAAGGTAGAACAAAATTCAGGTCTGAAATGACACTTAAGGCTTTAATTTATTGGGGAGAAGGGTTATGAAGCCAGATAGCTATTCTTAAAAACAGTGTGCAGAAAATGCCATATTTTAAAATACTCGTAATTGTATTATTTACATTACATTGACTTTAAAAGGGACAAGAACTTAATGAATATCAGTTATTCTGTTTTTAAAGAAAAGTGTGAAACATATGACATCAAATGTTCTTTTATGGCTTTTTAGAAACTTGTCTTTACTAAAAACTGAATATTTAATAGACATATTTTTTGCGCCTTTCCTTCCAGTTTGAGTCCAGTGGTTAATTGGGCCAAAAGAGGGATGGCAGCCCTCGGATCACTCAGGCTTGATCTACATTAGAGTTAGGTCAATGTAAGGCAGCTTATGTCAACCTACTTATGTCAGTGTACACACTACAGCCTTCCTCCCACTGATGTAAGTGCCCTACTACATCAACATAATAAGTCCACCTCCACAAGAGGCGTAGGCTTGTGTCGGTGTAGTTAGGGCAACACAGTATCTGTGTAGACACTGCATGTTACTTACATGGTCTGTTGGCTGTCATTTTTGTCATTCATCCATGCTGGAGCCGCGAAATTGAAAAGAAAGTGGTCTGTCACCCCAAAATGGGTGGGGGGCTCCGGGGGAGCCAAGTTGTGCACAGTGGGCTCCCCGCTCTGAGCCGGGAGCGCACTCCAAACTCCCAGTGGAGCGGGGGAGCCGAGAATCCAGACAGCCGACAGGCTTCCGGCACAGAGCTGCGTGTAGAACTGCCAGCCCTGGCTCTCAGGCTCCCACACTGTCCCTCTTAAGTCAGTGGAAGTGCTCCTGGTGACAGAAAGAGGGCAGTGTAGACAGAAACCTGTAATTATTGTGGTGGCTAAAAGTCAACCTATATAGGATTTAAGTTTGTAGTGTAGACATACCTTCAGCAATTGTTCTCCTGTGTATTTAAAACCTTACTTAAAACAAAAGGCTTGTCTACACTACAGATTGAGGTTGACCTACAGCCACTGCAGTAATTCAATCAGCTGTTGATGTCCACACTACCCTCCTTCTGCCGGTGGTGCATGTCCTCACCAGGAGCACTTGCATCGACTGAAGTGGGACATTGTGGGATACTGACAGCTGTGTGGGGCTCACAGCTGGAGCCCTCCATCCACCCCGGTGTGACAGCCTGAGCTGTGAACCCCACCTGGGGTTCAATTTCACATCAGGAAGCCTACCAGCAGTGGAAGTTAACATTCTTGTCAATTTCACAGCTCCAGCTGAGTGAGGGGCTGCAGAGGTGAGGCAGTGACAGCTGTGAAACTGATAAGAATGACAGCCAGTATAAGTAACAGTGTCTACCGGGACAATGCATCTCCCTAACTCCACCAACATTAACTCCACCTCCATGAGAGAGATAGTGCTTATGTTGGTGTAGTAGACCACTTACTTTGGCAGAAGCAGCATTCTAGTGTAGACACTGACATAATTAGGTCGGTGTAAGTTACCTTAGGTTACCCTAACTGTAGCATAGGCCAAACCTTTGTAAGTAGCTGAAATAAGTGGCCTGCTACAGGAACATAACTACCAACAGTGAAATTGTCAGTTTCATGGCTCCAGCTGTGAGCAGCAGGTTGCTGGGAGCAGGGACAGTCCTGAAATTGAGAAGCCTGCTGATAAGCTCCATGCTGTGAAATTGAGCTGGCTCCAGGCTCACAGCTCAGGCTGTCACCCTGGGGTGGGTGAGGGGCTCAAGCTGTGAGCGCTGCACAACTGTCAGTGCCCCACAAGTGCTCCTGGTGAGGATGCGCACCACTGGCAGAAGGAGAATAGTGTGGACACCAACAGCTGATTGAATTATTGCGGTGGCTGTAGGTTGACCTAAATAGTGTCAACCTAATTTTGTAATGGAGACAAGTCCTTTGTCTCTGAGGGTATTAGGGGAATGCATCCTATAGGTTTCCCTTTGGACAGTACATTCAATGATTCTTTAACTAATCAGAGGAGGTCATATTGATGAGAGACGCTAACCCTCTCCTATCCATCCCCTACGCTGAGCGTGCTGTTTCTGCAGACTCTGACTTCCAGTTTCTACCTATTTAGAGAGGAAAGTTTGAAAAATCTAACTTTGTTTTCCACAGCATACTGACTTTCTTAAAAAAAAAAAAAAAAACCCACCACCAATTTCTGTATAATAATGGTGTTTTCCCCCCCAGCACCAATAGACTGAAAAATATCCTGCTGAGTGAGAAGATGTGAGTTTCTTCCTTTTAAGAAAGAGCCACCCCATATTGGGACCAGATAAATCAAATCCATATTGTGGATTTTCCTACAAAATATCATAAACATCAGCACTTCAACTATCTTCTATGCTCTAGCAGTTTTATTCCTGTTTTGCTAGTTGGGATAAAAATATATGAAAGGTACAGTGGTACTTACATATCTAACTCTTTCCAGTTACAGATGTTCTAGCTTGATGGACTGACTTTACTATATTGTACCGTCAAGGGATTTAGCTGCTAACTGAAAATTCAGTGAGCAGAAAGCATGCAGTGATAAAACTCTGCTAGAATGCCATTGGACTGTTCCATAAAACTTGTTTCAATGACTTTCATAATACGCTTTCTTGACCTGATGATTATTCCTTTTTAGAAATAATTTTACTACACTCTCAATAATTGGTTTGTTAAAGCTACATCAGACACTTCCTGTCTAGAGCACTGAGATAAATGTGATGCAATCTCTAGCACATTTTGTGAATACTTTATCTGATGACAGAATACAACTGTTTCCCTTTTCTAATGTTGCCCATGCACTGCTTATATCATTTTTTCTTTAAATGAAATGTGAAACAAAATATTACACACTAACAATCTCACTTTTTTACAGTATAACTGTAAAACTGCATAATAAATTGCAGTTTTTTATATGTCAGAAAAGTAATGATGTCTGTTTTTCCTCTGTAGATATAAATTAACCTTCTTCTAAAAGGAATTAAACAATGGAACCAGACATAATTCGGATGTACTCTTCTTCCCCTCCACCACTTGACAATGGCGCTGATGATGATGATGATGAATTTGGGGAATTTGGTGGATTCTCTGGTGTTGGCACTTCTGGCGTAGGTTTTGCTGATTTTGATGCACCAGACTACAGTAATTCAAAGGAGGAATTTATACCCACAAACCATTTTATGCCAATTCATGATTACTCTGACAATGGAGATAGCCTTGCAACTTTTAACTCTGTTAAAAATGGTAAAGTTAAAGACTGCACTGCAGAACTTCCTAAACCTGCTAAAGAACTCTCTGATATATCAACTAATACCAGCAAAGAAAAATGTAAATCTAGAACTTCAGGTACTTCCTTTGATGTAAATCTGGAAGATCTAAAGAGAATAGGGGAACAAAAAGAGAACATTGGGAAAGCAGAGGGTTTCTCCTCTGAAGGCATTAGAACTGATATGAAAGTTACAGGCCAGGACCAGCAAATAGACACTTGTAATGGTGAGAAACTCCCATGTCTAGAGATTCTAACAAATGGTTTTGCAGCACTGGATTCTGTAAATCCTCAGGGAATAGAAGATCTGGACAGCGTCAGTGACTCAAAGGGACTAAAAACTACTAGCACTCATAGCACTGAGTTAAGTTTAGACTCTTTGCCTAGCCCAGCTGAGGATTTTGCAGATTTTGCTGCATTCTCAAACAATGAAACAATCCATTTAGAAGAACCAGGACATAAAATATGCAAAGTTTTTAATGAAACAGAAGCACTGAATGTACAGGAAAACCATATAATAAATAGAGTGGCTCAACAAAGTATTACAAAGGAAGTGTCTTCAGATAGAAGCTATGAATATGAAGGAGAGACTTACACTGAAGATGAGCAGGCTTGCATTTCAGAAACCAGTTTAGTAGATGATGAAGTCGGTAGTAATTGTGAGCAAGACCCTACAGCACTGGAACATAATGACTTCATCATTTGTAGCACACCTCAAACAACGGAAATTTCAATAGGCACTACTGAAAATGCAGAAAACACTGGAAGGCGAAAATATTGTGACATTGGGAACAGCAAAGAACTTGATTTTTCTAGGGCTAATGATTCTTCAGAAACAGAAAGTATCAACTTTACTAAAATTCAAAACCCCACCACTGATCCTGCAGAAGAAACTGATTTGGGTGATTCTGAAGATGTAAAGAATGGTGAAAGTAGCATTGAATTTCTGTCTTGTAGTGATACAAATGAAAATGATTTTTGCACAGTCAGTGGTGCATCTCCCGCTTTTATTAGCGATACTCAAGAGTCAGTGAATGATTTAAGTTTAGAAGAATCTTCTGAACAATCTGCACGCTTCAGTGAGCCAAGTGGTGAATTTGGTGATTTTAGGGATATAAGTATTGTGTTAACTGTTGACAAACAAAGGTTAGGTCACTCTGAACTAAATCAGACATTAGAATATAGAGCTACCAATATGCTTTCTGACTTGGAAGTCCCACCTCTTGCTGAGTTGGAAAACGGAGAGAATAGTGAATTTGGAGAGTTTGATTCAGTGCCAAAACCTCAAGATGAGTGCAGTGCTATTCAGGACTCTGACGACTTTGCAGACTTTAGTTCAGCTGGTTGTAACGAAGCTGCAGAATGGAATGCTTTTGAAGATGAACAGAAAGAAAGCTGTTGTTGGGCTGCTTTTGGAGATGAACAAGCTGCTGAATCTCATTATAGAAAAGAGACATGGCAGTCACATAGGACAGATCCATCTCTTAGTATTGGCAGCCCAGTGACCCATCAGACTGACGGTGTTGCGTTGGCATCTTTAGAGGGAGCTGTCAGTCGGCAAGGATCAGCACCTTCAATTCAGGTAACTTTCTATATTTTGTCCCTTTTTTGGATTTTTTTGAAATTGCTTTATAAGGCTTACATCACCGTGTCCCTATTTTAAAAATAATCCATTGTGCATACAGTTCTTTCCCAGTGCACATTTTTGAATATATATAAAGCAGTAGCTTTTGTGTATTTCACAAAGAATACTTGTTACGAGAATTTTTATTTGGTTTTTGGAAAATGTATTCCTTCCACAGATGTATTCCTCTGACAGATGTAGAACTCCTTTGAAGTTTCCATTATGGAGAGGCACTTAGAGACTCACCAAATGTGTCATTTTTCAGCTGTTCCATAGATGGACTTACTGTTTTGGTGTATAGAAACAGCTTCAGTGGTTTTCATTATCATTTGATGTACAGATGCAAAATAATACAATGGTGTTCTTTTTAAATCAATACTCCTTTTAAAAAATTGTTTTAAAGAGAGTAATTGAAAGCTGATAGGTCTCCTAGTCCCTGAAATGTAGTCTGTTAAAATAAGTGACTGATAAACTGATCACCAATCTTAATCTTTTTTTAAAAATCTTATAACGTAAAGTGTTTTCCTAAGACTTTTACTTGTCACTTAGTTCCTGTTCGTGTTGTCCTCTCTGACTTCCTCGTCATGCATAGTCAATCTGTTACAAAATTGTTCCTGGTCTAGTAGTAAAATATGAAATTCTTTCCCTAATGCTTTAAATCTTAAGGTCACACTAATTAGAAAATTAAAGGGTCAATTGTTATGAAAACTCCTATGTAAAACACTAATTTGTGGGGGGAGGGAGGTTAAACATTATGGCAAAGGTATTAATATTCAAGAGTGATTTCTTTTGATCACTGCTATACCTAAGCAAGAATATGGGGATAGATGATTCTTCAAAAGATGCTGGTAACATTCATTGCATTTTTGCCTTATTGCTAATTGTGTAACTAAATACTAATTTCTAACTTACTAGCTGGGCTTTTTCTTCAGTCATCTGGTTCTCTTGCACCAGGGTAGATGTTTGAATGTAGTTGTACATTCTTGACTTCAGAACAACTGTACTGAGTTTAAAGCTCCCTTTGCTGAGCATGTGCAGTGTAGTTGTAGCTGTGTAGGTCTCAGGACATTAGAGAGACAAGGTGGGTGAGGTAATTTTTTTTTTATTGCACCAACTTCTGTGGGCAAGAGAGAGAGAAGTTTTTGAGACAGAGTTCTTCTTCAGGTCTGGAAAAGGTACTCCGAGCATCACAGCTAATTGCAAGGTGGAGCAGACTGGTTATGCTAAAGAATTTGTTCCACCTTGCATTTAACTGTGATGCTAAGTATTTCCTTATCTAATTGATAGCATTCTGTATTTGTGTGCTCACTCGATGTGATTACTGTTTTAAATGCAAAAACTATACCAGTACTGTATAGTGGCATGGTTGAGATCCTTTCATGGAGGGGAAAAAATGAGTTATTTATCAGTAGCTGGAGTCTTCCAAATGTTGACTTCACCAATCGTCCTTCACTCCTGTTTCTCTCTGGAATCAGGGAACAGGTAGCGAGGTTGCTGTGTCTTCTGAATGTAGTATTAGAGCCATAAACTGCATGAATCAAGGGATGTAGCACTGATCTATGCTAACTGCTTTAATGATTCTGGGGGTCAATTTTGATGTTGGCTTAACTACAAAAGTTGGCTCAAGTGAGGACTGTATACGGAGAGGAATTATAAGTAACCTAGTTTTGCCAGTAACATATAGATTATAAATTGAGGGCGTGGGAGAGTTTAATTTAATGTTGTTAGTGGTAACCTAGAGCAATGTTTTTGTAAACATAACTAGATCACAAAGGCACAACCAGGGTGTTTGAGGACAAAATGAAAATCTCTGCTCTGAACTTATTTGTTTCTGTCAGAAATTTAATTTCTGCAATATTAAACAGATCATCAGTGTCAAGTACTTGAACATATAATTTAATTGTTGCTGGAATTTTTAATCAGGGCAGCCTCCCTTTAAAATAAATTGTCTAAAATTGCAGTTTCTGAATGGGATCTTCCACACTTCTTGTTGCAAGTAGACTAAGAAGTTGCACAACTTCATCTGTACATTGCTGAAAACTGATATTTTGACAAATCCTTTTTAATGGGACATAAAAATAGTTTCTTCTCTCAAAACCAAAGGCTGATGGACAAACATTACATAAGCTGTTTAATATTTAAAACTTACAAAGCATCCAGTAATGTCTCATTTTGACTGTGAAGATCCAATAACAGTTGTTGCAATATAGTCTAGGCCTCCTTTTTTAAGTATAAGGTCCTATTCTGATCAATATATAGGGTTAGACGTGATACTGCACATAAGCTTCTTGGGGCAGAGGCTGCCATCTTCCATGTCATGGATGCGCTGAGCACGTTGACGGTGCTTAACAGTTAATCTAATTCACTGATTGCCACTCAACAAAACCAATAAATCATTTGTTCATAGCCTGCACCATACATCTCAACACTCAGGTATGTCCTATTTCTTTTTAAATTATGCAGAAAAATCCATTACCACGATGTCATAAATATAAAGGGAAGGGTAAATCCCTTTAAGATCCCTCCTGTCCAGAGGAAAAATCCTCTCACCTGTAAGGGGTTAAGAAGCTAGGATAACCTCATTGGTCATTTTGGTCAGGTGCCAGTGAGGTGACAAGATACTTTCAAAGCTGGAGGGAGGGAGAAAACAAATCTGTCTGTCTGTGTGATGCTTTTGCTGGGGACAGAACAGGAATGGAGTCTTAAAACTTAGTAAGTAATCTAGCTAGGTATGCGTTAGATTATGGTTTCTTTAAATGGATGAGAAATTAGACTGTGCTGAATAGAATGGATATTTCTGTCTGTGTGTCTTTTTGTAACTTAAGGTTTTGCCTAGAGGGATTCTCTATGTTTTGAATCTGATTACCCTGTAAGGTATTTACCATCCTGATTTTACAGAGGTGATTCTTTTTATTGTTACTACTTTTTTTTACTGTTTCTTCTATTAAAATTCTTCTTGTAAGACCTGAATGCTTTTTTCATTGTTCTTAAGATCCAAGGGTTTGGGTCTGTGGTCACCTATGCAAATTGGTGAGGATTTTTACCAAACCTTCCCCAGGAAGTAGGGTGCAAGGGTTGGGAGGATTTTTGGGGGAAAGACGTTTCCAAACAACACTTTCCTAATAAAATAAATCCAGATAAACGTTTGGTGGTGGCAGTGGAAGTCCAAGGGCAAAGGGTAAAATAGTTTGTACCTTGGGGAAGTTTTAGCCTAAGCTGGTAAAAGTAAGCTTAGGAGGTTTTCATGCAGGTCCCCACATCTGTATCCTAGAGTTCAGAGTGGGGAAGGAACCTTGACACACGAACATTTAAGATATTTAAGAACAATCCTCCCACTTCCCAGCACCTGTGAAAAATAATGCTAATAGTTTGGTAGGTTTCTATAGATACCTCCATAGACAAGTTCCGTATCCTGAAAATACCCTCAGTCTAGGGGCCAGGTCTTGCGAGCCTGTACACGGATAATTCCTCTGACTTCAGTGAAGTTATTCAGATGAGTAATGGCTCACAGAATCAGGCACTCTATAGAAAGCAGAAAAACAAATGAGGAGGGATGGAATGCAATTTATTATAGGCAGAGCTGGCAGCAACACCTATAATTAAAGTTGGCTAACACTTTGTTACAAGGCCACGTAATCAGTTGCTTGTAATTTGCCAAACTTGAAACATTTGGGGAGATGGAAGAGGTATAAAAAGGGACAAGCTGGATGTTGTGTGTTGCTGGGGAGCCGGGGTGGGTGGGTGCAGGGAATGGGACAGAAGGGTCTCTATCCACTAGAGTACACTTCTCTCCAGAAACTTCAATAGAATCCAGGATTCCAAAATCAACACCTCTTTGCTGTCTAACAATTATCTGTGAAACCCACTCGCAAAATGTTTTATTTCCTGCCCATGACTGGTCCACACAGAGATTAACAGCTTACTACTGTCGCTTGTTCCTCCATTAGCTCAGCCCTCTCCTACTTGTGCTGTGGATCTAAAGGTGCCAACCCCACAGATATCCCAGGGGAGGGTCACTGTGGTTTCACAGGATGGAATTTCTGTTTTACAGTTTGCTTTTTAAAAATTTAGGAAACGACATAGAAAAGATCTTAAGGGTACAAAGTTAAGCACTTAAACCTAGGCAATGCCAGAATGCAGGTTGCCTGCGCAACATTAATTCTGCTTCCTAGTGCATATAATGCTCTTTTCCCACCTCCTGCCGCCACACAGGACCCCTGCCTCATGCAGTGTACAGGATTGGCAGTGCTTGTGGAATGAATTAGGGTTGTGTAGTGAGAAAGGGGTCTGTAGGGCCCCTTCCTCATTTATTGCAGGAATTGGAAGGCAAGGGACTGCAGGAAGAGAGAGACTGTCTTGTGGTTAATACCGTTGGATGCCACTTTGGAAAACTAGCTTCTATCCCCTTCTTTGAGTTCCTATGTGATCTGAGCAAGTCCCTTTAACGTCAAACTTAAATTTAACTTAAACTTTTCACAGGTGTTTGCTAATTGTGTGTTCATTTTCTGGATCCCCACTCTGTCACACCTGGTGCCTGATTTGAAGAAGTTTTGTTTGTCACTGTCCCTAGGTAGGCTGCCCTTTTAGATCCTCTTCCAGTCCTCCTGAGTGCACCTCTTGCAAGTGGCAGGTCCATCCCTCCATATCTCTTTGGGCTGAGATGCCACAATCTAAACATTATCTGACTGGATCTTTGGGCCCCTCCTTGGGTGCCAGCTTTGTTACCTAGCAGATCCAACTGGGCTTGGACCCTGCCAGAATTGCCTTTCAGGAGTCTATGCAGTGATACAGAAGCAGCGTGTACAAAACAAAGTAGGAATTATTTGCCCAAACAATACACAGAATGTAAAGAAGTAGATTTAAAAATCAGAGACATAAACGCCTATTGTCTTACCTACACTTGGCATCTCTTCTCTCCCCCCCCCACCCCCCAAGTCCTAGGTAGACATGACTTAGCCTTGTTGTCCCTTGTTCTGTGGGCACCAAGTTACCAGGGCTGGATTAACCTTTTGTGGGCCCTCATGGGGGCAGTGGAGCATGGCATGGGGAGGCCGGTCCCTGCAGTGAGGGTCTGGCCAGGGGCAGTGGGGCATGGCATGGCAGGGGTGGCCCTGCTCCACCCAGTGCAGTGCAAGGGCACTGGTTACAAACCAGCAGTCGCCAGATGCACACTGGCCCCCCCGGCCCTGTGGTACCAGCATGCCCCTTCCCCGTGGGGGCAGGCCCATGCCGCACTGCCCAGTGCTCCACTCATAAGCCCCCCTCCCCCCCAAATGCACAGTGCCCTGCACACCACCACCTCTACCCAGTGCCTGCCTGCCCGCAGCCCCATCACAACTGTCCAGCACCCCCACACCCTAGTGCCCCAACACACACAGACCTCACCCAGCACTCTCCAACATACCCCTCACAGCCCAGCACCCCAAAACAGACTCCCCAGAGACCCACTCCCCAAGCCCTGCCCCCTGGCCGCACTCACCAGCCCTGCTGAGCTAGCGCAGAGCAGGGATCTCCCCTCCCAGTACAGTGCTATGGGGCAAGACAGCTGAAGCTCAGGAGCATAGCGCAGCCCCGGGACCCCACCCAGCCCTGCCTGCCTGGCACTGGTGCTTGTGGCAGAGGAGGCATTTCCTTCCAGGGGCTGTGGGGGGGCAGCCACCGACTTCCCCAGCCCGCTGCTTCTGCAGAGTACCAGGGAGAGGTGGGCTCCAACCCCGGGGAAAGTGGAAGTGGACAGTCAATCACTGACCTGGAGCAGTAGTGGCTGAGGGCTCCTCTCCTCTGCCAGTGATGAGGGGGGCAGAGAGGAGCCCTTGGCTGGCTGGCCACTGAGAGGAGCAAGCAGTGGGCGGGGGGGGGGGTGGAGGGGCAAGGAATCGGGTGCAGTCGGAGGGCGGGGCCAGGGAGAATAGAGAAGCCCTGGGCCTGCTGGCCAAGAGGAGTGAGTGGGGAGGTGGAGAGGAACCAGCGGCTCAGGTTGCAGTGCGAGTGGAGCAGGCTGGGCTGGGGGCCCCATTTAAGTGTGGGCCTGGTGCCACTGGCACCATTGTAAACCAGTACTGCACGTTACAGCTTGCTTACTGCAGACTCTGGCTCTCTATGTCAGCCCTGCTGCATGCTGACTCTCTCTCTCTTTCAGCTTCCCACTGAGCTGATACTTCCTTTCTCCCTCTCTGCCAGGGCACTTTCTTTAACCCTTGAGAGTCTTTTGATCTCAGCCCTAGCTTTGGGAAGAGAAAAATATCTTTATCTGTATGGTTCCAGCAAGGTAGTTTCTTCCCTCAACTGAGGCCCAGCCATTGTTTTAGTTTTTTTTTTAAGGCAGGTACCTGAAAGACTGCTTTATCTGTCATTGTTTTGCCCTTCATGGGTTCCTTAACAACCTCCCTTTACAGCAGAGGTGGGCAAACTTTTCGACCCTATAGCCACATCTGGGTGGGGAATTGCATGCAAGGCCATGAATGTAGGGCTGGGGCAGGGGGTTGGAGTGTGGGAGTGGGTTCAGTGTGCAGAAAGGGGCTCGGGGCAGGGGATTGGGGTACAGGAAGGATGGGGAGTGTGGGAGGGGGCTCAGGGCTGGGGGTTGGGGTGTAGGGTGCAGGAAGGGTTTGGGGTGCAGGCTCCGTCCCGGCGCCGCGTACCTGGAGCAGTTCCGGGGTGGCAGAGGCGTGCTCCAGGGCCAGGGCAGGTTCCCTGCCTGCCTGCCTGCCCTGGCCCCATGCCGCTACCGGAAGGCCAGCACCACATGGTTCCCTGTTCCCGGCCAATGGGAGCTGCGGTGGGAGGTACCCACAGGCGAGGGCAGCGTGCGGAGCCCTTGCCCCCCTTTCCCCAGGGGCCACAGGGACATGGTGCTGGCCGCTTCCGGGAGCGGCGTGAGGCCCGCGGTGCCATGGGGGTGGCAATCCTGTGGGCCGGATCCAAAGCCCTTATGGGCCAGATCTGGCCCACGGGCTGTAGTTTGCCCACCCCTGCTTTACAGCTTTCTTTGGTTTAAACCTGTGCATTCAATCAGGAAATAATATTAAACTGAACAGGGAAACCATGTGATACAAAATATTCCTGAGAAATAACTCAGATATTGTCCCAGTTTGGGTAACTGAGCACTCATAATTGCAACTGAAGTTGATTCGAGTGGTTCTGTGTAACATAAAGTGCTATAAAATTTCCTAAGTACTCAGTAAAAATCAGGCCATAGGCATATTAAGTTGGACCCCCAAAATTAGTGGACACTTGTAACAATTTTGGGTATGACCTTGTGGTTCAGTTCTCCATCTGTAAAATGAGGATAATACCACCTAATTTCACAAAGGTTAATTTATAAAGATAAATTCATTAATATTTGTGAAGCTCTCAGGTGCTTTAAGTTTCCTAAAAATAGTCTGGGGGAAATGAGTAAATCTGAACTGAGTGCTGAATTTGAATGGTGTCCAGTAAATAAAACATGGGGATACAATGAAAGAAAAGGGACTGGAAATAAGGTATACATTTTTAATAGTGAGGTGGATTCTCCATCACTGGCCATTTTAAAATCAAAATGATGTTTTTTCTAAAAGACATGCTCTATATCAAATAAATTATTTTGAAGGAGTTCTATGGCCTGTGTTACACAGGAGGTCAGACTAGATGATTACAGTGGTCCTTTCTGGCCTTAGAATCAATGAATCTCTGAGGATAGAAAGAAATATTGAATAGCTGTCCATTCAGTGAGCACCATCAGTTCTATGCACTGAATGAAGTGGGGGTTTTATGGAGAAATAGTATGTAATCATGTAACTGAAGGCTGTATCACAACATACATGGGGATGAATTAAGGTTGCATTGGCACATATTTAAGTTCAGATACATTGTAAGTTTCACAAGTTAAGCTGTAACCATACATAACAAGCTGTGCCTGTTACTACTGCTTATTGTTGTCAGCAGGGGTTTCTCATTGAAGCAAAGTTCTAAAGTCTGCTAGTAGTAAGTATATCAGCAAATGAGCCATTAAATGGCTTCTCTGAATGAAGGAAACTATACTTTAAAAATGAAAGTCAAGTAAGTAATTAAAAATGGTTTACTTTATAACACACACAGTTTGACTAGGAAGGACCTGGAAAAGAAGACAAAGTTGGATTTCAGAGTAGCAGCCGTGTTAGTCTGTATCCGCAAAAAGAAAAGAAGGACTTGTGGCATCTTAGAGACTGACAAATTTATTTGAGCATAAGCTTTCGTGAGCTACAGCTCACTTCATCAGATGCATTCAGTGGAAAATACAGTGGGGAGATTTATATACACAGAACATGAAACAATGGGTGTTATCATACACACTGTAACGAGAGCGATCAGGTAAGGTGAGCTATTACCAGCAGGAGAGCGGGCCGGGGGCGGGGAGGAAGACCTTTTGTAGTGATAATTAAGGTGGGCCATTTCCAGCAGTTGACAAGAACATCTGAGGAACAGCGGGGGAGGGAATAAACATGGGAAAATAGTTTTACTTTGTGTAATGACCTATCCACTCCCAGTCTTCATTCAAGCCTAAGTTAATTGTATCTAGTTTGCAAATTAATTCCAATTCAGCAGTCTCTTCTTGGAGTCTCTTTTTGAAGTTTGTTTTTAAGAATTGCCACTTTTAGGTCTGTAATCGAGTGACCAAAGAGACTGAAGTGTTTTCCAACTGGTTTTTGAATGTTATAATTCTTGACGTCTGATTTGTGTCCACTGATTCTTTTATGTAGAGACTGTCCAGTTTGGTCAATGTACATGGCAGAGGGGCATTGCTGGCACATGATGGCATACATCACATTGGTAAATGTGCAGGTGAACGAGCCTCTGATAGTGTGGCTGATGTAATTAGGCCCTATGGTGGTGTCCCCTGAATAGATATGTGGACACAGTTGGCAACGGGCTTTGTTGCAAGGATAGGTTCCTGGGTCAGTGGTTCTGTTGTGTGGTGTGTGGTTGCTGGTGAGTATTTGCTTCAGGTTGGGGGGCTGTCTGTAAGCCAGGACTGGCCTGTCTCCCAAGATCTGTGAGAGTGATGGGTCGTCCTTCAGGATAGGTTGTAGATCCTTGATGATGCGTTGGAGAGGTTTTAGTTGGGGGCTGAAGGTGATGGCTAGTAGCTTTCTGTTATTTTCTTTGTTGGGCCTGTCCTGTGGTAGGTAACTTCTGGGTACTCTTCTGGCTCTGTCATTCTGTTTCTTCACTTCAGCAGGTGGGTATTGTAGATGTAAGAATGCTTGATAGAGAACTTGTAGGTGTCAGAGGGGTTGGAGCAAATGCAGTTGTATTGTAGAGCTTGGCTGTAGACAATGGATCGTGTGGTGTGGTCTGGATGAAAGCTGGAGGCATGTAGGTAGGCATAGCGGTCAGTAGGTTTCCGGTATAGGGTGGTGTTTGTGACCATCGCTTATTAGCACCGTAGTGTCTAGGAAGTGGATTTCTTGTGTGGACTGGTCCAGGCTGAGGTTGATGGTGGGATGAAAATTGTTGAAATCATGGTGGAATTCCTCAAGGTCTCCTTTTCCATGGGTCCAGATGATGAAGATGTCATCAGTGTAGCGCAGGTAGAGTAGGGGCATTAGGGGACGAGAGCTGAGGAAGCGTTGTTCTAAGTCAGCCATAAAAATGTTGCATACTGTGGGGCCATGCGGGTACCCATAGCAGTGCCGCTGATTTGAAGGTATATATTGTCCCCAAATGTGCAATAGTTATCTGTGAGGACAAAGTCACAAAGTTCAGCCACCAGGTTTGCCGTGACATTATCGGGGATACTGTTCCTGACGACTTGTTGTCCATCTTTGTGTGGAATGTTGGTGTAGAGGGCTTCTACATCCATAGTGGCTAGGATGGTGTTTTCAGGAAGATCACCGATGGATTGTAGTTTCCTCAGGAAGTCCTCGAAGATAGCTGGGAGTGTAGGGCCTGTGGAGGGAGTCTACGTAGCCAGACAATCCTGCTGTCAGGGTGCCAATGCCTGAGATGATGGGGTGTCCAGGATTTCCAGGTTTATGGATCTTGGGTAGTAGATAGAATACCCCTGGTCGAGGTTCCAGGGGTGTGTCTGTGCGGATTTGTTCTTGTGCTTTTTCAGGGAGTTTCTTGAGCAAATGCTGTAGTTTCTTTTGGTAACCCTCAGTGGGGTCAGAGGGTAATGGCTTGTAGAAAGTGGTGTTGGAGAGCTGCCTAGCAGCCTCTTGTTCATATTCCGACCTATTCATGATGATGACAGCACCTCCTTTGTCAGCCTTTTTGATTATGATGTCAGAGTTGTTTCTGAGGCTGTGCATGGCATTGTGTTCTGCATGGCTGAGGTTATGGGGCAAGTGATGCTGCTTTTCCACAATTTCAGCCCGTGTACGTCGGCGGAAGCACTCTATGTAGAAGTCCAGTCTGTTGTTTCAACCTTCAGGAGGAGTCCACCCAGAATTTGGGTTTGTGATAGCTTTATGGTATCTTGTCTAGAAGAAGACTTGGAAAAGAGTATTCAAAAAGTTAGTAAACCTTACAACTAAGTAACAATAGTTTAGTCTTAATTATCCTGTTTTTTCCTGTCTGATAGTTGAAATGGTAACGTAACTTATTGGGAGGGAAAGTAAATTTTACTCAGTGTATTTTAAAAAAAAAAATTGTTTAAAGTTTATTTTTGTTCAATTAAGTTAAAATGTACGTAACTTAAACAGATGGAAGAGAAGTTTTGTTTGCTAAAGATTCAGTACCCTCTTCTATTAAGGAATAAGAGCTTACAATAAACATGCAAACCAGGAAAACAAGGCTTGACATTCCTGATGATTTGTTTTCGTTTTTTTTAAAAAGCAGGAAAAAAGGTTATCCATCCATCCTATTCCCTTTTGTGGATAACTTTTTACTTAATTTTCAGTTTGCTCAGTAGTTCACTGTAAAAGCTTTTTAGTGTCACTTTAAAAATACCACTTATTAGAAAGAGGCATGGAATATTTTTTCTAAAAATACCTTATATTATTGAAAAAATTGTATTATTTATGTTTGTGATTTATACTAGCTATTTACTTTTTCAACCTTTGTGCTTTCACAGTGAAAACAGACTGTTTTCACTTTCTGATTTGCATGTACCAGCTTAGTGTTGTGAACAGCAAATGCTCTCTTGGAATATTTAAAACAAACAACTGTCTTTGCTGAATCTTTTAAAGAATTCACAAAAACACCTTACATTTAGATTTGTCTTTTAAAATGTTTAAATATGGGAACAGAAAGGGAAAACTAGTTTTCTTGTCTGTAAGTTTGGCTTCTACCTGGATGGATATGTTGCTCTGTCATAACGAATGGAAATTTGTCTCTGAAGTGCTTCTGTGAAGACTCTGCTCCTTCCAGATGGAGTCCACACCGAAGAGAAAGGGGTAAATTGTTAGAAGGTGTTTGAAAGGAAGTTTGTTTCTGGGGTAAAGAATCCTTTGAGCTTTTAGATAACAGGTTGCACCAGCTTAACTAAGGTGGTGTTTAAAAAAAAAAAATTAGTTAAATGTGTGTAGCACTGTGTGTGAACTATTGCATTAAACCAACTTTATGACCCTGTTAAATTGATGCAAGAGTGTCCAAATTAGGAGAGTTGCAACAGTTTTTAAATCCATTTCCAAACCTATTTAGTTAAGTCAGTGCAAAAACTGTATAGGCCAGTTCTTGCAAAAGACTGTCTCAGAAAGCTACTCGCCCCTTTGGACACAAATATACATGGTCAGTTTAGCATAAATCCCAGCACCAGGAGCTTCCAATTTTATTTAACAAGAAAACTTCTGCTTTTTGGACAGAAATATTTGTGAATTAGGTCCACTGCTCTGGACAGATGTCTAACATTGGAGATGCACTTTAACGTTCTTTACTTTAATCCAAATTTTCTCTTCCTTGGCTTCAGGCCATTGCTCCTTGGTCTTCATCTTCTGAGACCAAATAATTCTCTTTCTTCATTTAACTTGTGAACTTGAAATTGTTATAAGATCATGTCCCCACAAACCCTTTTCTCGTCTAGATATATAAATTTAGCTGCTTTATTCTCTTCATATGCTTTTGCCTATGCATCATTTTGTTGGTTTAATCTCCATAGTCAGACCTGAACGTGTAAGTCTTTCAAAAGATTTTTGTGCAGTTAAAGCTAAAACCTTGAATTGCAGTTATCTTTAAAATCCCTCTGTTGTTTGGATCTTTTACATAGGAGGGACTCTCCCTTCCATGCCTCTCCTTCTGTTATACCATGGCAACTGGGAAGCAGTCTTACACTTGCTATATTTGTACAACATTGAGCTTGTGGCAAGGTGCTCAGTGGAGGGCCCCCCTCCCACGCTCTTTACTTTCAAAGTAACATCTGCCAATGGAGACCAAATTTGTTGCCTTTCAGGGCAAGTTGCAAGGTCTCTCCATTCATTACCCAGGCTGTGAAGGGAAACGGAGGTGTTGAGGGGGAAGGTTTTTAATTTATTATCACTGAAACTCCAAGACTGTGGTTTTGGGATTAACTAGTATTCTGTTTTCTTTGGGCCAGTGTAGATTTATTATATAAAATGTTTTATTGATAGCCTATGGGTGAGGTGCATTGTAAAAAGAGAAGAAATAGTGTACACCAGGCCCTTAGTTTTTTTAAGAAGATATCGTTAAGGGCCTAATCCTGTGCTCCTTGCTCATTTGAATAAGGGTATACAATTGTGTCCTGTGTTTGGAATTTGGCTACTACCAGTTCTTGCCTTCTAATTTTAAAATAAAAATGCTAACCATAAATTCTGTGGAAATTGGAGAGATGGCAACACTCAAATATAATGAGTGGCCACCTTCAGAAGCACTTGTACAATATGAACCAAAATCCCTCTAAAGAAACATTGATACTAATGCTAATCAAATAGTAGGTAGCACTTTAATAGCCTTTCCAAACAAGAAATGTTATAGAAGTACATTAAACTAATACTTCATAGTTGAATAGAATAAAAAAATCTACCCTATTGTGCGTGCATTATTGCAGCAAAATAGCCTTCAGTAAGAGGACCTTGAAACAATTGACCACATATATACCATATGCAGTTAATAGGCACAAAAGGTCTAAGTTATAATGCCCATGACCCTTAGAATAGATATAACTGCTTTGACCCATTTGAGGGGGCACTTATTAAAATTTATTAATCCTGGAAACTAAACAAATTAATCTTTGATTCTTTTTCATTGCCTGGAATATCATAGTTATGGCTTAACTCTCTTAATTCTACTTGTTGATTTACAGGGCCAGCTCTAGGTCTTTTTGCTGCCCCAAGCAAAAAATTTGCCGTCCCAAGCTCCGAGAGCGCAACTACCCCGGGGGGGGGGGGGGAGAGGAAGGGTGGCAGAATGCCGCCCCTGGAATCGTGCCGCCCCAAGCACGTGCTTGCTTTGCTGGTGCCTAGAGCTGGTCCTGTTGATTTAAGAACCCCTCTTTTCTCCTCAAATTGTAATGGTGCATGTGTGCAGAACTTTCAGGATCCATAAATACATTTAGTGCCACAAAAAAAGTGCAAACAATTTGTTCTATTCAACGGATGTCATATTAAATTTTAGAGAGACAAGGTGGGTGAGGTGATATCTTTTATTATAACTTCTGTTGGTGAGAGAGTCAAGCTTTTGAGCTACACAGAGCTCGTGAGGACAAGCTTGTCTCTCTCACCAACAGAAGTTGGTCCAATAAAAGATATTACCTCATCCACCTTGTCTCTCTAATATCCTGGGACCAACACAATTACAACACTGCATATTAAATTTTAGGAAGCATACTTGCTGCCGTGTCCAAGCATTTTAGATAATGTTTCATATTGAATAATTAGATTGTGATTTTTTTCATCTTTATAGTAAGTTATTGTATAACTAGATCATCCAGGAAGACCTAGTACTTGTACACAATGTGTGTATATATATATTCCACTATTTTTTTTTCTCCAGTAAAGCATTTGGGTGGGATTTATGGAGCAAAAAGGAAGTAGTTCTAAAATAGCAGCAGAATTTTGCAAAGTGTTTATTTTTTGATAACTCCCTTTCCACCCAGGAGTTGCCAACACAGTGTCATATTTCCAATTAAATGAATAAGTGTAGTTGCTCCCTTTAGAGCTATTGCCATTGTTCCCTTGATGTACTTGGGTTGCATGAGTCCAGGGAGCTGGAATTCTCCCCAGTTCAGATCTCCTGATTTTCTATGGAAACCTTCCTACTTTCCACAGTACATCACCTATAAATACTTGGAGATCCTTCTAAATGTTTTTGTAAGACTTAAATAGATAAAAGCATGTGCCAAGGATGTTACTGCAGCCTTGGCACAATATTATGTCTTCCTCTCTCAAACTTTTATATCTGAATTTTTATGTGGGTGCTGGCAATAGCCTGAGATGAAGTTCTATTATTAAGGGCTCTTTGTATTGTATTCCTTCTCTTGCTGTCATCTGCACTGCCCTAAAATCAAACCACCAACTTAGACATTGACCTGGTTTTCTGAGTGGCAGTAGGTATTCACAGTGGCAGGCACTTTCCTTTTGTAGATGGCTTGTTACTTAAGCAAACCTATTCTTAGTCATTACACCATGGGATTTGAGTATATTTCCAAATCTTGACCTTTTCCAGGGAAACTTGATGGTGTGCTACTTTACCAATATGGCTGGACACCTCTGCTGCCTTCATAGTGAGCATTGCTGTGCATTTCTGATGGATTGTAGCATATATCTTAGGAATATTAAGTAAACGTCAGTAGTCTGTAAAAGATCATTGCAACTGAGGTAGTTGCACACAGAGTATAATATTTACATTTGAAATAGATTGTTTCTTGTAAAAGCACTAACAGAAAAATTCTAAAAGGAAATAATTAGTAGTGCATTACATTATTTTTAAGCCTGTCCATCAAAAAAGGTTAAGGATAAACAATATGTATGGACATGTCTGCCTTGTTTAAATATTTGTGCCACTGAGGTGCTTCAAAGGGAGTGGAAGTCATTTGCAAGTCCCCTGCTGCAGATTCACTCAACATGGGAAAATCCCCAGTTTGAAGAAAACCCAGCTCTTGTACCTCCTTGCCTCTGCCCTTGGTGCAGAGGAGTGTGTCAGAAGCAGGAGAGTGGCTGGAGTACATTGTGCTCTGGCTATCCTCAGTTGGCATATAGTCCCTTGTGGACTTTAACCTGATGGTGCAAATCAGAGCAGCCTCCAAGCTGCTCTAACCTGTCCTTGGGGGAAGAGTATCAGGGAGTAATAACTGGTTCTCATCTTGCGTTTTTATGTCCACTGCTCTGTGTAACTATGTGGTGGAGGGGAGCCATCCTTACTAGGCACTCCCTGAAGCTTGGACCATAACTCAAGCTCCTCTTCTGCTCTCCCTGGGGCTCCCACAGCCAAACAGACTATCAGAAATGGAACAGCCAAATGCTAGTCTCTTCCCTGCTGTGCAATGCAGCAGTTGGACAGACAGGGAACGGCAGAGCAGCTGCAACATGGCAAGGGCCATGTTGGAAATGTAAATGAAATGGTAATAAGGATTACAAAACCTGAAGGGATAGTTATTTTTTTTAAAAAGCACCACACCTGTCCTTTAAAAATACAAAAATTTGTCGTGGTTTAACAATTTTTTCTACACAAAAAGTTGACGCTGAAAGTGGCTATACATCAAATGCATAGAGTAAATTGGAATGTGTATTCTCTGATTTTTCAGTTGCAATAATCTTAGGTGTTTGTTATAATGGTGGTAGGTCAATATTCAGAGAAATGTGGGGTTTTGTTGTGTTTTGCCCCTCAATAGGCTTTTCACTGAAGGTAAAGCTGTCAGGCTCACTCACTCCAGCACCTTTTAAAGGATGGCCTAAAAATGTCCCAGCTTCTGTAGGAAGGCAAAAGATATGTTAGAGGAGGCACTCCACTGCCTCACTAGCCCACAGAAATCATCAGAAAACCTTTTGGTCAACTGTTAATGAGAAGAGAATGGAGTTACTGGGAGAAAGGCCAAGATGTAGAGCAGTGATATAGGTTAACTTTTTATAGAAGAGCTAAAAATAGAAAATTGGGCTAATGATTATATAAAAATACACTAAATAATCGGGGGGGGGCGGGAATAATATAGGCAAAGTTCATATTTTGAAATGATTGTGTGGAAAAACTCACGTTGCATCCCCTTCACCCCTCCATGATATTTATCTATTTAGATTGAAGCTCTTCAGCTAAATTGGGATCTCTTATTTGTAACATGCCTAGTGCACATTTGGATGCTACTCAAATCTCTAATAATGAATACTCTTTGCAAAGCACACAGTATTTGGAAGTATTATGGAAAGAGTAAGTGTTGCATAGCAGGTGCTCATATTTATACTATTAGCCTGTTAGACTATAAACTAAGCATGTTTGGCCCAGGTCAGTACTTTGATGGAGACCTGATAAATACCTAGATGATGTAGGAAATAGATCTATTCCCTGTGAATTGGTATTGAACCAGTCCCCTGTTGTCAGGGGGAACGTTGCTGTTTCCAGCTCTGTATTTTAGAGGACATTCAAAACCAACATCTTGACCACTTGTGTTCAGTAAAGATCTGACGGTACTTACCATACGAATGAGGGGCATTAACGCGCACCCTAACTAAACATCACTTGGAATACTTGCTGCATATTTTTACTACCGATATTCACCTTGCAGTTTCAGCTAGCTATTGTAATAACTTCTTGTGTCAAACCTATCGCAGTGCTGCCAGTGGTGGGTATGTCACTTACCTACCCCTCAGTTGTGATTCTTAGAGTTGTAAAGAGCTTTGTGATCCTCTAACAAAAGTTATTATGTAAAAGTGGATTATCATTTTATTTGAATGCTACTTTGAAACCTATGTATAGTTTCTCATTTGTCACACTCATCAGATTTTTTTCTTTATTTTTGGAACAAGCAGTTAAAGAAAACTTGAAATACTTTTCTTTGGTGTTTGTTTGTTAGACAACGTTGCTAAGCCGTTTGGAGCGAATGTTTGAAGTTTGCTTTCCTTCCATACCTGTTCTTGAAACAGAAGAAGAGATAATTTCCTTGAGCCTTTTTCTGGAAGCAAGCAACAAACAGATGAGAACAGGGGAGACTTCGGCAAACAGTGGGTAAGAAACACTAATATGGCAAACTTAAAGAAAATCAAGTGAATAAAGCTGCTTTTAGTAAGCCCAGGTCTTTACGCAGATTATAACTTAAAAACATGTAGTGATGTATGTCAAATTCTAATGTTTCTGTAAGTGTTTTTAGAAATTATAGGGTAAAAGTTAATCATTGTAGTTCAGTATGTCTGTTTCAGTGACCACATGTACTGGTAGTATTTCATGTAATTGGTGGTTTCTCCTCTACTTTTAAGTGATGTCTAAATGAGATAGTTAATTAGGATGTAGCTTATTACTTACACTTGTTACAAATTGCTGTATTAATTCATGCGTTGATGAAGTCTAAGTAGGCCCTGTTCTGTCTGCTGAGGGCAACATTTTCCAATTATAAGTCTGAATAATAATTGTTCTGAGAACACTATAGCAATTTTAGTTCCCCTGAGTACTAGTGTTTGGGCACAAGTTTAATTGGAATTTATAATGTCAGTCACATTAATAATTAGAATGTGTCTAAAGCTGCTGAGTCATATGATTCTTCCTGTTGATGATTTGATTTATCATGGGCTGTTTAGGGAACTTATGGAAGTGTGGACAGAGCTGCAGGATATCCATGATTCGTATGGATTGAGATATCAGTGGGGTGGCTCCCACAGCAACAAAAAGCTTTTATGCTCCTTGGGAATCGACACAAGAAATATTGTGAGTTTATCTATAAAACTTTTAACTGTTTCTTTAGGTGAGCTGTAGTAAATTTAGTTCTGCATGCCTATGTTTCTTTCTGAATGATCACCTCTTCATAGAAGACCTACATTAAAATGAGTTTTCGTGTCAGTATACGTTAGTACTACAGCTTCAAATTTACTACAGGCAAATTTATATTTCCAGTATAAAGTTGTTAAAAGAAAATGAAAACCTTGTTTGGTTATAAATTCATATGGTCTATGCTCTGATATGAATCTCATAAATATAACCCTAATCCATTGACCCATATTTTAAAAGATATTAATTTTATTTATGATTAAGACAGAATGGGAGAACTGCTTAAGTCATCCATCTTTTTTTATCAGCTCTTTACAGGCAACAAGAAGCAGCCTGTTATTGTACCCATGTATGCAGCAGGACTGGTAAGTACCATAGTATGCTTCCCACAAAAACTGTGTATATTCCATAAAAGTATAATCAAATATATAAAGTGCCATTAAGCACCAAACAAGCTGAAAGAGATTTTTGTAGTGTGCTCAAACACTTGTTGGGCATCAATAGAGTTGTTAGGGAGAGAAGCTTGCAAAACATGTAAATAACTTGCTTTATTTGTTTAGTAAATTATGCTGAATGATCCAATCTCATTTTGGTGAGAAGAAAAGATTATAATGCAATATGTTAAGGTGTGTATAGGCTGAATAATGACTTTTAGCTTAATCCCATTTTAATATTTAGTGAAAATCCATGAGATTAGAATACAGCTTTTAAAATATTCAAGAAAAAACCTCAGTAAAGAAGTTTAAACTGGCAGGGTTAAATCCTCAGTTAGGAAATGGCAATGTGAACATAGGAATTGCCAAAGTGGATCAGAGCATAGGTCCATAAAGTCCAGTGTACTGTTTCTGACTGTAACTAGTACTAGATGCTGCTGAGGTAAATTCAAGAAAACCCTTTGTAGACAATTATATTACAAAGCAAAGTTTCTTCCCCTATCCCCATCAAACATTATTCTTCTTGCTCATGTAACCATTACTCTGATCCCTAGTACATAAGTCTGAGTACATGATCACATGCTGTTTCTCAAATACAATATTTTTTTCAACATTCTTAGATACATGTGTATCTTCTTGTATTGCTATGCACTATTCCATGTCTGTCAATCAATGAAAGTCCTGTATGTACAAGATCTGCAGCGATTGAGTCAAGGGCTCCTATGAATTTCTGCCTCGTTCAAGGAACACATACAAAGTGGGCATCAGGCCATGTGTCCTTATAGGATGTGCTCCACGGACATCATAGACTGCCTTTGCTCTGAAAGTTGCTTTAAAAAAATAGCAACAGTACGTGAAGGAGGTTTTTCCCTTCAGTGTCCTTTGAAATCTAAAGTAAAGTTGTGTGATGATCTTATCCATTTTCATTTAAGAATTGCAGTAATTTCTCCATGTTGTCCTGTCTGGCATCTCATACACCTGACAATATCTGTAATAAGACAAACATTGACAGACCAAGAATCATAATTTTTCTGATCAGAGTTTTAAAAGCTTTTTCTGTTTATGGGAATTTTATTTTTTTTTAAATGTTAATATGTAGTCTCCTTATAGAAGAAATTACAACTGTCTGATACATATTATGCTTACTGTTACTTACCAGGAAACATTTTAATATAAAGATTCACAACAGTTCCTTCAGACTTGGATTTGTCAAGCCTATTTGTGCACTGCTTTGTACCAGGATATGCCTACTGTAGACTATAGAGGGAGTTTTAAATCTCTTATTAATGAGCAGTGGCTTATCTTGTGTATATTTAGGAGCAGGACCATCTATTGTACCGGTAAGGTGTGTACTTGGCCAATAATATGCACAGTATTAGTCACCCATCACAGCAGCTCATGCCTCATAGTAATCTTTATGAAATTCTTGTTGAAAATAACATCATAGAAGCCACTCTCCTAAATTTTATTTATATATAATATACATGCACACGTGTGCACATAAATGAGTTAGTTGCTAAATATAAATAAGCAGTATGCAGATGGACTTTTAATGCAAAATGACTTAGTACCTCCTCCTACCCCACAGCTTCAGATGTTCCCTCCATTCTGAAACTAAATCTAGTTTCTTTGCTGATCCAGTGAGTTTGGGTCCTGAACATTAATTTCCTAGAACCACTTGACCATTGGACAAGCTAATTTTGGTGGCTAACTTACACAATTTCAACGATATGTGGAACAAACCCATGGTTTAGACATGCTTCTGTGAGAACAGAAGTCTTTTGTATGTCTGAATGCAAATTATGCCTGTGACTACACCAATTTTTCTCACTTATGTGCAAAAGAGCTTGAGAGTTCAAAGCCTACTCAGATCATTGTGCTAGGCCTTGAGCACTTGATTCAGAATGAAAAGCACTGTTTCATTGACCTCTCTGAGATTTTAAAACGGATTTACATCCTTGGCAGTAGTAATAGCAAATCACACTGAAAATAAGGTATTGGAGACAAAATCATGTTACAAAATGACTCAATTCTTATAAATAACCAATTTGTTTTGGGTGGTTAAATGGAGTAAATACTACTATATTCCTTTCTCCTGTGCCACTTGATCCTTGTGATAGTCCACTTACAGCAGGGAGGGAAAATGTCATTTAATCATGGAACAGTATCTTCTAACTTGTGTAATATTACTGATAGTAATAAGACTCAGTTAAAGGGTTTGGGTCTCCATCGTTTACTGTAAAATGGTCCCTATGATCCACTAAATAGAGCCGAACGAGATCTTAAAACATTGAATATGAAAATAATCCTAGAAACAATGTTTGGGAGCCACCTATTTCAGAATATTACTATTTAGTACCATATTTTCTGTCTTTCAATGTCTGTGTAGTTCTTGGCATGTATGTACACATGACTCTTATTTTTTTAGGGTATGTTAGAGCCTACCAAGGAACCTCTGAAACCAATATCTGCTGCAGAAAAAATAGCTTCCATAGGACAGACTACCCCTGTATCACCAGAGATGAGCACATGTACATCTGATCAGTTCCAGGTAAAAAACTGGAAAGCAGGGTGCCTGATCTAGCTTTATAATACTACAGTTCTGGGTTCCAGGGCCAAAGGAATCTGAACATATAAAGGAGTTTTCTCTGTATCACAGTAAATCCCACCTTGGATCCACCCCATGTGTGTCTGGAAGGAGTCCCGAAGCTGTCTCTGGCTGCCAGCCACTAACAGGGAGACCTGCATTTGCTAAGAGCCCTGATGACCTCTAATACCTCTAATGATTAGCTGCTTTCTAACAACTGACTGTGAATGAGCTGCTGTTGTGATTGTGAAGTGTGCCATAGCAGCTGGCCCTCTTCTGGCTAATGTTTTTCATTCAAAGTTCTCTCTGGGTTTCTTGTACTTTCCCTATCCTTAGTGCCCTTTTCTTTTTGTTTTCATATTTTCTTTATGGAGCAACTTTTACCTGTCTGACAGAAATTTCTTAAACTTTCTAAAGCATAGTTTTAAACATGTGCTTGTTGCACTGTGTTTCCTTTCTCTCTTTCCCTTTATTTTATCTTACAGAATACATAGGAAGCAGCTTGGCCAGTTAAAGAAATGCCCTGAGTGTAGTCATAAAATGTCCATTACTGGCATGTGTGACTGTCTCCAACATCTGTCAGTGGAACATTCTGGAGCATCTGAGTCAGTGGGACATACTGAGGCATCTAAATCATGAACATGTCACCTCAGTTTTGCTCAGCACAGATTCAGAGAATGAGGTTCAATCCAAACATCCCTCAGAGTTCAGATCAAGTAAATTAAACCCCTCAGCTCCTTTGATCATGCATCAGGCCCGTGACTTCTGATTGAAAAAACATCTTTAATTCTAGTTCCAGTTGTTCTGGTGCTTAGTCAAGCCACTGGATCGAGCACTTCACGTCTTATTGATCTCCATTAGCTGCTTGTTCTACCTTGTTGACTTAGGAATAACACAGAACTATCATGTCCTGCTGGTGGTGAACGTATTTTTCGCTGTTGACTCCATTCAGAACAGTCAGTACCGTGGGTGCTCCAAGTGCATCTGTGTTTATGCTTATATCTAGTTATCTCTGTCTTTCTATTCAGCACCATCAGTATCAATACTGGCCAGATTTGACTCTTGTTTCAGCAATCAGTTCATCCCCCATCTAGGTTTGTTTGCAAGTCCTATGGCAAGACTCAGCACCTCCGTTCCCCACTCTCTTCTCCTTCCCTTGACTCCCCTTTTTAAAAAAAAAAAAAAGTTGTCGTCTAGGGATCTATCTACATTCCTCCCCAGTTTGATCGAGTATCTTCTACTTTGTATTATGGACATCTGTTGACTACTTTGGTGGAGTCTGAAGTTATCCTCATCTCAGCATTCAGGATAACTTTGTGCTTTCTTAGTTGCTTAAAGAAATACCTGGTGAAGTTTGATCTTCAAGAGTAGAGACCTGCTGTGAACTAGATCTTTAGAGAGAATTACCAGGTATTCTTTTTTGAAGGTATTTATCACAGCAGATCCACACATACACCTCTTCTCCATTGTGTTGGAGGTAAAATGTAATGACAGAATATATTTTATGCCTTTAGCTATTAGCTGGCATTCTGCTTTGATTAAACTCAATGAGATGAGCTCTTAAAAGGTCCTGTTAATTGCATGAAGGGCCACTAGAACTGCTAGTGATGACAGATGCACGCTGCCCTGCTATTGGCCACTGGCCAAAGACAGCTATGGAACCCCCTTCAGTACATGTAAATGATCCAAGAATGAGATCTAAGAACAAGAATTACAGGTAAGAAATTTCTTTGAGTAAGCAATGGTAGGGCACTGGATAATTAAATTCCATAAAGTGTAATAAAGTAGCTCTGAAGTACTGTTCTAGAAAGGAAGACAGTATTTGAAAAAACAAAGCAAGAACTCTTATATAGTAAATTTTTTCCAGTGAATACTTTTGTTTATGATCTGATGTATGAATTGTACACAGTTGTATAGTAAGTCTTTTCTTCCAGTTTTCCAAAAGTCTTGTTTACAGTGCTGTTCGTGGCAACATTTAAAAGTTGCCATTATATTTGTATTGCCAGCTTGTTTTGCAACTTTAAGACAGCAAGAATTCTTTCTGTTCAGACTTAATCTCTTAAGTGGGTTATTTGTATGGGGACAAATGTTTAAATCTTAAACAGTATCTTTTGAATTAAAAAAGCTCCCACACAGTGAAACAGCAATAAACTATATTTATAGTGCTCTAGAATGTAATTGAAAAACTGTTCATTTGTTAAACCAGAAAGCTAAATATTGCACAATAAAACTAGGTTTTTCAATTTCCTCTTCCTCACTTCCTTAGCAAACCTAAGGATAATTCTCTGACAATTGCACCTACTCAGTTGTATCTTTAAACCCCAACCTAGAGTCCTAATCTAAGGCTGAAAAAAGCCTACCCCTATAATCAGATTTCTCATACTTTTTGTTGGCACTTCTCATTAGAGTAAAAACATACTGTTGGGGAAAATGGGGTCCCAGCACAGACCTGTCAGGGCTATGGGAGAGGCGCCTATCCCATGGCCCGAGCCCTGGAGCTGCCGCAGCAGGGAGAGGTGTCCCTCCCCCGCAGCCCAGGTGCTGCTGCAGGGGGAGAGCTGGGGGGAGTCCTCTCTCACCACCATAGCGCCAGGGCAGCCTGCACCCCAAAGCCCACCCCCCGCCCCAGCCGGAGCTCTCATCTCCTCTCCCCCCCGCACCCTAACTCTCTGCCCCAGCCCAGAACCCCCTCCCACACTCTGAACCCCTTGGCCACACCCTCACCACATGAATTTTGACTCATCACCTCCATATGGGTGCAAATAACAAAATTCATGTGGTGAGGGTGGGAAAAATTAGAGGGAACACTGGTCCTGAATCTAAATACTTTAACAGAGACTTCCAAACTGTTTCCAGGGTGATTGTGTGACTAAATGGGGTCTGGTAGGAAACCATTAATCCATGTTTTCACTTGTGATTAAAGCCTGGATTTGAGCTCATTTCTCTCAATGGAAGAATGAGTTTCAGTCATGAGTATTTTTAGTGAAAGTCATGGACCGGTCATGGGGCCGTGATTTTTTTTTGTTTTTTGCCTGTTACCTATCCATGACTTTTACTAAAAATACTCATGATTAAATCATAGCCTTACTCATAATATACTGGGCATGACTGTCATAACTGTACCAGCTGCAGGTTCTGCATCGGCACCATTATTTTTCTTTGCCACTAATAGGAGTATTTTCAAATGCTAGTATTTTCACTGAGAGTGAATAAAAATGAGATGTGATTAAATCCTTAGACATCAGGTTGTGAGGGACTGCTTAAAGCATACTTATCAGTACTGTAAACATTGCAAAGGCATTAGGAAGAAAAGATTTCTCCAGGTAAAGCTTTTATGATAAGTAAATACAGAACTTCCATTCACTTCCTATTTTTTGGTTTCCAATAATATTTTTCAAGAAGCTAGAGGCTTCTTAAAATTTACCTTTATTGTATGGAGCTGGTACTGACCCTCTACTTGGTGAAATTGCACAACCTTTCAACATTAAGTTGTTCCAACTTTAGAGAGCCCCCTTCTTGCTGAAATAGTCAGAATGTGTCGTAAACTTTACTTGCAGGTTCTTATAGGTTAACTCCAGTAAGACATTCCATATTGATTACCAAAAGTTACAACTGTTCCTCCTGACTCAAGTATAATGAAACAAACAAAATACAACGTACCAAACTTACATAGTTCAGGCAGATCCTTCCCATTGTTTCTAAAAGCTAATTTCACTGGGGAGCAGAAATGTAACAAGCAAGGGCTACCTATACCAAGTATTTGTAATGCTGCTCCTGTGGATGTCCTCAGAATACAAACCATTTACAAGTTACACTACAAGTTGCCACTAGTTATCAGGAAGCTGACTATATCCTTCCTTTCCCCCCCTTACTTGTTCATACTATGTGATCTCTGCATCTTGCTTAACTTACTTAGGTGTGCAGAAGGATTGAAGAAAAGGAAATGGAAAGCTAAGGATACTCTCCTAGGAGGAGACACATTTTCTATTTTGAGTCTTGCTCCTGGATTTTGTGCGTGTGTGTAAGTTCTGGCACCCCGTCTCTTTGTCGTCAGACAGAAAGTTTGGGACTTAGCTTCGCCTTTATTGGTCAGGATAATATATCACAGGGTCGTTGTAGGCAGTCTTTCCTTTTCAGGGTGTAGTATACTCCCCGGGTGTGCTGGGGGGAACCTCTGTCTAGAAAGGAAACATGGGTTCCTTCACGGTGAGTGACTTTCGTTTTTGGATATAATCATACCAAAGCATACAGAAGTGCAGAACATTCTCTTCATATTTAAAATAAAGAGCCACCTAAGCTAAACTGTGTGTTCACAACCTTTCATGCACAAAGACTGCACTGTGTCCAGTTGGAGTAGCAATTTCTTAAATTTTAACGCTGTATTAATGTTTTTGTTTTTGTCGCCATAATTTAGTTAATTTAAGAAAAACCTGTTGGGGCTAGGGAGAGTATCTGATCTGTTTGATTCATAATTGAACCAGACTTTGAGGTAGACTTCAGATTTTTTTATAAGTGTATTAAGAAAATTTGCAGCTCACAACATCTGAAGGTAAAAATATTTGTCTTATGTTCAATTGTCCCCTTAATATTTAGGTGCAAAAAAATATTTGTGTGAAACATTTTACATTGTTATAACCTGAACTGACTATAAAATCTGATTTCTGACTTTTCAACTCTAGGAATCTCTACCACCTGTCCAGTTTGACTGGAGTAGCAGTGGCCTTACTAACCCTTTAGATGGTACGTCTCTCCGTAGAGCCTCTAGCACCAGAGCTAGAGTTAAGAAAGCTACAAAGTTCAGACAAACATCTCTCTGCTGATTTTTTTTTTCTAATATATATTATTTCTTACTCTTAACTTTGGAAATTCAGGCTTTCTTTCTGGTTAGATCTGCCACAAATAAAGCAATCTATAATCTTAAAACACTAAGAACTAGGTAATATTTTATTTTCCTGCATTTATGCTGAACACACAGTGGCAATATTAACACCTCATTATATATTTTCATATTATAATGAAGATCTGAATAGTTTAGGATTTTGGATTGACATGTTTTACTTTTAAACATGTATTTTTCCCAATACACAATTATCTGTTTAGACTCCCTTATGAATGGCAAAATTAAGTGAATAGTGGCTACTTCAAAGCACAATTGTTTAACCAAAAACTGTTTGCAAAAGAGATTTCTTAACCTGGAAGTTTTCAGATTACAAGTATTTTATATATTAAAATGGAAAATGTATAACTTAATGCGTAATCACTTTTGCTTAAACTCAGAATCTAAAGATGTTAAATTATTAAAGAGGTAGCTACATACTTTAACAAACATAGTCGTCTACATAGTTAAAAATTCACGTAAAAGAATTTTATATAATTTTTTTAATGGGGAAGTGAGTTGTCACACTAACTGTGTACCTTAAATGTAAGCTGGAGGAGAAGGAAAAGTGACAAGTTTAATAAACTTGTTGGGTGGCAGGTTAGAAACCTGTAAAGAACATGAGGTTTCTGCTAGCAACAATTATTTCCTAATGCACGAGTTGCTAAAAAATGAGCTAAAATAAATTACATCTGTTACTACACCAGTGCTATCTAGTAGTGTTGTTCCCAGGATCTGTGGAAAGTAACAGCTTGGATATCAGTACCATGGTGATGAAGGAAAGCCTGGATGGGCCCTTTTGCTGTTGTCCGGTGTCTTATTACTTCAGTCAAATCATCCTGCTTTCTTTTAACAAGCAATTTCTTCAAAATGTATCCTGTTTGATTTCTGCTTCAGTGTTAAAGGGGAACAGTGTAACTTACCACTTCAGAAGCTGGATGTAATCATGGCATTCATTATGATGTATTTACATTGTTTTAAGCTGATATTGACAGTTCATAACGTAAAACTAGCTAATACAACTTGTCCAGTTTTCAATCCTGTGCTTTAATTGGAAGGTCAGTTACATCTTCATGCTTGAAGAATGGTTTGTTTTCTTTGACATTTAAACCATTCTCCTCCTCCAACGGATTGGCCTAAGAATTGTTTCCCTTTAATTGGGCAGATCTCTCTTGCTGGTTCTACTCCATTTTTAGACTGAAATAAATCTATCTTTCTTTCTACTTATAAAGTTACTAGTGTTGAATTATTTGCTGCATTGTACATGAGAAAATGTACATTGAATTAAGTTGTTAACCTCTTTAGAAATTACAAACTAATATTGTAAGCCTTGTTTTATGTCAATTTTTAAATTGTGTAATGAGTACTAATTATAACTTGCATGTTCAAGTGTGTGTCTTACCCCTTTTTACACATAAACCCCTCCCTTGGCTTACCTTCTATATGGCTGCCTACCAACATGGTCACTGAATTTCAAGCTAGTGGAGGTTCCACTCTTCTGAACCTTGATTTCTTTGGGCCCGTGGATGACAGTAGCTCTAGCAGCACGACCACAATGCCAGGTCAGCGGAGTGTTAAAACCACAAACACGGTCTGAAACAATTTACTAAAAGCATGAGCACATCACTTGACTTTCCTATAAACAAGGATCTTCCATACTGTATTTCTCAAAAATGTCTTTCTAGTACCTTTTTTAAAATCTGTATGCTATTCTCTGACATTTGTATTACGTGCTAAGTATTAAAAAGGTACTGTCAGCTCTCTACTAATGCACATTTAAGGAGTGAATGGCTCTTACATTCTTAAACATCAGATATGTAAAACTTTCCCACTGTTTCAAATGACAAATTTTGAAAGCTAGCTTGTCAGAATAATTCATGTAAAGCAGTTAGAACAAAATATAAATACTGTATAGTATAAAAAGGTGAGACGCCTTCCCTCTTTTCAAACAAAAGACTATTGCAATACAGTTGATTATTGAAATTAATATAGGTATGTGTATATATAGTAACTTGCTGAATGTGTGAACTATATATTTAAGTATTGAGAGATTGGGCATAGCTAACACACGTGGCTATCTAAAAATTGTAATTTTGTTCTTTGACCGTTAGTTCAAATGCCATGATAAAATAAGTGTTTTTAATATTCGTAGTTGAAAACAAGCAGTTCCATGTTTCTAGGACGCTGAAAGCTCAACAAATATTAGATCATTGACTATAAAAGAAAAGCAGTTTCAGCCATGCTTTATGGTTCATTCTCTTGATAAGGGACAAAAGTACGTGTCACTTTCTACTTTGAATAAAATGGGAAAACAACTGAATTCATATTTGTATCATGGTTACATTTTGTTTAATGTGGTTTTGACATGCTTTAAATATTTTTGTGAGCTTGTGAAAACCTATGTCTAGGATTTTAAGTTTTTTATGCTTGAAATTTATATTTAAATTCCTGCAAAATGCATTTATTTCTTCATTTTGTGACCATTGCTGTATTTCACTTTAAATTAAGGAACAACTTCCCTCTGTTCTGAATTTTTTGGTTTTTAACTTTACTCTTAATTGCACTCAAATTCACTCCAACCCCCACTCCAGGAGCCAAATAATATAAGCGTTGTGCAGAGGTGTTGGAATAATGTGATAATGGGTTTGCCATAGAGGTGCTGGGAGCCAAAATAGAGAAATTTAGGGCATGCTTTGTCATTTGCATAATTCCTTCAGAGAGATTTTTATAATAGCTAAATTTAAATCCATCAGTTAAATCCATAAATATCACCAGTAGATATTTTAGAAGATGAATGGTAATATACATTCTCATTATCCTGCTGTTGTGGACACTTGAAGTGATTACTACAGTGATGCTTTGGTGGCATTTTATTGCTTTTTGGGTTTTGGTTGGTTTTTTTTGTTTACAAATGTATCAAGCAACTGCAGGTATTACCACCTTCCCTGGTATGCTATATCGCCATTGTCTGCAGTATTTTCCTGACTTGTTTCTGGGAAAGTCATTTGTTTCCTAGCTTACAGCTCTGTGTATGTTTTGTGTTTAACTTTGTTTAGGAGCTATATGTAGAATTTGGTTGGCTAACGTTTCTCAAATAATCTCATTAAGGTTTTGTAGTGCTGCCCACAACCATTCTCTGATCATTTAAAAGGAATATAGAAGATGCAAGTTTTTATTTAAAAAAAATCCATTTGACTTATTTTTGAGACAAGTAGCCAATTATTTGTTAAAAAAACAAAATTGATGTCAGCAGTCGAAGATTACTTCAGCACTTTTTGGTGATTAAATATAGCCTAGACTCCCCTCAGTGCTGTCTCATCTGTATCCAAAATAACTTTATCGATAAAGTGAATGTTAACAATAAATTAAGGGGACTACCATGTCTAATTTATACATCTGTTATGCTGTATATACAGCACTTTTCTTCATTGTGCTATGCAAACACATAATTCAGTAGGAGCTACCAAGTAGCACAATCAATTGAGCAGTAACTTCAAAAATTGTACTGTGATGCAAGTGAATGCAATAATACTTGTTTTTTAGTTGATAAATGATATAACTTGTTAGTTGCAACCTTCTATATATGTCACAGAGCTGCATACCAAAGGGCTCGCTCTGATCACATTTTTAAAAAAAAATTGTAGCTTTACTATTTACACCTTAATGGGATCTCAAAAGCTTTTGCAAGTCACTCCCCCTACTAGAAGTGGACATTCAATGGAGTTGGGTGTTTTCTGATCGTTTCTGAGTTCTGTAAACATCTGATACTGTTTAAAATGCATGGTATACTGGTCTCTAACTTGGCGCATTTTCCTATGTTGTATGTAAATCTGGCTAAGACCTCACTTTATGAGAATTTGGAAAAACAAGTACATGTTGACTAGTTTCTTTCTAGTGAAAAAAGTATCAAAGGCAAACACTTCCCTCCACCCCCCTCTTTGGTTTAACCAAGGGATTATCAGTTTCAATTACTTTGTCATCAGTTTAATTTATTAAGCACATCTCAAGACTGTTTAGTTTATTCCAGTGATTGATATGCCAGCCACTTCCTGGCCATTAATGACCCAGCAGTGAGGAGTTTATGCAAGATGCAATTGAGGGCAGTTAATCTCATCCACTTGCACCGAGGTTATGGCTGTTAGTTACAAAATGGAATTGGAGGAGTAACAGGCATAGCTGGGTTTTAACTGGTGAGGTTTTGAAGTTTGGTGAGTGTAGAGCATTTCTAAACCATGCCCAGACATTAGCTAATATCTAACATTGCAATCCGTTTATAACGGTTAATATTTTTAGATTGTTTATAGAGTTGTCAATCACAGTTAACTCACGCGATTAACAAAAAAATTTAATCTCGATTAAAAACATTAATTTCAATTAATTGCACTTATAACAATAGAATACCAATTGAAATTTATTAGATATTTTTGGATATTTTTCAATTAATTGCACTTATAACAATAGAATACCAATTGAAATTTATTAGATATTTTTGGATATTTTTCAACATTTTCAATATTGATTTCAGTTGCAACACAGAATACAAAGTGCACAGTGCTCACGTTATATTATTTTTTTATTACAAATATATGCACTGTAAAAATGATAAACAAAATAAATAGTATTTTTTCAGTTCACCTCAGACAAGTACTGAAGTGCAATCTCTTTATTGTGAAAGAGAAACTTACAAATGCAGATTTTTTCTGGTTAGATAACTGCACTCAAAAACAAAACAGTGTAAAACTTTAGAGCCTGCACATCCACTCAGTCCTACTTCTTGTTCTGCCAATCGCTAAGACAAACAAGTTTGTTTACATTGTCCAGAGATAATGCTGCCTGCTTCTTATTTACAATGTCACCTGAAAGTGAGAACAGGCATCCGCAGGGCACTTTTGTAACCAGCAAGGTATTTACATGCCAGATATGCTAAATATTCGTATGCCCCTTCATGCTTTGGCCACCATTGCAAAGGACATGCTTCCATGCTGATGATGCTCGTTAAAAAAATAATCCATCAATTAAGTTTGTGACTGTACTCCTTGGGGGAGAATTGTATGTCTCCTGCTCTGTTTTACCCGCATTCTGCATATATTTCATGTTATAGCAGTTGCAGATGACAACCCAGCACATGTTCGTTTTAAGAACACTTTCACAGCAGATTTGACAAAATGCAAAGAAGGTATCGATGTGAGATTTCTAAATATAGCTACAGCACTCGACACAAGGTTTAAGAATCTGAAGTGCCGTTCAAAATCTGAGAGAGGCGAGGTGGGAGCATGCTTTTAGAAGTCTTTAAAAGAGCAACACTCCAATGCGGAAACTACAGAACCCAAACAAAAAAATCAACCTTCTGCTGGTGGCATCTGACTCAGATGATGAAAATGAACATGCGTCAGTCCGCGCTGCTTTGGACCGTTATCAAGCAGAACCCATCATCAGCATGGAAGCATGTCCTCTGGAATGGTGGTTGAAGCATGAAGGGACATATGAATCTTTAGCGCATCTGGCACGTAAATATCTTGCATTGCCAGCTACAACAGTGCCATGCGAACGCCTATTCTCGCTTTCAGGTGACATTGTAACCAAGAAGCAGGCAACATTATTTCCTGCAAATTGTAACCAGCCTTGTTTGTTGAGTGATTGGCTGACCAAGAAGTAGGACTGAGTGGATTGTAGGCTCTAAAGTTTAACACTGTTTTGTTTTTGAATGCAGGGTTTTTTGTACATAATTCTACATTTGTAAGTTCAACTTTCATGATAAAGAGATTGCACTACAGTACTTGTGTGAGGTGAATTGAAAAAAAAAATTTTTTTACAGTTCAAATATTTGTAATAAAAAATAAATGTAAAGTGAACACTGTTTTTGCCCAAATCTGTGCTGGGTTTTTTTGTATTTTGTTACTGCATTTCATAGAAGGCTTGTTTGTATTTTTATTCTTTGGGATTAATGGCTTGCTATTAGAATCTAAAATTCATTCAAGGGACAATGTCAAAACAGGTATGGCTTAAGATGATAAAAGATGAAAAATTAAGACTGAAGAATCCAGTTACTTAATAATTGGTGCGCTGTAAACATGAGAGAGAGGAGAAAATACAGTGGGTCAAGGATTTAGGTATAATTATAAATCTATGCTACTTTACAATTTGTACTGTAGACCCAGTGAAGTGGAGTTAAGAATGATTGATCTTCCTCACTTCCATCAATTTTCAGCCAAGTTCTTATTACTTAATATGGTTTCATGTGTTTTAATAATGTTTGTGCAATACACTACATAATATCTTATTTGAAGCCCACTGATTTATTGTCACTATGAAACATTCATTTTTAAAACTCGATTTTGTATTTTTTCTAATTCTAAATGGTAGCTAAGATGACATGTTCCAATCAATCACTTCTTAAATTATTTTTAATAAAAACTAGTTAAGTGAAAATGAATAAATGTGAAATATTACACCCCAAAAAAATGTTAGCTGTGCGAGATGCACTCTAATGGGCAAACCAGATCTTAATGTTGGTTACCCATAGGCTGAGACCTTGTATGCCAAATGTAAGTCCACTTGTATATACATTTTTCTAGTGCAGTTGTAAGCCACTGAAAGGGGTTAAGGAGAGGTGTGGAAACACTGACAAGTTCTGTCATGTTCTCTTACAGTATTTTGTTGACATTTTTAAATTACTCAGATGTTTACAGAAAATGAAGCCTTTAGCATCTTGGTCTGACTAATTATGACGTATTTGCATCCCACCATCACTGATTATTATTTTATACTATAAGGTGTGGATCCAGAGTTGTATGAGTTGACAACTTCAAAACTGGAAACCTCCAATGCAAGCAGCAAAGTGACCGATGCATTCGCAAGGCTCATGTCCACAGTAGAGAAGGCAAGCACATCTACAAGGTAAATCATGGTGACCAGTTAAGAACTTTGAAAATTAAGGATTGGTCAGTGGCTGAGAAATGAGTGGCCGTGCCTTTAGATTCTAAGTCCTTGAATGAAACACATTTTATGTTAGTAAATACATTAATGAAGATTAGTCCACATCACAACATCATCACAGATTTCCTCCTATTTTGATGATGATGTAATCAAATCAGGAGACTCATTAAAGAGTTAGTGTGTGCATATTAATTTTCTCTATCAGAATTTAATTATTTGTAAAGATACCAAGCAAGGCCGGACCAGAAAAGGAGAATCTCTCAGGAAAATCATTGGCTGCTAAAAATGAGAGGATAAAGTGAGTCCCGACAGAAAGTTAACTATAGCGCTTACTAGTTAGGTTTCACATTGATTTAGACAAGTTGGCTCTAACAGGTCATTGTGGGAGAAGCTCATTTTTGTTGTGCTTACTCTACTTAATCCACAATGTGGAGAGTTGTACTTGCTTTCTAGCTAGGGAAGTTGTCAAGCGAGAGAAGTGGGTGCAAGGGGACAAACTGCACATTAAAAACCAGCTTTATCTGTGGAACACTCCACAGCAACTGCCAAAAGCGGTGTATTTAGGAATAAGCATGTACTTCACAATATGCATGTGCTTCATGGACATTGCTTTTTCTTTATGCACAACCTAAATCAGAACCTTTCAATTACATATGTATCCCTGAAGACTTGTGTATCACATTAGAGCAGAACAAGCAGTCCTTATTCATAAGAACTAGTTCACATTTTCATGGCTTATTCAGTGATTGTGTATCCTAGCGCTGTCCAGAGATATCCCATTGCTATCTAAAATTCAAATTAAACCAGCGGTTCTCAAACTATGAGGGGCCTTCCCAAGGGAAGGCACAGGAATGGTCAAGGGACACGTGAGCTGTATGCGGATGTGTGGGTTTTTTTGGTTTTTTTTGTTTTTGTTTTTTAAGAGCTCTGTCTGTCAGCCCTGGATGGCTGGGGCTTATGCAGAAGGGCTGTGCACACTCAAGAGCTGGGATAAAGGGGACAGCCAAAGCCCCATCACCCCGGCTCAGGATCTCCTCACTGCCCCCAATCCCCTCACTGGGAGGAGGCTTGGACTTTCCCTCTACCCAATCCCTCACCAGGAGACAGCTCAGTCTCTCCTCTCCCTCCCACCCCAGTCCCTCACCAAGAGGCAGCCTGGGCTCCGGGGGGCAGCAGCAGTGCAGAAGTAAGGGTGGCAATGGGGTGCTAAGTCTGCTGTGAAAAGTGATGACCTATAACTTTTCACATTGCCACCTTACTTCTTGCTGCTTCTGGTGTTTGCTGCCTTCAGTGCTGGGCGTCCAGCCAGCTGCTGCTGCTCCACTCTGCCTTCAGAGCTGGGTGGTAGTGGTCTATGTACTTGGGGGGAAGCGTAAACGACCACAGACGCAAAGGGGGACCCGATCAAGTAAGCTTGAGAAGCACTGTGTTAAACATATTAAGTTTAAAAAGGCAGTAACACATACTAAGTAAGCAACATTCTGAATAACTTTTTCTACTAATTTATATTATTTGCAAAGAAAAGAACTTTTATTCTGTGCTTCCACTTAATATGACATTTATTGTAGAATTATGCTATGATATGAATGGTATTGCAGTTTAATACTTTATGATGATTATGTTTAGACTAGGGTTTTTTAAACACCACATGCTAGATGTTGAAAGCACTCGCTACAGAGTGTTTTTTCTGAGTCTGTGGAATATGTTTTTATTGTTTCCCCACAGTGTGAAAATACCAGAAGCTGATGTTCAAAAAGAACTTACAGCAGTGGTAGGCAACCTGCGGCCCGTCAGGATAATCCGCTGGCAGGCTGCCAGACAGTTTGTTTACATTTGCACGGCTGCCTACAGCTCCCAATAGCCGCAGTTCGCCGTTCCCAGCCAATGGGAGCTGCGGGAAGTAGCGGAGGCTGCAGGGATGTGCTGGCCGCCACTACTCGCAGCTCCCATTGGCCGGGAATGGCGAACCACAGCCACTGGGAGCTGCAGGCAGCTGTGCAAATGTAAACAAACTGTCTCGTGGCCTACCAGTGGATTACCCTGACGGGCCACAGGTTGCCCACCACTGACTTATAGTGACAGTGATCAGAGTAGCAGCCGTGTTAGTCTGTATCTGCAAAAAGAAAAGGAGTACTCGTGGCACCTTAGAGACTAACAAATTTATTTGAGCATAAGCTCATGAAAGCTTATGCTCAAATAAATTTTTTAGTCTCTAAGGTGCCACAAGTCCTCCTTTTCTTTTACTGACAGTGATAAAATTTCAACTGCAAACCATTAGGGGGAGCCCTAAACCTCAGAGCTGTCTTGGTTTATCTGATTTCAGCTTCACTGTTTAACAGTACTATATATAGCAGGACTGAAAATCTAGCATCTTCTTGGAAATACAGTAACTTTTTTTGAAAATTTTTACCTCAAAACGGTCTGAAAGCACTGAACAGAAAAGTAAAATTTTTAGTCTTCACATGTAAGAGAACAATGCTCACTTCATTATAACTGTAGAGTGGTTTTACAAATATTTTAATAAAAGCAGCTGAAAACTCACAGAAAAGCTTGCAAACTCCAAGGTACATGTAGTGCTCAGAAATGTCTTTGTTTACTCTAGTAAGTCTCTCTCTCTAGATTTGTATTTGTTTGCCTGGCAGGCTTTTAAAAATGTCAGTTCAGTTTTTACAAAGTGGTAGAAAGTCTTTTATTCAAACGAATTGTCTGTCGGCATACTACATTGTAATATTTGATTGTGGGTTTTTGGGTTCTGCATCTAAAGTATGGTTGGAACTTTGCAAGCAAACAGGTCACCCCAAGTAGTAGCCTCCTGATTTTTAAGCATAGATAGAGACTAAAAAGGGACATCAGAGTGCAAAAAAATGGAGTAGCATGGCCGTGCAGTAGCTTTAATAATACCCACGTTGCTTTAGCATTATTTTGTAGATTGTTTCAAGTTTTTGAAGGGGGGGATTGATAATGTGGGAAAAGCAAGGAAACAAAGGTGGTGGAAGTAATTTTGGAGGCAAGAAGGTGAAGATGAGGACATGGGAGGATGTATATGAAAAGGATGAGGATAAAGATGAGGAAAAGTAGAGGTATATGAAGAGGCATAGGCAGAGGGGAATGAGGTAGGCCAGCTACAGGTAAGGGGTTGTGATTTAAATGGAAGTTAGTATCAAATCCAAATATTGATTATGGTGACATGAGGAGGTTATAACTTCTGGTCTGGTGTTTGAGGGTTTTTATGGCATGCCACAGAAGCTGCATGTGCTGATCCAACCAACATACGTTGCGAGTAACTTAGGGCTGCTGGAGCTTGATGCCCCAGATTGGTAGATGTGGTGGAGAGTAAGGTGTGGGTTGGCAGGCCTTCCCTTTATCCTGTTCCCTGGCTCCTGGTGCTGGTGGCTATGAGAGGAAGCTTCAGGAGCTTGTGGAAGAAAAAAAAGGGACCTTAGATTGTGGTTAATCCTGAGTTCACGGATGAAGGCTGGTTTGGAGCAGGTGGGACCTGAAGTTTCCCGTCTTAATTTAATTTTGCAACTGAAATTCATCTATTAAATCTGAATTTAATAATTAGCAGAGATCAGCTGCTAGGTTTTTTTTTTAAAATTAATCCCATCCCCTCTGAAAAAGAAACATTCTGAATATCCCTTTTCTTCTGAAATTTGTTTGAACCCAAGATCTGTGGGGGAACAAGTGAGATGGGTAAACTGAAGGTTTAGAAACGTGTTGTGGAAATGTCAAGTGACTTCCTCAAGGCACCCTCATTTGTGTGAAATAGCACCATTTTCATCCACAGCCCGGTTGCTCACAATTATACAGTTACTTCCTCAAAAGGGGGGTGGGGGGAATTGACAAAATAGTTCCTTACGTATTGGTATATTAAACTTGAAGATAAACAAGCTAAAATGGAGAGTCCTACAGAAAAAGGACTTGGTAAAATATTTTGGGTTGTTATTGGGTGCAGCCACTAATTATGTAGCTGGATTGCATCTAGCAGGCCTCCAAGCCTCCTTTCAGATGTTCCTGGTTTGGACTGAAAGATTTCTCTGTATGTTAATAATAGTACTCCTGCTATCTTACCCGGAGGCTAAAGTTACAATTATTTCTCACATAAAGTGAACAATCCCATGATGGTGCATCGGAACTTGCAAAAAAATTTAACATCTGAGTGTTGCAAGTAGGCAGGATATAATTTGTATCCCTTTACAGAAGTGGTCTTACCTCAATCAGTGGCTCTTTCTCCAGGATTGTCAAGTAATGGATTGATGCATTTCTCTTTCTCCTCTTAACAGGAAGCCTAAAAAGGAAGAACATCTTAGTGAAGAGGCTGCCAAGGTGATTTCTAGCCTTCCTGACTTAACTTTCATGCATGCCAAGGTGTTGATGTTCCCAGCCACATTAACACCTTCAACACGCTGCCAAGAAAAGGTAGACTAAGTGATGTGAATTGGACACTTTCTATTGATTTTTTTTTTTTCCCTCTGGGTCATAAAAAGCAATCTTGCTTTAATTAAAAACTTCAAGTTCAGATGATTTGTTGGTAAGCAGCACTAGAAAGGTATACATAGTAATGTATATTTATTTACATACTGGAATCTAAATTTATATTAGAAAAAAGTGTAAATAATTGGGGGTGAATCTTTTTGAAGATTTATTCTTTTTGTTGTGCTGGGATGTATACATTTCTGTCTTTGTGAAATACACTGGTGTCCTTCTTACAAAACTTTAAAAATTAAAAAAAAAAAAATCCAATCTTCACTCTCTGTGAAATCCCCTTTCAGTGTTTTCAGATTGTATCAAGTGTCTTATTTCTTTTCTGCATACATTAAAATATTTCATTTTAACTGAAAAAGTCTAAAAGGTCACATGGTTTTTTGTTTGGGGTTTTTTTGTGGGGGTTTTTCAACCGTTTCTTTAAAACAGGCAGTTCCTTCTGTTTGATCAACCTAAATTTTTTTGTTTTTTTCTCTCTGCAAACTTTAACAATATGGCTAAAACACTATATAGCCTTTTGAAAGGTATATTGTCAGTACCTTTTTGTGTTAAATTATGGATCACTGTCTACATTTTAATCAGTTTGATTTGGAAAAGGACCAAAACTATGAATGTCTTACAATGAGATTTACCTGTTACGGTTTTTGTTTGTTGTACCACTATTCCTATGTTTGATTTTGCACAGTGTAAAATGACATAATCATAGATTGCTATGGTTTAGGCTGTATATACAGTAAAAACTATGGGTTGTAAATGTTGGGGAAATTCCTATGGAAAAATAAAGCTATGTAGAAGAACCTCTAACAAGGTCAATGTGCATGCCCAAGGTCTTTTGAAATTTAAGTGTGTAAATTTCCTTTTAGCTTACACAAAATAAAATAATTTAAAAGATGTGTATAGTCTGAGATCTTTTTATGCAGAGTTTGTCACATATGCTTACTTGTTTTTTTATAATGCTAAGGGACAATTAAATATGCTGTACTAGGAGAACATACAATAAAACTTCCCTCTGGGCTGTACCAGGCCCACAACACACTTTCTTGGGTCCTACACAAGGAAAAGCGAGGCATGGTTTCATTGTGTCCAGCCTCTGAATTGAGTCAGTTATTTTCTTCTGACAGAAACTTGCTCTCTGTTAGGGCATTGTGGCATGAAACAAATTAGTGAGTCTGATTACAACATGACCTCTTCATAGTATATTGGCAATGCTGAACAGGTAGGGGAAGCCAACTATACCAGCCAACTTCCGAACAACAATTAAAAATGCTAGTGTCGTACTTCCTTAATTTCTCTGACACACAAACGTTTAATGTCATTGTCCTGTTGTAGCTCTTACAAGAATTATATCTTCGGTGGAGAGGTGAGAGAAGGGAGGTTGTCTGTTCCAGCCCCCATTGATTTCAATGGAATTGGATAGGGCTCAGTGAGCTAGCACATCCTTCAACTGAGAGATCCACCAGGGATGTTAACTGTCCACATCTAACATGTAATCTCAGGTCTTCACTTAGCTATTTATATACCAATATTAACTACCGATTCATCAGTGAATATTCAGCTCTGAGAAATCTCCAACAAATGTGCCTCTTCTTCCTGTGCCTCATTGTCCAACTGTCTGAAATTTTGGTCATAACCGTATAAATTCATTCTGCTGTCGTTGGCCAATAGCAAAATCCTGGAATACATCTTCACAAAATTCAGCCTGTTAAATCTAAATCAGCGGTTCTCAAACTGTGGGTCAAGATCCCAAAGTGGATCGCAATCATGTTATAATTGGGTCGCCAGGGCTGGCGTTAGACTTCCTGGTGCCCGGGGCTTAAGCCGATGCCTGAGGGTGGCAGGACTCAGATTACATGCTCCCCCGCCCAGAGCTGAAGCCCTTTGGCTTTGCCCCACTACCACCACCACCAAGGGTGGCGAGGCTCAGGCTTTGGCTTGGCCCCCCTCCTCCTCACCCAGGGAGGTGGGGCTTGGGCTTTGGCCCCCAGCGACCCTCCTGGGCTCCAGTAGTAACTTTTATTGTCAGAAGGGGGTCACGGTGCAATAAAGTTTGAGAATCGCTGATCTAAATGTTCCTATTCTGTAAAGTGTTCCAAAAAAATTCACCTGAGTTCTACCTCTTGTAATGTGGAAGTTCCAGTTAGTTTGTGATGGCCACTCAAGGCTTAATTATTAGCCGCACAGCTGCAGTAAAGTAAGTTTGCAAAGCCTAAACTTCTCCTCTGCTCTCTGACTAGTGCTCCAGTGCATAGTATCATCATGTAAAGCGACATCCCCGCGTAGCTGAAAGTATTGATGTGAAAGCCATCTGCTTTATTGCCTGAAAAACCTCTTTAAATTGTTTCTTCCAAATAATCTTCATTGCAGCATTGTCTTATATATACACTTCATCTCAGTACTAGATTTTGATTCATTCTGAGGTTTAAGTTGTTGTTTTTGCAACATTTACTTAATATAACATTCAGTTCTAACAGTGGACTGCTGTATTGAAAATCAGTGCATTTGTTTTTATAACTACAAATGTGTCCATTAGAGCCAGACTAGTGTGATATAGTTGGAGTAGAGAGCTAGAGCTATTGTCTGAGGAGAATATGTTTGGGAGCTGACTCATGATCCTAGGCTGAGGGCTAGTGGACTAAGCTGTTAGAGAAAGGTGGGGGTGGGAATGCCAGCTGCACGTTGATCTTCAGTCTTCTCAGAATTGCCTCTAGTGGCAGCTGCCTGTTTTGTCTTCCAAGCTCAAAGTGCAGGACTGGTGGCCCTGGCAGAAAGAGGGGGAGGGAGACAATGGGGGAAGGGAATGTCTGTTGTAACTGATGCTTTAATCCTGGACTTCATGTAAAACCTGCTTGCTAGTTAGTTTTTGCACGAAATTTTACATTGCTGAAATGTATAAAATGCCTATCTAAATTTATCGATTTAAGTGGTCCGTATCTGAGATGTTTGTTGCTTGCTTTAAAAACAAGCCACAAAAACAAAACCACATTTCCCCTTCATATTAATCCTTTCTTTCTTTCTTTGCAATTATCTTGCCTCTGGCTAGTAGAGTGGACAGTGTTCCCTGCAGCTGTCCTTTTTACTGTGTACAGGTCTATAGATTTTTCTCAGAAGATTGCTTTGTTTTATGTAGCTACTTTCATCGAGAAGACCTGCACACAAACAGCTGTTTACCCATTTTGGGTCTACTGAGATGAACAGCATATTCTCTCTAATTGAAATCTTGCCTGTAATTTCAGTTGGATGGTGGCCACTTGTATCTTCTCAAAAACGTTGTTAGGTAATGTTTCAGGGGCATGTAAATGTGGACCACGTTCACTCGAGAGCCTGCTTGGTTTTGATAGTTGAAGTGCTTGTGTGCATACCCAACTGAAACTGCAAGGATGTGTTTGTTGGAAACCCACTGTCTGAATTGGAGTTTGGCCATAAACCCAAATCTAATACACCTACTCTGAAAAGTGCCACAGGTTCTTCAGTGATATAAAAGAGCTGAACTTCCATTTGGGTAAGACACAAGAGGACAACATGCCCATAGCACATTGTAGTTCAGTACTGATCCATAGGGAACAGTGCCACCTACTGCATTCCTGACCCAGACTTCCCACAACATCTAAGGTTTTCCTGAAAAAACAATTATAACTTACCTCGATCAGCTTCGAGTTCACAAAAGGAAAGTTCACAAATACCTTCAAGTGAATCTGTCGACACCTTATTTAATTATGCAGCAACTCATGTTTAGGATTTTAGGGGGTTTCAAGTGGTGCAAAGGATATTATTGGGGGTGGGCAGATGAGTGTAAAGGAGATCAAGCCAAGCCACATGTCAGCTGTTGGTCTAGTTGCTCACTTGTCTTAAACAGAACCCCTTTTGCCTGATTCTGTCCCTTTTGTGTCTTTGGAGGTTGTCTCTTTTTATTTACATTGCAGAATACTGTCAAGGTACAAGATAGTTGCAAAAACAGTTCACCTCATGTAAATCACACACAACTTCCAGATACATACTGCACAGTGATAATTGTGTGGAGCCCTGAGGGTGTCTCGCCTAGAGAAGCAGAGATGCTGCTTTGGTTTCACTAATTGCTGGGGGAGCACTTCCTTTATGCAAAGATGACTACTTTTTTAAAAAGGTCTGAAGTTATATTTTGAAGCTTGTTTTTCCTCTTCCTTTCAGGAACTGCAGTTCTTGTATATGAAAATACTTCTCAACTGCTTGATAATCCAGTATCACAGATTTTGTCAGTGTCCGATTCTGATCTCAGTTCTACTACAGTCCCTCGCTGAAGCGAATGGAGTTACTTGGGGCTTACACTGGTATAAATTCAATGCAGATCTGTCCCAGTGTGTTTATTAATATTGGTGTCTTAGCTTTCCTGGTTACTAATAATCAGCAATCTAAAACCTTTCACCACAGGAGTTTTGCCTGTTTGCTTGGAAATTCTGTCAAGCCTGCCAAATATTCTCGATATTTAAGTTTACAGAACAAACAAAGCCAAAAACAAATTTCAAACAAAGCTGGGGCTATGGAGCACCAGCAGTTATTCCATCTGCAACACAGTTAACCTGTGAGTACTGGTCTCTTCACCAGCAGCTACTGTCCATAAACCCCTCTGCATTTACAATTGCCAATATAAGTAAAAATATACACTTGTTCCATTCAGCCATCTAACACGTTTTCTGTAAGATTATGCTCTTTTTCTACTCCCCTTTTTTAGTCAAAATTAGACACGCTGTTATGTCCTTCTGTGTGAAATTCTAAGGACTTCTCTTGGCTTTCCCACCGCCCCCCCAAATTTTCCACCAGTCCAGCTCTAGTGGTTGGATGTTGTGTAGATGGTCCTTGGTTGTGATAGGATCATTTCAACAGACACCCGCTGAACGGGGGGTGCATGTTCTGTAAGACCGTGTTTCTCAGCCAGGGTCCAGGGCCGCAAGCCAGTGACAAGGGATCCGCCAAGCAAGGCTAGTGTTAGACTTGCTGGGGCCCAGGGCAGAAAGCTAAAGCCCCAGCATGTGGGCTGAAGCCTGTGGCCCTGAGCCCTTCTACCTGGAGCTGAAGCCAAAGCCTGAGCAACTTAGCTTTGTGGGGCCCTGGCACTTGCCTTGCTTGCTACCCCCTTGCGCCGGCCCTGGCTTTCGTATGCAGAAAATCAGTTGTGGCAGTAATGGACCGTGGAATTTTTATAACATGTTTGGGGGAGGGAGCTCAAAGAAAAAGGGTGAGAACCCCTGCTGTAAGAAATGAGTAGTCTTAAATTAAGATTACCAACACCTGTCATCAGGTATAAACATCTTGGAACAAAAATATGGACCTCCTATGCATAAAGGCTTTGTTTCATCTTGGAAAAAACCAAACAACCTATAAAGGGAAAGTGTCAAAAAAAAAACAAAAACATTTGAGCGTTCTTTCACAAACATCAATGGCAAGATCAAGCCTGTTCAAAGAATAAGATTTCCCTGCAGACTCTCATTACCTGTCTGTGCTTTACAGCTATGCTCAAATGGCAAAGTCCCTACCCTACAGTTTGATGTGCCTCAGGAATAAGTGAACCTCCTTCCCGCTAGTGGGGAGTAGGCAAAGGAAGAACCGTTTTAATCCATGTACAGCTCTGAGCTGGGTGATGTGACTCTCTAACATGTTTTTAAAACACTCCAAACTTTAAAGCTATGTTGTGTCAGGGGGTTCTGAGAGCAGCAGCTCTCATGAGGGAGGAAGGGGTGATCTGCTGCTATGGTGACGAAGGCTAGATAAGTACCTGGCTAGGGGGAAACTGGTAAGTAAAAGAACCAACAGCCTCTGAAGCAGTGGTGGGGCTAGGTGTCTGACAGTCCTCTTCAGTGCTATCGGTGCGGTTTCCGTAGGTGCCTAATGAACTTCTTATATGCCCATTGATTTTAATGGGAATTGAGTGTCCAAATGAGGTAGCTTTGGAAATCGCAGTCCACAGATGTGTAGGCCATTTGGAATGCTTCCGTTACCTCTGAAGTCGTGTTCCCAGAAGACATGAAATCAAGGACAAGTTTGGCTTTTTTGGTTGGGAGTGGAGACTGAACTTCTTCTGTTGGCTTCTCTAAAAGTCTTACAAATATAAATACTCAGCTTTGGTCCAACGCCCATGTTGGAGCTGATTTGGGGTAAATGTTTAGAGTTTTCTGAGTTTCTTCAACATATGAATGCAAGGCTGGAAATGGCTAGGTAGAGATCTTTAGTGGCTACCATGTCATCAGAACCCAGTAGAGACTTGTTAGCATTTGTCAGCTAAATCCTCTGAAGAGTCTTAGCATGCGCCAGACCGGGGCTGAGGAGGACTTTCCCTGCAATTGCTGCTCCTGGCTGGCACAGGCTGCTGTGACACTGGCAACAGGAACTGACAGCAGAGAGACTCTCTCCTGGGCTCTGTGCCTGCCTTGCTGGGCTCAGGCAGGGTCGAGGAGGGGAAAACAGCCTGCTTTGAATGCAGAGGAGTGAAAATGGGAGGGAGGAACAAGAGGCAAATAGAGGCACCGAGGGCTGCGGGAGCTAAAGGGTGGTGGGGAGCAGAGGAAGCGAGAACTCCGGCGTACAAGTAGTGGGGGTGGGAGGATCTGGATAGGAGGGCAGGGGGTAGGGGGACGGGAGCTGGATGGGAGCAGAAGGGCTAGAACCACTAGAGCACGCTCCCCTCCAGAGCCCTCCTCTCCTGTCAGTAAAGAGATGTGAAACCCACTGGAAAAGGAGTCCACACAGATAATAACCATATAGAGCCTAATACGGCTACCCGTTACTCCACTGGCTAAAGTAGCAGACGTCTGAGCTGCGAATCTAAAGGACGGAACTCCACTGATGAGCTAAGCTGGGGTTAATATGGTTCTACATGATAGAATCTTTTTGTTCCCATTTCTTTATTTGAAAATCACATTTAAAAATGTGAAGTTTGGAAGTCAAGCAATCAGAAGCTGGAAATGCCAGAATTAAGACTGCCTGCGCAATGTTAATTTGATCCCCTTGTGCAAATGCATTATAATACAGTTTTTAATGACATGATCACATACCATTTTTTTCCTACAGGACTCCTGTCTCATTCAGTGCACAGGATGGACTGTGCTTTGGGAATGATTCAAGGTTGTGTTGCGAAGGAGACTGTAGCACACCTGCTTTGTTAGTTGCAGAAGTGTTGGAAGGTGTGTAGTGAATGTGGCAGGGGGAGGGGGGAGCAGGAAGAGAAAGGATGGTCTCCTGGTTAAGGCAGTTGAATGCTACCCTAGAGAACCGGATTCTATCCCTACCTCTACCACATCCTGTGTGATGGTGGGCCGGTGTCCACTTGAACCAAACTCTTCACAGGTGGCCTGTGTGTTCCTTTGTTGAGTGTCCAGCATGAGACACCTGGGACAGACTTGAAGACGCGATTAGCACTCACGGAGTCATTGGGAGCTGTGTTTATGGACTGCAAAGTACTCTTTCCACTGAATGCATCCGATGAAGTGAGCTATAGCTCACGAAAGCTTATGCTCAAATAAATTTGTTAGTCTCTAAGGTGCCACAAGTCCTCCTTTTCTTCTTGAAAATCAGAAGTTGAGCGCCCAAAATTAGTGGACACTTTCGGCCTTAATCTTGCATCTCGGTTCTCCAGCTGCAAAATGGGGGCCAACACCCCTATGAAGTAAGATGGTATTGTGAAGATGAGTTCATTCGTGTTTATGAAGCTCTAAGACAGTCTGGTGATATCACCTAAGAAATGCGTAGGAGGAAATAATTCTGTATGCAGTGCAGGGTTTGGACGGCATGTGTTAAGTAAGATCTAGGACCAAATATTGAACGTGGAAGATTAAAAAATACAGAATAACAGTGCGATCATGTAATTAAATTGTATCATCATGTATACACCATATACATGTATGGTTGTACAGGCAACCTTGTTTCTGGCATTTCCTAACTTGAGTGCTTGCCTTAATGTTCTTTTCAATGTAGTTTTGGGCATGTAATATAGTTTATATGATCCTGTGGTTTCAAATGAATTCTAACCCACTTTACAAAGCAAAACCGAGGAATCAAAATTTCACTGTCAATTAGCTTTCACAGTAGATATCATCTGGAGCTCTCTGTTCTGATTCTTCCCTCAACCCTGCACCTTCATCATCAGCATTATTGAATAAGGAGAATATATGTACAAACCATGTTAGCCTTGTCTGCTCAGTTACAACCAGGGTAAGGAACACATTTATGACATGGATGTGTTCTAAACATGCTATAACATAGTTTCGATTTGCCTGTGTCTTTTAACCATGCTATCGCCCTTATGGTTATAACATGGTTTGGTCTGGTCCTTGCAAGCAAAATCAGAGCATATTATAGCATGGTCAAACCCACCCTCGATGAAAGTGGGTTCTCTACCATGGTTGTAATTGTAGTCTGGATGTTATCAAAGTGCTAGGATTTTTAAATCATGAAGGAGGAGTGGGAATGCAGTGTGGAAGGGCAGATTTCAGTGCAGTTTAGCAGGTATGCTGAATGGTGTGTTGTCTGTGCCTTTGTCTCAGCTTGTCCAGTGAAATGTGACCAATTCACTCTTAAATCGCTAAGGGACAAAATGCTGGCTCAGTGTTTGCTTCTCTCAGACACTGAGAACTGCAGTCAGCCCTGTTACCGAGGCCAGGTGTGGCTTTCAAGACAGCTTTAATCTTCTAAATGGCAGGATGCAAGCAGCCAGTGCTGAAACTCCCCTGAGCCGTAAGCTCTTTAGACTAGTAATTGGAAGGTATTACACAATTGGTGAAAAGCAGGCTCATTTGGTTGCACCTGACTCTTTATAACTGAGCTCCAGTTGCTCAGGTGGCTGGTACCTGGGAAGAGTTGTGTTGTATTTAAGTCCCACACATAGACAAAAGTTTCACAATGCATCAGGCACCCAAATGCTTCCATACAATCACACTGAGCGCCCTTCATTGTGGCACAAACCCAAGTGAAACAGGGAGCCTGCAATGAATGCTGGACTTTTCTTAAGCAAGGCAACCCCCTTTCTGAGCCACTGCAGGCAGAGCTATCTGCAGAAGACCTAGCCAACTAATGTTCTCTTGGCCTAATAAATAGTCCTTCCTAATCTAGGAGGACAGGAATACGAATGGGCTGGAGACTGCTTTGCCCCCCTATCTGGCTGGTGAAGCCTGCACATGTCAGTACTTCCTGCTTTTAGGGACCTCCATTTTCTTTCTCCCCTCCTAAAGATCATAAGTTATTTGCAGTCCCCACCACTACCACCCAGGGCTGGCCTCAGCACCATGCAGACCGCGGCCACAGGTCCCTTGGCCATAGCGACAGCAGACTGATTTCTGGCTGCAGGGCATAGGGTTGCTCCCATGGCTGCTCACGACACTAGTGTTGTCACAAAGCTCCCACCCAATTGACTCCTCTGTGGCCCACTCAGTGGTATGAGTAGAAGTCTGATGCTGGGCTGTCTGTGTTCTGGGTTTGTACAGTGCCTAGCACAATGGGGTCCTGGTCCATGACCGGGGCTCCTAGGTACTTCAGTAATACAAGTAATAACAGGACTGAAAGCAAGGGGCCTCATGCATTATAACTGTAGCACTGCCTTCAGCTGAGCCCCTTAATCTTCTGCCTGAGTGTCCCCCTGAGACGTGGTGCTGTGATGAAGGTTTGTAAAGCTCTAAAATTCACCAGAATGTCCCTGTACCCTGTAATGGCCCAATCTTAGTTCGGGAATCATCCCTTGTAAACGCTGGCAGCTGTGTAATGGACGCAAGCGGCTGGACTCTGCTGCTCTCATAGGAGAAGGCTGGGTTATACGCCTAACACCCACTCTTTGATATAAAGTGAGTTAGTGTGGTTAGCCACACAGAACCCTCTCCCCGAGCCCTCCCCACACCCTCGGCCCAGCCCTGTGATCATGGTTGACAGGCGTTTAGAGGAGGGAAGCTGGGGGGGACTGTTTGAGCCCCATTCAAAACTGCAAAGGCTGGTTCTGTGTATTTCCAAGGCGATCACTGGACACAGTTTGGCTCTTAGGCAGCATTGATTC